>NC_056625.2:35438317-36638317 GCF_002870075.4 Lactuca sativa | reverse complement strand
ATTCTATTTATAGGGGACAATTAGGTCAAGGGGAATTAGGACAGGCCTTAGGCCAGCCCAATTCAGGCTCAACTAGCAAGGAGTTGGGCAAGGCCGCCTGAAGGCGCCAGACGGGGGCTAGCGGGCGCGTACTAGGAAAGGTCGACAAGGGTGCACCAGGCCGGGCTGGCAGGAGAGTCCCAACAAAGCTGACAAGGGAGCGCCAGGCAAGGCTGGCGCACTAGAGCTATCTAGGCCATGCTAATGAACCATATATCATCAAGTCTCCCCAGTCCGATGTTATTGGTACGCGGCCAATGACATTGTACTGGACTTAGTCATATAAACTGTGTGTCATCAAGTCCCCCTAGTCCGATCAGACTGGAATAGACAAAGCACCAATGTATCAAAGATTAAAAGGAAATACCGAACCTCGCCCACGAGGGTCGTGGTGTTGTGCGACGAGCCAAGCATTGCTTATGCAACCTGAGCTGACTTGATACTCCTTCGTTGAGAGGAGTGTGATCCGGTCAGTGTGATGCAGCATAATTGTTGCTGTGAACATGCAGATCAAAGCTACTAATAATGTTATTGTGGGGCGGGGCTACTATATGAATGTACAACATGGATGTCGCGGCGTTCCTATCGTCTTAAGGGAATGTTATCGATAATTATCTTCATAATTTGTTTTGCATGAGCACTAGTAACCATACTGAAGGTGTTCCTTGCTCAATCTATACCTAGCTGGATTCCCCCCAGTCTGATGTGGGTAGCTATTGAAAATGGATTAGCATAACCATTACACCATCTAAAACAAGTTTTATAACACCAAAACAGTTTAGGGTAATGTTTCTAGTCCATTTCCAACAGCAAAACTCGAAAATCTGCATTCTGGGGCTCCTACTCGTCGAGTGCACGAACCTACTCGACGAGTAGGATGAATTTAGTCATGGACTCGTCGAGTCCCCCCATGGAGTCATAAAACATAGATATTGATGGACTACAAGGGACAGTGTTGTTTTTGATAGCGTTCTTTTTGAAGAGTAACCTTGCTATAGCAAGATGTAATGTAGGAAACGCCATATTGATCGTCCGAGCATAGGAAAACCATGCTGATTATAAGAGAAGAGACACCAAATGTGGTGCTAAGCATGACATAAACTTATGATGCGCGACAATTAAGCGACTTGTGTTGTGCGAATTAGAAGAATAGTTCGGGCTTGGTAGCCAGCAATCATGGAGATGCCACGCGGGAGAGCATCGCACGGAACAGGTCGGGCTTAGCTACCAACGATTGTAGATACATCACGCGGGAGAGCATCGTGTAGAATGGATCTGGCTTAGCTACCAGCGATCTTAAATACATCACGCGAAAGAGCATCACGTGGAATGGATCGGGCTTAGATTCCAACGATCATAGATACATCACGCGAAAGAGCATCATGTGGAATAAGTCGGGCTCGACAACCAATGATAATAAATACTGTTGGATTAGGTGTCTAAGTTCATAACTTTTTTTGGAATGTACTTGACCCGATTAGCATGATCCATTGGGGTTGCATGGCATTGCAACACTTGGATAGATTAAATGAGAGAAAGGACACTAAAGGATTATTAATATATTATAAGTTCTAATATATCAATATTATTATTTAATTAGTATTGATCAAAAAATTAATTTGGAATTAATTAAGTGATCAAAAAGAGACTAATTAAATATATGGGGTTGATTTTGTAAATAATCTATTCTTGTATAGTAGGCTAATGATCCATGGCTTGTATGGATTGGGTTAAACCCCATAAGGTGCTCCATGGATAATCCATGGAGGTTACAAGCTAGCCCATGGATCATGGAATATGAAAAGCTATGACAATTAGGGTTTACAAGGTGTAACCCTACTTGTGCCACAACTATATAAAAAGCTCCAAGGCAAACAAAATCGACTACTAAGTGAAGAACAAGAGGGCTATCTGATTTTGAGGTGTTAGTGAACTTCTCTCAAGTCTATTCCAAGAGTTGTAGTGTTGTGTGAGACATTTGAGGCATCACACTTGAGGTGCCAGGCTCACAAGGTTCTCAAGGAATCCAAACTACAAAAGGTATGTTCTTCTTCTAACATTTATGTTTAAAAGTTTCCCATGGTATGCTAGATAGGTTAAGAACCTTGGAAAATCAATTTTGCATGTATCATAGTAAAACATAGATCCAAGGTTTCTAGGGTTGCATGTACACCATAGGAGTGTTAAAATGCTCAAAACCCTACAAATACATCACGCGGAAGAGCATCGCGTGGAATAAACCGGGCTCGACAACTAATGATAATGAATACATCATGCGGAAGAGTATCAAGTGGAATAAATTGGGCTCGACAGCTAGTGATAATGAATACATCACGCAAAAGAGCATCGCATGGAATAAATCGGGCTCGGCAGCCAGTGATAATGAATACATCACGCGAAAGAGCATTGTGTGGAATAAATCGGGATTGGCAGCCAGTGATAATGAATACATCACGCGAAAGAGCATAGCATGGAATAAATCGGGATTGGCAGTTGTCACACCCCAAACTGGAACGGCGGAAACATTCGGGGGCGGATGACTTCATGTACAGTATCACAACAACTGCATAATAGTAATCAAAGTACAACAACCATTACATTGATAAAGTATAGTTTTACATTCGTGTTCAAATTAATGTATACTTGACACCAAAATGTATAGCAAAAGTTAAAAGACATGAGTCTATGAAGCTCCATCTTCTCAAAACCTGTGGATACCTGTTTATTGATTTCCTGAGAATACAAGTAGTTTTGAAAAGTGTGTCAAAAATTAAGTTGATGAGTTCATAAGCATGTTTGTGATTGAAATATGTCATTTGTTCCTTGAAATGTAAGTATGTTTTCCCAGAAAATCCTATATTTTTTGTTGTAATCGTGTTGTAGTCTTAATACCCTAAGACTAAAACGTGTAAATGTTATTGCACTATGAGATAGTATAATGTAGTTTTAGTTCACATAAAACCATTAAAAGTATGTTTTCTCTGTACTGGAATAGTATTCTGTATTTGTACTTGTATAAAAACTGTGTAATTGTAAGTGTCTGGATTCACCAGACGTACTGTAAAATACTGTATTATAGTTTTATTATTTAATAAAACTGTGTGAACTTGTTTACTTATTCATACACTAATCGTATTGTTCAATACCAAATTGTGAGTTATCATAACCATGCTTGATGACCTAAGATGGCCCGAACACGACGTTCTTCAGGCATCACAATCGGTACGACATTTGTCACCCCAGGCCTGCTGGCCTAACTGTAGCGAACAGTTAAGGTGCGGGATTGTCAGTCCCATATAGATCTATACACAAGTGTCACACTCTCCCTCCATGAGACTCTGGTTATAATTGCAGTTGTTGGTTGGTGCTTAGATAAGTACGTGAAGTGTGTCTCACAAATGCTATGTTGACGATTACGTGTAGAATAATGAAAAGTTATACAAGAAAAGTTGTAAGAATTTTGGAGCAATCAAAGTGGAAATCAAAAGATCAAAATTCAAAAAGTTGAAAATCAAACAACAAGGTGGTGAATTCAAAGAAATAAAAGATCAATTATCAAAGAAATGAAGGATTCTAAAGAGCTCCATATTGGTATCAAAAAGTTGTAATTGTCTAGATTATGTATGCTTGGGTTGCTCAACCAAAAATACCTTGAGGTTAGGAAGTTTTCTGCTGATGGATTCGGAGGGATGCATAAAATGAGTATTGTTCAAAAGAAGTGGGTGAGTGTTTATGAGGATTGTTAGTATTTAGAATTGGGGGGATCCTTAGGAAAATTTTTAGACATAAATGTATGCGATCCGGTCTTGGCATAATGGATGGGTTGGATTGGGATTGTTTTATGTGACGCTAGTATGATTAAAATTCAGTTTTGCTTGGGGGCAAGCAAAAGTCAAGTGTGGGGTATTTTGATATGTTCATAGTTAGCTATATATTTCGATTAGAATTTTAATATTTTCTAGCTAATTTATTGCAACTTATGGACAAAAGGTACTTAATTATGTTTAAATTGTATTTTTAGTCTTAAAGATGAGCTCGGAAGCAAAAGGAAGCAGGAAATGCGACCGAGAACTTGAGAGTTGAAGAAAGAAGAAAAAAGAAGAAAAGAGTTAAAATCCTGAAGGACTCGGCGAGTTGCATCGACTACTCGACGAGTCCCCACGAATGTTCGCGAAGCAAAATAGAAAGTCCTTGCCGTATACGGATTCTTAAAGAGGACTCGGCGAGTAGCCCCTGTTTTCTGAAAACTATAAATAGAAGCCAAATTGTCGAATTAAAACCTCTCTATGAAGATCCTGGAGATTACTTTGCGATTAAGGTGCTGCTGGAGCTTTAGAGTTCGTGAAGGTAACCCTATACTTCAACTTTAAGGAGATTAAAGGCAAATTTAGTATACTCTTTACTTTATCTTTTATTTGAACCATGTTTGAGTTATTAGACATTGTTTGTGAGCTACTATCTGTTGTGATTATGAGCTAAACTTTTCATCTTCTATTTAGGATAGACAAATTTACAACTATGGATTGATTTATGGTTGGATTAATTGTTTATTGGTGAATTATGTTTTATTAAGCTTGTTAAAGAACCTTATGCATTAACCACAACTATTTTCTGTTAATTAGCAAGTAATTAAGCTGCATAAACATCTCTTAATTGTTTATCTCATATGATTTGTGTGAAAACATTGTTATGTGCCTAGGAATAGCAAATGTGAAACTAGGATTAACTAGAAAATGGGTAAATTAATGTGTGAGCTTGTGTGATAAACCATCAACAAGAAGTTAATTGAATTAGTAATTTGATTAGCTATTTACAAGTCTTATTTAACCCGAACAAATTAACTAAGAAATTCATTAGTTTAATCACTTGATCACTACTTAAATTAATCTGTTTTCTAAGGATTGGTAATAGCGAATGTGAACCTAATCACTTTAATCGGTAGCCAATAACAATTAATCCATTGTACTTGCCATAAAATCAACCATAAGAGTAAATGAATCGAACCTAAACAGAAGTCTTCATATAATTGAATTTAGTTGGTCTTCACTTGCTTTAGCTGTTAGTTGCTTAATTAGCATTTTAGTTAGTTGTTTAAGTTTCTAGTTTTGCAAAACTAGAGAAAACCCTTACTTTTATTACTTGTTTTAGTTAATTCTAGTTATTAGTTTAATTACCGTTCCCTGTGTTCGATACGCTGCTTATTCAACTATACCACCAATTGACAGGTCCACTGCCTTTGTGTGTCACTACAAGAAAAATAGCCTTTTACGACGCGCAAACCACGACACTCATTGATTTATGTTACGCAATGGAGAGTGACGTTAAAAAAGTGTTATCTCTTCAGAAAATTTAAGGATTTAGGTCACGCATTATTGCGTGCCTTTAAATTAGTGTCAAAAGAAAAAAAATTAAAAACACGGAGGGCGTTGTACCTTAAATGTGCGCCCTCTATATGTGTCGCTTTATAATTTTAATGAACGCGCGTTCCTTAGTTACAAGCGGGAAAGGAAAAGCCAAAAAATTAGAAAAGCCCGCTACCCTCCCTGCCCTAAGCATTTTCATGCATCTTTCATTCTCCTCACACTGTTGTGCAACTTCTCAATCAAAGATCGAAGGTTACGATTTCATCTCCATCTCTCGACTTCATCATCTCAATCAAGAAAAAGGGCTTCTAATTTCCATTCATCTACTTCATCGTTGCTGTAATTTCACCTTCTTCATCTCTCTGCTGTTATTGAGAATACTCGCCAATAGTTTTCTTATTCCCCACTCGATGTTGAAATTTTCAGAAAAAGCCCTAATTAAGTATTATACTCTCAAGTCTCAATATTAGAATCCAAATATTAATTCTCGTTTGTTTCTTATTCCCCACAGATAAAAAGAAAAAGGGGAATTAGAATGACGAAGGTAGCGGGAGTTTTGGTCCGGTGGTCGTGGTTCATCTATCGAGAAAGGAAGATGAGAACGCAAGCAGCTATGGTGGTCGATGATGGAAATCAATCGAGAAAGGGGAAGCACCTCTGGTGCGGGATTGATTTGACAAAAAGAGAAGGGAGAAGCAGCGACGCTTCTCTTGTCTGCCACAGCTTGGGGGGGAGGTGCTCCGGTGGTCTCCTTGGCTGTTCTTCCTTGTCGCCAGCAGATTACATGTAGGGAGGGGACTCAACTAGTCCGATGAAGTAGGACAAGTAACGGCTGGTAGATCAGGATGATCGATCTATTCATGAGGAGGAGGAGGAAATTATTGGTTCCCGGTGAGCCTTCCTTGGCTTCTTAGACTCCGTCATCGGTAGAAATCGGAGGACCTTTGGGGCTTGGACAGATCGAAGGAAGAAGAATGAAGAAGTGGTGGTCTTTGGTGATTGAAGGTAAACGGATGGGGTTTTCTTGAACCTCATAGGTCGTATTCTTTCTTAGATTTAATGCTTTCCATGAATCTTTTTTGGTGATTCCAACACACACATAAATCAACATTCTCTCAAATTTCTTTGAAAATCCAATTGTTTACTTGAACTTCCTTCTAATTAAAGCCATTGGTAGAAGCCTTTCATCAGCTCGAATCTTAGTATCTTTCCATCCATAGTCTGTAATACTAATACAAACGCAAACAAAACACTCCTTTCTGTTTTCCAATTTCCACAATGGTTTCTTCTCAATTAACTGCTTTAATTGAAAACAAGCCATTCAAATCCTCCAAGAACTATTTCCAATTCCCAAAAAACCCTCCCAATGAAACATCAGATACTCTTGAATTGGACTTTTCTGATACATTTGGTCCTCTCCCACTGCCAGCTGGCAATTCTGAAATTCCAAGTGATGACCCTGTGGTCATTTACAGCCGTTCACATTCTTTAGTGGGTCCCACGCCATGTGTAAGCCACTTGTTGTATACTGTATAATTCAAACTTGTAACAAATTCTGTGAATTAATCAAAAACCCTTTGTGTGAATTTTGTAGGTATTGGCTCTTATTATGTTATTAATTAAAACATAAAGTTTTTTCACAATATGCTCTCTGTATACAAAGGATGTGCTAAACTGTCATAACTTGTTACATCAAGCATTTTCATTCTAATTATTTTTATTCATAAACCAATTTAGATATAAGTAAATTATTGTAAAAATTTCAGGTAGACATGGTAGTTCTTACAGATGGCAGCCGTATTCTTGGGCTTGGTGATCTTGGGGTTCAGGGAATGGCCATACCTATTGGAAAGCTCGATATGTATGTTGCTGCTGCTGGTATCAATCCTCAAAGAGTATGCTTCTTTTTTTTTAAATCACAACTTCAATTTATATGCTATACTACTTGATCAAACACATTCCCTTTGACACTCCCGTGTGAAAAGAAATTATAAGATGTGTAATGGAGTGTTTGGTTTGTGAATGAAATTGGACAGATTAGGAATATAAGATTCCATTATGAGACCTTTTTGGTTGCCAAATGGATGGAATTCAATCCCATTTCTTTCATTTGATATATATTTCAGTAAGTAAACATTAAAAAAAAAGTTTCATTTATATATGAACCAAGCAAAAGAATGAAATTGAATTCCATTCCATTCCAGTTTTTGTCAACTAAACATGTGACAAATTACAATTCCTTTTAATGGATTCATCCCCTCAAATAATATTCTATGAACCAAACGAAAACGTGGTGTACATTCTCACTAATACATTTGGTATGCATTGCAGATCCTTCCTATCATGCTTGATGTTGGAACTAACAATCAACAGCTACTAGATAATCCCCTTTGTAAGTGGATAAGTGTACACAAACTCATTGTATAGCATCTTTAACTTTACCCACAAGTTAATATTATTTTAATTAAATGATTTCTTTTTTAACTATATTTACTTTGACAGATATAGGACTACGACAACCTAGATTAGAAGGGGATGAATATATATCGGTAGTGGATGAATTAATGGAAGGTCTTCATGCACGTTGGCCAAAGGCTATTGTCCAGGTTCATTTTTTTAAAAGCTTTCAAATGTTTGGTTTTTTATGTATGTTGAATTTATATGAAATCTTTTATGATTGTCCATGTTAAATTAGTTTGAAGACTTTCAATTCAAGTGGGCTTTTGAAACTCTTGAAAGATACCGGAAGAAGATCTGCATGTTCAATGATGACATACAGGTTAGAATCTGTCTAATGCTTATGCTCCTTGATTTGAAACATCAAGTTATTGTTTGGTATGATGGAGTCAAGGAAGGAATGGAATGGTTCATTCCACCGGAACGAAAAAAAAATTCATGTTTGTTTTGCCTGATGGAATGATGGAATGGAATGGGTGATTCCTCCACTTGTTCTTCTTTGCAGGGAACTGCTGGTGTTGCATTGGCTGGATTACTTGGAATTGTTAGGGCACAAGGTCGCCCTTTATCAGACTTTGCAAACCAAAAAATTGTCGTTGTTGGTGCTGGAAGGTACTTCACACCCTCATTTCTCCTTATATATATATATATATATATATATATATATATATATATATATATATATATAATGAACTTTAACTTACATTCTGTATGGTTTTCAGTGCAGGGCTTGGTGTTCTTAAAGTGGCCTATCAGGCGGCTGCAAGAATGGCAGGATCAGAAGCAAAACCTCAATTTTTCCTACTTGATAAAGACGTATGATTTTACGAAAATGCCCTCGTCCAACTTACCATCTTATTATGTTTCTATTATTTTTCAGTGAACTAATAGTTTGAATAGAAAATAAAAAGGGGAAACGTAAGTGCGTTGCTATTATGAATATAAAGTTTTAAAATTTTTTTGGATGCAAGGTTTGATCACAAAGGAGAGAGGTTGTATTGACTCAGCAGCTGCACCATTTGCCAAAGATATTGGAGAGGTTGAAAGTTTAGGTCTCCATGAGGGATCTGATCTTCTTGAAGTGGTACGTTACATCTATTTTTGGAATAATTGTGTTTTTTTTAGTTAATTATATGAAAAACTTTTTTGAAAAGAAAAAAAAAAGTTATATACTTTGCAAATGGGGATGCCAATTTTATGGTGTTTTGCAGGTCAAAAAGGTCAAACCTCATGTTCTTCTTGGTTTATCTGGAGTTGGAGGTGTTTTCAATGAGCATGTATGTATTCTTTTTTTGGTTTAATAAGTACTGTATAATTTTCTCTACTTTTTTGCTGATAGAAACCGTGAAGCTTCGGTTGGGCCACACATTATTAACCACTTATTTCTGTTTCCTCTTAAATCAAGGTAGTCTATGGGTATTTTTTTTATGTGAAGCTCGTCTTTTTTGCAATGATAGTCTATGGGTATTTTTTTATGTGAAGTTCGTCTTTTTTTGACTTTTGACTTTTATAGTTTTGCATTGTGTGGTTATAATTTGTTTCAGACATCAGGAATCTTAAAGCAAAATGAAGTGAATTCCAAAAGTAGTACAAAGATGGAATCACCTATTCCGATTCTAATAACCTCTTATTTTTGTCATTAGTTAAAATTTTCAGATATTAATATGAAGTGTTTTATAATTGGTTAATGTATAAAATGAGTTTGGTTTCAGGTTGATGCTAAGTTGAAGGATGCAGTTGAGAAAGAGGTTGGTAGGATAAGAGGTTTGGTTGGATTAGCTTTTTCCACAACACAGAAGGTTAGGGACAGGTCTATATTTTTTTTCTTGATTAAGTCTTGTTTTTGTTAAGTAAATAAGAAACATAAACTAAAAGGTCTATATTTTGTTTCTTGATTGGTTTGATGCAACATCATCTTTACCTTTTGTCCATGTAGGATCCACCAGGAACAGGAAAAACACAAACAATTTTTGGGCTTCTTAGTGCCATATTACATACCAACTGAGTATCTAAGTCTCTTAACTTTGTAAGACATTGATTACTTGAGGCTATTTTTAGTAACATTGTAAGAGATTGATTACATGAGGGTACTTATGGTATATAATGTTATATTCTTTTGTTAAAATGGTCCTTAGTGCAATGAATTATCTTTATTGTTTATGGTATTTTATTTTGTATTATGAGACTTTTAATGTGTTATTTAATTTGAAAATTAGTAAATCTATCAAAAAAGTATTTTATTTCTATTACGAGAAATTAAATGCAAATTTAATATAAAAATTAATAAATATATACTTTTTTTTAAACATTTAAATTTACGATACGCAAAAATGTGTGTCATCTTCATTTATGACATGGCCTTTCTTGACAGGGGCTTTCTTGATACGCATTGCGTGTCATTAACACGCGCGTCGTAAGGTTACGACACGCGAATGCGTGTCGTCTTCCTTTATGACAGGGCCTTCCTTGATACGCATTGCGTGTCGTAAACGCGCGTCGTAATTGCGCGTCGTAAATGAGCGTCGTAAATGCGCGTCGTCTCTCTTTATGACAGGGCCTTCCTTGACACGCATTTGCACGTCGTCTGAGCATTTTACGACGCGCAATGAGCGTCGTAAAAGGCCTTTTTTCTAGTAGTGTGTCTAAATTATATCTTAAAAGTAGGACTAAAACTAGTGCATTTATATACACATCATGGGCCATAGTTGGGCCTTGGTTAATGTGACATCCCCAAAATCACGGCCAGAAAAGACCGATTTTCATTTATGCTTTTAAATAATTTCAGAGTAAATCATTTTGATTTGAAAGAGTTGCGGAATTTGTTCCCAAAACAAAACATGATAAAATAATATTTATCAAAGCATTTCATCAAGAGATGCATTTTCATTATATAATCAAAACTCGGGATGTCATGTTCCGATACAGACCATAAAGCATAAACGATAACATTACAAGTCATTCAACAAATATATACATATACAGACTTGTAAACAAAACAATTTGATGATTCAACCATCTTATGCCCTCGCGCCACTACCTGTAATACAATTAAAAAATGAGTGGGTCAGGCTTGGGAGCCTGGTGAGCATATAGGGTTTTCAACCCACAATAAATAAATTATATTTAATTTCACCAACCAATCACTATCCCGATTACCCATTCCCGTTATCCTCACTT
Organism: Lactuca sativa; assembly: GCF_002870075.4. NCBI lineage: Eukaryota > Viridiplantae > Streptophyta > Magnoliopsida > Asterales > Asteraceae > Lactuca > Lactuca sativa. The sequence goes on along the minus strand of NC_056625.2, from coordinate 36,627,281 downwards.
TACGTCCCTAAAACAACATCTATCTCAAGGGACCTAATCTAAGATTTTCATCGGGACGGACATCACTACTAAGGGGTTTCCTCAACAATAGATATCCTAAAGGCAACCATGAGGGGGATAGAGTACACCGGTGAACACATCGTTCACAACACCTACAGGTTATGAACCTGCTAGCGTTCCAGTGGACTGTCTAGAAAGAGTCCGTGGTCGTTATCCATACTCCGCTGAATAACTAGATCAACAACAACAACAACATCGAGGCCTCTCATCTGTTTATTACACACCAACTATCTACCCATGTTCTACCCAACATATTAGTAGATAAAAATATATATTTTCATACATAGTTTAAAACCTGTATATCATTTTCATTCAATACATATTCCACATAACAGATGAGGCACACCCACATAACACGTAATTCATAGAAAATAAATCAGATCTATGAGATAGAAGAAAATGAATATACATTCACACATATAACAACAAAATTATACACATAACACGTATTTCGTATAAAATACTTCATAATTATGCGTTAGAAGAAAGTAACTACACACTCACACGTATAAACCACAATATACTTAATACACTCAAACCATACTTGCATTATTATTGTGTTTATGAAAGGTAGTATACACTCAGTTGATCAGAAGATGATCGGACAGCACTACGACTTGCAGAAGTAGTAATCTCCAGTAGATCTGGAAGATCTCTACAAAAATCGAACTTCTCGCGAGCAGAGCTTTGACTCGGGAACCGCACTTCTTAGGATCGTCGGGATCTCGGGACTTGCCTCGGGGCTCGAGAATAATATCGGGGCTTCGAGGTATTTCTGGCACGCAAAACGATGTAAAACGGGAGAGAGAAGAGAGAAAATGAACAAAAGAACCGGCTGCCCTCGCATCCTATTTATAGGAGGTTGGAGCCTCGGAGTACGCGGGGCGTACTGCTTCCAAAACGTCACTGCATGCGTCATCCGAAGACTCGAGTGCGAATGTCGACATCTTCAATGTACGCGGGGCGTACTTCGGATCGGATCGCTGACTCCTCTTCGGATAATGCCGGATTTTCCAATTAAAAATAAATACAAATTATTTAATAAACTTCGGAAATTCATATCTTCTTCATACGAACTTCGTTTTCGACGTTCTTTATATCCACGCGTAGGTGAGACTACGCTCTACAACTTTCGTTTAGACTCCGTCGGCTAATTTTGACTTTATTTTTATTATTTATTTTTAATAGGCCGGGACAGAAAAACTTCGTTATAAATTCATAACTTCTTCGTTTGACGTCCGTTCTCGCCTAACTTTTTATCGCTTCGATACCAACAACGAGACCTTCGATCCTCGTTTAGATTGCTTTGGCTAAAAACCGCTCGATCTCAAATCGAGTATTTCAGGCTGCATACCGCTAAGCCGAAACTTCAATAAATCATAACTTCCTCATACGAAGTCAGATTTGGGCGTTCTTTATATATTCGGAAACCTCGTTTCAACTACTACAACATTAACCAAAGATATTAAGTTTATTTTACACTTAAATTTTGACGCTTATTTTTATTCTTAGTTAAGCAATTAAGCACAAAACACATAATACTCAAATAATACACTCTTATTATTTCAAAACGGGTTACAAAGGTTAACCTAGACTATTATATTGCTAAAAATGGCAAGCCCGGAAACATAGGCGTTACAGTTAATTATTTGACTTTTGGGCCTTCAGAGATTGAGTGTGGGCATTGGTCTTGGACAAAGCTAGGTTAGGGGTAAAATGGTCTTTTTACCCCAAATATAGACTTATGGTTATGCATTGGAACCCGATTGTTAATTGACTTTATTTTGATGTTGACAGTTCGGGAATTTGTCAGCCAGCAGCCAGGGATCGTCTACAGTGCGAAGTGAGTCTCCTCACTATGTTTAGCGGGTCGTAGGCACCAATGTCAGTCCAAGGTTATTATGTTAGGATGCTAGTTGTCTGCGTGACCTTGGCATGTGAATGTATTGATATGTATGTTGTGCGGCGCCTGATGATTATTTTATATGCTAGTATTAGGTTATGCATATATGACTTGTATGTGGGCGGGGCCCATTGATTGTGGTGTATGCTATTATTGAAACGTCCCAAAAATACAACCCAAAAAATTTTGTTTTAACATTACCAAACACCACAACATCAAATGTTATATAATAAAACCATATATCGTATGTCTCAAAATGCCATGGTAAATGTATCAAATCAAAACTGAAGTCAATATCATATCAAAATATTTGAACAAAACTCTCAGGATAAAACTGCAACTGTGGTGTGTGTCATGCCATCATCCCGAGCTCTTCCCCTTGCTAGCGGATGTACCTGAAACCAAAACTGAAATTGTAAGCACAAAGCTTAGTGAGCTCCCCCAAACTACTACATACCATACAATAACATATAAAGCAACTACTGGGCCTTGCCCACTGCATCAGACCGAAGTCCGGAAGCTATATCGGATCGAAGTTCGGAACTAACCAGGGCGTTGCCTTCTACATCGGACCGAGGTCCGGAACTGCATCGGACCGAAGTCTGGAACTAACCAAGGCCTTGCCCTCTGCATCGGACCGAAGTCCGGAAACTACATCGGACCGAAGTCCGGAACTGGCTGAACATAGCATAGCATAATCATAACTACTAGCATAAATACATATACTGCATACTGCATCGGACCGAAGTTTGGAACACATAACACAGAGACAGGCTTGAATCACAAAGACATCAAGCACACTGAACTACTGCATCAGACCAAAGTCTGAAACTACTGCTAACTAAACAGGTCGGCATTGTGGCTGTAGACCCGTTCCTACTGAAAGGAAACTCACCTCGTAACGCTGGCTGCTGAGATGCTAAATCTGAAACTGGTTGACTGCTGCTCCGGAACTCCCCGGCTACAAATCCTATTAACAGTAAATCAGATACTGATAACTATTCTCAGGGTAAAATGACTATTTTACCCCTAGTCAAAGTCAACTTCATGGTCAAAGTCAACTTTCAATTATGTAATATCCCAAAAATACAAGCCAAAAATTTCATTTTTTTAAATAAGTCAATTCATAAAAACTTCGATATAAAAGTTTCATAATAAAGCTTTATGTCTGAAAACCAGCCACATCATAATAATATGTCAGAGTACATCCCCGAAAAATCCATAATGCGGAAAACAAGAGTGTGTGTGTGATATGTCGCTACCGCGCCAGCTCCTTCCCCTAGTTGAAGAGGTACGTGAAACCAAAATAGTAAACTATAAGCACGAAGCTTAGTGAGCTCCCCCATAATACCTCATACCATGTAACCATATAATGAACAGCTAGGAGATACGGGCCTCGCCCACACTCATGGAGATACGAGCCTCGCCCACACTCCGCTATCTGGGAGATACGGGCCTCGCCCACACTCATGGAGATACGAGCCTCGCCCACACTCCGCTATCTGGGAGATACAGGCCTCGCCCACACTTCGCTATCTGAGAGATGCGGGCCTCGCCCACACTCAGCTACTAAGCCATAACATACAAGTATCACACAGACAACGAATATAAACAATTGTATCATATTAGCATATATCATGGCACAGACTCGCCGAGTCCCTCTCCTACTATCCCAGTTCTACTCATCAAGTCCATCTTCCCCACTACTAGAAAAAAGGCCTTTTACGACGCTCATTGCGCGTCGTAAAACGCTCAGACGACGCGCAAATGCGTGTCAAGGAAGGCCCTGTCATAAAGAGAGACGACGCGCATTTACGATGCATATTTATGACGCGCATTTACGACGCGCGGTTATGACACGCATTGCGTATCAAGGAAGACCCTGTCATAAAGGTAGATGACACGCATTTGCGTGTCGTAACCTTACGACGCGCGTGTTTATGACACGCAATGCGTATCAAGGAAGCCCCTGTCAAGAAAGGCCATGTCATAAATGAAGATGACACACATTTTTGCGTATCATAATTTTAAATGTTCTAAAAAAATATTTATATATTTATTAATTTTTAAATTAAATTTGCATTTAATGTCTCATAATAGAAATAAAATATCATATACAAAAAATACAATCCATTGCATAAAATTTAATGTCATACAATTCTATTTTTTACAATATCTAAATTTGCATCTAATCTACTCTCTACATCAAATTCCAACTAAGTAAAGTTGCATCTTGCCTTTCATAATTCTTTAAGACTAATGCTGCAAGATTTGAATCAAGTGGCTTCATATTCCTTTCTTCCACCAACTTTACCTGATGCACAAAATACACATAAATAAAAAAAACATTGTAGAGGAAGGGGTAATTTGGGAAAATGTGAGGGGTATCCTCTACAAAACAAAACAAAAAATATCCTTTGCAAGATTTGCTCTTTAGTATCCTCTGCAAAACAAAATAAAAAATATATATCAAAAAATTAAATTTTTTATAGTTTTATATTATAATTATGCCTAGAGTATTGCATACCTGAAGAACCATTTGTTAGCTCTACAACACTTTTTGAATCTGATGTTGTATGTTGATATAATAAACAAATAACTAAAAGTAGGTTGTTATTTCTTAAAAAGTAATTCAACTTTGGCATATTATAGCTTACCTTCTCTGTTGGTGGCAACTGCAATGAGTTCTTTCACGGCTATATCAGAAACAAGATAAAACTACAGAAAAAAATGTAGGTTAACTCAGCAAATGATAAACCAATAGTTGGTAATTTACAATCTTTCTTTCATCATACAATCTTTATTCTTTAGGTATAATGTATTTATTAATCCAACAATATTGACATTATGCATAACTTGAATTCAAATATAAATTGGACAAGATATAATGTCTTTCTTAAGCAAATAGTTCAATATGCTACCCCACTATCGTTGACTATTACAAAAATTAGGGCCAAATCTAACAGTAGAATGTTTATGACAATTAAGGCCTCATTTGGAAGCCAGCAACAGTAATACAAGCTAGAAAAGAGGGAACAGGTGGTGTTTTTAAGTTATAATTTTGAATAGAAAAGGCAAAACTTCTATAACAACTACTAAAGCAACTGAAGTTAATATCATGATGCCTTCCTCAGATCCTGATGCTAATCTGGTATGCTTGCTTCCAATTTATTTTTCTTAAAAAACTTTCTAGAGGTAGTTACGTCATTTGCACACACAAGAGATTGAAAACAAGTCCTGGTCAAAGTTTCTGCCAAATATACAAATTTTGTATGTTATTATCGTACAAAATATAGAAAAAGAGGTGAATATGTAATTTTTATTAGCTGATTCTTTCTATATCACATGTCTCACCTGTTATCAATAAAATCTAAAACCTAAAATGATCAATTTTTAAATAAACGAATTGAAATTGGGACGTGTAAAGAAGTGTAAATGCAAACAATAAGAATGTTATAATTGGGTAAAGTTTTCAAAATACAATGCCTTGATAAGAAAAAAATTTGAAAATAGAATGTCTTAAAAAAAGAAATGAAAGTATGGTGCAATATAATACACAAATAAATGAACCATATTCAAAGGAATGGGAATTTGAAGGATCTGGAATCTCAAGAAATTGGATTCTCTCACACATTTGGTTGATAAGAAATAGATTGGAATTTGTAAACAATATGAAGAGGAAAAGTAAATGGAAATGCAAGAGATATGTTTACTTGTGAGATATAGGGTTAAAAGGGTAGTTAGAGTATTTACTATTTATAAAGAGACAGTGTTGCAAACATGATGCGGTATTAGAATGGAATCAAATTCCAGTTCCAATCCGAATTCCAATTCTGGCCAAATCACACAGAATATGACATAAAGGTGACTTAGACCACAAAACATCATAACTCAAGTGTAAAAGAAATCCAGATAATTTAGGGTTCTGTGACTTCTTTATCAATTTGATTCAAAACTACTTCTAATCAGATTTGTCTAAAATCCAGACATTTTTATCTATATTTGCATCAAAGTCTTATTGAGAAGAGGGGAAACAATACTTTTCAATCAAAAAACCATTTATTTGTGATAGAAAGAAATGAAAAGTTTGTTTACCTTGGTGGAATAGGGAGGAAGCGTGAGGTAGTTGGCACATGCCATGACACTTGGCAAATCATCATCTGCAGATTCTGACACTCCACCCGCAGCATTTGATGCAGTGTTGTTGGAACTTTGAAGAGCGTTGTAATTAATAAAGGGTTAGTGACTGAGGAGGGGCAATTTCGTAATTCACCTAGATAAAATTTTGAAAACAAGGGGTGGTTGAGGGGGTTTTTTTTACCTTTCTGACAATGGTCAACTTAGGGTTCAAGACAGCCAAGCCACCTGGAGGAAGCTGAGGTGCACCAGTAACAAACTGACAGAATGCCCTTTGCTGTTCTGGATTGAACTCTCCCATTATCTCAAGCAACTAACAAAGAGACATAAACAAAATTATTAATATTAACTATACTATAAATTTATAAATCTTCCCTGAATATCGCTAAAAAAAATAAATTACTCACATTAATTACTACAGGGCTCTTGGATGTGTATCCATGGTCGAATTTTATGTGTTCCACAAGTGTATCAGCCTGCATTTAAAAGAAACATGAATTCTCTACATCATATCATTTCCAAAAAAAATACATGTTATGTTTAAGTAGAAAAAAGATGAGCAAATTACCTCCCACATTTCTCTACGCCCACAGAGTAACATACACACGAAAGTCGTCATTTGTAAGTGGTTGTATATCATTTGATGCCTGAAGCACTTTGAAGGTTGTTCTGATGAAGTAACTGGATTTGTGAAGTTATATACTGATAGAACAGCCATGTTGGCTTGTTAGAAGGAATTTAACTTTAAGTTGACTCACACCTCTATGTCTTTAGAGTTTATGTTAAATATGGCTTTACTTTTATAATAATCTAGAAGACATGGAAGATCCAAAAAAGAAGTTCCCTCTGGATGCAAAGGATTACAAGTTATATGAGGAAATTGGTGAAGGAGTCAGTGCATCCGTGTACAGAGCTCTTTGTGTTCCACTAAAGGAGACGGTTGCAATCAAGGTTCTTGATCTGGAGAAGTGTAATAATGACCTGGTATGTTAGTTTCTCTCTCTATGTCTTTCATCTCACCATTTGGTCATGTTTTATGTATTACATGCACAAACACATATATGTTGATGTATCTATACATCTAGGACTCTAAAATGGAATGGTATAAAAGAATGTTGACATTGTAGTTACATCTAGGACTCTAAAATAGGAACACCCTACAATTTGTACCTGTTGAACTAGTCACCAAAATTGTAAGAATCACGATCCAAATACTTGGAACGCTGGATGTCATCTCCACAATGGAAAAATGGAACATCCTATAATTTGTCATATGGATTAAAACAACTATGTTTGTACAAGAAAAAATCACAACCTAGGGAAGTGCTATTACACTTGTTGCTAAATGGTTTATCACCACCTTTAGGCCATTTAAAGATCAAATCCACTAAAGCTTTTATGCCACCAGCTTCTACAATAGCTCCCTGAAACAAAATTATCCATGTTATTGAGATATGAAATAAATAAATAAGAAGTCAAAGGTTTGACATTTGACAAACAAATATAACCAAAAACCAACCTTGTGTTCTTCCCCAACAGAAAGATTCCAAAGCCCTCCAGCAGCCTCTTCTGCCACCAGTCTGTTCATAGATCTTGCTAAGCCTGCAAGAATGGTGATGCCGCCACAGCTTTTGCAAAAGTAGGATTCATTGAAAGATTTGCTATTGCCTACAAAATATAAAATTAAATGTTAAACTTTTATGTTCTAACTGCAATCAACTCATCAAAAAGACTGCATTTTTTTCAAGAAAACATGAAAAAGGGTTTAAAGATTCAACCTTCGGAGGCCACCTTTGCGCTCATTAACAGGCCCAGTCCAACTACACACTAATTGGTTTCCTGATCAGGCCCAAAATCAGAAGGCTTGATTTTATCTACAACAAAAAAAAATCAAAATGCATCAAGAGATTGAAAGTAGAAATATAATTCAAGAAGAAAACAATGGAAACATAATTCAAATTGATAAGTCACAATGAAAAGGAAATCCATGGAGGTTGATGATGAGATCTTCAGCCCTCATGCAACTAAATAATCAACATCCACAAAAAGGAAAAGAAGTAGATTATATGGATATAAACATAGAGTTTCTTCAATTTTCCAATGAAAGCCAAATAAGTGAAGAAAATTATAGAGTTCTGTTTCAAATTTGGTACTTTACCACGAACTAGAAACCCTTACAGAGTAAGCACAGACACAATCTTAATTTGACGATTTGGAAATATAAAATTTATCAATTTTGTGCCCTTTAAATCAAACATCATCAATTTTGCATTCTGACTCAAACGTTATCCACTGAGCGACCTAAATTACAAATTTAAAATAACCAATTTTGGAAATTCCAATTTGGGTGTACAATAAGAAACATTCATCCAGAGGTGAACAAGCGTCTAATCTATTTCAAATAACAGAATTCATCTGAATATAATCTTACCAGCTTCTCTACATTGTTTGAAGAAGTGCATTTAAGGTTGGGTCGTGTCGATTGGGGAGCCAAGTCGCAGAAAATGGAATGAAGCCATTAGGAATGTCGGTTGGGTAGCTCTGCATTAGCAAATATAATTGATTAGAAAAAGGAATCAATCAGCAAATCGAAGTGCATATACACATCTTTTATGAAAAAAACCCTAAGTCGTCGGTGTCTTAGTCGATACCTTGTACCAAAAAACCCTAAATCGTTATGAGAGAGGAATGAGGCCTGAATCGCTTTCGTGAGACTCACTGAGAACAACACCGAGCAAAACCCTAAATCTTCGAGGAGTCGCAGTCTCCATAACATCCGCCGCACACAATAACATATTCATGAAAGACGGATTTTATATGTTGATAAGGGCAACATTAGACGGCGAGACACTGGTTCTCATGGAGAGATTTTATTTTTAGAACATGTTGAAGGCGCTAGAGATGGTATCGTCGTCGTGAACTCCTGAAGAGTCAGTGTGGGTTGGAGGTAGTGGAGGTGGGTGAGGGGCGGAGACGAAGGAGAAGAAGAAAGCAGTGTTTAAAATATTTGGGGATTTCATTTTCCCTCTACAAGGAGAGACGCGCGTTTCTTAAAAAAAATATAAAACGACGTTCATATAGGACGCACATTTTAGATAAAGGGCCCTCCGTGTTTTTAATATTTTTACATGAGACACTAATTTAAGGGCACTCAGTAATGCGCGACCTAAATCCTTCAAAATTTTGAAGAGATGACACTTTTTTAATGTCGCTCTCTAATGCGTAACATAAATCAAAGAGCGTCGTGTTTTGCGCGTCGTAAAAGGCCTTTTTTCTTGTAGTGCCCACTCATTGAGTCACCCTTAACTTACTTCTAGGGACGATTAGACTGACTCACGATCCGACTCACCGAATCCGAGAACAACTCACCGAGTCCCACGTGCAGATCTCCTACTCGCTTCGAAATCCTCACCAGAGCATCCATCTTGAGGATTTGGTTTCTGGGACTATTGCTACACGTTAAATTGCTAACTCCGCGTGCAGCTACGAAGGGTTGGACCTTCTACACTTAAACCCTTCTTAACTCAATAACAGCTCATATGACTCGCCGAGTTTGAAGAACAACTCATCGAGTTCCATGCAATCTTCATAAGACTCGCCGAGTTGTTTATCCAACTCGTCGAGTCTAAGATCATCTTCATAGAACCCGCCAAGTCCACTTTGGAACTCATCGAGTCCTTTCAACTTTCCTCCCATACAGACCAAATCTGAGACATGCAACGGTTCCAAACCATAGATCTAAGCTCCTAGGGCATGCTTATCACGTTAAGTTGCACACTTTACGTGCATGCATGGCCCTATGAGCTCCAAAAGGCAATTTCAAGCTCTTTATGAGGTCATACACTCAACAGGGACCTCAATCACTTCTACCACAGAGACTTTACACTTCCAAGATGTCCATAAGGTCCAGATCTGAAGTCCTTTTAGAACATAGAGCATGAACACGTGGAGGTTGAGGTTTTAGGGCTTGAAAACCACCAATTAGGGACAAAAGGGGATCTAATGAACTAGTGATCAAGATAGGAACTTTTCTACCTGAATGGAAGCTTTCCACAGTATAGATTTTGGATCTACTTCCCCTTCTTGCACTCTTCAACCTCCTCCTTCTTCTACTAAGCTCCGAACTTCCTTCATAAGGCCAAGATCACTCACAAGAACAATATGGGGGCTAGGGTTTCTCTCTACAGCTCTCTGGAAGTGTTAGGGACAAATGAGGCCAATTTAGAGCGTTTAAATAAGGTGAAAACACCCGGGTTAGGGTTTTTGTCCAAACAAGGTCTACTCGCCGAGTCCGGGACCCGACTCGCCGAGTTGATCGCTCAAGTCCCGCGTCCCTTCCCGCCTCTACTCGGCTAGTTGGACCTTCAACTCGTCGAGTCCAAGGCCAAAATGCAAAGTATATAACAAAAGAATACGTACCAAGAACCAGGTGCTACAAATTGACCGGACTCGCCGAGTTGGGCCGCCAACTCGTCGAGTCCCTAACACCTTTTTTAATCCTCTGCCCACTTCAACTCGTCGATTTTGGCAAAAACTAGACGAGTTCTTCTTCCATACTAACATCGAATCTAACTTCATCCGACTCGCCGAGTACGATGAACAACTCGTCGAGTTCTCCTTCATCAAATGAACACGTCTGACTGTGACTCGCCGAGTTGTATGAACAACTCGTCAAGTCTGCTCTTGAGGCAAGAAGATTGCCTTGGACTTGCCGAGTCATGGAGTAGACTCGTTGAGCCCCTCCATTTCTAATTCGGCTTCCTAAATCACCGATTCTAATCTTTACTCATCCAACTCGTAGCACAAAAAGGGGAAAGTAATTTGGGGATCACGAACCGACTTGTCGAGTCCTAAGAACGACTCGTTGAGTCTCATGCATGCTAATACTATACAGTCGAATTTAGTCAAATTTAGTCAATTTCAGTGCATCCTATCCATAGATCCGGGTCCCTAGGATTGGTTTTACACGTAAAATTTCCAGCTTTACGTGCATGCAATAACAAATAGAGCTTAAATACCCAACATAAGCTAAAAGTGGAATTCTAGGTTTGGAATGGGAACTTGGCTCAATAAAGGTGGCAACCTTGAGCTCATGGAACTCTGAAATGCATAGATCTGAATCCCATTCATCTCAACTACTTCTCAAATCGACATCAAAGGCAAGAAATGACTCAAATTAACAATAACAAGCTTTTAAGAGGATCTAAATGCTAGGAATTAAATATTCGAGTTTCATACCTCAATGGGAATTGAAATGTGACCAGAAACTCGGATCCTCTTTGCTCTCTTTGAATACCCTTTTTCTCTCTTCTTCTTCTTCTAACCCCCAAAATGCACCAAAATCCTTCACAAGGTGAAAAAAATACTTCAAAATGCTAAAGTAAATGCTAAGGTTTGACAAGGGACGTTCTGAAGGTGATGGAGGCTGGTTTAGGGCTCATAAGGTTGTTTAAATAGGGTGCAAACCCATGAAATTAGGGTTTCATCCAGACTGGCAGAATCGCCAAGTCCAAGAATATAGACTCGTCGAGTCGCCGGCTAAACCCACGTGCCAAACTCGTCTCTACTCGACGAGTCGAGCTTCTGACTCGTCGAGTATAGTTTAAGAACAGGGAAAAATGCTATGTTTAGATTATATAACGCCCGCAGATCCGGGCTAGTCAATTTAGAGACAATGGGCGTCAAAATTAAAGTGTCAGATAAGCCCGATATCTTCACATAAAGTTGTATTGGTCGAAATAAGGATTTCGGGAATATAAAGAACGCCGAAATCTGAGTTATAACGAAGAAGTTATGACCCGTCGAAGTTTTGCGATGGGACCGACACGATACCGGGAAGCATAAATAGTGAATTTATGATAGAGATACTTTTAGCCTTAGAGATCTAAATGAAAGTCATAGAATATGTTAAACTGAGAGCATCCACAAAAAGAACGCCCAAATCTGACTTCGTATGAGGAAGTTATGATTTTTCGAAATTTCGGCCTAGTAGTGTACAACCCAAAGTTCGAATATTAGATCAAGCGGTTTCTAGCCGACACAACCTAAATGAGAATCAAAGATCTCGTTAATAGTAGTGTAACGGTAAAAAGACAGATGAAAACGGACGTCGGATGAAGAAGTTACGGATTTTTAACAGACCAATCCTGTCCCGACCTGTTGAAAATATAAAATTTAAAATAAATTCAAAATTAGCCGACGGAGTCTAAATGAAAGTTGTAGAGTATGTTTCTGCCTACGCGTGGATATAAAGAATGTCGAAAACGGAGCTCGTATGTGAAAGATATGAATTTTTGAAGTCGGGAAGGAAAGTTGCGAATCTGCGAGGGGGTGATGATGTGGCCACATCTCAGTCGTTGCTTCCTGACCACAGACTCGCTTCAGATGGGTGACAGCTGGCTCGCTACGCAGCGCATACAAGAAGAACGCAGCGCGTTCAAGGAACGCCTCGCGTCCGAAGGGAACGCTGCGCATAATTCGTATCCTTCATGCGATTCGAGGAGGTCCACGTCGCCCCAACAGCTCTGCGACACGTGTTGTACGACCGAAGCTACGCCCCACGTAGACAAAGGGACCACAACGCGTACCTGCGAGGCCTCACACCTATAAATAGAGGTGCAAAGGCAGCCAAGATTTTCACACCAAAACTCATTCCTTCTCTCATTACTTTCTCTCTCTAGGGTTTCTAACCTCCTCCTAAGCCTAGGTAAGCCCCCTAGCACCCGAAGGAAGCCCCGAGACTCCCGGAGTCCCGAGAAAAAGGGTCTTTCGGTTTAGAAACGCTGCTCCGAGCAAAACCCGGTTTTCTTTAAAACCCGTTGTAAGTGAGTTATGCATACGTTATTTTTAATATAGCTTTTATTTAATTATAGTAACGTTATTAGGAACTTATAATAACTCTTGGACTATTAGTATGGGTTATATAAGTATTCTTTAACACTTATATAATAGTAATAATAGCTAGACTATTAATTAGTTGCGGTTAACGTTAGACTAAACCCTAGTGACATTGATATTAGGTTTTATCGAGGGATAATTGTTTTGAGATAACGAAGCGCCGTTCGAAGGCAGAATCACCACCTAATCAGGTGAGTGCATAGTTACTTTCATCTTACACATAGATATGAAGTATTTTATAAATTACGTGATATATGTGCATATTATCTGAGTACTTGCTATCTATGCTGGGTGAACGATTTTATACATGTTTTAAATGATTTAAAGTGTATATGTATTTTATATCTACGATAATATGTTGGGTAAAACATGAGTAGATGTAATAAATGGAGTCTGAGTTGGATGATAAGTTGAGAGGTGATGTAGACCATGAGGTAAGGGTGAGAGGTGGACGATGTGAGAAGCCTTTCCTAAATGATGGCCTCGTCATCTAGCAGAGTATGGATGACAACCACAGACTATTCTAGACAGTCTAGTGGAACACTAGCAGGCTCACAACCTGTAGGTGTTGTGAACGATGTGTTCACCCGGTGTACTCTAAACCCTGGCGATCATGCAGACTTGGTACCTAAACCCTGGCGATCATGCAGACTTGATGCCTAAACCCTGGCGATCATGCAGACTTGATGCCTAAACCCTGGCGATCATGCAGACTTGATGCCTAAACCCTGGTGATCATGCAGACTTGATGCCTAAACCCTGGCGACTATGCAGACTTAGTGCCTAATCCCTGGTGACTATGCAGACTTAGTGCCCGTTGTGTAAACCGTGGTAACGATGGACTTTGTGCCAATTCCTTAGGATGATCCTTAGGAATAAATGAACGAGGAATAACTGATTCTTCGGGTAGATCCTTAAGAGTATATAAGATAATAGGGATGGGTAATTGAGTTGATTGTTTGATGTTTAAACATAATAATTATATTATTGTGGGTTGAAAACCCTATGTACTCACCAGGTTTCCCAACCTGACCCACTCAAGCTTATTTGAATCACAGGTGCCGATATGAAGTTACATTACACTGAGAGATTAAAGAGGTGTAGATCACTATTGTAAATGAATGTAAGTTTTGTTTATGCTTATGTTTCTGTATTGACGATGACATCCTAAATGTTTTAAAATGAATAAAAATACATTTCTTCGGAAACGCTTTGATAACATATTTATCATGTTTTACTGGGAACCAATTCCGCAACTTTTTTTTATCAAAAGAAGTACTCTGATTTTTATAAAGCATAAACAAAATCGGTCTTTTCTTAGCCGTGAAAATGGGGATGTTACTGATTACATACCAGAAATGGGGCGTTACAATTATATTTGTGATTTTTGCATGTGTTGGAATGTTTATATGATTATATATATGTGAGTGTGGGTGGGGCCCATATCTCATCATTATTCGAGTGTCGGCGGGGCCTGTATCTCATCATTAGCTGAGTGTGGGCGGAACCTGTATCTCATCATTATTCGAGTGTGGGTGGGGCCCATATATCATCGTTATCCGAGTGTGGGCGGGGCCCGTATCTGCTAATTGTATGATATGTGTGATATGTGGTAGTTAGGGGGGAAACTCATTAAGCTTCGTGCTTACGGTTTTCAATTTGGATTCAGGTACTTCGGTTTTCAAAAAGAAGAGCTCATGATGATTGCAGAGCACGCACCATATGCTTCTGCCTTGGATGTCTTACTCTGATTTTACAGAAATTTATAAAGTTGTTTTATGTATATGTTTGGATGTCATTGATAAATACTGTTTTATCTATTATTAAAAATGAAATTTCTGGGACCATATTTTGGATGTTACACGAGGGTATTCCATCCTAATGATGGTTGGACTCATAATGTGTTGGCATTTCAACCCAATGGTTGAGGGCTTGGGTTTTTTCAACCCGATGGTTGATTGAACCCATAAATGAGGGGCCTGGGGTATTTAAACCCGATGGTTGATTGGACCCATAGTATGATGTTATTGTATATGTGCTATCTATTTGTGGGTTGGTACATTAGTGTAACTCACTAAGCTTTGGGCTTACAGTTTTAGGTTATGTTTCAGGTACCTCAGATGATCACGGGAAGACGAAGGTGTGGTCGTGCACCTCCTCATGTTTTGATTTATGATTTTTGGAAACTCTGATATTAAACATGTTTTGAAAACTAAATTGTAAACAATGGTGATTAGTGGATTGATTTTAAAAGTTTAAACGTTTAATGAATTTTAAGGATGTTACAACAACTAAATTAGTACAAAAACAAAAATAACTTATTTTGCAAAAAATATATATATTAAAGACTAAATGTGAACAAAAATATTAAGGATTAAATATGTACAAAAGTGAGTGATATATTACCCTATTAAATTATTTTTACCGGATAACCTAGAGTAACCAATTATAGGGATTAAATGTATACAGTTTAACAAGTTGAAGGAGTAAAAATAAAAAAATAAAAATAAATAAAAAAAACTCGTTAACCAAATATATAGAAATTGAAAATTCTATTTATTAGAGGTGGTTACCTGTTTTATTTAAGCTTGTGCATGTACGAAAACCTTTTCCTGTCAAAAAGGTTAGAGATTCACATGCTCAAAGTTTTTTTTGGAAAATTGTTCACATGTCTTAGTTCTTTTGGATAAATTGTCCACATGTTTAAGGTTACTAACACTCGTTTAGTAAGGAGATCCATGACTCCATGTGATTCCCCAAATATTATATATATATATATATATATATATATATATATATATATATATATATATATATATATATATATATATATATATATATATATATGGAAAAGTTCAATAGAGAACCATAATTATGGGTTCTTCAAGTAACCAAATATTTTTTTAAATTTCTAGAGCTTATTCTTTATCGAAAAAATTTAAAAATATCTAAATTCATATATTAACATTGTGAATGTGAAAAATATTTTTCGGATTCACCGTGTGAATTTTCGAAAATTCGCATTGTGAATTTGACGTAAAAAAAATCGAATTTTATATCATTGGAAAAAGGATAAAAAGTTATGATTTTCTGTATTTTTAATTTTTTTTTTTTGATAAAAAATAAGTTTTAAAAATTGAAAAAAAGATTGGTTCCTTGGTTAATTATGGTTCTCTATTGAACCTCACCCTATATATATATATATATATATATATATATATATATATATATATATATATATATATATATATATATAGAGAGAGAGAGAGAGAGATTTTTGAGAATTTAAAGGCAGGTTTGAGTCTATTTTGGCTATTAAGTGGCTCCGTCCATGATATCAGTCATATTTTTGTGTGTTGTATAGTAATCAAAATACAAAATTAAAATATTAAAATTTATATATTATTAAAACATTACAATTGTTTTGTTAGTAGGTTATTATAAAATTTTATAAAGAATTTTTATAAAAAAAATTAAATATTCTCCTACTTTTTGTTCCTACATGTCCTCCTACCCAATGAAATGGTGACATGTGTAATATTTAATGCTCGTTTAATGAAATTTAATGATATTTTAGGATACTAATAAGACACATGTCATTATTTAAATGGGTAGGAGGATTGGTAGGATCAAAAGGTAGGAGAACATTTAATTTATCTTTTATAAAAATTGAAACATAAGGAGTTAATGACAATCTTATCATTATCCCTGACTTGCAATCAAAATCTTAATACAAATTTTAATCTCTCGCAATATTTATAGTCACGGTTACAAATATAAATTAAAATAACCAACAATATATATATATATATATATATATATATATATATATATATATATATATATATATTTATTTATTTATTTATTTATTTATAACTCTAACTTCAAGTTTGAGTACAAAACATTATTCAACCAAAACTACCAAATTCAAATGATATCATTATTTTTAAAGCATTTGATACAAAATGCAAATAATCTTCTATTTGAAAATAACAATTTTGAATCTGCTTATAGCAAATTTTTATATTCATATTTTTTCCCTTCAATTAATTTTGAATTAATTATTTTCATCCTAAATTTTTATAAAATTATATTATTGGTATCTTGTAAGTTGAGACTCCAATCCCTTATTATATTTTAAAATAACATTTTATGTCCCTTATATAATTTGTTTTTATAGTTATCATTTTCATTAATATTAATTTTCATTAATTATGTTTTTTTATTAATTGTTATTTATAGTATTGTACCAAATATGATATATTTTCAAATTTTATTTTTGTTCCTATCTTTCATACATAATTATTAAGATATAAACTTTATATATATATATATATATATATATATATATATATATATATATATATATATATATATATATATATATATATATATATATATATAATTCCAACTTCGAGTCTCTAAATACAAAACACTATTCATTTGGTTTTTACTTTTAAACAGACCAAAACTATCAAATTCAGATTATATTATTATTTTTAAAACATTTGATACAAAATGCAAATAACCTCTTATTTGGAAATAACAATTAATATGCTTGTAGCAAATTTTATATTTACACTTTTTCCTCTCAACTAATTTTGAATTCGTTATTTTCATCCCTAATTTTTATAAAATTATATTATTGGTATTTTGTAAGTCACGATTCTGGTCTCTTATTATATTTTAAAGTAACATTTTATGTCCTTTATATAATTTGCTTTTATAGTTTTCATTTTCATTAATATTAATTTTCAATAATTATTTTTTTATTAATTTTTATTTGTAGTATTGTACCAAATATGATATATTTTCAAATTTTATTTTTGTCTGCATCTTTCATACATAATTACTAAGATTTAAACTTTGTTTTTATACTTTTATGTTCTACTTTGCAAATGGTTACCTTGAGACCTTTATTTTTTTTAGCAAGAGATGATAAAAGATTAACAAACATTGAATGTAATTATAGATGTTCTATTGCTTGATTTTATATGATCAAAATATGTTAACTCAAGATCATCACCATAAAACTGCATAAATTAGTATCACTATAATAGGAAATAACATTGTAGTTTGCAATTTTTGGTTATGATTGAAAGTAACTATGTTGAAAGTTGTCTCAAAATTTCTCCTACAAACCTTATCCATGTCAAGCTGCGGTTTCAATATACTGAGCTTTCGCAGCATTGCACGGACGGTCCAAACCCTAGTTTTATACAAATTACTAACTTGAATCTGACTAGAAAAATGTTATGCTTTCAGGCCTAAATGACGAAATAATTTGTAAAAATGAATGTTTTATATTCATGATAACCATATTATTATAAGATATATTAAAACGCTTATATGGTTATATATACATTTAGATATGTGTGGTCAAATGACCACTTAAATTAAATGTATATATTTTAATTATTAAATTAATATTTATTATGGTAATAATATAAACCGTTGATGGATTGATTTTATTAGAATATACCCTTACCATTGTATGTTGAGTTTGTGGTTTGCCTTAAGATCATCTATATCCCTTACATCTCTCAAATTAGGTTATATATTTATCTATATATACATGTGATGAGAGACATATTCATATACGAAATAGACACAAGTCTTTATGATGTGGGTTTTGGAGAGAGTTCTTAAGGTCAACTTGAAAATCAACTTTGTTCATAAGATGTGTAATATTTTTTAATGTTTAATTTTCTTTTAACTAAATGTGAGGCCAAATATATAACTAGATTTGAGATCAAATATATAAAGTTCAAGCTTTCATGTTCTATATATAGTTATTAAAATAACTAACACCATGCTTCCAAAACCAACTAAATACAAAAAAGAAATGAAGTTATTGCATGTAACTCCATGAAAATCTACATCATTGCATTTTTGCTTGTTTCTTCTTTGAAAACTCCTTTTCTTCATTTATATGATTAGCTTTGCCTTCTTTTATCATTTGCCAACAATAACATCAATATGTCCTTTCTGAATTTGCTTTACTGACCTTGCTTACTTGATCTCCCTTGTGTTATCTCTCATTTTCTCCCTTTTGATAAGCAACATGGAATGTCCTCTATTTTATTTGGCTTTTAAGTTTATCATTTTGCTTCTTTTGTTGGCCTATTGTCCACCAAAAAGTAAATGAGATGGGTCATGGGTGTTTGTACTTTGCTTTTGATTTTCTTTTTTCCTTGTGCAGCCCGCATACGGTATGGACTAAAGATGATGTGTTTGGGTTTTACTAAAGATGATATGTTTAGGTTTTACTAAAATAAAGGCTTAAAGTAACCACTAAACTTTTTAAAGTATATTCATTTGGCCATTTACCTATTTTATGTTTTTAAAAGATTAGTAGGCTTAGTAGGTTTGCATGTTTGTTTGGTGTTTAAGATAATTTGAAAAAATGGTAACGAAGATCATTGACCTTTTTGGTTTTCTAAGTTCTCATAGGCTTGCACAAAAAAAACCGGTTCAGGATCCGAACTGGTCACTAAATCGGTAAACCGGTTCACTACGAACTGAACCGATTCAAGAACCGAACCGCCGGTTTATACCCGTTCGAGATTTTAGACATTGAAACCGATTTAATAACCGTGAATCGGTTTGGAACCGATAGTCAAACCGATCGAACCGGTTTAAAATCGATTGAACCGGTGTAATCGGTTTAGATAGGTTGGAGTTTTTCTATGACGGAACCGGTTTATGGCTGAACCGGTTTTACTATTCAAGAATCGGAACCGAACCGGTTCGGTCTGAAAAAAAAAAACAGTTTGTTCACCCCTAAGTTCACATGCATCTTTTTTTCTACTTTTTTTATTATGTTTTTTTTTTCACAATTTACTTTTATAATTTATTTTTTGTTTTGTTTTTATATTCAACTAAGCCCTTTCGGAGATTTTTTTAGGAGTTAAAAATAAAATCTCATATAAATATCATAGAATAAGATTATTCTTATTCGTGGAGATTCTATAAATATTCCATTCCAAAAATGGAAATAGTTGAGATTTTTTTTACAACTTTATTTTTCTTTATATCATTTTTATATGTTTTTTCACGATCTATATTTACAATGGTTTTATTTTGTTTCTTTCATATTTTTATCTTGTTTTTACATGTTTTTTTAATCTGTTTATATATATATATATATATATATATATATATATATATATATATATATATATATATATATATAGTAGGTGTAAGACCCGTGTAATACACGGGTTTATTAAAAATAAAAATTTAATATCAATATTTAAACATTAAATTTAATATCAATATTAATTTTAGAGCTCTCATTAATTATGACATTTATTACATTATAAATATATCAATTCTTTTTCAAGGTAGCATTTATTTCTCTCAATATTATAACCGAAATAAGTTATGATATGTGAACAAATCAGAAAATTACATGTGGAAATAAATAAATTCTAAAAATCTATTAAAATGTCATGTGTCCAAATCAATGAGGACATGACATGTGACAGAAAATGAGTTTTATTTATTAGTATATATATATATATATATATATATATATATATATATATATATATATATATATATATATATATATATATATATATACTTTCTTTCTCATATGTTATTTTACAATCGGTTTTTAACACTTTCATTTTCTAATTCAATTTACATGTCTTTTCAATCAATTTTTTTTTTTCACACTTTGTGTTTATAGTTCTCACTTTTACTTCTTTTTTACATGTTTTTTCACATACATATAATGTCATTCTAGGTTATATATATATATATATATATATATATATATATATATATATATATATATATATATATATATATATATATATATATATATATATATATATATACTTTCTTTCTCATATGTTATTTTACAATCGGTTTTTAACACTTTCACTTTCTAATTCAATTTACATGTCTTTTCAATCAATTTTTTTCACACTTTGTGTTTATAGTTCTCACTTTTACTTCTTTTTTACATGTTTTTTCACATACATATAATGTCATTCTAGGTTGTTCAAAGATATATAATTTGTATTTTTTAATCATTTGTATAAAAACTATTTAAAAACTTAAGTAACTTATGTTTAAAATGCTTATTTTGACGTATCTAATATCAATGCTTTTCATTCAAATATCTTTATCTTAAGCAATTATATTGTATGAATACTTCTCATTTGTCATGTTTTTTTTTAAACTTTTTGTTAGATTTTAGAAAAATCTTCAGAAAAATTCATAAAGTTTGACTCTATTAACGAAAAAAATCATCTTTGATTTTTTTACGATTAAGTCCAAAATACTGATAAATATTTACAAAATGGCTTTTGTATCCGGTTAGCGCTTATGTTTACCGTTAAATATTTGTCATCTCGCTTTTAAACACTTATCTATATCATATCATCATATCATACTATATTATAAAAGAAACATTTTTCCTTTCATTACATTCATTTGAAACTCCCATGTATTTTTCCTTTTACCACATTCATTTGAAACTTCCATGACTTTTCAATTTCTTTTTAATAATAATTATAACTTGGTTAATAAGGTTAAATAAATATCAAATCTGAAATGTAATCATATATAAACTAAATTTTAATATTAAAATAATATCTTTACTTCTACTTACAAAGTTGTATTTATTTAACTTTTTACATATTATACTTAATTTATTAGTTTTAATATATTGTTGGATGCAAACCATTATCATTTTAAAAATATATTTTTGGAACAATTTGTATAAAATATTTAAATTATGAATTTGAATATAGCATTACAGAGTCAACTTAAATATAAATTTTAGTCTAATTTAAACAAGCCAAAAAATATCTTTGTAAATAGTTTAAAGTGATTAATTGTAGTGTCTTTCTATTAATGATTATAAGTTGGTTAGTAATGTTAAATAAATATCAATCCTTAAATATAATCATAAACATACTAAATTTCAATTTTAAGATAATATATTACTTCTACTTATAAAGTTATATCTTTGACTTCTAACAAATTATGCTTAATTTATTATATTTAATATGTTGTTAACCATTATCAGTTTAAAGTTACTATTTTTGAACAATTTAGACAAAATACTTAAATTGTTGATTTAAATATAACATTATAATATCAACTTAAATATAAATTTCAGTTCCACTTAAAAAACCAAATAATATTTTGTAATTAGTTAAAAGTGATAAATTATAGTGATAAGTGCAACAACTAAATTGTAATGTCAATTTAACTAAAATATTTCCTAAAGATATTTTTATAATCGTTAAAAGTTTTCAAATAAGTAGCTTAAAATAACTTACAATAACAATAGTTTAAAATAACTCTATATAAATGACTATATTATTACCTTTAAAATCAAAAAACAATGTTTGATGTTTTAAATAATTATAATGATATAAATAAAAACATTAAGCAAATAATTTTTAAAAATTAATTAATAATAACAACAACTATAAATAACATTAAACCATATATTATATTTAATTTTATTCATGTGTAACTCGCGTATAGAAGTCATTCGATTGAGATTATGCGGTTATAATAGATGTATATATTATCATATAATTCAAAATAATTAATATATTATATTAATTTCGTATACGTTATTATATCAAATTTAACAACAACATTGTTGCTATATTTTAAAAAAAAAAACATATATTTGTAAAGACTTCAACTATATAGGTGTTTTTGCGCAACACACGGGCATTCGCCTAGTATCTTATAATAGAGACATTTTTCTAAGCACTACATTGATTTGAAACTTATGTTTTTTCACATTTCTTTGTAATAATGACTTTTAATTACCATTTAAGAGTTTTATATTTAATGGTACTTATAACAGTAATTGATTAATCTTGGTATATATATAGTTCACGTTGATAGATTATTTTGGTAGGATTTAAAATTTTTTGGGTGATTGTATGGTAGATTGGAAGCTTCAAACAAAATGATTATGTGAAGAAAACAATTTTTTTTCAAGGTCTATTTTTGTGTTATGCATGTTCTTCTTTCGAACAAAAACATTGATTTACTGATTAATCTTGGTATATATATAGTTCACATTGGTAGATTATTTTGGTAGGATTTAAAATTTTTTGGGTGCTTGTATGGTAGATTGGAAGCTTCAAACAAAATGATTTATGTGAAGAAAATATTTTTTTTTCTAAGGTCTATTTTTATATTATGCATGTTTGTCATTCGAACAAAAAACATTGATTTGTTTTATTTAACGTTTTAACATAATTTTTCTTTTATAGGCAATATTGTCTTATATATGAAAAAAGTAAGTGAAATATGATTTTCTTTATTGTACGACAACTAACTGAGGATGAACAAATCCGAGTACAACAATTGAAGACTATTTCATTATGTTTAGAAAATAAATTAAGATGGATTTCCTTCTCTTTTCCAAAAAGATCAAAACAAGAAGCAAAATGGGTAAGAAAGACTTCGTGAAGATGGGTTATCTAAATTATTGGTTACTAACATATTAGTGTGTGTGTGTGTGTGTGTGTATATATATATATATATATATATATATATATATAAAGATTCGACTTAGGCATGTTATTATTTATATATTTACACATTCAAGAGTTTTTAACATATGATTTTAATGTGTAATGTCTTTTTATTTTCCTTTTTATGTACACACATTGTAACCATATTCGTAGTATATATAAGTAAGCTGTAGTATATATAAGTAAGCTGTGATAGAAAAAAATCATGTGTTTGAAGAGATTTGTAATTTTAAATAGGTAGGTCATTTTTGGTCACTTAACTTTTGGTTTTGTGCTTATTTGGTCACTTAACTATTTTTAAGTTTTAAAAGGTCATCAAATTTTTGACTTTTTGCTCATTTAGTCACTTAACTTTTGTTTTGGTCACATTTAGTCACTTAACTTTTAGATTTGTGCTCATTTGGTCACCTAACTTTTAAAATTTTGCTCATTTAGTCACCAAATTTTTAAAATAATTTAAAAGTTTAGTGACTAAATGAGCACAATTTTAAAAGTTAGGTGACTAAATGTGACCAAACCAAAAGTTAAGTGACTAAATGAACACAAAGACAAAAGTTTGATGACCTTTTAAAACTTCAAAAGAGTTAAGTGACCAAATGAGCACAAAACGAAAAGTTAAGTGACCAAAAATGACCTAAACCTTTTCAAATATGAAGCGTCGAAAAAATGAGTTTTATCGCATCAATGGTTATTACAACACAATTTGTTTTAGGGGATAATAATATTTATGTATACCAAATGTATGTTAATTTCTATATAATTTTGTATGATTTATAAGAGTTTAACAAGTTTTGTTTGATATAAATGTTACAGTAAAAATTGTAGTGGTTTTATGTAACTAAAAGTTTTAGTTTTTTTTTTTTTTTTTTTTTTTTTTTTTTTTTCAAATTATTTGTTATTCGTTATATTAGATATTAACATGCGTTTTTATACAATTTACACAACTTAAAATGATTTATACAATAATCAAAAGTTGTAGTATTTATTTTGTCATACTATTTTGTTTATATATATATATATATATATATATATATATATATATATATATATATATATATATATATATATATATATATATATATCAACATACATTTGATATAAAATTTACACAACTTCAAAACGATTTATAAAATTATCAGTTTATAGTAGAAATAACCAATGACATAAAACCATGGTTGTTCATAAAACGAACATGGTAACTTTATGTTTTGTTTTGCTACTAACATTGGTTTTTCATATATAAATAATAAATTAAAGTTTGTTAAAAGTTATTATTTTAATTAAATAATTAAACGCTTGTGCAACGTGTGAGGTTTCACCTAGTTAACACATAAATGTCGCAAAGTCGTTAGTTTATGGATAAAAAACCACTTTTAAACTCAGCTAGAGATCGTAAAATGATCTTTAAACAGTATATTGTACCATAATCATTTTTATTTTTATCGCCCTCCGTTACATTTCAACTTTATTTGGTATAAGAAGTTGATCGGCCATGAAATAGGCTTGTGGGTGCTTAATTTTTTCCAATACACCATATTTTTCTTCCAGGCAATTACAAAAATAAAATTTAGATATGTAAACATATTTTAATACATGATTATGTAAATGTAGGGCTATAAATAAACCAAACATCCACGAAAAATTATTTTATGCTCATTTATTTAATAAATGAACGAACATGAACACAAATTCTCGTTTAGTTAAATGAACAAACATAAACAATGTTCTTGTTTGTTTAATTATGTTCATGTTCGTTTGTTTAAGTTCATTTTATGTTCATCTATGTTCAATTATGTTTGATTATATTACTATATTATATGTTTGTGTATGTTCATATATGTTCAAATATGTGTGTTAATATCCTTTCGTTTATGTTCGTTTATCATGTTAATGATATAAAACGAACGAATATAAACAACGTAATTTGTTAAACGAATGAACATGAATAAGAAAATCTGTTCATTTATCTGTTCGCTTGTTTAGCTAAATTAAACGAACGAACATGAACAAATCCAATTCATATTCGTTCGGTTTGTTTACATCTCTATGTAAATTTTACTTATAAGATTGTTGACAGCTAGACCATAAGTCCCATCCATATCAAACTCAACAACATTGTTGTTAAATATATTACTTCTTTATGTCTTCTTCACGTTAAAACACAATTATACAACTATGTATGTGTGGCTACTTCCAACAATAGAGAAAAACATGTATTTATGTACCTTTAGATATTTTAAGAAACTCTAATATAACATATCATGTCATATTTTACGCTTCAATTTTGTTTATGTCACCACCAACATCATTCATAAAAATCTCCTTTCAAAGTATGATATTTGTACTCTTGAGGGCTTGAGGCATAGGGCGTGTTTGAGAAAATTAGCGGATAGCGGGTAGCTTGTAGCGTTTCGTTAAACGCTACGTGAAGTAGCATTTGGATTTGGAGCGTCTTGTTTAAACTAAATGCTAGAAGTTTGTAGTGCCAAACGGGGCTTTCTGTTCAAAATAGAACGTTTTTTAAAATGTTAGAAGCTAGAAGCTCTCAAACGCTACGTGCTGATCACGCCCATAGTGGACTACTCAATATATGAAGTTTGAATGGTTACAAAAATAAAAGTTCACGGAAATTTCCGTGTATTCACATATGAATATGTCATGTATTGGTGAAAATTAAAACCAACTTAAAATTATATTCAAATATGAATTAAAAGTTGGGCAAATGTGTATTTTGAAACAAGTTTTATATACATATGTTCACTCATAAACAAACAACATGTTGATAAAATTTATTGCTAACATATAGTTATGTTTATATGTGAACATAAAAATGAGAAAATATGTATCTTAAAACAATTTTTATATATCTAATATTGACCGATACAAATTTGAATATTGAGTCAGTAAAACCATAAACTCATATAAAGAAATTTAAAAAAAAAAAAAAAAAAACCCTCAAAACCGAAATATACATTTGCCATTTGATTAAAAGTTAGATTATTTCATAATGAGAAATTAAATATAACTTCTTCATTCTTCATGTAGGACAGTAGGAGGATATTTAATTTCGTAATATAGCTTCTTCATGTAGGAGGATATTTTGCTTCCCACACCCATTCCCGTAACACCCGTTTCTTGTCTCTGGAATTTTATGCTTTCCTCAGCAAACAACTGAAAAAGCAAAACGCATACCCTCCCACCTTCTTAATTTACAAGGTCAATATTCATCCCTTGTTTTTGGCATCGTGTCTGTTTTGATCAACTATCACTATTTCCATTATTGGGTATGGTTCGAATTTCTTGATTTTGGGGTAAAACCTGATTTCGCCATATTGGGTATTGAAGATTCTGCTTCCCGTAAGTGGGTTTGCTTTGCTTCCTTTTTTGGTCGAATAATTCGGGTTTGTTTTAGGCTGACGTTTACTTGAATTGGGGGGAAAAAGTCGAAGATGACCGTCTTTCTAGGGTTCTGAGAATTAAGGTAACTGATTTTTCAAATTGCAATGATTTCTTCATATCAAATGTGGTGCATGTCAAATTCAAAACCGATTAGCACTTCAATGCAAAATTTACACAAACTTTATTGTGTTTGTTACACCGCTTATAAAAGAGTGTTTCAACTGGCAAATATTTCTTCAAAAAATTTCGAAACCAGTATCAATTTTTCGAGTTGCATACCACCTGTTTGACTTCTCGACTCCAAGGAAGTAGATAAGAGCAGATGATGCTAATCAGCTGATCTTTTCATGGTTTTTCTGATTGTATATTGTTGAATTTTCAAAGGGTGAAGAGGAAGATGAAGAGGGGGGTAGATGAGAACACTAAGGGCCCCATGTTTCCAAGACTCCATGTAAATGATACCGAAAAAGGAGGACCACGAGCTCCTCCAAGGAACAAGATGGCTCTATATGAACAGCTTAGTATACCCTCACAAAGGCTTAGTGGTGGTGGATTGTTGCCAGTTAAACCCACTTCAACTGCCAATTATCCCCTGCCACCATCATCTTCTTCCCAAGTGAGTTAAAAATAACCCCATAACTTATAACATCTCTTTAATCGTCTAATCTAAGTGATTATTGTATGATTGTAGGTTGGAGTGAGTGGAAGGGGTTCGTTTTTCCCACTTCATCAAACTCCTTTGCCACATGTAGCTGATAAAATTAACATTCATCGGTATTCTGACTTAAACAATCAACTTGTGCAACAAGAGCAGAGAAAGAAACAAGAAGATGATGACTTTAGGGTCCCGATCTTTGTTCAACAATCTGGAATAAACCCTGATTGTAGTGGGAATCATCAAAACAAAGACAATGAAGGTCTCTCCCCCTTGAGTTCAGCCTTTTCAGGTCGTTTCACAAACATCCAAAGAAATAACTCTCAGGATTTACCCAAATCTGCCTTAAATCAATCATCCAAACAAGTTCAATTGAAGGAAACAAATGGTTCTTCAAGTTTTGATCACAAAAATGCTTTAAATAATTCTATCAGATTACAAAGTAATGGGAATTCACGGGAAGCTGACACCGATAACAGTGTCTCAGTTGAGACTATTAGGGCTGTGGGATATGGGAATTCTTTGTTGTTGCCCATAAGGGATGTTCAACAAGAAGTGCTGAGAAGTCCTGATGATCTTATCAATGGTGATGCTGTTTCTGAGACTTCAATGGTTGATTCTGTATCTGGAGCTGATATTTCTCCTGATGATGTTGTTGGAGTTATTGGCCAGAAGCATTTTTGGAAGGCAAGAAGAGCTATAGTAAAGTAAGTGCTTTTTCTCTCTCTATTTCTCTTTCTCTTTCCCTATTCCTGTTTGTTATTTAAATCTTCTTAAAATAAGATCATCTAGGTTTTGTCTGTTTTCTCTTTGATGTACTAGACATGTTGAGGTTCTACATATACATATGAAACAATGGAAGAAAAGTATTCCTTTATCTTGACGTTAAAGATTTGAATATATATAGTTATTATATACACATGTATAGTTAAATTACATTTACAGAAAAATCATGGATATCGTATAAACATGTCAAAATACCTTTCAAGATGGAATTTGAATTACATTCATCTAATGAGTTTTGCACTTTTTGTATCGTGTGGTATTTGCAGCCAACAAAGATTATTTGCTGTTCAACTATTTGAGCTACATAGGTTGATAAAGGTACATACATACATACAATCATATACACATACATTAGCAATTTAGTAGTTTTGAGGGTTTTGACTTTTGGTCAGGAAGTTGACCATATAATGTAATGGCAACAGGTTCAGAAACTGATTGCAGGATTACCCCACCCAATGGTTGAAGACGATACATTTATAGGAAAACCACAAAAAGTTTCTCCAATTCCTATAGACTATGTCCTAAAATCATCCACACACATAATACCAAAGGTCAAAGATTACCATGAAAAGTCAAACGAGGACACAAGGGAATTCTCAGCTGAAAATGGTTTTGAGAAGACACACACACAGGCATCTCTTTCTTCTGTCCAGAACAACAGTGGGCCTGGGCCCATATTTTCAGGGTACCACCCGTTACCACCGTCTGACCCAAGAACGGGTCCATGGGGTCTGACTCATCAACATCATCCACCTGGACATCAATGGCTAATTCCTGTTATGTCCCCCTCTGAAGGACTTATTTACAAACCTTATAACCCTGGAGCACCACCACCCATGTTTGGTAACTATCTATTTATATATATATAAAAAAAATTAATCTTATCTTTACTTTAAAAAAAAAAAATCTTAAATATTTACATATATGTTGATAGCAGGTCATAACATGGTCAACCATGGGGTCCCACAGCAGCCTCATTACCAATGGCCCACCGGATTCGTTCCTCCGCCGGCCCATGGTTACTTCCCGCCTTATGGCATGACAACAATCAACACATCTGGATCTGGTGGTGAGGATATGAATATGAATATGAACAACCCGCAGCCAAGGTACAAGTCAGTAGATGCGTGTAACAATAATAGTGAGGTACAAGTGAGTAATGCAAGCAGTTTTTCAAGTGATAGAGTAGAAAAGCGAGATGTGCTTCCTCTTTTCCCCATGTGTTCTCCAGCAGTTGAGGGGGAGGGGAGTCGGGTTATAAGAGTTGTACCTCGTAATGCACAGTTGGCGAATGAGTCGGTGGCCCGCATTTTTCAGTCTATACAGGATGAGAGAAATAGACAGGATCCGGTTTAAATTGGTTTTGGAATTTGGTTGGATGTTGTTGTACTTTTTGCTTTGGATTTAGTTCACATGTTTTCAATGCAGTTTTGGGGTTACATATATATACACGATACATGGTAAAGGTTATATTACGTGAGGTGATAGAGGCTAAATGATGGAGATGAATGTTATGTGTCATTTGTTTTAGGGTAGTTAATGAGTTATGGCGTTTTACAATTTGTGTAATTGGGAAAATAGATGAATACATGATTGTATGCAAAATGGTTTGTAGATGTTATTGTTATACTTTCATACGCATAACAACTGTTATTTTTATCATTATTATTATTATTATTATTATTATTATTATTATTATTATATTTTTTTTGTGTATAGTTTTGTTAATATGAAACATGACTTGTAGACTTGGTTCCGTTATGTATGAGTTGATAATTGATGGATATAAATCAGCAACTTTTTACGTGCTATCAATTTTGCAATCATGTAGGGTAGCCATAGGACAAGATCAGAGTCGGACAACGAAAAGTTTTAGATATGAAACAAATTCTTGAAGACAAGCTCCAATATTGTGTGTTTTAAGTATGACTATCTTTATATGGTGGTAAATTCTAAAATATAATTAGTTTTGTGAGATCAAAATTATAATATTTAATTGTATCTTTATGATGATAAATCTTTGAAACGCTTCAATTCTTATTGGGTTTAAGATACCGAT
Source organism: Lactuca sativa (assembly GCF_002870075.4). NCBI lineage: Eukaryota > Viridiplantae > Streptophyta > Magnoliopsida > Asterales > Asteraceae > Lactuca > Lactuca sativa. Next base: position 36,596,859 of record NC_056625.2, on the reverse strand, counting down.
CCAATTCGAACGGATCAATTCAGTTACAAGCAAACTATATTGGATATCTAATCACAATTTGATTTGATCTATTTCGAAATTTTAAAATCCAAGTGGACTAAATCCGTTTTTTTTTGACAAACTTGAAAATCCAATTGGTAATGAAACCGATCTCACGTTCACCAAACTAGATATCCAATATCATCATCCAGTAAATATTTAATTATCATCTAACGTTATATCAAACTAATATTATTTAATAAACATCCAATCGCAATTCAATTGAACTTTAAAGGTTAAACGGTTTTTTTCTATAGTATTTTGATCGAACTTTGAACCTTGGTCATTGAAATTGAAGTGTCGTTTATTATCCTTATTTAGCATAATTGTGTATGGTTTTAGTTCTATTTATCATAATTATATTTGAATGTTATTAGATAGAAATTGGCTTAGAATTGGTTGAATAATGGATAAAACAAATTCAATCCAATATCTAATTGGATTGATTTGGTTGTATATAAAGAACTGGATTGGATCTATTGCCAAATTTAACATCCAATGGATAATTGAATTTGGATCGCTTCTATCAATATTCAATGGATTTTTACTTATGAACACCTCTAGTTTATGACATAAATAGATAACAAATTATCTTAAATCTCTTTGAAATTAATATTCAACTAAATAAACATTGTCAGAAGGTAACAAACTTTTATTTTTGTTGTTAAAAAACCATTGTAACATGGAATGGTAGATTTTCCCGACTACAACAGTTATTTAAAAATAAAAATAAAAGTTTGTTACATTTTGAAAAAATTTAGTATGGTTGTATTTTTAAAACGATTTAGATAGTTTTTACCCCATTGTAACATGGAATGATATGTTTTCCCGACTACAATGGTCATTTACAAATAAAAATAAAAGTTTGTTACCTTCTGAAAACTTTTAGTTAGATTTTATTTTTGAATCGATATAGATAGTTTGTTACCTCGTTAAGTTTTTATCCCTAAATCATATTTAGGTGTTTTCGTGTAAGTAAATGAATCATAATAAAAATTAATATATCAATTTCATCACACACACACACACACACACAGAGAGAGAGAGAGAGAGAGAGAGAGAGAGAGAGAGAGAGAGAGAGAGAGAGAGAGAGAGAGAGAGAGTATTTTTCTTTTTGTGATCCTCCATGTTTGAGAGAAGAAAGTATAATATGGTGTATCATGGGTTTTCAAATCCAAATCCTAAATAGGTCTTGTTGAAGCTTGTGAACGATTAATACAAACACTATTTAGATGATAGTCACAGTAGACGTGTAATGTATCAAGATTTAGTTGTCTATTTATTTATTGGGAAAATGACTTATTAAAGTAATTAACTTTTCGGTATGTACACATCTGGATAACTATCTTTTTTACACATTTAGGTAACAAACTTGTTGGAAGTGTTCACATATGACGATTATGACATGTTATAGCAGGTTATATCCTAAATGTGAACGCTTTTAATAAGTTCGTTACCTAGATGTGTACAAAAAAAAATAGTTACCCAAATATGAACAAAACGAAAAATAAAAGTAAATTACATGAATGGTCCCTGTGGTTTGGGAGAATTTGTGTTTTTGGTCCCTAACTTATTTTTTTTTTAAACTCGGACGGTCCCTACTGTTTATTTTTGTTACACGTTTGGTCCATATCTTACCTAAAAAGACTATTTTGCCCTTATTAATTTATTTTTTAATTAATTTTCTTATTTATGTATTTATTTTTTATATATTTAAAAAAACTAATAGACCGCGCATATCAGTATCTCCTCACCATAAACCTCAAACCACATTAGAGAATTTTAATTTGGATGATCTCTATTGTTTATTTTTGTTGCGCCTTAGGTCCTTGGCTTACCTAAAAATACTATTGTGTCCTTATTAATTTATTTTTTAATTAATTTTCTTATTTATGTATTTTTTTATATATTAAAAAAATTAATAGACTCCACATATCTGTATCTCCTCACCGTAACCCTAAAACCACATTTGAGAAATTTAATTTGGGTCTTACTGGTCACTATCCTATCTCTCATCCTCCCCTACTTCTATTTCTTTTCTATCTTTAGTAACATCGATGTCTTCACCATCCTTCTTTTTTTGGTACTTCAACTGTGGTGAACCAACACCATAACCTACTGTCTCTTCATCTTTAGTGGGTTGTGGTGTTGATTCGACGGAGTTGAAGGACCGAAAAAAGAAGGGATGATGAAGACGTAACAAAATTAATAAGTGCACAACAATCTTTTTAGGTAAGACAAAGACTAAACTCGTAACAAAATTAAACAGTAGGGATCATACGAGTTAAAAAAATAAGTTAATTAAAAAATAAACAGTATGGATCATTTGAGGAGATACAAATATGTGGGGTTTATTAATTTTTTAAATATGTAAAAAATAAATAACATAAATAAGAAAATTAATTAAAAAATAATTTAATAAGGGTACAATAGACTTTTTAGGTAATATAGGGACCAAACGCGCAACAAAAATAAACAGTAGGGACCATCCAAGTTAACAAAATAAGTTAGGGACAAAAAACACAAATTTCCCCAACCCACATGGACCATCCGTGTAATTTACTTTTACTTTTCGTTTTGTTCATATTTGGGTAACTATTTTTTTGTATACATCTAGGTAATGAACTTTTTGAAAACGTTCATATCTAGGATTTAATCTGCTATAGCAGATCATAATGGTCATATGTGAACACTTCCAACAAGTTTGTTACCTAGGTGTGTACAAAAAAAAGATAGTTATCCAGATGTGAACATACCAAAAAATTAATTACCTTAATAAGACATTTTCCTTTATTTATTAGATTAGATTAGATGTCCATATAACCAAACGATTTTATTTTCACATAACGCACGTTATACATCTAAGGACGTGTTTGGTTTAGCTTTTAAAAGCTCAAAAGTTCTTTTCCAAAAAGTTACAAAAAGTCAGAAAATCCTGACTTTTCCAAAAAGTTGTTTTTCCTTGTATTAAAACTCCAAAAGTTACTAGTTTGCCAAACATCTTTTTATTTTTTTTCTTTTACAAAAATGACTTTTGGCTGTGAAAAGCTAAGCCAAACACGCCTAAGTGTAGTATTATATAAAAGAGTGTTAAGTTATCTACTTTTACATCGGGTAAGAAAAAAAGCAGTCCAAAACCAAGGTTATGATTTTCAAGTAACGATTATCAAGTAAAAAAGTTAATTAAGAATCAAAATCTGATAGAAAAATAAAATTTCTATTTTTCCAAATGGGTTCGAAAATAGGCTTGGTCTAGCCCACTTCAGTTTGGGCTTAAAGCCTGTCCCAATGAATACCCTAATTATATAAGCGTTTCATCAATGCAATTACATTCTCGATGCGACTTCGCCAGCAGCAGCAGAACAGCGATTGTGGTGAGTATTTTGTGTTCCTTGTGTCATTTTCTCTCCGATCTAGGGTTTTCAGGTTCCCCTTCCTTTATTGATTCTTATTCTGATTTGATTAAGTTTTGCTGGTAGTGAAGATTAAATTACGTTTATGTGAAAACCAAGTTTTCTGTAAAATTGCCCAATGAACTAGTACTACACATAGCTATATAAAATTACCTTCCTTTATAGTGGAAGCTTGATTTACATTACAAATCGATAGAAACTAAGGTAGATTGTACCTACGTAGGTAGGCGTCAATCTGATGTTTACAATAGTAAACCCTAAGTTTTTAACTGTAAATTCATTGTAATTTGCATTTTCAACAGGATTGTGCAAGGAGACGTGAGTTTTCTTCATCCCATTTACACTACGAACGAAAATGGCAACCCAATTGAGCAAAAAGCGAAAGGTTGGTCTAATTAATCACTGTCAGAAGTTGCATTTATATATATATTTTACGTAGATTTTTGAGTGATCTGTTTTTGTAAACCAGTTTGTAGCTGATGGCGTGTTCTTTGCTGAACTGAATGAGGTCCTAACAAGGGAACTTGCAGAGGATGGTTACTCTGGTGTTGAGGTTAGGGTTACCCCTATGCGCACAGAGATCATCATCAGAGCCACTCGTACTCAAAACGTTCTTGGTAAAGTTGTAATCACATTACTTTTAATCCATTTGCACATTTACAGGATCCGTATAGTGTGATGGCTATATGCTTACTGAACCACATTTTTCAGGCGAGAAAGGAAGAAGAATAAGGGAGTTGACCTCACTTGTTCAGAAGCGATTCAAGTTCCCAGAAAACAGTGTGGAGCTTTATGCTGAAAGAGTTAACAACAGAGGGCTTTGTGCTATTGCCCAAGCTGAATCTTTGCGTTACAAGCTTCTTGGAGGCCTTGCTGTTCGCAGGTTTGTGCACATTATAAAGATTCAAACTTGTTCCACTTATGCTCCATTTCTGTTTCTCATATGCTAATTCAACTGTTTTCAGGGCTTGCTATGGTGTTCTGAGATTTGTGATGGAAAATGGGGCAAAGGGTTGTGAGGTAAGTAAACTTTTTGTTAGTTTCATACTTTCAGTTTTAACACAGTTGTTGACCACTTTCAGGTGATTGTGAGTGGGAAACTTAGGGCTCAGCGTGCAAAATCAATGAAGTTCAAAGATGGATACATGGTGTCATCTGGTCAACCTGTGAAGGAGTACATCGACTCTGCAGTAAGACATGTGCTTTTAAGACAGGTAAGAGACTGCAAAAGATCCATCATATATACATTACATAGTAGATACCATTAAATAAGTTTTAGTAATTAACTAATTATTGTGTTTGTGTTGACAGGGTGTTCTTGGTATCAAAGTGAAGATCATGCTTGACTGGGATCCTACTGGAAAGCTTGGGCCGAAGACACCTTTACCTGATAATGTTATAATTCACATGCCTAAGGATGATGTTGTTGTCCATCCACCAAAAGAGGTGGAGGAATACAGGCCACCACTTGTGATTGCTGATGAGCCCATTCCAATGTCTGTTCCTGTTCCTGTTTAAAGCAGCATGAGAGATGATTAGAGAGAGTTGTATGTTTGAGCAGATACAGACAGTATCTGAAACTTTTGCTAAGATAATTTTTCTTTCTAGTTTTCATATGTTTTGAGGTTGATGGAATTCTCATTTCTATTCAAATTTTGTACTGTTCTTCAAATATGATCTTTTTACTTTCTAGTGTATTGTGATTAACTGATTACTAATCTATATGGGTATGTATAACCCTATGGCCTTTGGTGGAGGTAAATAAAAGCCCTAGGCCTGACCCATGACCGGTTTAAACCGTAAAACAGCCCCAACTCAATCTTATTTGCCTCTTAATTGAAGAGTAAAGAAGAGTAATCTTATTTGCCTCTTAATTGAAGAGTAAAGAAGAGTAAAGTGGCATGTGAATAATTTTTCAGATATAGTTGAAATCTTTATATATATATATATATAATTTTAATCGAATGATTTTTATACGTAAGTTATTCATGAATAACATTAAATATAATATATGGTTTAATGTTATTTATATTTTTTGTAATTGTTAATTAATTTTTTAAAATTTATTTGCTTAATGTTTTAATTTTTATCATTATAATTATTTAAAACATTAAATATTATTTTTTTGATTTTAATGGTAACAATGAAATCATTTATATAAAGTTATTTTTATCTATTGTTATTTTAAGTTAGTTTAAGCTATTTATTTGAAAACTTTTAACGATTATACAAATATCTTTTGGAAATATTTTATTTAAATAAAGATTACAATTTAGTTTTTTGCATTTAGCATTATAATTTAACACTTTTAACTATTTACAAAATATTTTTTAGGTTTTTTAAGTGGAACTGAAATTTATATTTAAATTGACATTATAATGTTATAATTAAATTAACAAATTAAGTATTTTATACAAATTGTTCAAAAATTGTATCTTTAAACTGATAATGATTTACATACAATAACATATTAAATCTAATAAAATAAGTAAAATATTTTAAAAATTAAAGACATAACTTTATAAGTAGAAATAAAAATATTATTTTAATATTGAAATTTAGTTTATTTATGATTGCACTTTAAGTTTGATATTTATTTAATCATATTAACCAACTTATAATTATTATTAAAAAAAACTACAATTTATCACTTTTGACTATTTATAAAATATTTTTTGGGTTATTTAAGTTAAACTAAAATTTATATTTAAGTTGACCTTGTAATGTTATATTTAAATTAATAATTTAAGTATTTTATACAAATTGTTCAAACATTGTAGCTTTAAAATGATAATGGTTTACATCCAACAATATATTAAAACTAATAAATTGGGTATATAATATGTTAAAAATTAAAAAAACATAACTTTATAAGTAGAATAGTAAATAACTGAAATCATCCCTATGGTTTGGTAAAAAATGCATGTTTGGTCCCTAACATTATTTTTGCACTCGGATCGTCCCTATGGTTTGATTTTGTTACGTTTTTCGTCCCTTACATACATAAAGTTAGGGACCAAACGTGCAATTTTGACCAAACCACAGGGATGAAAAATGCAACAAAATCAAACCACATGGACGATCCGAGTACAAAAAAAAGGTTAGGGAGCAAACGTGTAATTTCGATCAAACCATAGGGACGATTTCACTAATTTACTCTAAGTAGAAGTAAATATATTCTTTTAATATTGAAATTTAGTTTATATATGATTACACTTTAGGTTTGACATTTATTTAACTTTATTATAACCAACTTATAATCATTATTAGAAAGAAATTGAAAAGTCATGGGAGTTTCAAACGAATATGGTGAAAGGAAAAATGGATAGGAGTTTCAAATGAATGTGGTAAAAGGAAAAATGCTCCCTTTATAAGTATTCAAATAAATATGTATATATCTGAATTAAACCAAAAGACATTTTGTGCCCAAAGAAAAACCAGAACATGGGTCCCTATTATCAAATCAGATGCCCATAAAGATTTTGAGACCTATGGATGTTGAGATTTCTTAATGCTGAAATAATGTGGTTTTCTAAGCTGCTGTATATGTGTCACAACTGGCATTTTGGGCTAGGAAATTCTGTTAATGTGTAATTACTTTTGGTGAATTCTTGTAACCCTAAGTATTATGTTATACATGTTATTCATTCAACAACAACAATTCGAATCAAAATTCACACGTGAAGCCCTTAACCTAATTCAATGCACTACACTCACTCAACTTTGGGTTTGAAACCTTAACTTCCCGGTTCAAACTTTTATTGGACCAGGATCCTCTTATTAGGCCTAATGGACCAATAAACCCTTAACTTGATTCTTTTGGACTAAGAATCCTCATTTGGGCCCTAGTTGGACACACATTCACTAAATTTTAGCGTTTGGTCCATAAGAATCTTCATGGGCCTTATTGGGCCGAAAACCCATCCTTTTTATCATCTTGGGCCACAAACGCATATGTGAGCCCAATGGGCTGAAGATTTTCTCATTGATCGTACATTTATGGTTGTTATTCTATGCAAGCCCAACATTTATTCTTTTCTCTCCTTCTCCCTAATTCTCGGTTTGTATATAAAAAAGGGAGAAAGATAATGAGGATTAGTGTGTTGACACCTCATTATTGTATGGTGGTTATCCATGCTATTAGTATCACATACTTCTAAGCTCAAGACTTCTAATCCCTCATGCAAAGACCACTTCACTCCCTCTTTTCTCTTCATATTCTCGGCCATAGGAGCTTCCACCACCATCTTCATTTCAACACATACTTCAACTCCCATTCTCTCTAAATCTACAAAGAACTCACTCATCCTTCCTTTTCAAAAATTCGTGTGTGTGCTTGTGTGTGTGTTCAAGAAACACTTCATTAAAGATAATCATTCTTGGTAAGCTACTTCCATTCAAGAAGTTTAACTTCATTTTTATGTTAAATTTATCACTCATAATCACCCCATTTCGTGAATCTTGCTTCCTAGAACTGCATAAGTCCGAAAATCTCATCAAGGGAGCAAGTTAGACCGAAAACACCTCCTTCTTTTCATCAAAACCAACCCATCACTCAAGTTGAGCTTCATACCCCCTTGTTTTCGGTTTTACTATGTTTTGGGGGAGAATACAAGTTGGTTTTGTGTTGGATCTAAGTATTTATGCATGCTTTTGTGTATTTTCATGATGTGTTGTGCAAATATTTTATGAATCTATGTCAAACCCTCATAAACTTGATATATTTTCCAAGTCTTGAAGATCTTAGGAAAATAAGTTACTTTATGTAACTCATTATGTTTTTGAAAAGATAAGACATGTTAAAGGATACTTTAAAACAATAGAAAACCTAAGGAGGGACCATTTTTGACAAATAAAACAAAAGTGAGCCTTTTTGTGACAACTCACGTTTTTGAGAGGACAAAAAGAGTCATTTTTGGATAAAAATGGGGTTTTAAGACATTCACGGTTTTAAAAGGGTCAAAAGAGTCATTTTTTTTAAAGGACTTATTATGATATTCACGGTATTTATATGAGTCAAAAGAGTTATTTTTGACAAAATGTGCTTATTTGGGCCTTCACGATTTTAATGGGCTAAAATAGTCATTTTTCATAAAAAGGGGCCTTATGTGGAAATTCATGGTTTCATGGGCTTGAAATGTAAATTTTTGGTCTTAATGGACTTAAAATGTCATTTTTATCAAAATAGGCCTTATTTACAAACTTTAGGTTTTAATGGGCTAATTACGTCATTTTCACTTTAATTGGGCCTTGTATACTTGTTACATGTTTATTGGGCCTTATTGATCCATTTACACATTTGATGGGCCTCGTATAGTGATTCCATATTTATTGGGCATTAAATACCTATTTACATGTTTATTGGGCCTTGTGTTCTCATTACATGTAATTTGGGCCTTATAGGCCCATTGATTTTCTTATTGGGCCTCACGACACATTTTATGTTAATCGGGCCAATAACCAACAATACTTGACACTTTGGTAAAAACTAATGGTATTTCATCATCAATGTTTTGTAATCAAATGCATACTCGAAACATTATTTTAAAACGGTAAACAATGTGATACACTGCTCGCATAAATTTAGTTAAGGTTCTTGTGAGACGTTCTTTCATTCGTACCTACCTAGTGTACATCCTTAAATCCTGTACTTATAACCAGAGTCTCTTGGAGGGAGAGCGAGAGTTTATGTATAGATTTATACGGGGTTGACAACCCCACACCTGAGCTGTTCGCTACTGCTAGACTAGGCCAGTCTAGGGTGACAAATGTCTTACCTTAAACACGTCGACGCCTGAAAAACGTCATGACAGGCAAATCAGTCATATCAAGCATGGTTATAACGACTCACATAGAATTTAAAAGCACGATAAATTTACGGAATACCTATACTATACTTTTGATACCCGTACAAGCTGTTCATTTCTATGACACTCGGGTCTTATGGTTTAAAGACTACAACTCTTTTACAGACATAAAATATCGGATTTTCTGGGGAACAAACACGATACCTTACATTTTACTTACAACATAAAATATAGAAATTTCTGGAATTCTCTCTCTATACACTTTCAAAATTTGAACACACATGCTATAATACAAGATTTGAAACAAAACGCTCAAACAATTTTTGCGGAAAATATCAGATTTTCTGGAGTTTACAAATGATACAAAAGTTTTCTTACAAACATGCTTATGAACTCACCAACATTATATATGTTGACCATTTTCAAAATAACTTGTATTCTCAGGGAATCGTTAAGCAGGTTGGTCATCAAGAACAAATGGATTTTTGTGTATTTTTGTTATCATCATACATTTGACATTTGGAATGTAATTTGTAAACCAACACACTGATGTAAACTATGATGGTTGTTATATTTCATGTGTGTTGATGATGTTGTCTTTGATTCAATTATATACACTGTGATGATATTACAAGATGAAGTCACCTAACCTCCGGACGTTTCTGCCGTTTTGGTTTGGGGGTGTGACATATTGGTATCAAAGCAATGTTTATAGTGAACTGACATATCTAATCATGCAAGATATGCAACTATAAATACATTGAGACTAAAATACTCTGAACAAAAATATAAAACACAAACCTATGTGTGCATATTAGAGTATTATCACAATAATAAACAATAAAAGTCTTTAGAGGAGTTAGACATCGCGGTTAAACCCGGTAAGTTATGTAATCGTGTTGGGGGTAAATATAGTCTGATCAACTATATTTATTCAAAATACAACCAACATGTTCTTGGGGGTGGTCATGGTGGACAACGAATCTAGAAACTTACCAACTTTGTATCCAAAATCTTTAAGGAACCAAACATTAACAAATAAAGTACTATAGGAGTATTTTTGCATGCTATCTGTTTTCTTGTATTTACATAGTTCCGTGTAGACTCTATGGCTGGATTTCACCTTCTTGGAGATCCTTACTTCCCCAACTAGGGGAGCAGAGGATGGCTGGAGCCGGAACCAGAAGAGGAACCAGCGGAGGAACCAGAAGAGGAGCCAAAGGAGGAACCCGAAGAGGGACCAGCAGAACCGGTGGTGGACTTAGATGAGGAGGAGTCTGACGGGGATGATGCAGATGACTCGGATGTGGAGTCCAAAGTCATCAATCCACTATATGTAGCTAGGGTGCCCCCGCATATGATGGGTCCCAACGGCCCTACGCCCCCATGGGCACATGAGATATGGAGATGGAGCCGACAACAGGGGATGCGTCCCCCATACGACATGAACCGGGGTTATTACGACCTTAGTCACGACGGACCTGTGGATCGAGCCCTACCAATGATGGTCAGGATGACGCGAGATATAGGCGAGCAGGTACAGGCGACCGCTGGTCAGATGGTTGCGATGACAGCTGCGGTTGAGCGCGCAGAGAGACTGACTCATGAGGTGGTTAAGGACTACCAGGAGAGACAAACAGCATTGGAGGCCTTGCTACGTGCCACTAAGCATCATTTGGCCAGATTTCAAGGTGCATCCACCTCATCATCAGCACCACCAGATGCCGTACGCCACGACTAGGATTTTCTCTCTTCATCACCTTTATCAACAGGACTCTCTCTCTCTCTCTCTCTCTCTTATCATGTACTATTATATGTAGGACCAACTCTATGATTAAGTGACTACACTGCTCATAGAGTTGTTATGCTATGTACTGTACGCCTTGCAAAGGCGAATTTTCATGCGTTGTACTACAAGTTTATCATTAATGAAATGGTTACATGTTTTATTTGTGATGTTGTTATCTGATATGTGTTATATTTTCCTTATTTCACGATATTGTTGTTGGATAAGAAGTTTAAGTCCATAACTATATTTGGTATGTACTTGACCTGACACGGCATGGTCCATTTGGGTTGCACTTCACCCGAACAATTTGTATGAATAATCTTTTGGGAATAGTATATTTATGATTTATTAATATATTATAAGTTATAATATATTAATATGAAATCATATTATTTAATTAGTATTGATCTAGAATTAATTTAGTGATAAAAAAGAACTAATTAAATATGGACTCATATATATATATATATATATATATATATATATATATATATATATATATATATATATATATATATATATATATATATAGAAAGAGAGAGAGAGAGAGAGAGAGAGAGAGAGAGAGGGCTAATGCTTATTTAGAATGGGCTAGGATTGCATGGAAGTCCATGGAGCTTTTAACCCATGGATCCTATGGAAAGGAAAAGTCATGGGTATTAGGGTGTACATGGATGTAACTCTAATCCACCACACTATATAAAGAGGTCCTTGGCACATGAAATGACACTAGTGTGTGAGGAAAAACAAGGGTGGTTCGATTTCTAGTGTGCTATACTATTATCTCAAGTTTTCCAAGTTGTGTGATGATTTGTGATTCCATTTGAGGCATCTACATTATTGGTGAGAGGCTCTCAAAACTCCAAGCAATCAACCACAAGAAAATGTATGTTATTCTACTAGTCTTTTATGTTACAAGTACCCCCATAACATGCTATTTAGGAGGAGAACCTTGGAAAATTCTTATTTGCATGTATATTAGAGAAAACATAGATCCAAGGTTTCTATGGTTGCATGTACACCATAGGAGTGTTAGAATGCTCAAAACCTATCAATGGTATCAGAGCCTAAGCTTGTTTTCAACTATAGTTGATGCAAATTTGTAACAACGTAAATTTTGAACAAATTTTTTCGTTTTTAATTTACCAACATCACATATCATAATTCTCAAAATCTCTAGTATCCATGTCATAAAATTTTTCAAAATACTTTTCAAAAGTAATAATCACAATCCAGGATCCATAAGACATGTAACTCTATCCTTGCGTGTGTGTACAATCAAGCCGGTGCCATCCCGCAATCTTCGGAAGTACCTGAAACACATAAACACATAACACGGTAAGCACGAATGCTTAGTGAGTCCCAAAATACCACGCACATATACTTAGTCACTCGAGGCTATAAATCGGTAAGACCCCCCGGTCAATGTATCTCAGCAGGACCCTCCAGTCCCACAGCTCGTTGGCCCCTCTGGTCCACCCTAGCTCGTTGGACGCTCTGGTCTGGTCTAGTTGAGAACCCTCCGGCCTCATAGTTCGTTGGATCCTCCGGTCCGGTCTAAGCAACAAATAATATAGCATACAATACATATCACACAAACATGCATAACTCAAGCAAGCACATAAGACCCTCTGGTCACATATAGATACCACGCTAGGTATGATATAGTGAGAAGACTCACCTCGAAGCTAGTAGGAATAAATACGCACTTGGACTCTTGAACTATCCTTCGCCTAAATACATTCGACAAGCATATAATCAATATATCTCTTTTACTGACTTAACTCCTAAGTTATCTTATTCCCTTTTAACCCCCAGGATGGGTAAAAGACCCTCTTACCCCTCCAAGGTTCCAGAAGCTCCTAACCGACCAACTCACCAGGTCAACAGAAGTCCAAACGAGTTAATAGTCCAAATTGACCAGACTCGCTGAGTGCACTCGTGCGACTCATCGAGTCTCATCGTATCTCAGAGATCCTCAAAACATCCAACTCGATGAGCTAGCCTTAACTCGTCGGGTCAACGCATGACTCAGCTAAATCGGGACAAACCCTAAACTACTCGCCGAGTCGACCTATCAACTCGGCGAGTCTATTCAAACTCCCATGCATTCAGACAATTTCAGAGCGGGATTCTTTCCCAAACTTTAGATATATACTCTTAGGGCTCATATGTCATGTAAGTCATAGACTTTACGTCCATGCATGCATCTAGAGCAAGAAATGCCAAAAACATGAACAAAAGGGGTTATATACTCTTAAAGCTTCACCAAAGCTAGATAAAGCAAGGGCCTCAAAGTATTTGGGACCTCCTAGTGTCCAAATCTGGGGTTTTAACTTCCTCATGACCCCCAATCCATAAAAACCCCAAAAATGATGAAGAAAAAGAACCCTAACTTACTAAAATGAAAGATCTACATCAATGAAAGGGAAAAGTCGAGTTCAATACCTCCAACTGAAGCTTGAGCGTGAAAACCAGCAGATCCAACTCCCTTCTATGATCCTCTAGCTTGAAACCCCCTTCTTCCTTGCAAAACACCCACCAAAAGCTCACAATAGCTCTCTCTCTCTCTCTCTCTCTCTCACTCTAAGCACTCAAGACTTGTTAAGGGTTTTCTCTCCTGAAGGGTAGCCGCAATAGGAGGCCTTAAGCGCCTTTAAATAGGACACATTCCCGCAAAATTAGGGTTTCTCATTCCAGCACCTACTTGGCGAGTCTACTCTCGGACTTGTCGAGTAGATCATTAAACTCACGTGTCCTGCCCGCTTCTGCTCGGCGAGTCTTGGCGCCAACTCGTCGAGTAGATCAATGATCCTTAAAAGTAATGACAATAATAATTAAAGATAATATTCCTGAGAATCCGGATGTTACAATTCTCCTCCACTAGAATCAGACTTCGCCCTCGATGTTTTACTCTGCAAACAACTTTGGATGCTACTCCCGCATCTCCGACTCCGGCTCCCAAGTCAATTCGGACCCTCTTCGATGTTGCCACTGGACCTGAACCAGAGAAACTTCCTTGTTCCTTAGAACCTTAATCTTCCTATCCAGGATCGCGATTAGCCTCTCGATATAATTCAGGCTCACATCCACCTGAATATCCTCTATTGGTACTACTGCCATCTCATCGGCTACACACTTCCTGAACTGGGATACGTGGAAGGTGTTATGGATCTGACTCAACTCCTCGGGTAGCTCCAAACGGTATGCTACCTTACCCACTCTACTGGTCACCTTGAAGGGACCGATGTATCGGGGTCCCAACTTACCCCGCTTTCGGAAACAGATCACCCCTTTCCAAGGGGACACCTTCAGAAGCACAAAGTCTCCGACCTGGAGCTCGAGCTCAGATCGTCGCCTATCCGCATAACTCTTCTGGTGACTCTGGGCTGTCAGCAACCTCTGTCTGACCTGTTGAATATGCTCGGTCGTCTTAAGCACTATCTCAGTGCTACCCATCACTCTCTGCCCCACCTCTCCCCAACAAATAGGAGTACGACACCTCCTCCCGTATAAAAGCTCAAAGGGAGGCATACTAATACTCAAATGGTGGCTGTTGTTGTAAGAAAAATTAGCGAAGGGCAAATATGTGTCCTAACTCCCATCGAAGTCCATAACACATGCTTGAAGTATGTCCTCAAGCGTTTGGATCGTCCGCTCGCTCTGCCCATCTGTATGAGGGTGGTAGGCTGTACTGAAATGTAAGCACGTGGCCAACTCTTCGTGAAATTTCTTCTAGAACCTGGAAGTTAAGCGCACGTCTCGATCTGACACTATCGAAATCGGCACCCCATGATGTGCTACCACCTCTCTCACATAGAGCTCAGCCACCCTCTCTGCAGAAGAGCTCTCACTGATAGCAAGGAAGTGAGCGCTCTTCGTCAATCGATCCACAATCACCAAAATCCCGTCGACACCGTGCGCGATCCTCGGCAACTTGGTGATAAAATACATGGAAATATGTTCCCATTTCCACTGGGGAACATCTAATGGCTGCAACTTGCCATGCGGATGCTTGTGCTCGGCCTTAACCTGACAACAGGTCAAGAACCTCTCGACCACCCAAGCAACATCCCTCTTCATACACGGCCACCAATAGTCCCTCTTCAAGGTTAAATACATCTTAGTGGCCCCAGGATGGATCGAAAATCTTGACCTATTCTCCTCCTCCATCAGTGTGCTACGAGCTCTGCCCGTATAAGGCAACCAAATCCGTCCTCGAAAGGTCATAAGTCCTCGACTACCCGTCACAAACTTGGATACCTGTCCAATCACCCGCTCCTTCTTGAGGTTCTACGGTCTCACGGCCTCCACTTGGGCCTCTCGAATGGTATCCAACACTGGGGTCATCATTGTCATCCTCACGCACATATCCCGAATCGGGGCACTCTGCGTCCTGCGGCTCAGGGCATCGGCTACCACATTAGCCTTTCCCGGGTGATACAGGATCTCACAGTCGTAATCTTTTACCACATCCAACCATCTCCTATGACGCATATTCAGGTTGGGTTGGTCCTTCAGGTACTTCAAACTCTTTTGGTCCGTGTATATGGTACACCGAACCCCGTACAAATAATGGCGCCAGATCTTGAGGGCGAACACCACCGCCCAGTTCTAGGTCGTGGGTGGGATACCTCGCCTCATGAGGCTTTAACTGCCTTGATGCGTATGCTATCACGTGCCCTCTCTGCATAAGCACCACACCCAACCCAAATATAAATGCATCACAGTAAACCACAAAGTCCTCCATCCCTTCAGGAAGGGCTAACACCGGGGCTTTGCACAATCTTTGGCGAAGAATCTCGAACGAGGTCTGCTACTCGGGACCCCAAATAAAAGTAACGCCCTTCCGGGTCAATCTGGTGAGAGGAACAATAATTTTGGAGAAATCTCTAATAAATCTCCGATAGTAGCCGACCAATCCCAGGAAACTCCTAATCTCGGTGGGGGACATCGGAACCTCCCATCTCATAACTGCCTCTTTCTTGGCCGGGTCGACAAAAATCCCATTCTGGTTAACGAGGTGTCCCAAGAACTGAACCTCTCGTAACCATAAATCATAATTGGATAATTTGGCATAGAGCCTCTCCGATCTCAATACAACCAGAATCTCTATCAAATGCTCCTCATGCTGCTCTCTGGATCTCGAATACACCAAAATATCATCGATGAACACGATTACCGATCGATCCTACATTGGTCTGCACACCCGGTTCATGAGATCCATGAACGCTGCCGGTGCGTTGGTGAGCCCAAAAGGCATCACCACAAACTTGTAATGACCATAACGAGTCCTAAAGGCCGTCTTCTGGATATCCTCCTCGCGGACCCTCATCTGAAGATATCCAGACCTCAAGTCAATCTTGGAAAACCAAGACGCGCCCTGCAACTGATCGAACATATCATCGATCCTCGACAACGGATAACGGTTCTTGACCGTCAGCTTGTTCAACTCCTGGTAATCAATGCACATCCGGTGTGAACCATCCTTTTTCTTAACAAAAAGGATCGACGCTCCCCATGGTGAGCTACTCGGTCGAATAAAACCCTTCCCCAACAGATCCTGAAGCTGCGAGGATAACTCCTGCATCTCGGGCGGTGCAAGGCGATATGCCTTGGCAATAGGCGCCGCTTCCAGAACCAAATCGATCCGAAACTCCACTTGCCTCTCGGGAGGCACACCCGACAACTCCTTGGGGTAAACCTCCGGGAACTCACTCACAATTGGAACATCAGCGACAGAACTCGTTCTCTCAGCAGCAACTCACGTATCCACCACATACGCTACAAAACCCCTACAACCCTGCTGTAGACTCTGTCTCGCTCTAGAAACCGAGCAAAATGCTGATCCAGATCGGGTACCCTTTCCATACACTGTAAGCACTCCCCCACTAGGGTCTCGTATGGTCACCAACTGACGCTCGCAGTCTATAACAACTCCGAATCGACTCAACCAGTCCATGCCCACGATGACACAGACATCCCCCATCGCGATTGGTACCAAATCTATCGGAAACTCAACACCAAAGATCTCGAGTATACATCCCCGAATCACATTAGTAGCAAATACCGTGCGCTTGTTGGCTATGGAATCGCGTAGAGGTCGACTCAACGCCTTTCGTCGGATGCTAATGTTACAGCTAAACGCTAACGAAACAAAGGACCGACTCGCACCCGAGTCAAATAACACCAGAACAGGTACATAACTCACAAGAAAAGTACCTACGCATATCATAAAATAAGCACAATATATCTAAACAAAAGAATAAGAATACTTACCAGCTACAACATCGGGTGCTGCACGGACCTCCTCCGCAATCTGCTGAAAGGCTCTCCCGCGAGCCCTCGACACCTCAGCGTTTGCTGGCCGACTCTCTGTAGCTTGTGCAGCAACAGGGGCAGATCCCTGTGCTGATCCTTGCAATAGCTGTGGGCACTCGGACTTCCGATGGTCAGTCTGGTTGTAGTGGAAGTGATGAGAATACTAAACCCTAGAATAAAACATGCACGGTTGGACAGGACCAAACCGGCAATCAAAACTGGGCTAAGGACCGAGCCCATGACGCAACACTATAAGCCCAACAATCTCCCCCTTTGCGTCAAATGAGGCGAGAGGTTATTTCTTCTGAGTTGGATTCACAGTCTTTACCACATTGAACAGCCGAGGGATGATTGCAAGAAGTGTCTGCCGAAATTGAATGTACCATCTCAGCATATCAATAAACATCTTCTTGTCGGCTGCTGTGTTCTGATTACACCTCTGAATAATCTCCAAAATGTTCTCCAAGCAAGCAGTTGAGAAGAGGTGTTTGTCAACAAGAGCGAACAGGCATTTCTGACCTTCTCCTCCGATGAACATCACAGTGTGGTACTTCGAATCAATCTTCCCTTTGATCATCAAGTTAACATCGCCATCTCTTCCTATTGGTTTTATCGTTGTTCGTTTGTGAATTGCTGAGGCGATTGCTTGGTCCATTTTTGCTACTTCGTGAATGTAGTAGACAAGCATTCGCTTGATATGGTCAATGATCGGCTGATACTCCTGAGGATTTGACAGTAAGATGTTGTTGAGGAGTATCCAGTCGTGGGGATTGAGGTTCGGTAGATCAGCAAGAGTGAAGTTGTGAACCGAGCCTTCAGATCCTCGAGTCACTTTGAATTTCACATTAACAAACTTCCCTGCTGTATAGGGCTTCAGTACCTTGACAGTTGTGATTTTCTGCGAACTTTAGATCCTCGTGACGATTATGTTTTTCGTGTGAAAGGTGGTGATGGAGGAGAGAAGAGAGTCCGCCATGATTGGAACGTGAAGACGATCCATTGCCCACTTAGTGATGATGGAACAGTACCTGCCACACGAGATTTCTGAGTGTCTTGAGGAAGAATATAAGCTTTGGACCAGTTGTTGCCAGATGATGGACCCATAGTCCAAATCTATCCCATGATATAGACCGTAAAGCATAGTCATAAGTGACTTGCTTGCTCCATCTGAGCCGGCGCTTCGCTCAGAGAGTCCTTTGAACTGTAGAGTAAATAGGCCATTCCATTGAGGAGGAAGGTAGGACTTCTTGAACTTGGTAATGGTGGTTAGGGTTTCAGTGTACCCCATTTGATAAAACATTGAGAACAGTTGACCAGTAGTGATCAATTCAGGGTTTACCAAAGTTGGTTCTTGAGAGAGACCAATTAGGGCACAGAAGCGGTTCTTGGAGATGGAAGTCTTCTTGTTGTGGATTTCAAAGTGAATCCTCTCAGCAGCTTTGTCGTAGTAAGCAATTGAATAGATGAGTGAGAGGCAGGACATGGGAACTACTTCGACCTTAGACAGAGCGTCGACAAGAGGCGAGTATTTGAGACACTCGACGACATATAACATGTAGGGTTCATAGAGGAAGGGAGTAAGATCGATTATCAGGTTTTGTTGAGGTTTTGATGGTGAGGAGGGTTTGATGAACAGATGTGTCGTGAACAGAAGAAGAGTCTGCCATTGTTGAAGCTTTGAGAGGAAGAAGGTGAACAGTGAGATGAATCGCCTTTGTTCTTTGAGAGAGTTTTGTAAGTGATAAAAGGGTAAAGTGGAACGTGCCTGATCCTTTTATACGTACTAGTAGGAGAGAGGATGACGCAGGATAGAGAAAGGATGTAACGACCAAAAAATACAACAAATTTTAAATTTTTCAAAAACAGCTCGATTCCATTAAATCTTTACAAAAAGGTTTTCAATACAAAACATTTAACGTATTCCGAGAATCACATTACTACAAAATCATGAGGAGCGGTACGATCACGCCTTCGCCTTGCCACGATCTCCTGAAGAACCTGAAAAACATAAAACCACAACTATAAGCCCGAAAGCTTAGTGAGATATCCCCAAAATACCAACCACATATACCATACACGCATAACATGCCACAACATATCTGATCGCAGAACAACCATGCACTTCGGGTCTACTGTGTGACTGGTCTGCCGCACCGGCTACAGTCCACCTGGTCCACCCTCTGAGTGTAGCCATAAACCTCGAGTCTACAGTGTGATTGGTCCGCCCGCACCAGGCCTTCAATCCACCCGGTCCACTCTCTGAGTCTACAGTATGACTGGTCCGCCCACACCGGGCCTTCAGTCTGCCTGGTCCACTCTCCGAGCCTCGACACGTCTGGTCTGCCCTCTTAGGGCCTACCGCCTATCCGGACCGCTCGCTGGGCCTTCAGAACAACCGGTCCGCCCTGGGTATCTTGGCCTACAGCACAAAGCAGGACCCGCCTCAACCCAACTCCAGTCCTAACAACCATGTGCACATATACATACAATCATATAGCAATTCACAGTCAACAAGCAGATCAAACAGATCACATAACATATCATCATCCTAACCAGGATACCGACCTAACAGGTCACTAGCATAGCATCTCCCTATCTCTCAGGATACCGATCTCAATCAGGTCTCTAACATATACCATCCTAGCTCTCAGGATGCAAACATATCACAGCAACAACATAACAACTACCCGGATCTCAATCCGATAAGGGCCGACCATGGTGCCTTAGACCCTGTTGTTATAGTGAGGATAACTCACCTCGAAACTGCCGGCTGAAAGGATAAGATCCCGCTGCTCCAAGCTCCGACAAGAACTCCTCCACTGAACACCAACACACCCAACTCAATAAATACCCTTAATTACCAAAATACCCCTGAAAGACAACTGGTCAACCTTTGGACAAGGTCAAAGTCAACCCCTGACTGACTCTACTCGCCGAGTCAACCCGATGACTCGCCGAGTCCCCATACTCAGAACTTCCCTCAATCCGCGACCTAACTCGCCGAGTCACCCCGAGACTCGTTTAGTCTAACAACTCTGAGTCCACTCGCCCACAACTCACCGAGTCATCCCTTGACTCGCCGATTCTCGACTCAACCAGAAAATATTGGGACTCTTCGACAAGACTCACCGAGTCCAAGAACAGACTCGCCGAGTCTAAGGCTATCTTCAACCTACTCGCCGAGTTGTTCATACAACTCGCCGAGTTCCAGGCCATCTTCATCCAACTCACCGAGTTATTCTTCCCACTCGTCGAGTTCCAGCTCATCTTCAAGCAACTCGTCGAGTCCACCCATGTGACTCGCCGAGTACCACTGGTCTGAATCCATACAGAAGCATTCCAGGCCATGCAATTGATTCAAAACATAGATCTATCCTCCTACAACCCATCCATCACGTAAAGTGGCAAACTTTACGTGAATCCAAAGAGATCTATGCATTTTGCACATTGGGGCTAAGGTTTGGGACATGATAGCTTCACCCAATACTCAACACAGGGACTTTATACACATTAGGACCATCACCACTCCAGATCTGAGGTAGCAACCTCAGATCTAACTTCCAAACTCCAAAACATACCAAGATAAGCTCCCCACAAACCCCAAAATGATGAATCCATGAGTGTAACAGCCCAAGGACGAGATATTACCTCAAACGAACGCCCCAACTGCAATGGAACTCGAATCCAAGCAAAGCCCCTTGCTCCAAGCCTCTTCTTCTTCTTCAAGATTTCCTCAACAATTGCTTCTCCAAGTTCCCAAATGCAACTTGATCCACTCACATACGAACGTTAGGGTTTCTGGACTTGAGGATGTGTAAAGAGGCTGGGGGAATGGATGTTATGTTCTTTATATAGGGCTCAACCCCGAGAATTAGGGTTTTCTCCACTCAGCGCCTACTCGCCGAGTCCATCTTACTGACTCGCCGAGTCGGCTACTTAACATGCGACCAAGTCGTGACTCTACTCGCCGAGTCCACCCATGGACTCGCCGAGTCGCTCTTTCCCAATTTACTCTTTTAGCCCTTCAACTCTACTCTTGATATTTCGGGATGTTACAACTCTCCCCCACTTAAATTAGGCTTCGTCCTCGAAGCCTACGACAACACAACTCTTAGAAATACTCCTGTCATGCACCACCTGGCATTAATCCAACCAGGTTTCTCAAAACACAACCATAGAACCAGAAACTCATTTTCTCCTTCCTTACGGTGTCCTGACCACCGTCTGGAGCCGGGCACCGACTGTACCCTCTGATAATCACACTCAACAACCGAGAATTACCCATGATGCATCACTGCTCCAAATCTCAACAATCACTCGACCCATATGGGCTAGAAAACCATGAACCATCGGATCCCTGATCCGAATCCCACTTTATCCATTCCATGTTGATGGAAAGACCCATTCTTCAATCTCAGAGCAACTCCCATGAGTTCTCCTCTTGCAATCACATACACAAGCTAAACTAGCTCTAGCACCCTTAGGTTGGGAAAACCCGATACACTGATGATATCCTCAAACATTCCCCAGGATGAACCACTAATACATACCCAATACCCTGATCAGAATCACACTGAGAGCCCAAGACTCTCTCCCTGCATCCCTTCCGAGCCTCTTGGCTCTACACCTGCGGAATTCCCTCCGCGACCTCAGCAGACATCCCAAACCGGATGAGTTTCTATTCCATTGCCGCAAACACGCTGCTCAATAACCATACTCGAATTACTCTAATCATAACTTTGATCTGCCGCTTTCACCTCCGTGAACTTGCACTCCCTCTTGGAGTTACACACCTCTCTCTTTTCCTTTACCAAGGAATCCACTTGGCCACATCGTCACTCCGACAAGGGTCACGGTGCTCGCCCAATGCTACACCACCCTTTTATAGCGTATCCGCTATCCATCCAACACACATACTCTGACTCTCATCGCAGGGACTCTCAAGCCCATGCACTATCTCAACCAATCAAGATCACTACCTGGGGCCAGACCTTCTAATGCAATCACACTGCAACATACACAATCCATATCCTCGAACCGATCCAACAATACCTGCAGAGTCTTCAGCATGACTGGACCGCCTCACCAGGCCTTCAGCCAATCTGGACCACTCTCAGAACCTTCAGCCAATCTGGACCGCTCACAGTGCCTTCAGTTTGGCTGGACCGTTCTCCGAGCCTTCGGCCTGACTGGTACGCCTACTGGCCTTCAGTCTATCCGGACCGCTCAACTAGCATTCATCATTCTGAGCTATCACTCCCGGAAATCCTCCTATGCGTACTGTTCTAGCCCTTAAGGGTTCCGAACTCTGTCTCAATCGCACATGCTCGATCCCGGCCTGCTCCCAGGCCTTCCACAATCAAATGCCCTAGGTCTGTATCCCGCCCCGCATGCCTGACACTTGCTCCTATCAGCCTATACTCTGGGCTGACAGAACGCTGCTGAATCCCAATAGCTAAGCACCCTCAAATACTCATCGATCTCCTGGAGAATTCTCCAATTCTCCCCCACTTGTAGCACCGATTAACAACCACCGGTCGCCATCACCGACCTCCCAGAACAACTCTGCACAAAGAAAACACTTACACGTGGACTGCTTCCCACAAGCATAAACAACCTTAACGAGATCTCACATCTGTTGGATTAGTGTCTAAGTCCATAACTATTTTGGTATGTACTTGACCCGATGGTGCATGGTCCTTTTGGGTTGCCTTCACCAAAGCAACTTGATTGGAGAAATAAATAGAGAGAGAGGTTATTATGATTTATTAATATGTTATAAAAATAATATATTAAAGGAGAAATCATATTGTTTAATTAATATTGGTCAATAATTAAGAATTAATTTTGTGATCAAGTGTAATTAATTAAACTAGAGGGGCTGAATTGTAATTATGTGATAGTTACAAAATAAGGTAATGATTATCTTAAATATAGGGTGAACGAATTTAAGGTGATAATGCCTTAGAATTCGACTAGGATAAGGGTTTCTAAGACTTATCTTATGGTTGCTTGGTGGGCAAGCAACTAGATAAGGATAAGGACTAAAACCCTAATCTTTACACCTATATAAACCCCCTAAGGCTCATGAATTCATCTAAGCCTTCCCAAGAAGTCTTAAGGACGAATTCCTACCTCTTTCCTCTCTCTTTATACCTTCTCCATTTGCTCTTGGTGTTTGTGAACCATTAGAGGAGTGACACTTGTGACTCTAAGCCTTCCAAAGTCAATTCAAGGAGGAATTGGGATTGTTATTGCTACATAACAATCAAGGTAGTATCATAAACCTAAATATATGTTAATATTGATTTCGATATGCTAGAATTAGGGTTTATAGTCTTGGATTCAAAGCATGTACAATAGAGAAACCTAGATCCAAGCATTAGGGTTTGTATGAGCACATAGGATGTCTTATGACCAAAACCCATCAACATCAACACCGATTAACCTGCTCGAAAGAAACTCAATCTGCATCTAACCACTCCTCAGAAAGCAGAAGCTACCCGACCTTCAAACCAATGCCAGGTTCCCACTAATAACTCTCATGGATGATAACCAACGAAATTCCCAAAACAATAACCCATAACCCAAAACACAACCCTCAAAACGACGAATACCGCATCGAAAACCACACAAAGATACCAGCACATAAACAATACACCACAATAATCACAAGATAATAAGATATCAAGAAAGAAACATACCCACAGCTGCACCCGGCACTGCTCTGACCTCCTCTACCGCAAGCTGATAAGCACGACCCTGAGCCCTTGGGGGCTCCGCTCCATCCTGACCCCCACCTGTGATCCTCAAAGTGGCCGGTGCTGGAGCCTGCACTGGTCCTGCAGAAAGCTGTGGACAGTTGACCCTCAAATGTCCAATCTGATGACAATGATAACAAATCCTCAAATCCCGAACCGGCGCTGACTGCCCGACAATCCCTCGCATAGTGCCCCTCCTTTCCGCACTTGCGGCATGCACCACCGGACCTACAAACTCCGGTGTGACCCCTCCCACACTTCCCACAAGTGTGGCTGCTCAGATCCTAAAAATAAATATAGCTGGATCCTTGGGGAAGAAAAATTCTTGGTAATAGAATTTTTCAGAAGAATCACTCAAAACAAAAAGATATTTCATTTGTAACATATAGTTCATGTACCGTCAACTCGTTAATGGTATTGAATGGTGGGTTTCAATTAGTACATAGTGACACAAAACTAAGATCATTAACACATATTTTGTATAACCATAAACCTCTGTGGTAAATGCTGAGAGTCTCAAGGGTTATATTGGTGAGATGAAGTGTAATGAAGAAAAATGATAGAGGTGGCATAAGAAACAAATGTACCTCTGCTAACTAAGCAGAAAACTCTAAGCTCAATGTGAGTAGAGTAAGGTAGCTCATGATTAGAGTGAATACTGTAGTCTAGCTTGGGAAAACATGATTTGTATGTATCATGTTATTAAGACTTCACTCAAAATCTGTCGAGGCTTTAGTCAACATGCAGCAGCATGCTTCTGGGGACACGTAGAAAGTGTATAGAAAAGAAATTATACCTTTTGGATCTTCATCATCGAGAGTAACACTTATGCAAAAGAAATCATTAAATTAAAACGAAAAATATTTTTGTATTTTGTGAAAATTATTTATTTGAACGAAAAAGAAAAATATTTTTGGGTTTTATGAATGTAAAAGGAAGTATTTAAAAGAGTGTGCATACAATCAAAATGCCTTGATAAGAAAAAGAAGCGAACAAGTTTAGAAGGACCGAACCCGAAATAGACTGAACGTTCGGTTCATTTCGGTCCTTGGTCGAGCTTCACCCGAAATAGACCGAACGTTCGGTTCATTTCGGTTCGCTCTATTTCTCCTCTTACCTTTATTGAAGCGAAGGTGATTTTGGTACTGATTCTGCTTCCATCATTTCTAGGCCTTGCAAAATCTTGTTGAAGCTTGCTTCAGGTAAAGCCTTAGTGAAAATATCTGCCAATCGATCAGTTATCCTTACAAAATGAATTTCCACGTTGCCATCTTCCACGTGATCCGTGATAAAGTGATACCTCAGTGCTTTGAGTGTTGCAGTAGGTTATGATAAATCCTAATTGCACTTTCGGAGTTGCAATATAGTGGGATTTTCTTCATGTTCAGCCCGTAATCTCTAAGCTGACTTTGTATCCATAAAACTTGAGATGTGCATGATGCTGTAGCGATGTATTCAGCTTCTGCAGTGGAGAGAGAAACATAAGTTTGTTTCTTTTATTGCTAGCTAACCAATTTACCGTCGAGAAATTGGCATCCTCCAGTGGTGCTTTTACGATCTAATCCACAGCCACCTAAGTCAGCGTCTGAGAACACTTGGACAAAGAATCCTGAGTTGGCTGGATACCACATACTGAGAGAGGAGGTTCGCTTCAGATAGCGAAAGTTGTTTTTCACAGCTTGCAAATGAGGTTCGCGTGGGTTAGCTTGGAATCTGACACAGTAATAGACTGAAAACATGATCTCAGGTCTACTAGCTGTAAGATACATTAGAGACCCAATCATTTGACGATAGAGTGTCATGTCAGCGGTTGGATTCTCCAAAGAGGGTATAAGCTTTGTCCCAAAAGCCATTGGAACTTTAACTCTGGAGTCTCCCATCATACCAAACTTAGCAAGCAGTGTCTTGGTGTATGCCTCCTGATTGATAAAAATGCCTTTGGGTCCCTGTCCAATATTTAAGCCAAGGAAAAAGTTAATTGGACCCATTGAGGTCATCTCAAATTTAGTTTCCATCAACTTCCTAAATTCAACTGTTAAGCTGGGATTCGTGGAGCCGAAGATGATGTCATCAACATAAATTTGGACTATCATAAGGTGGTTACCCTCTCTCTTATGAAAGAAGGTTGGGTTAACCGAACCTTGTTTGAATTTAGACATTTTTAAGAGCCGAGTAAGAGTTTCATACCATGCTCTGGGAGCCTGTTTTTGGCCATATACCGCTTTGTCAAGTATGTAGCAGTGATCTGGATACTTCTCGTTCACGAAGCCTGGCGGTTGCTCAACGTACACAGTTTCTTCAAGTTCTCCGTTAAGAAAGGCACACTCGACGTCCATCTGATAGACTTCAAAGTTTTTATGTGCAGCATAGGTAAGAAAGATATGAACAGACTCTAATCTTGCAACCGGAGCGAAGGTCTCTTCATAATTGATACCTTCTTCCTGACCGTAGCCTTTCACAACCAACCGAGCTTTGTTACGAATCACGTTCCCTCCTTATCCATCTTATTTCTGAATACCCATTTGAGACCGACAACCGAAGCATCATTTGGATTTGGAATAAGACGCCATACTTTGTTTCTTTCAAACTCATTCAACTCATCTTGCATGGCTTGAACCCAATCAGAATGATCAAGTGCTTAATTGACAGTCTTCGGTTCAACTTTGGAAACAAAGGAGTTGAACATGCAAAACTCTACTTGAGAAAAGAGTGCAGTGATATGTGTATTTATGTATATATATATATATATATATATATATATATTTATTTATACATTATATCTTAATATTTTAGCCTTTATTATTCTCTTTTAGAACTAAAAAGTACTTATAATGCTTTGAATTATGATTTGCAACTATTAGTTGTCGATAGAGCGCAAAAGAAAAGACTGGAGCGGAATTAGGGCTTAGAAGCTAAAAGAAAGAAAAAAATATAGAAGGAGTCAATTACGCCCAACGTAATTGCTAAGTACGCTTAGCGTAATGGTGAAATACGGATTACGCCCCGCGTAAATTCAGTTACGCCCAACGTAATGGGTTTGGTTCCCGAATTCCTAATCGCGATACAACTCTCACTACGCCCAGCGTAAACCGACTTACGCCCAACGTACGTAAGTTGGTTCCAAGGGTTATAAAAAGCGATTATCAGCTAACCAAAGAGGGGGATTCAAATTCTAACCTAATTTAGTCGATAATTAACTTCTATTAAGCCATTTTGAGGGTCTAGAAGGCGGCCAGAAGGCCGTTAAGCTAACGGGAGCGGAGATCAGAAGGATTGGAGAGTGGATACGTGTCAGTAATCATGTGGCTTGTTAACGTGACCATGTTTTGCATCCCACTGTGATACTATTATGTGTTTAGTTTCTAATTTAGGTGTAAAAACCTTTTACTTTGTGTTTATGATTGAATGAAACCTTGATTTATAGATTAATTGCTAGATTAAATTGTTTGTTTATGTTTAATTTATCTTGCCAAGGTTGTTAAAAGATCCTTATGTGCTAATGATAATTATTTGCTGTTAATTGTCAAGTAAATTAAGTTGTATGAACATCTTCTTGACTGCTTGTATCTTATGACTTTGATGACCATCAAGATTATAAGTCTATGAATAACGAATGTGAAACTAGGATTAACTTGGAAATAAGTAAGTTAACGTGTGAGCCTTGTTTGATGACCATCAACAAGAGGTTAATTGAACGACCAATTTGATTAACTATTATTACAAGTCTTGCTTGATACGAACTGAACACTAGGAAATATGTTAGTTTAATCAACTGATCACTGTTTGAGTTGACTTCTTTGCTAAAGGATTAGTAATAGTGAACGCGAGTCTAATCATTTTAGGAATCGGTGAACATGAATAAATGAACTTGTGTATGCAATTGTCTATGCTTTTAAGGTGTCATTTATCTAAACCAAAGTACCTGAAGAGATTTGTTCTCCTGTTAGTTTATCGAGATTTGTCAATTAATTGTTCGTTTTAGATTTATTAAACTATTTCTTTATTCCTTTCGTGTGTTTTGTAACCTATAATCAAATATTCTAAATTAATTTACCACCGTTCCCCTTGTGTTCGACACCCTTGCTTATCAAAGCTATACTATACTCGATCGGGTTCACTGCCTGTAAGATGTGGTTTAGATGCGATAAATTAGGACTTATAAATAAAAAACCAGTGCATTAAATATTCACATCAAGTTTTTGGCGCCGTTGCCGGGGAACGGCTTTTAATTAATTGAGTTTATTTGATTATTCGTTATTTGTTTTTAGTTATTTTTTTCTTTTACTTTGATTTTCGTTGATATCATTTCACTTGTCGGGAAGGTTCTTGTTGTTAACTGTAGGAATTTGGGATGGTACACATTGATTGACTTTACCTTTTGCATGGGTTTCGAGAATGCAAGTGATTACAGAATTCTTGACCTGCTTAGCCTACTACTTTGTTGATTTGTCCAACTCAATCCATGGGGCGTAGTATAGCAAGGCGTATTGTGGTGGTTAAGTAGAAGACCGAGCTCTTGCTGTTCTTGACTAGTTAGGTCACTTCTTGTTCTACTTTTAGTTAAAGGTGCGAAGAAAATAAAGGAAATTGATCATGATGTTTTCAAAAACCATTTCTTGCGTGCAAGGGTTTTAATCAACCATTGTTGTTTGATCTCGACAAAGACAATTGATCATGATGTCTCATTTTTTTTATGTCACTCATTGGAAAGTCGTGACTGTTGAAGTTCCTAAATAAATTAGTTGGAAAAAGGAATTTCAAATAGAGGAAAAAGGAAAATATTTCAGAAAATTACGCCCAACGTAATTGACATTACGCCTAGCATACTAAAATGATGATTGCGACCAGACTAATCAGGGAGTTGGAGTTACACCCAGCGTAACTTCGTGTTACGCCCCGCGTAAACTAGCGCCAGGTTATATCTTTTACCCTTTGACTATTTTTTTTCTTCCCTCTTTCAACACTTTTTCACGCACACGTTGTGACGGCCGAATACCTCCACAAGACTCTCGATTTTTCTTCTTTCTTGTAAAATTCATCACAAAGGTATATTATTCGGTTACTCTATGTCTTCGATTTGTGTTTAAATCAGTGAAATTTGCTGCATTATGCCTTTGTCAAAATCTAGGGTTTATACCCTTTATCAATTGGGGCCGATTTCACATGAATATGAGCTAGCTTATGTCTTAATGGACCGATTTCGATCAATGGACTAAACCCTTGGACTTAACTTGGCCTTAATCTCGTAAGATAATCATTGATTCGTTCTTATGGGTGTACGCCTAGCGTTCGCTGGACGTAAACCCTCGCTTGATGGACTGCCCTGTGCATTTCATGGGGTAATGCTATTGAAGAGTGATTATGGCTTAAGGCCAATGACGAACAGACCCATATATGACTTTGTTGGAAGTATGTCTAAGTAGTTTACCCATATTTTGACTACCCTTCATGATTTTCTTGTGAATATTTGTGGGCTATTGATTATGGCTAAACAATGACCAACAGGGGGGGGGGGGCGATTTGAGCATCTGGACGTACGCCTAGCGTATGCTGGATGTACGCCCAACGTACAGACTAGACCAACACTTATAATTTTCACTTGAATCTATTTAATGCTGTGGTATTTTGTTTTGGTTGCGTGCTGTTTTTATTTTTGCAGAATTATGGCTCGTAGAACTCAAAGGACCAACCCACCCGAGGACGTGACTGATCACCGTTTCTTGCAATTCCCGCAAACTCTAAACAATGAAACCCGGGCTAAATATGTCAACGATATGAGTCTGCTGGTTACTAAGGAGATTGACATAGCACCTTCATTTGATTGGGAATTGGTGGCCCAGACTGGACTTGTTGCGCTGATCCAGGATTTTTTGCAATACACCCACTTGGACGCGGGTGGCGTGCATTTGTTCGTATGTCAAGGTTGGGAAAGATTGTTCAGGATCCAGGAGCCTGTGTATCTGGAATTTTTGCTGGAATTTTATGCTACAGTTTCCTATGACCCTAGGAAGACACCCGATGATAGGACAACCTTTTCCTTCAGATTGGGTGGTGTGAGTCGGGAATGCAGTGCGATTGAGCTTGCCACTCGAGTTGGGATATATACAGTAGACGAGACGAGGAGTGTCCACTTCCTGACATTCCTTGCTGATTGTCTCACGGGCCGGCTAGATGACTACTATGAAAACACTTTTTGGGCAGAGATGATAGGGGGAGTGTACACACTATCTACTGCACGGAGGAGGATGATTCAGTCTACCACATGTAGATTGCTACACCGTCTGATTTCCATATCTCTCGCGCACCATAAGAATAGTGAGAGAGTGCCGTCTACATACTTGTATTTCTTATGGGCACTTGTTACTCTAGGGAGGCACCTGAACCTTCCAGTTGCTTTAGCCGCTTATTTGGGTAGGAGGGCCAGGGGACTTTGGGAGGATAGCCGGATTTGCGGGGGGCATTTTATCACGCGATTAGCTCGATCCTATCAGTTGTTGACATGTGAGATTACGAGATCGATGGTGTTTCATGATATGAGGCCGATGAGCCTTCAGTTATTGGAGTCGATGTGTGTACTTAAACGGGCCGAGGATGGTGTCTTACGGGTAGGGATGAGCATATGGACCGGGGAACCGGCAGGAACCAGTACCGGAACTGGAACCGGAACTGGAACCCGATGGAACCGGTCGGATCGGGACCGGGACGTTATTTTTGTGGATTTTTGGAACCGGGAACTGGTAGGTACCGGAATCGATTTAACCGGAACCGGTAGAACCGGCAAAAACCGAAACCGTATGATGCTATTTTTCAAGGAGTGGTTCCAACATTTGAAGACACGACAAGAACCGGTAGAACTGCCGGGCCGGTTCGGTTCTTGATTTTGGCCGAAGCCGGTTCCCCGGTCCGGTCTGGTTTGGGCCGGTTCGGTCCTTTTGCTCATCCCTACTTACGGGTACGACTAGATGACGTGGCGGATGAGGAGGGTGCAGTCAAGCCACAACCGCAACGAGCCTAGCGGCATAGACCTACTACCCGAGGAGCGCAGCAGGGACCTGAGCCAGATATTGATATACGTTACCTGGCTCAACGTATTGACGAGGGATTTCACCACATTGACGAGGGAGTGCAGAGCCTGGGTGAGCGCGTTGCACACGTAGAGAGACGTCATCAGTGGTATGGGGATGCGATGACCGCATTATTTGCCCACCAGGGGTTTTAGTACTCAGTTCCTTTTCCTCCACTATTCCAGTCACGACCTGATGGGGCCGGTACATCTGGGACACAGCAACATGATGACGGGGATGACGAGTGATTTAATTATCCTTTTTATTTTTATTTTTATTTTTGTGTTCTTTTAGTTTATTTTTGCGTTGCTTAGTATTTTTATTTGGTATGTAATTAAATTTAATTTATGTTGTTTTATTTTTCTTTTCCATGTTGATGCTCTTTGGTTGTTTAGATCTTTGCAAAATTTTCGCCCTTAGAAGCTGGCAGTAAGTTTAGCAGCTAGGTCCGACTGTTGCTAGAGAGAGCCGTGTGAGAGTTCGAAGATTATAGTCAAGATTCACAAATTTTTATAAGCGTGGGGGTTTTATTTCGACGCGAGGTAGAAGTATCATCCCGGCTGCCACGACATGGTTGACATTTTCCTATGTTGTGGGGGAGTTTTCATCGCGAGAAGAGGCTGCCATTCTTGATATGACGATGTGACCAACAATTCTCACATTGTGGCTATGTTTAGATTTCACATCTCTCGACGAAACGACGTGGTTGACACTTTCCAACGTCATGGTTCCTAGATATTGCATTTATTTGCAATTTTTGCACCACATCTTAGAACTTGGCGTTCTTGAAAATTCAGAAGCAGCAGTTCTGGTTTCCAGTCTTTCAGCAATGTTTGGAGCAACTTGTAGCAGCCCCATTCGATCTCGCCACAACTACCCCAGGGGAGTCTGTTACTTTTTCTCCCTTTTTATGTGCTTAATTAGTTTTATGCATACAATGAGGGCATTATATGAAATAAGTGTGGGGTAGGGGGTCAATAAAAGTAAATTAAAAACTGAATTAATAGTTTGAAAATTGCTAGATTTAGGAAAATTTAGAAATTTAAAAACTTGAAATAATAGTTTAATTTAGAAAAATCTAGTGATAATTTAAAAATTTGCTAATATTGTATGAGATGATCCGATGTGAAGTCAAATGTTTAGTTGAGCCAATACACTTTATAGTGCATTTGTGGCCTCCCTTATTCTAGTGAAATCATGGGACGAAAACACAACTTCGCTTAGTTTGAGGGATGCAATATGTTTAGCAGCCTGTACCTGAAATGTATCCAGGAAGACTTATGTAGTCATTGCACTTAGACTAATATCTTAACCAATAAAGGTTGAAGTAGAGCGCCCCTGCTTAAGCATGTAGGTTTGAGTGAAAAGGAAAAAAGTGAGATACATGTATAACAAAAAGAGAGAGAATTACAAGAAAAGTTGAAAGAGTTTTTCAGATATTAAAGTGTAAATTTGAAGATCAAAATTCCAAAATTCAAAAAGTTGAAGATACCCAAAAATCAAAGAAAATCGAAAAGGTGGCAAATTTGAAGAATTCAGACAAATCAAGATTAAATTATCAAAGAAGTGAAGAATTCCAAAAGATCTTCATAGTGGTATCATAAATTGTAATTTTCTAGATTATGTGTGCTTGGGTTGCTCTACAAAAATACCTTGAGGTTAGAAAGTTTTCTGCGGATGGATTCGTAGGGTTGCATAAAAGGAGCATTGTTTAAAAGAAGTGGGCGAGTGTTTATGAGGATTGTGAGTATTTAGAATTATGGGGGCCCTTAGGAAAAAAATTTAGACACAAATGCATGTGTTGCGGTCTTGACATAATGGATGAGTTTTAAATGGATTGTTTAGTGCGATATTGGTAAAATAAAAGTAAGTTTGCTTGGGGGCAAGCAAATGCTAAGTGTGGGGTATTTTGATATGTGTATTTATATATATATATATATACATTATATCTTAATATTTTAGCCTTTATTATTCTCTTTTAGAACTAAAAAGTACTTATAATGCTTTGAATTCTGATTTGTAGCTATTAGTTGTCGATAGAGCGCAAAAGAAAAGACTGGAGCGGAATTAGGGCTTAGAAGCTAAGAGAAAGAAAAAAATACTGAAGGAGTCAATTACGCCCAATGTAATTGCTAAGTATGATTAGCGTAATGGTGAAATATGGATTACGCCCCATGTAAATTCAGTTACGCCCAACGTAATGGGTTTGGTTCCGAAATTCCTAATCGCGATACAACTCTCACTACGCCCAACGTAAACCGCCTTACGCCTAGCGTATGTAAGTCGGTTCAAAGGGTTATAAAAAGCGATTATCAACTAACCAGATAGGGGGATTCGAATTCTAACCTAATTTAGTCGATAATTAACTTCTGTTAAGCCGTTTTGAGGGTCTAGAAGGCTGCCGGAAGGCCGTTAAGCTAACGGGAGCGGAGATCGGAAGGATTGGAGAGCGGATACGTGTCAGTAATCATGTGGTTTATTAACGTGACCATGTTTAGCATCCCACTGTGATACTATTATGTGTTTAGTTTCTGATTTAGGTGTAAAAACCTTTTACTTTGTGTTTATGATTGAATGAAACCTTGATTTATAGATTAATTGCTAGATTAAATTGTTTGTTTATGTTTAATTTATCTTGCCAAGCTTGTTAAAAGATCCTTATGTGCTAATGATAATTATTTGATGTTAATTGTCAAGTAAATTAAGTTGTATGAACATCTGCTTGACTGCTTGTATCTTATGACTTTGATGACCATCAAGATTATAAGTCTAGGAATAACGAATGTGAAACTAGGATTAACTTGGAAATAAGTAAGTTAACGTGTGAGCCTTGTTTGATGACCATCAACAAGAGGTTAATTGAACGACCAATTTGATTAACTATTATTACAAGTCTTGCTTGATACGAACTGAACACTAGAAAATATGTTAGTTTAATCAACTGATCACTGTTTGAATTGACTTGTTTGCTAAAGGATTAGTAATAGTGAACGCGAATCTAATCATTTTAGGAATCGGTGAACATGAATAAATGAACTTGTGTATGCAATTGTCTATGCTTTTAAGGTGTCATTCATCTAAACCAAAGTACCTGAAGAGATTTGTTCTCCTGTTAGTTTATCGAGATTTGTCAATTAATTGTTTGTTTGAGATTTATTAAACTATTTCTTTATTCCTTTCGTGTGTTTTGTAACCTATAATCAAATATTCTGAATTAATTTACCACCGTTCCCATTGTGTTCGACACCCTTGCTTATCAAAGCTATACTATACTCGATCGGGTTCACTGCCTGTAAGGTGTGGTTTAGATGTGATAAATTAGGACTTATAAATAAAAAACCAGTGCATTAAATGTTCACATCATGCATCTTGTTTCGCTTTGATCTGTGATCGAGTTAACACCTTTTCTGAAGATTCCCCAATAATTTGACTCTGTGGATGATCTTTGGTCCATTTAATAAGCGGTGGGTAATTTGGATCGCAAGAGGGATCCAATTCTGCATTGATTTCTTCTTCCAATTCTGATAGAGTGTCATCATCATTGGCATTGGTGTTCTCCCCCTCGAAGAATGACGCCTGTTCAGAATCTGGATTAGTATCTTCTCCTTCGTTTGGACTTTCAGTTGAGCTTGATGATTGTGACGTTAAATTCTCCCCCTGGAGTGAAGAACCTTGATCGTGCTATAGAGACGGACCCTCCCCCTGGACATAAGGACGACCATTCGAAGGTTCTCTTACGTCTGGCCTCTCAGTTGCTTTTGGTTGATCAACAGCCATCTTTTGAGCAGCATCGTCGATGATTTGTTTTAGATTATCAACCTTGTTGTCTTTCGCCATTGATTCAAAATCAATTGCCGTTTGAGGGTCATCAAAAAGAAGCATATATTGCTCGAGAAGATTTAAAATAGAGGTTGTAACCTGACTAGTCTTTGGAAAGATTTCCTGCATTTCAACTTCGGTTGTCTTCATCTTCTTAACATAGCTATCGTCAAAAGTGACATAGTATGTGACAACCTGATATTTCAACTCTTTGTAATGACCTAAAAAGTCAAGTATTGTAACCACTTTTGAGTTAATAAAATTAACTTTGATAATAAAATGTCCAAAAAGTTTCTATTTAAATTCCTTCTATGTTTAAATGTCATTAAACCATGATCGTACGTAAAAAGAACGCCCAAATCCGACTTCGTATATTGAAGTTATGATTTTTCCAAGTTCGGCTTAGCAACAGACAGCTAAAAACTCGAATCGGAGATCGAGCGACTTTTGGCCGGAATGACCTAAACGAGAATCGAAGGTCTCGACAATGGTAATTCAGCAGTAAAAAGTCTGGCAAAAACCGACGTCATATAAAGAAGTTATGAATTTTTAGAGAAATTCCTTAAACACGACACTTTTAAAAATAAATAATAAAAATAATTTCAAAATTTGCCGACGGAGTCTAAACGAAAGTTGTAGAGCGTAGTCTCACCTACGCGTGGATATAAAGACCATCAAAAACGGAATTTGTATGAAGAGGATATGAATTTTTGAAGTTTATTAAATAAATCATATATAAATTTAAATAAAAAATCCGGTATTATCCGAAGGGGGAGTCAGCGTGCTCATCCGAGTTACGCGTCGCGTAACCCCGTACGCCCCGCGTACGCGAAGGCCTTGGTCTCGGTCCGTCCACGTCGCCCCTATGCGAGCCTAGCCGATCCGTCCCATCCGAAGCGAGGCAGTCGAGGACTCGGTCACGGGTGACGCACGAGTACGCCCCGCGTACCGAGGCTTCTCAGACCCCTATAAATAGAGATGCGAGGGTTTCGGAAAAATCACCCCATTTCTCTCATTTCTCTCACGATATTCCCTCGATTTCCGTGCCCGCACTACCCCGAAGCCCTGGTCATTTTGCTCAAGTCCCGAAGGTCGATTTTACTCCCGAGATTCCCGAGAATCCCGAGAAAAATCCGTTTCCCGAGACGAAACTCTGCCCGGTTTTCCATCTCGCTATCTTCAAACTTTCAAGTGAGTTCATACCCCTTAATTAACCCTTTTTAAATATTCTAAATGCTTTTACATGCTTTCTAAGGGGGGAAATACAAGTAAAACACACGACTACTATCGGGTGTTATATATAAAGATTATTATACACTTTTATTAAGTAGAATCATATGTGATTTATAAACTTTATAGGGAACTCTCGTATACAAAATATATTACAATAGCATTCTATCTTTAAAAATATAAATTGTTGTAATGCATTTATAAACTAAACATTTTCTTAGATTATATGTATACTTGTCTATCTTAGGCTCTACAAAAATCTATGCTTTCATAACAAGTGATTCCTTTTCTAGATATTCTAAAACAAACGAGACACACTTTTAGAAAACTATAATAGGTATAGTTTTATGAGGATATTGCTAACTTTTACATACTAGAAACACGATTTTCAAGAAGTCGCTTTCATATACAAGAACAAACGAACATTTTAACACGTAACTCTATTTTTATACTACGCTTTGTGAGACATTAACTTCACGTACGTTCGAGTACACATTTCAAGTCCTGTATTATATACCAGAATCCCTTGGAGGGGGAGCATGGTGTTTTTGTATAGATCTATACGGGCTTGACAACCCGCGCCTTGACTGTTAGCTACATACCACCATTTGGGGTGACAAACGTCATAACATTCCAACGCCTGAAGAACGTTGTGTATAGGCATTCCGAGTCAATAGTATGGTTATAAAACTCACATGAGGTATTAAAAATACATTGATTTACGAGGTTTTCAAACATATTGGTTATTTATACACTTACATACATTTTTGAAACAAACTTTGGTCTTGAGTGAAGACTACTTTTATACTAGTAGAAAATATAGGATTTTCTAAACACAAACAAACAAGGTCAAAACATTTCATTTCATACAAACATTGTCATTTAAATACTTATGAAACTCACCAGCTTAAATGTTGATCTACTATTTCAAAATTACTTGTATGTCCTAGGGAATCAATAATTTCAGGTATCATTATGCTTTTGATGAAGGGATGCTGCGGCGCCAGTTTAATCTCATATTTTGACATCATATTGTAATTGGTTTTGAACATGTAACTTTTGACAAATGTAAACTTTCAATTATATATATGATGGTTGTATTGCTTTATTTACTATGTATTCATTTGTTACGTTACCACATGAAGTCATCCGCCCCCGAACGTTTCCGCCGTTCAGGTTTGGGGGTGTGACAGATTTGTATCAGAGCAATGTTTATAGTGAACTAAGTATATCGAACCACATAAGATATACAAACTATAAATGCTTAAGGGACTAATACTCTCTGACAAATTTTTTTTCTTTTTACGCTTAAGCAGCGTTACGTTTAACTTAAATTGATAGTTCATTTAAGTACAATTACATGCATACAACAAATTATTTTCATGATATCTAACTATACAACAAGTATTTAGACAAGTTGACACTACGATTAAGACTCGATATATGTAATCAAATTTTGGAGAAATATAGTGTGATCAACTATATTTGCCCGAGATCGGACCAATATATATCGAGGATTGCTCGTAGTAAGCAACAAGTCAAAACTTACCAAATCGTTACAAGAATCAAACACAAGAATTTAAATACTATAGGAGTATTTGCTACCTAAACTAGTTTAACTTACATGTTTTGCATGTTTCAAATTTATTCAATTCTTATAACCGTATCTCTCGTACAGTCAAATGGCTGGATTTCACCACCCTGGCGACCCCTACTTTCCCAACCAAGGCAACGGAGGATGGGTCGAAGATGATCCCGAAGAGGACAAGGAACCCATAGAAGTGGATGATGACTCCGGTACCGACTCAGAGCCGGAAGTGATCGATCCACCACCCGTTCAACCTCCCGTCTTCGTAAGGAGCTTTCAAGGACCGACTCCCGTCTGGGGAAGTCACCTCCATCATTGGAGCCAACAACAAGGCCTACGCCCTCCCTACGGCATGTGCCGGGACTTCTATGATGTCCGCGGCGGAAGTTCGGCTGATTGGGCACTCCCAGTAATGGTGGGTAAGCAAGCCAATCAGTCCTATCAATCCGGAGTTCAAGCTAGCCGACTCCGGGATGTCAACGTGGAAGTACAGGTTCACACTTCTGACATCCGTAGGCTAGACAAGATGCAAGACAATGCTCAACTCCAAACTGAGGCATTCCAAGCACAAATGATTGCAGCCCTCGCCGAATTGAGGGAACATCAAGCCGCTTTTGATAGGCGTATGATGGATTCAATGCAATCGGATGCGGAGTCAAGCTCCAAGCGCAACCTACGTCGCAAGTAGTGCTTGCAAAAATCTCAAATTTTGTTATAAGATTAGGACCTCGGCTAAAAGTCTTTAATTTTCTCAAACTTTGTAACCGGAGACCCTTATAGGGGTCAAATTTTCGTGATCGTTGTAATCAACTATTATATTAATATAAGTGGCACTATTATTACTACGTTCAGTATTTCATTAAATCCTTGAAAAGTCATCATGAAAACCAAATGCTTGTTTCATGTTTTCAGTCTTACAAATAACTTTCATTCTTCTATTTTAAGACTCATATTATCATCTGTTGTTGAACTATAGCAATTTAGTTCATGAGGCACATACATTTTCTATTATATGGAATTCTTATCCTTATCTTTTCAACCTTTAGTTGAAGGATGCCTCCGCGTAGGAATCCAAGGCGAAACAACGGTGGGGAAGCACCTATACCAGCACCACCTCCACCACCTCAATATGATGCTGTCATGTTCCAAGCAGCAGTCACCGCAGCGGTAGCAGCTGCCATGTCGCAGATCAATAACTCGAGTACTAATGGCTCGGGATCTGGCACACACGCATACAACCATGGCGAGAGTCATGGACCACCCCGAGAATGCACCTATAAGGACTTTACTAATGCCAAACCCCGGATGTTTTATGGAACTGGTGGTGTGATAGCCCTGAGGCAGTGGGTTGAAAGGACGGAGTCAGTCTTTGAAATCTGCTCCTGTCCCGAGCACAGCAAAGTCAAGTTTGCAACTTTCACCCTTATTGATAGAGCTTTAACTTGGTGGAATGGCCACGTTAAGGTACTTACCCTGATTGTGGCAAACTCCATAAGCTGGGAGAGCTTAAAGGTCATGCTGATGAGAGAATACTGTCCAAGAGGAGAGATTCAAAAACTCGAACACGAGCTCTGGACTCTTGGAATGGTTGGTAACGACATCGCGACTTATACCAACAGGTTCTGCGATCTGGCAATCCTTTGCCCAGATATGACTACTCCAGAGAGCAAGAAAATAGAGAGGTAAATTTGGGGACTGTCGCCCCAAATTAGGTCAAGCGTGTTAGCTTCAAAACCTGACACCTTTGAAAGTGCGAAGGAACTGGCACAATCTCTTGTTGATTATGGAGGTCATCAGAACTCAACGGTTACTACACCAGAACCACAAAAGGGGAACAACAACAACAACAACAACAACAACAACAACAATAACAAGAAGAGGGTATGGAATAAAGGGAAGGGTGGGTCTTCCCAAGAACCCGCAAAGAAACAACTGGTTTCGGTGAATGCTTCCACTGTACCTACTACAGTCCCTACAAATCCCTACCCCACAAAGACTTATGGGGGTAATCTTCCAAAGTGCACCAAATGCACTTACCACCATCATGGACCTTGTCGGGAAATGTAGTGCTCCAACTGCAACAAAAAGGGACACACTGTCCGTTTCTACAAGGATCCCGCAAAGCCGATCACTCAAGTCCCTAGCGCGGGTGTAGGCCAAACTTGCTACGGTTGTGGCGAGGTGGGCCACTTCAAGAGGAACTGCCCAAAGGCAGCAAATACCGGCGGGGTGGGACGAGTTTTGGCGATAGGCCACGATGAGGCTGTAGCTGATCCGACTGTAGTTGCTGGTACGTTCCTTCTAGATAGTTCATATGCATGCATAGTATTCGATAGTGGAGCAGAGAGAAGCTTCGTGAGTCGAAATTTTATTCACTTACTTAAACCTAAACCTAGCAAGTTAGAAAAATCATTCACTATAGAGATAGCCAATGGAAAAACCGAAAACACTAACTGCATATACATGGACTGTACGTTAACTTTAGACGTTCATTCTTTCCCAATCAATCTCATGCCGGTCCAAATTAAAAGTTTCGATGTCATAGTCGGCATGGATTGGTTGAGTCTTCTTCGCGCCGACATCATGTTCTTTGAGAAAGCAGTTCGTCTTAATCTCCCTAACAACGAAACATTAGTGATTTACGGCGACAAATCAAGTACAAACCTTCGCATCATTTCGTGCATCCAAGCTCGAAAGTGTTTACGGAAGGATTGTCGAGCATTCCTAGCACACATCGTCGATACAAGTCAGGAACTGAAGGACATCAAGAACATTCCAGAAGTACGCGACTTTCCCGATATCTTTCCAGAAGAACTATCGGGATTACCACCACAACGTCAAGTCGAGTTTAGAATCGACTTAGTTCCAGGAGCTACCCTAGTAGCAAAATCGCCTTATCGTCTCGCACCAGCAGAGATGCAAGAACTTTCCAGTCAACTTAACGAACTCCTTCAAAAAGGATTCATAAGACCAAGTTTCTCACCTTGGGGAGCACCGGTCTTGCTCGTAAAGAAGAAAGACGGATCGTTCCGTATGTGCATTGACTACAGAGAACTGAACAAACTTACCGTCAAAAACCATTATCCCCTACCTCGTATTGACGACCTATTTGATCAACTCCAGGGAGCAAACTACTTCTCAAAGATAGACCTACGATCCGGATATCATCAATTACGAGTACTAGAAGGAGATATTCCCAAGACAGCTTTCCGAACTCGTTATGGGCACTACGAATTTGTAGTGATGCCGTTCGGATTAACCAACGCACCAGCAGTATTTATGGACCTAATGAATAGGGTGTGCCGTCCTTACTTGGATCAGTTCGTCATCGTCTTTATCGATGATATACTTATCTACTCTCGAAGTAAGGAAGAGCATAGTCAACACCTACGAAAAGTCCTAGAAACACTGCGATCGGAGAAACTCTATGCGAAGTTCTCTAAATGCGAATTTTGGATTCGAAGAGTCGAATTTTTGGGCCACGTTGTTAGCGAGAAAGGGATACACGTGGACCCCTCCAAAATTAAGGCCATTGAGAACTGGTCGGCACCAAATACACCTACAGAGATTCGTCAATTTCTAGGTCTCGCCGGCTACTATCGCAGATTCATAAAGAACTTCTCTAGCATTGCGAAACCTCTTACTACATTAACCCAGAAAGGCGTGTCCTTTGACTGGGAAGCGAAACAAGAAAAGGTGTTCCAAACGCTGAAACATGCCTTATGCACCGCACCGATACTATCCCTCCCCGAAGGGATATAAGATTTCGTAGTATATTGCGATGCATCAAACCAAGGACTAGGTTGTGTTCTTATGCAGAGAGGGAAGGTTATTGCTTATGCCTCCCGACAGCTTAAGACACACGAAGTGAACTATACGACACACGATCTTGAGTTAGGAGCAATGGTATTTGCTCTGAAGATCTGGAGACACTACTTATACGGAACAAAGAGTACTATTTTCACCGATCACAAGAGCCTTCAACACATTTTCGATCAGAAGGAACTCAACATGCGACAACGACGATGGGTTGAGTTACTAAATGACTACGAATGGGAAATTCGTTATCATCCTGGCAAGGCCAACGTGGTAGCTGAAGCC
This sequence comes from Lactuca sativa, assembly GCF_002870075.4. Taxonomy (NCBI): domain Eukaryota; kingdom Viridiplantae; phylum Streptophyta; class Magnoliopsida; order Asterales; family Asteraceae; genus Lactuca; species Lactuca sativa. The sequence goes on along the minus strand of NC_056625.2, from coordinate 36,554,927 downwards.
CTCAGTCGAAAGGAATACACTGGTGGGAGGGTCAAATCTCTGACTATGACTATCCATTCCCACTTATCCACACAAATTAAGGAGGCACAAATGGAAGCTTTGCAACTTGAAAATGTGGCGGGTGAATCCCTGCGAGGAATGGAAACGAATCTAGAAGTCAAGGGTGGCGGAGCCTATTATCTCATGGACCGAATCTGGACACCGAAACATGGTGGTTTCAGAAACGTAGTCATGACCGAAGCACACAACTCAAGATATTTCGTTCACCCAGGTTCAGATAAAATGTATCTGGATCTTAAGAAACTGTACTGGTGGCCTAACATGAAAACAGAAATTGCTACCTTCGTAAGTAAATGCCTTACTTGCGCTAAGGTTAAGGTCGAATATCAAAAACCGTCAGGATTACTACAACAACCAGAGATAGCAGAATGGAAATGGGAACGGATTACTATGGACTTCATAACCAAGTTACCCAAGACGACGGGTGGACTCGATACCATATGGGTCATCGTCGACAGGTTGACCAAATCCGCGCATTTCCTACCCATCAAGGAGACTGACAAAATAGAAAAGCTTACAAGAACTTACATAAGGGAAGTAGTGCGACTGCATGGTGTTCCGATATCCATTATCTCCGATAGAGATAGTAGATTCAGTTCAAGATTCTGGCAGTCACTACAAAGTTCCCTGGGGACTAGGCTAGACATGAGTACAGCCTACCACCCACAAACAGACGAGGAAAGTGAGAGAATGATTCAAACTTTAGAAGATATGCTGAGAGCCTGTGTGATTGACTTTGGAAAGGCATGGGATATCCATTTACCCCTTGTTGAATTTTCATACAACAATAGTTATCATACAAGCATAAAGGCTGCTCCGTTTGAAGCCCTATATGGTCGGAAGTGCAGATCCCCTCTGTGCTGGACTGAAGTTGGCAACACCCAGTTAGCTAGAGGGCGAGTTCCTGAAAGCACTCTCACCGGTCCAGAAATCATACGAGAAACGACAGAGAAGATCGTTCAAATTCGTGAATGGTTGAAAGCCTCCAGAGACCGTCAGAAAAGCTATGCTGACAAAAGGAGGAAACCTTTGGAATTCCAGGTAGGAGACCACGTTTTATTGAAGGTCTCACCGTGGAAGGGTTTAATACACTTTGGAAAGCGTGGGAAACTAAATCCAAGATACATAGGGCCTTTCGAGATTCTTGCCAGAATCGGCCCTGTGGCTTACAAGCTTAACCTACCGCGTGAACTTAGTAACATACATCCAACCTTCCACGTCTCAAACTTGAAAAAGTGTCTGTCCGATGAGACTCTTGTTATTCCACTCGACGAGATCGAGATCAATGAGGGCCTCAACTTTGTGGAAGAACCAGTAGAAATCATGGACGAGAGGTCAAACAAACAAAACAAAGTCGCATACCCATCGTGAAGGTTCGCTAGAACGCCAAGCGGGGACCTGAATTCACATGGGAACGTGAAGATCAGATGAAACAAAACTACCCTCATCTCTTTCATGTTCACTAGTATCTTTACTACTTTAAATTTTGGGACGAAATTCCCTCTAACGGGGGGATGATGTGACAACCCGATATTTCAACTCTTTGTAATGACCTAAAAAGTCAAGTATTGTAACCACTTTTGAGTTAATAAAATTAACTTTGATAATAAAATGTCCAAAAAGTTTCTATTTAAATCCCTTCTATGTTTAAATGTCATTAAACCATGATCGTACGTAAAAAGAACGCCCAAATCCGACTTAGTATATTGAAGTTATGATTTTTCCAAGTTCGGCTTAGCAACAGACAGCTAAAAACTCGAATCGGAGATCGAGCGACTTTTGGCCGGAATGACTTAAACGAGAATCGAAGGTCTCGAAAATGGTAATTCAGCGGTAAAAAGTCTGGCAAAAACCGACGTTAGATAAAGAAGTTATGAATTTTTAGAGAAATTCCTTAAACACGACACTTTTAAAAATAAATAATAAAAATAATTTCAAAATTTGCCGACGGAGTCTAAACGAAAGTTGTAGAGCGTAGTCTCACCTACGCGTGGATATAAAGACCATCAAAAACGGAATTTGTATGAAGAAGATATGAATTTTTGAAGTTTATTAAATAAATTATATATAAATTTAAATAAAAAATCCGGTATTATCCGAAGGGGGGTCAGCGTGCTCATCCGAGTTATGCGCCGTGTAACCCCGTACGCCCCGCATACGCGAAGGCCTTGGTCGCGGTTCGTCCACGTCGCCCCTATGCGAGCCTAGCCGATCCGTCCCATCCGAAGCGAGGCAGTCGAGGACTCGGTCACGGGTGACGCACGAGTACGCCCCGCGTACCGAGGCTTCTCAGACCCTTATAAATAGAGATGCGAGGGTTCCGGAAAAATCACCCCATTTCTCTCATTTCTATCACGATATTGCCTTGATTTCCGTGCCCGCACTACCCCGAAGCCCTGGTCATTTTGCTCAAGTCCCGAAGGTCGATTTTACTCCCGAGATTCCCGAAAATCCCGAGAAAAATCTGTTTCCCGAGACGAAACTCTGCCCGGTTTTCCATCTCGCTATCTCCAAACTTTCAAGTGAGTTCATACCCCTTAATTAACCCTTTTTAAATATTCTAAATGCTTTTACATGCTTTCTAAGGGGGGAAATACAAGTAAAACACACGATTACTATCGGGTGTTATGTATAAAGATTATTATACACTTTTATTAAGTAGAATCATATGTGATTTACAAACTTTATAGGGAACTCTCGTATACAAAATATATTACAATAGCATTCTATCTTTAAAAATATAAATTGTTGTAATGCATGTATAAACTAAACATTTTCTTAGATTATATGTATACTTGTCTATCTTAGGCTCTACAAAAATCTATGCTTTCATAACAAGTGATTCCTTTTCTAGATATTCTAAAACAAACGAGACACACTTTTAGAAAACTATAATAGGTATAGTTTTATGAGGATATTGCTAACTTTTACATACTAGAAACACGATTTTCAAGAAGTCACTTTCATATACAAGAACAAACGAACATTTTAACACGTAACTCTGTTTTTATACTACGCTTTGTGAGACATTAACTTCACGTACGTTCGAGTACACATTTCAAGTCCTGTATTATATACCAGAATCCCTTGGAGGGGGAGCATGGTGTTTGTGTATAGATCTATACGGGCTTGACAACCCGCGCCTTGACTGTTAGCTACAGTCCACCATTTGGGGTGACAAACGTCATAACATTCCAACGCCTGAAGAACGTTGTGTATAGGCATTCCGAGTCAATAGTATGGTTATAAAACTCACATGAGGTATTAAAAATACATTGATTTACGAGGTTTTTAAACATATTGGTTATTTATACACTTACATACATTTTTGAAACAAACTTTGGTCTTGAGTGAAGACTACTTTTATACTAGTAGAAAATATAGGATTTTCTAAACACAAACAAACAAGGTCAAAACATTTCATCTCAAAATCTCTAGTATCCATGTCATAACATTTTTCAAAAGTAATTATCACAATCCAGGATCCATAAGACATGTAGCTTGTAACATCCGGGTTCCCAGGTATTATTTCTTATTCATTTATTTTTGGATTTTGAGAGGGGACTCGGCGAGTTGGAGTATAAACTCGCCGAGTATGATCGCGGATGGCAATGCGGATTCGCGTCTGGACTCGGCGAGTCCAAGGGGTGGACTCGGCGAGTCCAAGGGGTGAATGAAACCCTAATTTCATGGGTTTGGGACCTATTTAAAGGCCCTTAGGGCCGTCATTTGCATCTATCAGTCCCTTGAGAGAAGCCCTAGAGCACTTGAGCGTTTTGGGAAGAGAGAGAAGGCCATTGTTAACATTTGAAGCTTGTTTAACAAGGAAAAGGAGGTTTTAGCCAAGAGGAAGCAATGGAAGTGGACATCCTATGATTTTGGAGCTCAGAGCATCACTTTAGAGGTAATATCTCGGCTCCTTTTCTATTGTTATGATGATGATGTAGATTCACGGTTTCTTGGACCCTTTATTGACTAGTTTTGAGGCCAATACGTCCCTATGTGCGTTGAGGCGTTAGATCTGGATCCATTGAGATCCAGAGGGCTTTACTCTTCAATCTTTATGAAGATCATTAGGGGTTTTGACCATGGGTTGTGATAAATGGGGCTAAAACATCATATAAGAGCAAATAGAGGTTGTTTGTGCGTCAAGATCTGAACTTTATGTGATTATCATGCTTGGAGAGGCTAGATCTATGATTTGATGGAGTAGATCTAACCTCAGAAGTTGTCTTTAGTTTGTGCATGGCATGAACTCGCCGAGTTGTTCTTGGGACTCAGCGAGTAGTTTGAAGGTTGCCCGTTAACCACTTAGTGAGTGGACTTGTCGAGTTGGGGGAATGACTCGGTGAGTCAGGGTGAGTCAGGTGTCTGAGTTCGAGTTGGAACTCGTTGAGTTGTTCTTGGGACTCGGCGAGTTGAGTCAGGGTGGCCCCTCGATTCTTGCCAGGTGGAACTCGTCGAGTTAGGGAAACACTCGACGTGCCAAGAGAGGGTTCGAGAGAGAGTCAGTTGACATGTGTAGACTCGCCGAGTCGCCCTAGTGCACTCGCCGAGTCGGGTCAAACTTGACCGTTGACCTTGTGGACTTTTAAGGCTGAGTGCAGTTGTATTTATGGGAATATTTGCTTTATGTGATTAGGTGTCACACCCCGAAAACCAAAGTCAGAAACATTTCCGGGGTTGACTCCACGTTGAGTATCAAATCCAATGCACATAGTAATCAAAGCAAACAACCATTACATTACATATATTTGAAAGTTTACATTTGTTTCAAAAGTAAATTGTACAAGTGTGATACATAATATAGATAGGAACAAAATGAGACGAGTCTTCTACACACTCCATCTTCACCAAAAGAGATCACCGGGTACCTGTCTAATGCGGACCTGAGAATACAAGCAGTTTGAAAATCAGCATAAAGCTGGTGAGTTCATAAGATGTTTGTTTTCTGAAAAATGTACCATTTTCCTTTAGTTTTCCGAAAAGGTTTGTTATCCAAGAAAATCCCATATTTTATTATGTAAAACAGTTTAGTTATCCTTCATTACTAGTTCAATTACGCGTTATATGTTAGCCCAGGAAAATCCCATATTTTCCTAAATACAAGACCGATTGAATATCACAGAGTATAGTTTAATACACAAAACTATATATTGAGAATGATGGGATTACTATCCCGGATTAGATATAAAAATACTTTCATATACGTGAACTGTAGATGAAAAGTAGTTTGAAAACCTTGGGACTAACATCCCGTACTACATATAAGATAGCTTGATATACATGAAAATATAGATTGAAAACCATGGGACTACCATCCCGGACTAGACATGGATTCAAAATCATGGGATTATTATCCCGTACAAGATATAGTTTCAAAACCATGGGATTACTATCCCGAACTAGATATAAGATAGTTTGATAAAATCATGGGATTACTATCCCGAACTAGATATAGATTCTAACCATAGGAATAACATCCTGCAATAGATATGAAACCTATAGATTAAAAACCATGGGATTACCATCCCGTACTAGATATAAGATCTAAAGATAGAAGATTGATATACAATCAAATCCAAAACCAAAGCCGTGAATAAACTTATATTAATACATATTGTGAGTCAGGTAACCATGCTGATATGACAATGAGACCTCCTTGACGCTTGTCAGACGTCGGACGATATCCAAAATTTGTCACCCCAGGCGTGCCCGCCTAACTGTAGCTAGCAGTTAAGGTGTGGGATTGTCAGTCCCGAATAGATCTATTCACAAATTCCACGCTCTCCCTCCTGGAGACTCTGGTTACACTTCCGGGGAGGATTTACTAATAACCCAAAAGGGTAATGACAAATCTCATAAACTAGTACTACGTATTCACGAAATTCTCAAAAGATATCAAACATACTAAACGATATGAAACATAATACAGTGAAAACAGTTATATACAATGAAATTATCTAGCAATATATACTAAGTGAAATGGAGATAAACTGAATCAGACATAGTTTATCTAATAACCTTATATATATCAATATGCGATGAAACAAGAACTAAAGAACCCCAAATTATTCCCATAATAATTTGATTAGTTTGGTTATTTCCTTAACTGAAATTCATATAGTTGTGATTGATAAATCATCCCTTATGCTCAGCATAATACATAAGGGGTAAAAATATTTATAATTTGCCAGATATTTATTGAAACTCATCAATGTTATGTTTTAAAAACATTTGTAATTTGCTTGTATTCACCCCCTGAAAACATTGAAAAACCATTTAAAAAGGGTAGGGGTATGAACTCACCGGACGAGGATCGTGTCTGCTCGGATCCTAAACGTCGTTTCTGGGTTTGCAAACGCACGAGGTTCCTATGAATTATGAAAAGATACATATTTGTATCTAATTAGGACTTAGATTATTTATTTGGTAGAGACAAACACTTCTAGTTGCGGAAACACTCCCTTACAAGTGTTTGGAAGGACCCGGGTGGCGTTTGAAGTCATGTAAGGCTTGGATATTGAATTGCGACTTCAAGAGTAAACTCCTTAGGGAGTTTACGGCCCTAAACACCACACCCACATGAGTTCATGGCCGTGAACTCATAAGTGGTGTTTTTGGATGCTAAATGGCTTCATAACTCATGGATAATTTAGCTAGGATTGCATCTAAGGCATTGGGATGAATTTAAACTCACTTAGGGACCATTTATTGGAGTTTACAGCAGTAAACTTGGAGTTTACGACCGTAAACTCCCCCACATATATAATCCTTAGTGTTTTGGTCTTTAAACAATCACATGTGATTCCAATGATTTTTCCCAAGCCTTGTATGGATTTTTAGGGGACTATTGACATAGATTTAGGAGTTTACGGCCCATGAACCCCCTCATGGCCATGAACTCCTTGGAAGAGTGTTTTAATATGTTTTAAGGTCCAAATCTTGATTGTAGTCACTTCTAGAATTTATCCCAAGGCTTATGGTGTGTGTAAATGGCATTTTAACACACAAAAGGAGTTTACTCTCCATGATAATGAGTTTACGGCCCAAGCATGTTCTTGGGTAGGAAACTCATGTTTACTCCTCTAAATTAATGTTCAAGGTGTTCCAAGGCCAAATCCAATATTCTATAATTCATATCTAAGCTTCAATGGAGTTTTGGAAAGGTTTAAGGGCATAAAAACCCCATTTATATGAGTTTACGGCCCAAGCATGCTCTTGGGCAGTAAACTCATGTTTACTCTTCAAAATCCATGTTTAAGGCATTCTAAGTCCATTCCATTAAGCCATTAATCCATATCTAAGCTCCAAAGGTCGATTGGAAGGGTTTTTGGGCTCCAAAACCCATTTTATGTGAGTTCACGGCCTAGGACTTTTCTAGGGCTGTAAACTCATGAATATGGTCCTATTCCATGAATTGAACTCGAATTTTAAGGTCTAAGATGTTATACTAGGAGTTAGGGTAGTTACCTTGGTGATTTGGAGCTTAAATTTGATGATTTTGGACCTAATTCTTGAGTTTGAGGAGAGAGGTTAGAGAGAGAGAGAGAGAGTAGAGAGATGAAGCAAAAGCTTCAAATGAAAGCTTGAACACGTTTAAATAGGTCTCAAAACTTGGACACGGTGGAATTCTACCCGATACCGGTATTAAACGGGGCTTTTGGTCGTACCCGATTAAGTTTCCGTAACCCGGCGAGGATATTTCTATAATTTCTGAAATAAACATTTTGGGCTAATTTCATGAGTTCCTAAGGAGGTTGGACACTCATTCGATAATAATAAACATATAATTTTAAATAATTTAACCCAAAACGAAATCGGAATGAATTGATAAACGACGAATTTTTACGGGTAGAACGGGTTTTCGGCGATGGACAATTTCGGGTTGTTACATTAGGAGGAGGCTAGGTCACATTTCTACCGAGGAAGAGACTTACCGAGATATCAGAGGTGAGTCTTCTCACTATACTGTACCTGGAAGGGTAACTATGTGTGACCGGAAGGTCTTGTATGCTATGAGTTGCAGGTTTTGTATGCGTTATGTATATGATATGTTTGCTATGTATGATATGGGCCGGAAGGCATTATGACATGGACCGGAAGGTCAACACGAGTAGGACCGGAAGGTCTACTGGGACTGGGACGGAAGTCCCCTGAAACACATGGACCGGAAGGTCGTGTGAAGTATGGCCTGGAAAGGCATATGTGTGTAAGGGTATTTTGGGGAAACTCACTAAGCTTTTATGCTTACAGTTGTTGTGTTATGTGTTTCAGGTACTAGCGAGGATCGTGGAAGGCGCCGGCGTGATGCGTACACACTAGAGAGAGAGGATTGATTTTTGTGATCTTGGGATACGATATGTTTTGATAACTATTACCGGATATTTTGTAAAACTTTTTATATGAAAATGGTTGTGTCAAAAAGAAAATTTTGTTTTGAAATTTACGTTGTTACATAACTCCAGCCCTGCGTGTGTGTACAATCAAGTCGGTTCCTTCCCGCAATCCTCGGATGTACCTGAAACACATAAACACGTAACACGGTAAGCATGAATGCTTAGTGAGTCCGCAAAATACCACGCACATATAATTAACCACTCGAGGCTATAACTCGGTAGGACCCCCCAGTCAATGTGTCTCAGTGGGACTCTCCATTCCCACAGCTCGTTGGACCCTCTGGTCTGGTCTAGCTCGTTGGACTCTTTGGCCCATTCTGGTTGAGAACCCTCTGGCCTCATAGTTCGTTGGAGCCTCCGGTGTGGTCTAAGCAACAAATAATATAGCATACAATACATATCACACAAGCATGCATAACTCAAGCAAGCACATAAGAACCTTTGGTCACATATAGATACCACTCTAGGTACGGTATAGCAAGAAGACTCATCTCGAAGCTAGTAGGAATAAATACGCACTTGGCACTCCCGAACTATCCTCCGCCTAAATACATTAGATAAGCCTATAATCAATATATCTCTTTTACTCATTTAACTCCTAAGTTCTTTTATTCTATTTTGACCCTCGGGATGGGTAAAAGACCCTCTTACCCCTCCAGGGTTCTAGAAGCTCCTAACTGACCCACTCACCAGGTCAACAGAAGTCCAAACGAGTCAATAGTCTAAATCGAACAGACTCGCCGAGTGCACTCGTGCGACTCTTCGAGTCTCATCGTATCTCAGATTTCCTCAGAACGTCCAACTCGACGAGTAAGCCTTAACTCGTCGGATCAACGCATGACTCAGCTAAATCGGGACAAACCCTAAACTACTCGCCGAGTCGACCTATTAACTCGGCGATTCTATTCAGACTCCCATGCATTCAGACGATTTTAGAGCGGGATTCTTTCCCAAACTTTAGATCTATACTCTTATGGCTCATATGTCACGTAAAGTTCTAGACTTTACGTCCATGCATGGCATCTAGAGCAAGAAATGCCAAAAACATAAACAAAAGGGGTTATATACTCTTAAAGCTTCCCCAAAGCTGGAGAAAGCAAGGGCCTCAAAGTATTTGGGACCTCCTAGGGTCCAAATCTGGGGTTTTAACTTCCTCATGACCCCCAATCCATAAAAACCCCAAAAATGATGAAAAAGAAGAACCCTAACTTACTAAAATGAGAGATCTACATCAATGAAAGGGAAAAGTCGAGTTCAATACCTCCAACTGAAGCTTGAGCGTGAAAACTAGCAGATCCAACGCCCTTCTATGATCCTCTAGCTTGAAACCTTCTTCTTCCTTGTAAAACACCCACCAAAAGCTCACAATAGCTCTCTCTCTCTCTCTCTCTCACTCTAAGCACTCAAGACTCGTTAAGGGTTTTCTCTCCTGAAGGGTAGCCACAATAGGAGGCCTTAAGCGCCTTTAAAAAGGCCACAAGCCCGGAAAATTAGGGTTTCTCATTCCAGCGCCTACTCGGCGAGTCTACTCTCGGAGTCATCGAGTAGATCATTAAACTCACGTGTCCTGCCCGCTTCTACTCGACGAGTCTTGGTGCCAACTCGTCGAGTAGATCAATGATCCGTTAAAGTAATGACAATAATAATTTAAGATAATTTACATGGGAAACCGGATGTTACAAAATTGCTGAAAAAATCGATTTTCTGGCTCTCTAGACCGTGGACTCGCTGAGTCCAAGAACAAATTCATCCTACTCAATGAGTAGGAGGCCCAGAGTGCCGGTTTTCGACTTTTTTGGCTGGAATTGGACTAGGAACATTACCCTAAGCTGTTTTTGAACTTATAAACCTGTTTTTGATGTGATAATGTTCATGCTAATCCAATTCTAAAGATAATTGTCAAAAGTTTCATGTTTTGTATTTGTTTAATGGTTAGGCTAAATACATGAATATTGTTTGATTTGAATTGTCTTGTTCATATGAGTTTAATCTAGATCATAGTTTTCTTGACATGCTTGTTAGTTGAATTGTTGATCTTTATGTGTTTTAATGGATTCCATAACTTGTCCTCAAGTTATGGAGAACCAAAAGTTTTGTGTTAAATCTTCATTAAAAACCATAGGTTACACAATTGAAGAGTCTTTTTCATCATAAATTGTTTTATGAACTCCATAACTTGTCCTCAAGTTATGGACGTTCAAAAGTCTCTTCATTAAAGTTTTTAAAGCCTATATTAAACTCATATGTTATGAAATTGAAAAGTTTTTGAATTGTTCAAAACTTGCCCTCAAGTTTTGAAATTTGTAAAGTCTCACACACTTAATGAATACTTTAACTCCAACCCTAAGAATTTTAAAAGTTTAAAATTCAACCCTTATACTATTATAATATTAATGGTTAATATGTATATATGTATAAGAACAAAGTCTTCTTACCGTTAGTAGGCCTCATTCATGAAGCCGGTCTATAGGGGGGGGGTATAATATTACTGCCTATAAAATGACAGTTTAATGGGTGTCCACTCTCACCCACCGCTTCCTTGGCTGGTGGAGGGCTGTTAGCCGAACGGGTAGGACATGAATATAATTCCCCTATCATTAAAAGTATAATGATAAATATAAAGTAACTAAACTTTTATAAATTTCCAATCTTAGTTACTTTAGGAAAATGTGAATTTGGTGCTAACCCATTAAATTCACACTTTGTACCTTACCAAGTCGTCGGTGGACCGTGTGTTGTTAACTGGCACACTGACATGGACAAGTAAGAGTGGCGAAGGGTTACTTAATGTTTATCATAGATCGGTGGAGTGCGTGTGGTTAATCGGCACATCGATTAGGTGATAAAATTAAGGGTACCAAGTTAATTTGCATGGTTATTCACACCTTGTTTGTGATCCTCGACATCCTAGTCACAAAACATGAAGGGCACAATCGAGATTTAAACATTCCATTGAATAGTTCAATGAATCTCAGAGGATCTAGGAGTTTCAATCTAATTAAAACTTAATGAACAATTTCGTTTTTCATGGTGAAAATTGGTAAACCGTCATTTACCTACCTTCAAATATTTTATAGCTTGGATTACGACATCCCTCTTCCAAGTTATAAAATATTGTGTTGGGTCCTAGACTTAATATCTCATATTGGGTGTTATATTAAGGACTTAAATCAACTAACTTGAATTTCTCCCATTGTAGATGTCTGGTTTAGACAACTATGGTCTACCCAAATCTCTTGGAACAAGCTTTCCTAATGAAGATGATGTCCTGCGGTTGGATCATGGAAATCATACTTCACTTCCTCCAGATCCTCCAATTATTCTCGCTGACCCACAAGCTCGAAGATTTGAAAAATTGAAGGTCACTCAAGCCTTACTTGCAATGAAACATGAAGATGGAAGGCCTGTGTGTACTCATGTCTTGGAGATGAAGTCACATATTGACAGTCCGAGAGTATTGGGTGTCAAAGTCTCAAGAAAGTTGGCTGTTGACTGGGTTCTTCAATAACTTCCTGAGTCATTAAGGACTACTACGTGACAGACCACAACATGACCCTTATTATTTGGTGCACTGGAAAAGCAAATTTGGGTGGACGATCTACTTCTCAAACTTCCATGGGCATTGACAATGGTAACATTGGAAGTCCAAAAACGCTTTCTCTTCCCAATGGAAAGGGAGTGGCCATGGTGAACCCGGTTGATCAAATGGTAGAGAGAAAGGCTAAATCTATGACAGTCCCGTGTATAATTCCCAAAAGTATATATGTTTCTATTGCCAAGAGAAAGGGCATTGGTTGCAAAGCTGCCCTAACTACCTAAAAGATCTGAGAGAAGGTAGAGTCAAAAAGTTTGACTCTGCTTCAGGTAAGTCCCCTATCTAACTCTGTTAAGTTCCTAATTGTTGATTCTTATTACATGATGTGACTAGGTTGCATTTTGATGTTTTGCAGGATCAAGCAAAGGGAAGGAAGCTTAAAAGAAGAGGATGTTGTATCTGATCATGAATATGGATTTCAATTGCATGGTTCGAAGATCGGATTTTTGAGCTGTTGCTTAGAAGTTATGATAGATTGCTAGGAAATATGTAATAGCATAGTTTTCATTTGTAATTGCATTGTAAGGAAAAGTTTTCTTCTGTATTTTATAAATAAATAAAAAAATTTTGTTTTATTTTATATCTCCTTGCAATGACATTTATGAAAAATTGATGTTTGTATGTTTCTAGCAATATTGGATATATGAATTTGATTTTTTCATTTGTGGTAGTATCTAAATTCACCAAATTAGGAAAGGTTCTTGTGACATCCCCATATTTCTCGGCCAGAAAAGACCGATTTAATTTATGCTTTTTTAAAATAAAATCAGAGAAATCTTTTTAAAAGATGTTGCGGAATTGGTCCCCAAACAACATATGAGAAAAGTTTATCAAAATCCTTCATTAAGAAGGTATATATTTTCCATATATATATCAAAACCTCGGGATGTCATGTTCCGATACAGATCAAAAGCATAAACAAGACATTATAAGCCTTTCAACAGTTATTTACAACTACTAGCCTATAATCCAAAAATCTCTTGTCGTCCTCCGACTATGCTCGGGGTCCACTACCTGTAATCATAAAACTGAGTGGGTCAGGCTTGGGAGCCTGGTGAGAATATAGGGTTTTCAACCCACAATAATAATATACTTATTAAGTTCACCAATCAAAAATAACCCTGATTACCCATTCCCGTTGTCCTCACTTCACGTCCCTAAACACCTATCACAAGGGACCTAGCCTAAGGATTATCATCGGGATGGACACTACTGATAAGGGGATTCCTCAGCAATAAATGTCCTAAAGGCAACCATGTGGGGGATGGAGTACATCTGGTGAGCACATAGTTCAAATAAACACACAGTTCGAATAAACACCTACAGGTTGCGAGCCTGCTAGTGTTCCATTGGACTATCTAGAAAGTCCGTGGTCGTCATCTATACTCCGCTAGATGACTACAACAACAACAACAACAACATCGAGGCCTCTCACCATTTTAACACACATCAACTATTTCATCTACCCATGTTCTACCCAACATATTTTGTAGATAAAAAGCATATACAATTTAAAACTTGTATAAAACATCAATTCAACAGTCACCTCGAATAAACAATTAGCATATTTACACATAACACGTATTTCAAGGTAAATACTTCATATCTATGTGTAAATTGAAAGTAACTACACACTCACTTATTTTGGTGAAAATCGGGCAGCAATTTGTTTCCTAAAACGATTGTTTCTAATAAAACAGGGAGTTTTATTAAGAAACCGGGCTCTGCAAAAGTCGGGCTTCGAAACCGAAAAGATAAATTTTTCGGGCTTCTCGGGCACTTCGTGGGGTATTCCGGGCTCTACAATCGATACCGGGGCTTTGCGGGATGTTAAGATGAAGAAAATATGGGTTTAGGGGTTAAAAGTGGCAATTTATTAAAAATTTCCGAGAAGGCTCGCAGCCTTCTATTTATAGGGTGAAGCTTCTGATCGAACGGCTGAGAAGCTTCTGATCCAATGGCGGAGAAGGTTCGCAGGCGAAGGCTCGCACATGGCTCGCACCTGCGAGGGCTCGCTGGCAGCTTCTAAGTGGACCGGAGTCTACTGGTGCACCTGCGAGGCTCGGAGCTAGGTTAAGCGAGGCTCGGAGCTAGGCTAAGCGAGGCTCGGAACACGCGGCAGCAGGGGGAAGCTTCGGCTGGGGAGCTGGCTGCTTCGGATTAGGCCTCCTCCTCGGTCGAATCAGAAGAGGGCACATGGCTTCGCATGACTCAGTAGTTTCAGTGACTCAGCAGCCTGGTGACTCAGCAGGACACATGTCACATTCTAAGCGAGGGTGACGTGGCAAAGTGTGACTATGCGAAATTTCTCGGTTTTCGCGCCAAAACTTCTAAAATTCATAACTTTCGCATACGAGCTTTGTTTTAGACGTTCTTTATATGCACGCGTAGCTAATATTACGCTCTACAACTTCCGTTTAGACTTCGTCGGCTAATTTTGACTTTAAATTTTATATTATTATTTTTAACAAACCGGGACAGGAAATCCGTTAAAAATTCATAACTTCTTCATCTGACGTCCGTTTTCGTCAGACTTTTTACCATTGTGCGCCTAATGACGAGACCTTCTATTCTCGTTGAGGTTGTGTCGGCTAAAAATCGCTCGATCTAAAATTCGAGTTTTTAGCTATCTACTGCTACGCTGAAACTTCGAAAAATCATAACTTCCTCATACGAAGTCAGATTTGGGCGTTCTTTTTATCTAACTTCTCGGTATAACGAATAGTACGACTTTCGTTTAGATTACTAAGGCTAAAAAGTAGTTTATCGAAAACTCACTTTTTACGACATTCAGCACCGTGCCGGTTTTGTCGCGAAACTTTGACAGGTCATAACTTCTTCGTTATAACTCGGATTTTGGTATTCTTTATATCCCCGAAATCCTTGTTTCGACCACTACAACTTTATGTAAAGATATCGGGCTTATCTAACACTTTAATTTTGATGCTTATTTATTTTTAATTAATTAGGCCCTAATAATTAGGCATAAAACACATAATTCACATAATATTCACATAATTCCTTTTCATTTCTTCAAAATGAGTTACAAAGGTTAACCTAGACTATCAAATTAATATAAATGCCTAGGCTAGAAACACGAGTGTTACAATTCTCTCCCCCTTAGGATGATTCCGTCCCCGGAATCACATATCACCAAACAACTGCGGGTAGCGACTCATCATGTCACTCTCCATTTCCGAAGTGAGATTTGGTCCATTCGTATGTTTCCAGCGCACAAGCACTAAATCGACCATCTTGCGTCATAACTTCATAGTCTTACGGTCAACGATTGCCTTAGGTTCCTCGATCAACCTCTTGTTTTCATCCAACCTTAACTTAGAAATCGGAATTATGTCGGGCACATCTCCTGTGAACTTTCTCAAATAACACACATGAAAGGTGTTATGAATACCCTCTAGTTCTTCCGGTAACTCTAGCTTGTAAGCTTGATTCCCGATTCTCTGAAGAACTTTAAATGGTCCAATAAACCTTGGACTCAACTTCCCTCTCTTACCAAATCTTTTAAGTCCCTTCCACGGCGAGACTTTAAGTAAAACCGAATCTCCAACATCGAAGGATATCGGTTGTCTTTTCTTGTCAGCATAACTCTTTTGTCGATCTTGAGCAACTAACATCCTTTCCCTTATCACTTTCAACTTTTCAGTAGTCTCATGGACTATTTCAGGTCCCATAAACTGCTTTTCCCCAGCTTCCAGCCAACATGATGGCGTTCGACACTTCTCCCCATACAAAGCATGATAAGGTGCCATCTTAATGCTTGAGTGGAAACTATTATTATAGGAGAATTCTACTTAAGGTAAGTGTTCATCCCAGTTACCTTGGAATTCTAGGGTACATGCTCTCATCATATCCTCCAATGTTTGAATCGCTCGCTCGCTCTGACCATCGGTTTGCAGATGGTAAGCTGTACTCAAACACAACTTGGTACCCAATTCCTCTTGTAGACTCCTCCAAAACCTTGAGGTAAAACGGCTATCACGATCGGACACAATCGTTAACGGAACAGCGTGAAGCCTTACAATTTCCTTCACGTAAGAATTCGCAAGTTTATCCATAGACCATTTCTCTTTGGCTGCTATGAAATGCGCACTCTTAGTGAAGCGATCAACGACCACCCAAATCATGTCGTGACCGTTCCTTGTTCTGGGCAGTTTAGTCATAAAATCCATGGTGATGTCTTCCCATTTACCCATGGGTACGGGTAAAGGTTCTAAACTCCCATATGGTTTCTAATGTTGTGCCTTAACACTAGCACAAGTTACACACTCGACCACATACTTAGCAACATCGAGCTTCAGCGTCGGCCACCAATAATAGGGTTTTAGATCCCTATACATTTTTGTACTGCCGGGATAAATCGAGTACATGGTCTTGTGAGCTTCTTCCATCAGAAGATCCCTTATTCCGCCTGTCTTAGGTACCTAAATTCTATCTTGAAATACCTTCAACCCTTGGTTGTTTGTACCGAACACTAACGTTTTGCCCAAACGTTCTTCCTTTCAGTCTAAAGCTTCCTCTTGAGCTTTCTTTATACTTTCCACAATTGTCGAGACAACTTCAATTCTCAACGCTCTTGGCCTTTTTTTTTCAAGGTTTACCTTCCGACTGAGAGCATTAGCAACAACATTTGCTTTACCAGGGTCGTAAACTATCTCACAGTCGTAGTCCTTGAGTAACTCTAGCCAGCGTCGTTGCCTCATGTTCGATTCCTTTTAACTAAAGAGATATTGGAGACTCTTATGATCAGTGAAAAGTTTACACTTTGTGCCATAAAGATAATGCCTCCATATCTTCAAGGCATATACTACCGCTGCCAACTCTAGATCATGAGTGGGGTAGTTCTTTTCATGTTCCTTCAATTGCCTCGATGCATACGTGATCACTTTATCCCTTTGGGTCAGAACACAACCTAACCCAACTCCAGATGCATCGCTATAAACTACGAAGTCATCAACTCCTTCAGGCAATGAAAGAATCGGTGCTTCACATAATCTCTTCTTCAACTTCTCAAAGGCTTCCTTATGCTTCTCATTCCAAGCATAAGTAGCTCCTTTGTGGGTCAAAGCTGTTAATGGAGCAGCAATCGAAGAAAAGCCTTGGATAAACCTTCGGTAATATCCAGCTAATCCTAAAAAGCTTCGAATCTCCGTAGGACTCTTTGGTTGTTCCCACTTCATTACAGCTTCAATCTTTGTTGGGTCAACCATTATTCCTTCTTGGTTAACCACATGACCTAAAAATTCGACTTCTTGAATCCAAAATTCACACTTGGAGAACTTTGCATACAACTTTTCCTTTTTCAGAACTTCTAGCACTTCACGTAAATGCTTTTCATGCTCCTGCTTGCTTTTCGAATAAATCAAGATATCGTCTATGAATACTATCACGGATTTATCTAAGAATGGTTTACAAACCCTATTCATCAAATCCATGAAAGCTGCTGGGGCATTGGTTAGTCCGAACGACATAAAAAAAAATTCATAGTGTCCATATCTCGTTCTAAAAGCAGTCTTTTCGATATCCTGCTCTCTCTCACCTTTAGTTGATGGTATCCCGACCTAAGATCGATCTTCGAGAAATAGCTCGAACCCTGCAACTGGTCGAACAAGTCATCAATCCTTGGCAACGGGTACTTGTTCTTTATCGTCACTTTGTTCAGCTCTCTGTAATCGATGCACATTCTCATGCTTCCGTCTTTCTTCTTTACAAATAACACAGGGGCTCCCCAGGGCGATGAACTAGGTCGAATAAAACCTTTGTCCATTAACTCCTGAAGTTGTGTCATAAGTTATTTCATTTCGGTTGGCGCTAATTGATAAGGTGCTTTTGCTATCGGCGTCGTTCCTGGTAACAAGTCGATATGAAATTCTACTTGTCGATCAGGGGGCAATCCGGGAAGATCTTCGGGAAAGACTTCCAGATAATCACACACCACCAGAATATTCTGCACCTCCTTCTTTTCCATCTTAGCATCGATCATGAACGCTAGATATGATGTACATCCCTTGGCCAAACACTTTCTGGCTTTCATTAAGGAAATGATTCCAGAATTTACTCTGCGTTTGTCTCCATACACCATAAACGACTCTTTCCCTGTCGGGTTTACTTTTACTATCTTCTTTCTACATAGTATTTTTGCATCGTTGGCGCTAAGCCAATCCATTCCTAAAAGTATGTCGAATCCATTTAACTCGATAGGCAATAATTCCTCTTGGAACTTATTCCCATCCAAGTCAAGGAGGATGTTTTTCATACGATGGCTAAAAGGTACAAACTTGCCACTAGCAATCTCGACTAATAAGGCATTAACTAGCCTATCTACAGGCAAAGCTAGCTTTCTACCAAATTCATGCGATATAAAGGAGTAATTGGCTCCAGAATCAAAAAGAATTTAAGTAGGCAATTTGTTTATGAGAAAGGTACCTAAAGCGACATCGGCTTCTTCTTTCGCAGCTTTGAGTGTCATCTGAAAGGCTCTTGCCTTCGGCTTTGGTGGTAGATTGGGTTTTGCTGCATCCTTCTTCTTCGGGCAGTCCCTCAAAATATGCCCTTCTTCATTGCACCCAAAACATACGTTCTTATTGAAGGTGCATTCATTGGCATAATGCCCTGGCTTTCCACATTTGTAACAAGTGACTTCCACGCTGCACTTCCCAGCATGTTGCTTCCTACACTTGTCACACCACTTGGCTTCGCTTCCTCCTCCAAACTTTCTCGAACCAGTCTTCGAGAATTTGTTCTTTTTATTGGAACCTGAAGTTCCTTCAAACTTTCTCTTTTCGCCAACTTCAACCTTGCTGGCGGCTCTCCCTTTTATCATATCTTCAACAAACTTGGCAGCCCAGATAGCTGCCTTTAAAGTAAGTGCCTAACGTACTGGCACCGCGTACTCCCATGGAAGTCCCTTTGCGTACCTGTCTATTTTTGCCAACTCATCTGGGACAATACGCAAAGCAAACTTCATTTTGTCTGTGAAGTTATTCGTATATTCGTCAACGGTCATACTCCCCTTCTGCAACGTTAGAAATTGGTTTTCTAACTCAAGTACGTGTTGGGCCGAGCAGTACTTGTGCTTGAAGTGCACTAAGAACTCTTCCCAAGTTAATTGCAGTGGCTCATTAGGGCTTAGGGTTTTCCCCAAAGTGCTCCACCAACGAGCAGCACTACCCCTGAACTGACGTACTGCAAACGTAGTTTGTAACTTGCCTTGGCAATCACATGCCATGAAAGCCAACTCCATTTCCGAGATCCAGTCCATTACTCCGATATGATCTTCTTTTCCATTGAAGGTCGATGGCTTGCAAGTCATAAAGTCCTTATACTTGCACCCATTTCTCTCCATTCTACCCTCGTGGTTATTCCTCCCAACCACAAGCGGTTCACTATGACCAACCGATCTACTGTTGTTCCCTTCTTCAGATCGATCGTCATTTAGTTCACGTTGTTCAACAGGAACTGAAGGTTCACCCCTGTTGTTCAGCAACATTTTCCTCAATTCCTCCCTTTGTTCAGCCAACATGGCCTGAATCATAGTTTGTACTCTAGCCATGGTGATGGGTTCAGGTGCAGCTCCTACTATAGGCACCTGTTCCACCACTTGAGGTTGAGGTTGTTGGTTTCTGTTTGGATTTCCAGCTCCACTCCGAGTTCTTGCCATTACAATCTATATACCGAATAAGGCGAATTTAGGTCTTTATCCTTGTTAGACATGTTAATTCCCTTATCACTCTGAAACGTTTACATGTTAGTTCTAATCTCGTATTCATACGCTTAGAATCCTACACACATAAGGTTTCCAGATCCGGTCGGCAACAGACCATTGATCCGAACAAATAATGGCACACATGGCAAACACATAGCATTTAGCACATAAGGGCATTTTAGGCATCTTCCCTAAAATAAACTAGTGCTCGTGTCTAAAATATGGTAGACACTCATCTCACAATCATCACTTAGCATTCTAAGTTCAAGTCTAGAAATTCTACAATTTCTTAGCTCGCTTAAACTAATGCTCTGATACCAACTGTGACATCCCCATATTTCTCGGCCAGAAAAGACCGATTTAATTTATGCTTTTTAAAATAAAATCAGAGAAATCTTTTTAAAAGATGTTGCAGAATTGGTCCCCAAACAACATATGATAAAAGTTAATCAAAATCCTTCATTAAGAAGGTATATATTTTCCATATATATATATATATATATATATATATATATATATATATATATATATATATATATATATATATATATATATATATATCAAAACCTCGGGATGTCATGTTCCGATACAGATCAAAAGCATAAACAAGACATTATAAGCCTTTCAACAGTTATTTACAACTACTGGCCTATAATCCAAAAATATCTTGTCGTCCTCCGACTATGCTCGGGGTCCACTACCTGTAATCATAAAACTGAGTGGGTCAGGCTTGGGAGCCTGGTGAGAATATAGGGTTTTCAATCCATAATAATAATATACTTATTAAGTTCACCAATCAAAAATAACCTTGATTACCCATTCCCGTTGTCCTCACTTCACGTCCCTAAACACCTATCACAAGGGACCTAGCCTAAGGATTATCATCGGGATGGACACTACTGCTAAGGGGATTCCTCAGCAATAAATGTCCTAAAGGCAACCATGTGGGGGATGGAGTACATCTGGTGAGCACATAGTTCAAATAAACACACAGTTCGAATAAACACCTACAGGTTGCGAGCCTGCTAGTGTTCCACTGGACTATCTGGAAAGTCTGTGGTCGTCATCTATACTCCGCTAGATGACTACAACAACAACATCAACAACAACAACAACATCGAGGCCTCTCACCATTTTAACACACATCAACTATTTCATCTACCCATGTTCTACCCAACATATTTTGTAGATAAAAAGCATATACAGTTTAAAACTTGTATAAAACATCAATTCAACAGTCACCTCGAATAAACAATTAGCATATTTACACATAACACGTATTTCAAGGTAAATACTTCATATCTATGTGTAAATTGAAAGTAACTACACACTCACTTATTTTGGTGAAAATCGGGCAGCAATTCGTTTCCTAAAACGATCATTTCTAATAAAACCGGGAGTTTTATTGAGAAACCGGGCTCTGTAAAAGTCGGGCTTCGAAACCGAAAAGATAAATTTTCCGGGCTTCTCGGGCACTTCGTGGGGTATTCCGGGCTCTACAATCGATACCGGGGCTTTGCTGGATGTTAAGATGAAGAAAATATGGGTTTAGGGGTTAAAAGTGACAATTTCTTCAAAAATATCCGAGAAGGCTCGCAGCCTTCTATTTATAGGGTGAAGCTTCTGATCGGACGACTGAGAAGCTTCTGATCCAACGGTTGAGAAGGTTCGCAGGCGAAGGCTCGCACATGGCTCGCACCTGCGAGGGCTCGCTGGCAGCTTCTAAGTAGACCGGAGTCTATTGGTGCACCTGCGAGGCTCGGAGCTAGGTTAAGCGAGGCTCGGAGCTAGGCTAAGCGAGGCTCGGAACACGCAGCAGCAGGGCGAAGCTTCGGCTGGGGAGCTGGCTGCTTCGGATTGGGCCTCCTCCTCGGTCGAATCAGAAGAGGGCACGTGGCTTCGCATGACTCAGCAGTTTCGGTGACTCAGCAGCCTGGTGACTCAGCAGGACACGTGTCACATTCTAAGCGAGGGTGACGTGGCAAAGTGTGACTATGCGAAATTTCTCGGTTTTCGTGCCAAAACTTCTAAAATTCATAACTTTCGCATACGAGCTCCGTTTTTGACGTTCTTTATATGCACGCGTAGCTAAAGTTACGCTCTACAACTTACGTTTAGACTTCGTCGACTAATTTTGACTTTAAATTTTATATTATTATTTTTAACAGACCGGGACAGGAAATCCGTTAAAAATTAATAACTTCTTCATCCAACGTCCGTTTTCGTCAGACTTTTTACCGTTGTGCTCCTAATGACGAGACCTTCAATTCTCATTTAGGTTGTGTCGGCTAAAAATCGCTCGATCTAAAATTCGAGTTTTTAGCTGTCTACTGCTATGCTGAAACTTCGAAAAATCATAACTTCCTCATACGAAGTTAGATTTGGGCGTTCTTTTTATTGAACTTCTCGGTTTAACGAATACTACAACTTTTGTTTAGATTACTAAGGCTAAAAAGTAGTTTATCGAAAACTCACTTTTTACAACATTCAACACCGTGCCGGTTTTGTCGCGAAACTTCGACAGGTCATAACTTCTTCGTTATAACTCAGATTTTGGTATTCTTTATATCCCCGAAATCCTTGTTTCGACCACTACAACTTTATGTAAAGATATAGGGCTTATCTCACACTTTAATTTTGACGCTTATTTATTCTTAATTAATTAGGCCTTAATAATTAAGCATAAAACACATAATTCACATAATATTCACATAATTCCTTTTCATTTCTTCAAAATGAGTTAAAAAGGTTAACCTAGACTATCAAGTTAATATAAATGCCTAGGCTAGAAACATGAGTGTTACAGTTCTCATCACCCAAGTTTCAACTGGACATAAACTTCGAATCATGTAGGCTGTATTGTATGATGAATGAGAATTTTCAACTTTGGAAAGTTAAGACTAATCCCTTGATCACATGTATATGTGAGTCAAGTGAAGGACTAGGGGATCGAGTATACTGGGTGTGCGCTGGACAAGGTCCACCACAAAGATTGATAAGACTATTCATCATGATTTACTAAAGTTTAGTAAATATGGTTATACTTACAAGTTTAAGTATAATTCTGTAACATTGGAAAAGTTTCAATGTATGGCAGAATGAATGAGAGGAATCAAATTAGGCAGAAAGATAAAAGTTTCTCCAATCTGAAAAGATGGGAAAGTACTTTAGTATCATATTTTATGATCATCTTAATGATTATGGAACCATATCACAATTTGATCCTCTAAGGACATCTTAGTGCATTCGTATGGCTAAGAAGAGGAATCATGTATTGTTGGAATGGTTAAAATCAAGAAGATGAATCATACTTCGTTCCAAAACAATTCTTAGAGTCATGATACAAGATTGTAACTTTGAGTGACATAAAGGTAATGTTTAAAACACTTATCAAATGTAGAGTAAAATGTTTTCTACTCTTGTACATTTGAAATTGGTAAGTTATGATGTCTTGGATAAGACAAAGACCAACTAAGACCAATTGTGTGAAGTGTTTATCATGGTAAGAATCCGCACTAACTCTTGAATATTTGTTTGTCAAGGAATGGTCCTCGACACGGGAAACTTATATGTCAAGAGGTCAGTGGAAGTCTTGAAGATCTTGAAAGAGTTTCAAGAACTAATCATGAATAAAACCTGTAGTTTATCACTAGCACATGACTTGAGGTTTGTAACCTAGCGTGCTGACATCATTCTTGTTTCTATGCCCATTCCAGTTAAATTTGACTATACATGTGAGTTATGCATAACAACTTGGAAGCAATGGTAGGCCCTTGTGCCGCCAAGCGGCAAGAAATTAAGATTGAACAAGTTCAGTTCATATGAGTTTGAGTTTGTCACTAACTTTGTCTTGTGATTATGGTTTTGACAAATTCATATGGATAGGAACACATGCACCATAAAATAAGTGTCATAAGGTTTCTCTTCGATTCATGAAAATGATGGTGAGGAAACACTTTCAATAAGTAGAATTTAAGGAGATAGCACTTGTGGGATTTGCATTCTCAAATTCGATCATGATTATGGCATCCCTATTCATGGTTTGAATTGTGAGAATGGAAAAAGGTCTAAACATTATGATTACGACATCCCTCTTCATAATTGTTTAGACACTCATGTGAGATATCTAAGGAAAGGTGTATGATTTTGAGAAGCTTAGATAAAGTTTTATCGAAGCATCTCGTATCAGAAAGCTGAACTTTGGTAATACAAGTCAATAAAGTAATGACTTCTAGAAGTCTAGCTGATTTCTGAGTGCATGTCAGAGCTAGTGGGAGCATAAGTATTATGCTAGTAAGATAATGAGCATAATTAATTATGGTTAATATTGCAAGTAAGCAATATTAATTATAGAAAAAAAAGTTTTCAATTCGTGAAGTTGCAGGGGTTGAAAAGGTTGTTTTGCTATAATTAAGGGAGAGGAAATTATACTTCATTTCAAATCTAAAAGCTTAGATTGTGAGATTTTAATGAAATTTAGTCATGGTTACATTATTTGCGTTCTAAAAATTGATTATGATTACGACATCCCTCTTCATAATTCGAATTATGAGAACATGGCAAATTATATAATCATATATATTGTAGCAAAAGACTGGTCAAGTATCATGTCTTTATGTGAGACATCATGAATCGTGTCCCGTATGCTTCAGATATAGGATCAATTGCATGTGCTATAGTATTTATCCGTTCTAAATTTTCTACGTGCCTAGGGCATTAAGAGGGAAAAAGGAATAGAACCGGATATGACTAAAATGATTAAACAATTGTCGAGGACAATCTGAGGTTTACCTAAGATTGGTTTCTCATGGACAAGTGGAAGTATGGTATTAAATTTTGGAGAGGAGCCATATTGATATATTCTGAAAAGAGGTAGCTCTTGTTCAAAAGTGATAGTCAAAATGGGAATATGGAAATGTTTTCCATATTGGGAGTTGGATTTTAAGAATCTATGAGAAAATTAGAAACTTTTATGCAAGAAGGATATTCAAAGGAATGTACTTTGAACTTGAGACTTCATCTCCTTGGAATTGTCTTGTAACAGTTTCTAGTGGAATGTACTGTAATATTGTTGGTCAAGTCTTTGTAGCTCTTGGTACCTAGACATTACAAAACAATATTGCATAATAGTGTAGAATCTAACACATTCGATCAGTGACAAGAGTTTGGAATTCTTACACTTGCAATAAAGATTTGGGATTGTGAAATGAGTATCATTGGAATCATGTTCAATTGATCTATTCCACAAAGTAAGGATCATAGACACACATAGTTTGCATACTTGGAGTATAGCATAACTGTTGTTTAGAAAACATAGTGTACATGCTTGGAGCATGTGACAACTGTTGTTTTAATTCAAGTATTAAGTTGATGAATCGAAACATTATGCAATGAATAATGTGCATTCAATATGGTGATTAAATAAAATGTGTTTTATTTATATTCATAAGTTCTGAGACCATATTGGATTCGATTATTCTTGTGTTTCACTTTGCATGTATTGAATTCCAGAATAATTACTTTATTCAATCTCTCCACAGTCAGTCATACTTTGGAAGTAGGTATGAATCAAGACTGTCATGAATTGGGTTGTAGATGTCTAAAGTTGTTTAGACATAGAAAAAGTTGCTACAACATTCATGAGTGCTCATAAGTTCTGAGTATTGGATTAAACCCACGCTCACTTGTATCACTTCATGGAATTTATCTCGAGTGATCATGAGACGGTAATATCATATAATTCTTCAAACTTAGAGATATGTTTTGTTGACTATGAGTTGGTTGTACATTGATTGTATGAAAGTGCATCAGTAACTTGATTTTATAAAATGTACCTTTGTGTATGATTCAACAAGTAGTTAGTAAAAGTATATGAGTCGAAGTTTATCTGTTCCTTTTAGTCCTTAGAGGATTAGAAGTGATATATGGGCCCCTCGATTATTTTCTTTTGACCTATGTGCCGGGCCCGGTCAGAACCAGATTGATGTGTTCAGTTTAGTTCTATGTCAAAAAAATCGGAAATCGGGAAATAAACTGATGGACAATAAGTACGACGTTGTTCCATGTATTTGTCCGGCTGATATCTTGAGAACAGAGGATTATATGATCACTTATCTAAAATGTCACTTCATAGTTCAACATAGTTTTAAGATCTATGATTGGTGGTCGGTTCCTGAAGTCATGTCTACAAATATAGTTATTAGACTTATCCAAGTGGGAGACTGTTGGATAAGATGTCTAAGTCCATAACTATATTTGGTATGTGCTTGACCCGACCCGACATGGTCCATTTGGGTTGCACTTCACCCGAACAATTTGTATGGATAATCTTTTGAGAATAGTATATTTATGATTTATTAATATATTATAAGTTATAATTTATTAATATGAAATCATATTATTTAATTAGTATCGATCTAGAATTAATTTGGAATTAATTTAGTGATCAAAAGGAACTAATTAAATATGGACTATTATATATATATATATATATATATATATATATATATATATATATATATATATATATATATATATATATATATATATAGTGGGCCAATGCTTATTTAAAATGGGCTAGGCTTGCATGGAAGTCCATGGAGCTTTTAACCAAAGGATCCTATGGAAAGGAAAAATCATGGGTATTAGGGTTTACATGGATGTAACCCTAATCCACCACACTATATAAAGAGGTCCTTGGCACATGAAATGGAACTAGTGTGTGAGGAAAAACACGGGTGGGCCGATTTCTAGTGTGCTATACTATTATCTCAACTTTTCCATGTTGTGTGGTGATTTGTGATTCCATTTGAGGCATCCACATTATTGGTGCTAGGCTCTCAAAACTCCACGCAATCAACCACAAGAAAAGGTATGTTATTCTACTAGTCTTTTATGTTACAAGTACCCCATAACATGCTAGTTAGGATGAGAACCTTGGAAAATTCTTATTTGCATGTATATTATAAATCCAAGGTTTCTAGGGTTGCATGTACACCATAGGAGTGTTAGAATGCTCGAATCCCATTTATTGTATGAATTCACTTATATGCACAACCGAACCACTGAAACCGCTATATGCCAAAGGAACTCGAAACCACGAACTGCTATGTACTCACCATCTTTCTGTTCCATGACAGAAGATGCCTCAAAGAACGGTACGTGGAAAAAATCACACGATGCCACCACCACCGCCGCCTCCGCCGGAGGTGAGCTCTGTTGCATTCCAGGCAGCAGGATCGGCTACAGTAACCGCATCACTGGCTCATATTCATAATGGAAACAATGACAGTGGAAATGGTCAATGAACTGGAAGCTCAACCAAGGAATGAACCAAGGACCTGTAAAAGCCTGCACCTACAAAATGTAACAAATGCAACTACCACCACAATGGTGAGTGCAGAGAAATGCAGTGTACCAACTGCAACCGCAAGGGGCACACCTCTCGGTACTGCATATCTCAACCCCAACAGAACCAATAGCCAAACAACCACAATAATAATAACAACAACAACAATAACGCCGGGGCCAGTCATGCTTGTTATGGATGTGGAGGAACTGGCCATTTTAGATGAAATTGCCCCAAATCCAACAACCAAGGAGCAGGAGGATCAGGTAGGGTCCTGACATTGGATCAAGGAGAGGCAGCTCAAGACCCGACGGTTGTTACTGGTACGTTTCCCATTAACAACACTTACGCATGCATCCTATTTGATAGTGGGGCTGAGCGGAGTTTCTTGAGTAATACATTCAAACACTTACTAAACCAACAACCCCAAAAGCTAAGCGAAGCCTTCACGGTGGAGATGGCTAATGGGAAAACTGAAACAGCCAAAGACGTTTATGTAGGATGCACGTTAACATTAAACAACCACTCATTTCAAATAGATTTGATGCTAGCTAATATTAGGAGTTTTGATGTGATAATCGACCTGGATTGGTTAAGCCCCCACCATGCTGATATTATGTGCCGCGAGAAAGTCGTTCGCCTTCACCTCCCCAACCATGAAACCCTAATAATCTACGGTGATAAACATGGAGCCAATCTCTGTCTCATCTCGTGCATCAAGGCACTAAAATGCCTGCACAAGAAAAATTATGCCTTCCTTGCCCATGTTGTAGATAAAATAAAAGAGGAAATAAACATTAAAGATATCCCAATGGTATGTGACTTTTCGGATATATTTCTTGAATCTCCGTCTCATCTTGTGCATCAGGGCACAAAAACGCATGCACAAGAAAAATTATTCCTTCCTCTCCCATTTTGTAGATAAAACAAAAGAGGAAATAAACATTAAAGATATCCCAATGGTATGTGACTTTCTAGATATATTTCCTGAAGACCTTCCGGGAATACCCCAAGAAAGATAGGTTGAATTCTGAATTGACCTAATACCAGGAGCCACATCAATTGCCAAATCACCCTACAGGTTAGCTCCCGCTGAAATGCAAGAGTTATCAAGCCAATTAAGAAAACTTCTGGAGAAAGGATTCATAAGTCTGAGTTTCTCACCCTGGGGAGCTCCGGTCTTGTTTGTCAAAAAAGAAGGATGGATCCTTCAGAATGTGCATTGACTATCAGGAGTTGCACAAAATCACTATCAAGAACTGATACCAACTCCCTTGGTTTGAGAACCGAAACAACCAAAGACGTTGACGTAGGATGCATGTTAACATTAAACAACCACTCATTTCAAATAGATTTGATGCCAATCAATATTAGGATTTTTGATGTGATAATCGACATGGATTGGTTAAGCCCCCACCATGCTGATATTATGTGCTATGAGAAAGTCGTTCACCTTCACCTCCCCAACCACGAAACCCTAATAATCTACGGTGATAAACCTGGTGCGAATCTCCGTCTCATCTCGTGCATCAAGGCACAAAAATGCATGCACAAGAAAAATTATGCCTTCCTTGCCCATGTTGTAGATAAAATAAAAGAGGAAATAAATATTAAAGATATC
Organism: Lactuca sativa; assembly: GCF_002870075.4. NCBI lineage: Eukaryota > Viridiplantae > Streptophyta > Magnoliopsida > Asterales > Asteraceae > Lactuca > Lactuca sativa. The sequence continues at coordinate 36,526,181 of NC_056625.2, read as the reverse complement.
CCAATGGTACGTGACTTTCCGGATATATTTCTTGAAGACCTTCCGGGAACACCCCCAGCAAGACAGGTCGAATTCCGAATTTACCTAATACCAGGAGCCACATCAATTGCTAAATCACCCTACAGGTTAGCTCTGCTGAAATGCAAGAGTTATTTAGCCAATTAAGCAAATTTATGGAGAAAGGATTCATAAGTCTAAGTTTCTCACCCTGGGGAGCTCCGGTCTTGTTTGTCAAAAAGATTGACGGATCCTTCAGAATGTGCATTGACTATCGGGAGTTGAACAAGCTCACTATCAAGAACTGATACCAAATCCCTCGGTTTGATGATCTATTTGACCAACTTCAAGGAGCTAGTTACTTTTCCAAAATATATCTGAGGTCCGGATATCATCAACTTCGAGTTTGGCAAGAAGATATCCCCAAAACTGCTTTCCAAACTCGATATGGCCATTATCAATTCGTTGTTATGCCCTTCAGTCTAACGAATTCCCCCACAACATTTATGAACCTCATGAATTGAGTTTGACCCCCATTCCTAGACAACTTTGTAATTGTTTTCATTGATGACATACTCGTTTACTCTCAAAACAAGGAAGAACATGGCCAAAACCTACAACAAGTTTTGGAAATGCTAAGGGCGGAGAAAATGTATGCAAACCTTTCCAAGTGCGAGTTCTGGATTCTGATGTGTGTTGAATACACTAGTTTTAATCCTACTAACTTAAACACAAAGACAAACACACGAAAGACAGTATACTTATCGATTAGCAGTTTAGTTCAGGTAAGTAGGGTATCGAACACAGGGAACGGTAAACAATTAAAATTACTACTAATATTATCTAAATAAAACAAGTAATAAAAAGGGGTTTTCTATAGTTTTGCAAGACTAGAAACTTAAATACTTTACTAACACGCAAACTAAGCAACTAACAGCTAAAAATAAAGATCAACTAAATTCAATAATAAAGAAGACTTCTGTTTAGGTTTTGAATCATTTATTCCTATGGTTGATTTTATGAAAAATGCAATGGATTAATTGGATTTGGCTACCGATTAATGCGATTAGGTTCACGTTCGCTATTACTAAACCTTAGAAAACTAATTAATTCAAACACTGGCCAATTGGTTAAACTAATGAATTTCCTAGTTTATTGATTCGGGTTAAGTAAGACTTGTAGTAAGCTAGTCAAATATGCTAATTCAATTAAATCCTTGTTGATGGTTCGTCACACAAGATCACACATTAACTTACTTATTTTCTAGTTAACCTTAGTTTCAGATTCGCTATTCCTAGGCATATAACAATGTTTTCACATAAATCATATGAGATTAGAGATTAAGAGATGTTCATGCAACTTAATTTGCTGGTTAATTAACATAAAATAGTTATTGTTAACACATAAGGATCTTTAACAAGCTTAACAAAACAAAGTCACCAAATTGAATCAATCCAATCATAAAATCAAACCATATTTATAAAATCATCTATCCTAAACAGAAGTTATGAGTTTTTAGCTCACATCTACAACAAATAACAAACTAAAAACATAATATAATGATTGAAACATGGTTTATGCAAAAGATTAAGATAAAAGTAATGTGTTATTGCCTTTGATCTTCTTCCAAATTGATATCTAAGTTGAAATCTCGAAACCCATAGCTTCTAAGAACCCTTCTGGCCTCCAAAAATCGTCCTAAACTTCCCCCATTAGTTAGGGTTCGAATGGGAAGTGTTTATATATATAAATTCTGAAAACAGGGGACACTCAGCTAGTCAAGTAATTGACTTGGCGAGTCCGTCACTTAAAATCCCGTGTACGGCAAGTCAAAGTCAAGAATCGCGAAACTTCTGACCAACTCGTCGAGTTCGACTGGAATCAGCATTTCCTCAAAACACGAAAGTCAGCCGAAATTGTGTCTAGTTTTCAGAACATTTTGAATCTCGTCAATCGAAGTTACAGTTGATGAGATATGGACAAAACATTGACGAGGGGTCAAGCTGTCCAACAACATCCTTCTTTCTTCAAAATCCAAGATCCAAGCTTCCAATCGCCAATTCCGCTTCCTTTTCCACCCGAGCATGTCATTGTTGCTGAAAAATGAAATTCTAAACTAATTAAGCACCTTTTGTTCACCACTCTAACCCAGAGGGGCGTACCTTTCAACTGGAGTGACAAACATGAACTTGCTTTTCAAACCCTGAAACGAGCCCTTTGCAGTGCTCCGGTACTGTCTCTTCTAGAGAGAATAGAAGACTTCGTGGTGTATTGCGATGCATCAAACCAAGGGTTAGGTCGTGCGTTGATGCAGTGCGGAAAGGTGATAGCTTATGCGTCCAGACAATTGAAAACCCATGAAGTAAAATATACCACTCATGATCTCGAGCTGGGAGCGGTGGTATTCGCCCTAAAAATTTGGAGGCACTACGTTTATGGTACAAAGTGCACAATCATCATGGACCACAAAAGCCTCCAACACATTCTAAATCAAAAGGAGCTAAACATGAGGCAGCGAAGGTAGGTTGAGCTGCTAAATGATTATGAATGCGAGATCATTTGGGAAACGATGGAGAAAATAGTTCAAATCAAGGCATGACTCCAAGCATCGCGAGACCAACAAAAGAGATATGCTGACAAATAGTGAAAGCCTCTGGAATTTCAAGTCGAAGATCAAGTGCTATTGAAGATCTCTCCTTGGAATGGGATGGTCCGATTTGGGAAGCGGGGAAAACTAAATCCACGATACATCGGACCATTCGAGATCCTTGCCCGTATTGGTCCGGTGGCTTGTAAGCTACAACTACCCTCAGAACGTAGCAACATACATCCTGTATTCCACGTGTCCAGTTTGAAAAAGTGCCTATTAAATGAAACCCTCGTTGTTCCCCTGGATGAGATTGAGGTGAACGAGCATCTCCTGTTCGTCGAAGAGCCAATTGAAATCATGGACTGAGAGGTAAAGCGTACGAAGTAAAGCCACATTCCGATTGTGAAGGTTCGATGGAATGCTAAGCGCGGACTGGAATTCACATGGGAACGTGAAGATCAAATGATGCAAAATTACCCTCACCTTTTCTCTAGCTTTTAAGATCAACTTTCAAAAGAATTTCGGGACGAAATTCCCTCTAACGAGGGGATGATATCACAATTGGCATTTTGGGCTAGGAAATTCAGTTCATGTGAAATTACTATTGGTGAATTCTTGTAACCCTAAGTATTATGTTATACATGTTATTCATTCAACAACAACAATTCGAATCAAAATTCACACGTGAAGCCCTTAACCTAATTTAATGCACTACACTCACTCAACTTTGGGTTTGAAACCCTAACTTCCCGGTTCAAACTTTTATTGGAACATGATCCTCTTATTGGGCCTAATGGACCAATAAACCCTCAACTTGATTCTTTTGGACTAAGAATCCTCATTTGGGCCCTAGTTGGACCCACATTCACTAAATTTTAGTGTTTGGTCCATAAGACTCTTCATTGGCCTTATTGGGCCGAGAACCCATCCTTTTTATCATCTTGGGCCGCAAACACATATGTGAGCCCAATGGGCCAAATATTTTGTCATTAGACCATACATTTAAGGTTGCTATTCTATGAAAGACCAACATTTATTCTTTTCTCTCCTTCTCCCTAATTCTCGGTTTGTATATAAAAAAAGGAGAAAGATAACGGGGATTAGTGTGTTGACACCTCATTATTGTATGGTGGTTATCACTTGCTTAGCTGGAAGATACATGACATTTATCCTTTAAGGACCTATTCACAAACATCTCCATCTGCATTTGATCCCTTCGACCCCCACAGTTAGTTGCAAATCTGCATGAAATTGAATCAACCTCCAACGGAAAAATGACAACTTCGTCTTCAAGATCAAGCTTTAATGGTGGTACAAGGAGGAACAAGAAGATAATAAGATGCAACTGTGATGATGTTTGTGGTGTATCAGTCTCACGAACACCTAATAACCCTGGACGAAAATTTTGGGGCTGCCCTAATTATCAGGTAAAAGCCTCTTTATTTTTTTCCTAATTTCTCCCAAACTTCTCGAGCTGCTCAAATGGGTGGATGAAGAACTAGGTCAAGAACTGGAAATGTCTCATACAGAGCAAATCAATCCATTATTGGAAGTGATAATATGGTTGTTATTGGTTATTAGGGATGAGCATATGGACCGGGGAACCGGACGGAACCGGCACCGGAATCGGAACCCGATGGAACCGGTCGGGCCGGGACCGGGACGTTACTTTTGTAGATTTTTGGAACCGGGTACTGGTAGGAACCGGAACCGGTAGAACCGGAAAAAATTGGTAGAACTGGCAAAAACCGGAACCGTATGATGCTATTTTTCGAGGACCTGTTCCAACCGGGCCGGTTGGTTCTTGATTTTGGCCGAAGCCGGTTCCCGAGTTGGGTCCGGTTCGGGCCGGTTCCGTCCTTTTGCTCACCCGTAGTGGTTATATTCTTGATGCTAGCAATAATGGTTATTAAGATGTAGGTTTGCTGGTTTTTCTTGTACTAGCAATATATTAAGGGTAATCAAGAATTGTTACATTTGTGTAATGTTTGTTTTGAATGGCTGAATGTTACATCTTTGTAATGTATTAATGGTAGTTAATTGCTATTTCATGTATATATTGCACTTGTTTTCTTGATTTACTTGTTAATGTTATGCTATTAAAGGTAAACTACACTTGGTTACATTCACAATGAAAGTAGACTTTGCAGGAATGGATTGTTAATGCTTAGCATCCATAGGAAAATAAAATAAAAACATCATGGTTACCATAATAGGGGGCATTCATTATAAACCTTAATAAAAAGCATCCGTTGCATAAGTTTTACTAGCATGTAGTAGCCATCCATTTTGTATACCAAAACATGTCACACCCTGAAAACCGAAGGCGGAAACATTTCCGGGGTTGACTCCACGTTGAGTATCAAATCCAATGCACATAGTAAGTAAAGTAGAACAACCATTACATTACATTATAAAGTTTTACAGTTGTTTCAAAAGTAAAGTTTGTACAGTTGTGATACATAGTATATATAGACAAAAGAAACGGATCTTCATGTACTTCATCTTCTGATCAAAAGAAATCTCCGGGTACCTGTTCTAACGTTGACCTGAGAACACAAGCGGTTTGAAAATCAGCATAAAGCTGGTGAGTTCATAAGTAGTTTTTGTTTTGTGAAAATGTTTATGTTTCCTTTCTGTTTCTGAAAATGTATCAGTGTATTCCCAGGAAAGTCCCATACTTTCCTGAATAGTTAATTATTGTAAAAGATGTAATGATTTACAATTGGTTACACTTTTCTGGTTTTATGAATGTTACCCAGAAATGCCCCATGCTTTCCTGTATGTCGGTTTTTAATGTAAGAGATATTTTCTGTCAAACTGGTTATGTACAAAGTTTTCCCCAGGAAGATCCCATACCTTCCTAAATGTTGGTTATCATATGTAAAAGATGTAAAAGATGTAAACTGATTCCTGATTATCCGTAAAATCTAGTATAAGGTTCATTATTACTGTAAGTAAATCTCTGTTATCCTAATTGCGAGTTCCATAACCATACTAAAGACAGAACCTGTGGCAATAAGTAGTCTACAATTCCTATGACTTTCGTCACCCTTGAACCATTTCGGTTCGGCTGTAGCTAGCAGCCAGGTGTGGGGTAGTCGGCCCCGTATAGATCTATACACTCAAGTCACGCTCTCTAAATTCCAGAGATTTTGGTTACGGGTGTAGTCCTCCACTCGCGTATCTTTGTGAAGTGTTCGCCGAGGACGTGTCTCCAATCATACGGAATAACAAATTTACTAGTAATAATAGAATAATCCTCCATTCGCGTATCTTTGTGGAATGTTACCGAGGACAGGACAGTGTACGAATTATATTGTTCATGTGTTATAATGTCATGCTTTTAACTGATATAATGTGGAAACCATTTGTGAAATATATATATAACATAATCATTTATAAAATCTATTTCACAAATAAATGTTTAAGTGAACTGTATGATCTACTAGTTATCAGTTACGTATATCAGTATTAAAAACATAAGAAATGTGAAACACACACACGAAAATAAGTTTTGAGTACAAGAAAACCCTTGTACTTTGCTTGTGTTCCCCCTTGAAAACAGTGAAAAACAGTGAAAAAGGTAGGGGTATGAACTCACCGGACTCGGAAACGTGTCGGTTTTGAATGCTAGACGTTGGTTCGGGGTTTGATTACTCGCGATGACCCTATGTAAAATGAAATAATGTCCATATATATACAATTAGGGATACATTCACTAATCATATGGAACATTACACTCCAATGAGGTTAAACACCTTAAAATGAGCGTTTGGAGTGACCCGGGTGGCGTTTAAGGACTTGTAAAGGCACTAGGGACTAGGGACTTGAGTTTACTCTCCATAAGTAAACATTTAAATGATTTTACAACCACAAAACACACACATACATGAGTTTACGGCCGTAAACTCATGTGGGTGTGGTTTTGGGTGTTTAAATTGCTTAAATGGCTTACTTGGACATGGGAAATGATTCTAGGCTTTGATCTAATGCATGGAATGAATTAAAATTATCAAAATGATTAATTTAAGGGAGTTTATGGCCTAGCATAGGCTCCTGGCCGTAAACTCCTTATTCCTTAAGAAAATGATGCCAAATGTTGTTAAAACAAATCACATGTGATTAATAGGATTATTACAAGGCCTAGTATGAGTTTTATGAGACATATGAGGGGAGTTATGGAGTTTACGGCCCATGAGACCCTCTTCATGGCCGTAAACTCTAATATAGAGTGATATAATGTGTTTCAAGGTCTATAACTTGCATAGAAGGGCTTCTAAAATTCATCTAAAGGCTTTAGGGGTGTTTAGTTTGCATTCTAACACCAAAAATTTTGGAGTTTACGGCCCAAGAACAATGCCTTGGCCGTAAACTCTTAGAAAACCCACAAATGTTGTGTTTAGGTCCCTTAAACTATTTTTGGTTGGTCCCTTGATTTATTCCAAGGCTTTTGGTGGTGTTGGATGGCTTTCTAACACCTTAGAAATGAAATTATGTCGTGATTTAGGGAGTTTACGGCCCAAGCACTACCCTTGGCCGTAAACTCACATAAGTCCCTCAAAATTTATGTTTCAAGTGTCCAAATGGTATATCCAAGGTCCTATAATTCATACCTAAGTCATAGAAGGGATTTGGAAGGGTTTAAAGGCATAAAAACCCTAGATTATTGAGTTTACGGCCCAAGAATGCTCCTTGGCCGTAAACTCCTTCAAACTTCACAAAGTTCATGTTTTAATTGTTTAAAGTCCATATCTTAAAGTTCCTTAGCCATATCTAATGTCCAATTGAGTTTAGGAAGGAGTTTAAGAGCTTAAAACCCCATAAAATGGAGTTTACGGCCCAAGCTTGCTCCTTGGCCGTAAACTCTTGTTCTTGACCCTAAAACTCAATTAATTCATCAATTTGAAGGCTAAAGATGATGAATAACATGTTATAGAGGTTACCTTAAAGATTTGAAGCCTTAAACTTGTGATTTGGACCTTAATTCTAGCTTGGAGGAGAGAGGTTGTAAAAGTTTAGTGTGAATTTGGCCAAAGGCTTCAAATGGAGTCTTAAACATGTTTATATAATGTTCGAGAAATGGACACGATAGAATTCTACCCGATACCGACATTAATTGAGGTTTTTGGTCGTACCCGATTGAGTTACCGTAACCCGACATAGTAATTTCTAGAAATATTCCGATCACTAAAGTTGGGTGTTTAAAATGATTTCTAATGTATTAAGACACCCATTAAGTCATTTTAGGTCAATATAAACTAATGACTTTAATAAATTGGTGTAATTGGAAACGAAATTGAAAATGACGTTTGGTTGATCGGATCGGATTACAAGTTGTGATACAAGAAGTGATATGAAATTTCGGGTTGTTACAAAACATGTACCCAAAAGCCTAAAAAATATCCAAAAAAGGCAAGCCATACTGTAGCACTAAACAAATGGATGTATGCTGCAAGTAGTGGGTGTATACCAAAAAATAACCAAAAAGGGCTACCTATACAATTGCCCAACGATACCATCCCCACTTTTGCCCCCATATACATAACTAACTACTCCAAATCTACTGCATAACTTGTTGTGGAACCCCTTCCATATTTGTCAAAACAATGTTTCTTTAGCTTTTGCAGGTGGATCCTTTTTGAGGGATTTCTTGTCCTTCTAAGTGGTACATGCCCTTTATCATCAACATCATTTCCCTCCATATCTCTGCATCATCCTCACTATCACCCTCACCTTCATCCTCAACATATCCACCACCCTCTCCATCATCCTCACCATCACCCTCACCTGCTACTTCACTAACTTCATCACCCTCACCATCACCCTCATTTTCCTTCACACCATCATTTATAAGACCGTCACCCTCATTTCCTTCCATCACACCATCAACATATGGAATATCCTCAAATTCATTTACATCCTGGTAATCAAAATTTGAAAAATACTTATTAATAAAGGATATAAATAGTTTTATACTAATGATTGGAACTTAGAAAATGATGAAGTCAAACTAACCATCTCAACTAGTGGCATATCATCCAATTCAATTTGTACCCCTCTCATGCTCTCTATTTCAACCATGCTATATCCTTCCCTAAGTAGGTCTGCTACACTTTCTAGATCCAACTTCACCATCTCTGGGAGAACATCACTTGCATTTCCTTCATTGAATTCAGGTTTTGAATTACCCTCATTCTCAAATTGACTTTTTTCATCAGTACCTTTAAGAATAACATCCGTTGCATCTCCAACCTCATCAAGTGTTTTTGTTAGGTTAGGTTCAACATCCTCAACTGTAGAGGTTAAATTGTAAAAGTCGAATTGTGTGTTTGTTTAGTTTCACATTTTTAGTTATTTTACTAAGTCAGTTTTATGCGAAGCGTATTGTTTAGACTTACTATATTTTTTGTACACTCAGGTTCCCAATAAATAGGGACTGAGGATAGAAGTAGAGGATAACTTTTTGGGAACTCAAATATCCTTTCTGCTTATTCTATAATCAGTCTTTATCAATATAAGATCTGATTAATATTTACTCTTCGTGGTCTTACTTTTCAATCACTCAAATCATTATTGCTTTCATAATCTCGATAACAATTCTCTTCAATTGGTATCAGAGCAGGATTCAAACTGCATCGATCTGATTTTCATGATATAATCATTTGCTTTTTGAGTAGCAACTTTACTCAAAATTTTCCGTGCATTTTGGTTTTGAAAATCAAATTTGATCTTCAGATTTGAATTGATTATGTCTTTGAATTGTTTAGTCGAGTAATCGATTAGCGATTTGTGATCAATTCAGTTGATTAATTCTCAAATTCATCAAGTTTTTCAAGCTTTCTGAAAATTTTTGTGTTCATCAATGGCGAACTTCAACATGAATACAATGACTTCCTTCTCTTACTTGCTTGGTTCCTCAACCAAAATTCCGATGTTAATTCCTGAATACTATGATCCGTGGGCAGATAGAATGGAAGATTACTTAAATGGAATTGATGAAGAACTTTGGAAATGTATCGATGGAACAGTGCAAGCTCCGGCTAATGTTCAACCAATTGGACCATCTACTACATCTGCTGAAGTTGCTGAACAATAAAAACGGTTGAAGAATAATGAAAAGAGGTGCATGAGGGAACTAAGAGGTGCTCTACCTCCTGTGGTTTACAATTACATCCGTAGTTGTAATTCAACCAAGGAGATCTGGAACACTCTAAAAGAGAAGTATCAAGGTAGCGAAAAGATGAAGATCAACTCTGTGAAGCAATGTCTAGTTGAACTGAAGGAATTCAAACAAAAGGATGTTGAAACTCTTGAAAATTACTATGATCGTCTGAATGAGCTTGTGTTTCGCTGTAATAGGTATGGAATCACTAGGTCTCTCATGCAGTTCAATTAACTTTCATCATGGGTCTTCGCAAGGAATGGCGAAGCGTAAGTATGATGATTAAGAATCAACAGAGTTTTGATACAACACACTTGAATGATCTCTATAATCAGCTGAAAACACATGAAAGTGAAGTTTCAGAAATGTATGAAGAATCAAAACGGAGTATCGGAGGTCCTTTGGCTCTTGTTTCAAAGGTATCAGAAGTTGATTTTAATGAAAAAGATGGTTCGGATAATGAAGGATTTTTTATGAACTCTGATGATGAAGCTGTGGCATTCTACTCAAATAACAGAGTTAAGAAAATTTTCAAAAAGCCTTTTAATCCAAAAGGAAAGGCTAGTGATGCAAAGAGTGGAGTCACAAAAACTGGAGGACAGGAGAGGAAGAAAATGAGAAAGCTGATGAGAAACAAAAAGATGCAAAAGAAGTGAAGAAGCTGAAAGGTGACTCAGGAATTTACTGTCACTATTGCAATGGTGCGAATCACTTCGCAGCCGATTGCATGTTGCGAAAGAAAGAAGAGAAGAAGGAAAAAGTTAAAGACGAAGCATACTATTCAGAAAAGATTGAAAAGTTGCGCGCTAAGACAAAAGGTGTGTCTCTAGTTGCGAAGGGTGAATATGATGATGAAGAAAGGGGAACGTATCAGATCTGGTCTTCAGGATCTGATGACGAAGAAATGAGGCATCCTACACATGGAGCTATGTTCGCAAGTTTTGAAGATTGCGCAGAGGATATTTCAGGGAGGTGCTTCGTAACCAAATCCACAGAAAAATCACCCATGACCACCAAGGTACGTGCTATACTTGAATCTTTTAATATTCCTTTATATGCTTATGATGCTGAAATCACTTCATTTGATGATACTGTGGCTTATTTTGATTCTGTTATTGTGTCTGCTAGTACTGAAGCTCAAAATTTAAATATGCAACTAGGTGAGACACGAAGAGAATTATAAATAAAAAGGAGCAGAGTAGAAAAACTTGAAATGCAGATCAAAAATGTAAATTGTGATAGAAATAATCTTACAAATGATGTTAGGTTGTTGCTAGCACAAAGGAACATATATTGTAATTCTGCCAAACGATTGTATGCAAAATTAACTGCTTTACATCATTATTCTGACATTAGTAAAGAACAACATAGGAAACTTTTACCTTTTCTTGAATATGAACGTGAAAAAGTTGATGTTGTTTCTTATGATTGCGAAAGTATAATTGCTCAATTTGACAAAATACCTGATGATAGATATCCATATGGTATTGTCAAAATTGATGAATTCCTAAATGCTGATGAGTTGGTTAACATTGTCAATGAAAGTTTGACAAAGAGTGAACAAGTGAAAATGTTAAAGGAAACTGAAACTTCAACTCTTGATTCTCAATTCAATTATGCTGATATTGATGACAATTCAAATAATGTGAGTGAAATCAGTGAGATAGAAGAGGAAGAAGAGGTTGATTGTTCTCAATTGTCAATCATTAATATCACATCTAAGATCAAAGGTAAAGAAATTATAGTTGATTCGATAGTAGAGGATGAAACTGATAAACCCTCTACTTCGCAACATTGTAATTTTGATAATGTGGAAGTTGAAAGCTGGAAAACTGATGATACTGATGAAAGCAAAGAAGAAGTGAAAAATTCACAAGAAATACCTCCACGAGTTGTGGTTAATCAAGTGTTTGAAAATACAAAAGAATTTGACAAAACTTTAAATGACAAAGGCACACATTATTTGGAAACCAACACTGTGGTATATCCAAATTTTGTATGCACTGATAAAACCATTTTTCCAAATCAAGTTTTTGTCACTACTGGGAATGCTAAAAAAATTCATCCTGAATTCAATAAAATGATTGAAAAAGATAATCAAATGTAAACTACTAAAGGTTTTTTTGCAAATCAAAACACAGAAGAAAACAATTTAACTCAAAATCCTTATGTGTTTCAAAAACAAAAGTCATCACAAAAATGGGTGGTTAAAGGTGAAAAAGCAAACAAAGTTTTTGAAAAAGTTGAAAAACCAAAGGCTGAAGTGAAATTAAACTCTCATGAATTCAAATTGATGGTTGGAAATTATTCAACAGAAAATAAAGTTTCAAAAAGAAAAGCAAGAAAAGCAATTTTTTTGGCAAGTTGTGTCTAATGATAAACCAAAAGTTGAAAAAGAACAAATTTCAAAAACAACATCCTCAAAATTTCAAAGCAAAAATAAACAAACAGATACAGGTTTTCATAAACCAATAAATTCTGTTGACAAAATTCCATTTGTTTGCAAATATGACAAGAATAGAAAATTTGAGACTTCGCAAAAATTTGTGAATAATCAAAAGTTTCAAAATGTTGGCAAATTCACGAATATGTCATCACCTTTGAAAAATTCAACTCAAGCAAAAGTGAAATTTTCACCAAAACAACCAAAATTTCCAAATCCTTCAGTTTCAAAACCGACCAAAGTTTCATACACAAAAGGAAAATCTGATGTAAGTATGATCAATCGATGGCTTGAAGGGAAAGGAAGACAATATCAAAGTGGGAAGTTTTCATAGCAACAAATAAAGAATGCATTTGACAAGTTTGCGAATAACTCTTCCACTACTAGTTCAACATCTCATAATTCGCAAGTTCCGGTTCAAAAATGGAAACCAGTTATCAAAGCTGCGAATGTTGTGAGGGATGAGATTACAATCAATGGAAATCCAGAACTATTGAACGACTATATTTCAATATCTAGATTTGATGATGTTGATATAATGGATACTGTTACAAACAAAGTGAAAACATGGTTTTTAAATTCAAAGAATTTGTTTCATTCTACTAATGATGGACCCAATAAGTCTTGGGTTCCTAAATTTTTACAATAAATGCAGGTGATGTGTGACGAGCAATATGATGCGACATGGTATATTGATAGTGGTTGCTCTTGTCATATGACTGGAAGAAAGGAAAACTTGCGAGATTATAGAAGCTTGGAAAATGCAGGAGTAGTCAAATTTGGGAATAATCACAAGTGTCAAGTGAAAGGCTATGGAAAAGTCACAAATGGACAATTCACTGTTAACATGGTTCCTTATGTTGAAGGACTTCAACATAACTTGATTAGTATGTCACAACTTGTTGTGGGTACTGGAAACCAGGTTGTATTTAATGAAGAAGGAAGTATCATTTCAAATGCGAAGTCAAATGAAGTACTTCTCAAATCAAAAAGGCATGGTGATATGTTTACACTGGACATCAAACCAATCGTGGGAAAACCTGCTGTATGTTTACTATCAAAGACATCTAATGATGTCAGCTGGCTTTGGCATAGAAGATTGTCACACTTGAACTTTCGCAATATTAACAAACTTGTCACTAAAGATTTAGTTCGCAGTTTACCTGTACTAAAATTTGACAATGATTCTCTGTGTGTAGCTTGCGAACAAGGAAAACAACATAGAAAAGGTCATCCAATTGTGATAGATTCAAAAATCATAGAACCAATGGAACTTCTTCACATTGACTTATGTGGACCGTCGACTGTTGCTACAATCAATAAAAAACGGTACATTTTATTATTGTTGATTATTTTTCTCGATTCACATGGGTATTTTTTCTCAGGTTAAAATCTGAAGTTGCTCAGACGATGATTGATTTTATCAAAAAGATTGAGCTTAGTCTGAAAAAGAGTGTTCGCAAAATTAAAAGTGATAATGGTTCTGAGTTTAAAAATCAAACTCTTGATTCTTTTCTCACAAGCAAAGGCATTTCGCATAATTTCTCATCACCATATACTCCTCAAAAAAACGGTGTTGTTGAAAGAAGAAATTGATCTCTATGCGAAGCAGCAAGAACCATGTTAACATATGCGAATCTACCTCAATATCTTTGGGCTGAAGCAGTTTCAACTGCATGTTTTACTCATAATCGATCATTCATTCATAGAAGATTCAATGTTACTCCATATGAAATAATCAACAATAGGAAACCTAATGTCAAATTCTTTCATGTTTTTGGTTGCAAGTGTTTTATAATGAATATTAAAGATACTTTGTCCAAGTTCCAAGCTAAAGCTGATGAAGGCATATTCTTAGGATATTCGCACAATTCAGTTGCATACAGAGTGCTCATCAAGCGAACAAGAAAAGTTGAAGAAACTTTCAATTTAACTTTTGATGATTACTATCTTAAACAAACGGATAGTAAAATTGAGAATAAATCAATTCTTGTTAATTCAGATACACAAATTGATAATTCTGAAATAAATGATTTTGATTATGACTTAATTTTTGGAATCCTAATAGGGAAATTAATGCGGAAAACAATGTTTCTGATAATCAAACATCAGAATCCTCAAAACATACTGATGATTCGACAATTACTACAAGGTCAATATCTTGCGAAAGTGTGCCTGATGACCGTATGGAGGGGGAGCATACGATAAATAATGAAGACAGTCAACCAACTTTCGAGGGGGAGAATGAAAATATGAGTCATCAAGTTGAGGGGAAGCATTCGCAAAATCAACAGGAACATCATTTTGAGGGGGAGCATCAAGATGAACATCATGTTGAGGGGGAGCATGATGAAACAGAGACAATTAACCTTGATGAAAAAGATGAGTTTCATGAACTAAATGATAATTTTTCTGTTGTAGGATCTGAAAATGAAGATATATATGAAGATGCACCATTGGAATTAAATCCTGATTATCCTCCACTTGAGAAATGGACAAGAAATCATCCAAAAGAACAGGTAATTGGAAATCCACAAGATGGTGTGTTGACAAGAGCTCAAATTCATGCAAAAAATGAGGTACTGAATGCGAACCAAGAACTATGTATGTTTAATGTCTTTATTTCGAAGATAGAGCCAAAGATAGTAAAGGATGCTATGGAACACTCAGATTGGGTTGTTGCTATGCAATCTGAACTGGCTGAATTTGAACGAAACAAGGTTTGGAGATTAATTCCTAAACCTTTTGATGTTTCAATTGTCGGATTAAAATGAATTTTTAAAAATAAAACCGACAAAGATGGCAATATTATTCACAATAAAGCTAGACTAGTGGTTAAAGGTTATTCACAACAAGAAGGAATAGACTATGAAGAAACATTTTCTCCTGTTGCAAGACTCGAAGCAGTTCGCAGATTTTTAGCTTATGCAGCTCACAAAGACTTTGATGTTTATCAAATGGATGTTAAGTGTGCATTCTTAAATGGAGAACTTGAAGAAATAGTGTACGTTGAACAACCACCAGGATTCATAAATGAGGAACATCCTGATCATGTCTATATTCTTGACAAGGCAGTTTATGGGTTAAAACAAGCACCAAGAGCCTGGTACGCAACACTTACAAATTTCTTAAAACAATCTAAATTTAAACAAGGATCAGTTGACCCCACTTTGTTTCGCAAGAAATTTGGGAATCATCTTATGCTTGTTCAAATTTATGTTGATGATATTATTTTTGGCTCAACTGACCCATCATTGTCAATTGAATTTGAAAATCTAATGAAAAGTCAATTTGAAATGAGCATGATGGGAAAAATTAATAATTTTCTTGGATTGAATATAAGTCAGAACAGGGATGGAATCTTAATCAATCAAGAAAAATACATGAAGAACTTGCTTGAAAATTTTGGAATGACTAACAGCACGAAATTGAGAGTACCAATGGTAGTGGGAACAAGATTAACTCCTTCGTTAGATGCTCCTGCTGTTGACTTAACACTTTATCGAAGCCTCATAGGGTCTTTATTGTACTTAACTGCAAGTAGACTTGATATTATGTTTTCAATATGTAATTGTGCTAGATATCAAGCTAATCCCAGAGAACCTCATTTGACTGCAATGAAAAATATTTTTCGCTATCTTAAGGGAACAGTTTCGTTATGACTTTGGTATCCTTCGAATATGGGATTTTTCATTCAAGCTTTTTCAGATTCTGATCTAGGAGGATGTACTTTGGATAGGAAAAGTACGAGTGGTGGATGTCAACTATTGGATGGGAATTTGGTAAGTTGGAAAGCGAAGAAGCAAACTTGTGTGGCTATATCAACTGCTGAGGCTGAATACATTGTTGCTGCTGCTTGCACTTTGCAAATTATTTGGATTCAGAGTCAACTTCGTGACTATGCAATAAACATGAAAAAGATTCCCTTGTATTGTGATTCGCAAAGTGCAATTCGCATTTGTCATAATCCATTACAACATTCAAAGACAAAACACATTGCTCTTCGATATCATTTTAATAAAGATCATGTGGAAGATGAGAATATTGAAATTCATTTTGTTAAAACAACTGAACAACTTGCCGATATTTTTACAAAACCTCTTGATGAAAAATCATTTTTAAGAATTTTAGCAGGTTTGGGGATGATTGATGCGAATTCAATTCCAAAATATCAAGCATGAAAGTTTCATTCAACAGTTATGAGTCAGAATTGTTCAGATGTTACTGTTCATCCAGTGGCTTCGCATCTACATCTCTTTGCATTTGCGATCATAACAACTAAGGTTAGGTTTGCAATTCATTTTGTAGTTTTTGTTTTTGAAAAATTAAAAATCCAAAAAGATTTTATGTTTATTCATTTTTGTTTTTGATAAATCAAAAATCCAAAAAGATTTTATGTTTATTCATTTCTGTTTTTGAAAAATTAAAAATCCAAAAAGATTTTATTTTGTTAAGTTTTAAATTTTGAAAAATTCAAAAATCACAAAAATATTTTTGTTTTCTTTGTTCTTTAAACATTGTGTGTTGTGAGTTTAGTCCAGGGCTTAATGCGAAGAGGTCATACTTGTATAGTGATAGTGTGTAGTAATCTCCTAAACTATACCTATTATAGTTTACTAGTTATTTCTGTAGTTTGAATGAATGAATGTACACCTTTGCTACCCAAAGGTATTGAACTGATTGATAGTACTTTTATATCTACATACAAATAAATAATATATAATTAAGATTTAAATGACCTTCAGACAGATAACCGATAGTCTAAGTCCACATCCAAACAAGGAAAATGAAGTAAAGCGAGTTATCAGTCCAAAGTCCTTTAAACATTATTTACATAATTATATGTATGTAGTCATGATTTTAACAATATAGAAGTTTTAAAAAGAAGTTTTGAAATACTTTTGAAGAGTTTAACAATTTGAATAAATATTGATGACTTGATGTGTCACACCCCGAAAACCGAAGGCGGAAACATTTCTGGGCTTGACTCCACGTTGAGTATCAAATCCAATGTACATAGTAAGTAAAGTGAAACAAACATTACATTACATATTAAAAGTTTTACAATTTGTTTCAAAAGACACAGTTTATACAGTTGTGTTACATAATATAGATATAAACAAAATGAACGAGCCTTGCACGCACACGATCCTGAACCAAATAAGTCTTCGGGTACCTGTACTATCGTTGACCTGAGAACACAAGCAGTTTGAAAATCAGCATAACACTGGTGAGTTCATAAGTAGTTTTGTTTTGTGAAAATGTTTAAGTTTCCTATCTGTTTCTGAAAATGTAACACACACCAAGAAAATCCCATATTTTCTTAAAAGTTGGTTGTTGTATCACAAAAGTAAAGTATAGTTTGATTATCCACTTCATTGTTCTATTCCTTTTATGTACCAGTGTATTCCCAGGAAAGTCCTATACTTTCCTGAATTGTTAGTTATTGTAAAAGATGTAATGTTATACAGTTGGTTACACTTTTCTGGTTATGTATATGTTACCCAGGAATGCCCCATGCTTTCCTGTATGTTGGTTTTCAATGTGAAAGATGTATTCTGTTAAACCTGGTTATGTACAAAGTTTCCCCAGGAAGGTCCCATACCTTCCTGAATGTTGGTTATCTTATGTAAAAGATATGAAAGATGTAAACTGAATCCTGGTTATCTGTAAAATGTAGTAAGTAGTTCATTATTACTATAAGTAAATATCTGTTATCCTAATTGCGAGTTCCATAACCATACTAAAGACTGAACCTGTGGCAATAAGTAGTCCACAGCCTTGTGGCAATAAGTAGTCCACAATCCTTATGACTTTCGTCACCCTTGAACCATTTCGGTTCGGCTGTAGCTAGCAGCCAGGTGTGGGGTAGTCAGCCCCGTATAGATCTATACACTCAAGTCACGCTCTCTAAATTACAGAGATTCTGGTTACGGGTGTAGTCCTCCACTCGCGTATCTCTGTGGAGTGTTCGCCGAGGACGTGTCTCCAATCATACGGAATAACAAATTTACTAGTGATAATAGGATAATCCTCCATTCGCGTATCTCTGTGGAATGTTACCGAGGGCAAGACAGTGTACGAAATATATTGTTCATGTGTTGTAAAGTCATGCTTTTAACTGATAAAATGTGGAAACCATTTGTGAAATATATAAAACATAACCGTTTATAAAACCTATTTCACAAATAAATGTTTAAATGATCTATGTATTCTACTAGTTATCAGTTGTGTATATCAATATTAAAAGCATATGAAATGTGAAACACACACATGAAAATAAGTTTTGAGTACCAGAAAACCCTTGTACTTTGCTTGTGTTCCCCCCTGAAAACAGTGAAAAATAGTGAAAAAGGGTAGGGGTATGAACTCACCGGACTCGGAAATGTGTCGGTTTTGGATACTAGACGTTGGTTCGGGGATTGTTTACTCGCGATGTCCCTATGTAAATGAAATAATGTCCATATATATACAATTAGGGATACATTCACTAATCATATGGAACATTACACTCCAACGAGGTTAAACACCTCAAAATGAGCGTTTGGAGTGACCCGGGTGACATCTTCGGACGAAATATGGCACTAGGGACTTGGGACTTGAGTTTGCTCTCTATAAGTAAACATTTTAAGGAGTTTACAGCCACATAACACATCCACACATGAGTTTACGGCCGTAAACTCATGTTGGTGTGATTTTTGGGTGTTTAATGGCTTAAATGGACATGGGGATTGTTGGAATGGATTGCTAAAATGCCTTGGAATGAATTAAATGTAATTATACCACAAAGAAGGGAGTTTACGGCCACCACCTTGGAGTTTACGGATGTAAACTCACCTATGGCCAAGAAAAATGGTTTTAAACTACAAAGGACAATCACATGTGATTCTAGTTAATTTTCCAAGCCTTGTTATGAATTTAGAACACCATTAAACATACTTTTGGGAGTTTACGGCCTAGAGGCATGTTCTATGGCCGTAAACTCTCTTATACTCATGATAAGTTAGTTTTTGATGCTTAAAAACAATCACATGTGATTCTAGAATTTTATACAAGCCATTTGAGTGAATTTGATGCCTCCTTTAACAAGTTTTATGAGTTTACGGCCAAGGGTATGTTCCTAGGCCGTAAACTCCTATAAATGACATTTTTGATGTGTTACAAACCCTTAAACTAATTTTAGATGCATCTAGATTTTACCACAAGGCCATTGGTTGAGTTTCAAAGCATTTTGACATGTTTTAAGGCACTAAATCTCCATTTAAGAGGAGTTTACGGCCCAAGAATATGTCTTGGCCGTAAACTCACTTTTGTCCCCCAAAAATCATGTTTAAAGTGTTCCAAGTTTAGATTAGCAAGCCTTAAGGTCATATCTAAGTCCCAACTATGATTTGGAAGGGTTTAAGTTCATGAAAACCCCATTTACATGAGTTTACGGCCCAAGCTTATGCCTTGGCCATAAACTCCTTCAAATGGCTCAAAATCCATGTTTTAAATGTTATAAGTCCTGTCCATGAAGTCATTAAGCCATACCTAAAGTCCAAATTTGCTTAGGAGGGGATTTAGGGCTTAAAAACCCATGTTATATGAGTTTACGGCCCATGAAGGCTCCATGGCCGTAAACTCATGAATGTGGTCTTAATCCATGCTTTGAACTCGAATTTGAAGGCTAAGAAGGTTACAATATAAGCTAGGGAAAGTACCTTAGAGATTTGAGGCCTTAAATTTGAGATTTGGACCTTAATTCTAGCTTGAGGAGAGAGGTTGTGAGAGTTTAGTGAGAAATTGGCCAAAGGCTTCAAATGAAGTCTTAAAACACTTTATATAGTGTTCGGGAATTGGACACGACGGAATTCTACCCGATACTGACGTTAAATGGGGCTTTTGGTCATACCCGACCAAATTGTCGTGACTCTATATGGTTGATTCTATAATTATTCCGATCACTAAAGTGGGGTGTTAAAATGATTTCTTAATGTATTAAGACACCCATTAAGTCATTTTAGGTTGATATAAACTAATGACTTAATAAAATGGCAAAATCGGAAACGAATTAGAAAATGACGTTTGGTTGATCAAATTGGATTACAAGTTGAGGTACAAGAAGTGATATGAAATTTCGGGTTGTTACATGATGTCAATTTATTAAACGATTTGAAACAGTTTGTTGATAACACAGTTTGAAGTATAAGAAATCCTTTGTTTGATAGTTATAAATCACATGTGATTGATTTTATAACTATAATGTTTTCTACTTACATTCCCCCCATAAAAGCATTTAAAATCATTAAAAGATAAGTTAAGGGGTATGAACTCACCTGTAGTGAGTGATCTGTCAAGAAAGACAGATATAGGATGCTAAGTGTCAAGTGAAGTCTCGAGCACAAACAGATCATGTTAAGCATATAATGACACACATATATGTATATAATTAGTGTTTAAGCAACTAATCATGATAGAGTTTGTTTATAAGTAAAGTTACTGTCTTGTGTAAGTTATTTACTATTGTTTCACTTTGCATACTCGAATTTTGACGATTGTCACAATCTACTATCTCAGTCAGAGATAATGGATATTGGTACACCGTGCAGTCATACTATCTCCCTGATGTATGCTCTAGTTAGTTTCTCCATCTTGTCTTTTTCCTTTATTGGTAGGAAGTGCGTGGACTTGGTTAATCTTTCGACAATTACCCAAATGGTGTCATGACCACCTGTCGTCTTGGGTAACATAGTTATGAAATCCATTATAATCTGATCCCAATTCCATTCGGGGATTTCTGGTTGTTGTAGTAGACCCAAAGGCTTTCGATATTTTACATTGACTTTAGTGCAAGTAAGACACTTGCCCACATAGGTAGCAATTTCAGCTTTCATGTTCGACCACCAATAAAGTTTCTTAAGGTCCAGATACATCTTGTCTAAACCTAGGTGAACGGAGTATCGAGTCTTGTGTGCTTCATTTCCTCCACCTCCTCCAATAATTATCCCTGACCCATATGTTATTCAACTTGAAAAGTTCATGGTCACTCAAGCCCTATTGGCTAGTAAATGCCAAGATGGAAGGTCTGTGTGTGCACATGTCTTGGAGATGAAGTCACACATTGACAGGTTGGGAATGTTAGGAGTCGTTTCCTCGAGGAAGTTGGTTGTTGACTTGATTTTTCAATCACTTCCCGAGTTGTATGGTCAGTTTGTTAAAGACTACTATATGACAGATCATGACGTGACCCTTATTGATCTTACATATTTTCTAATTGATGCTGAATCAGAAATGGTTTGGCGCACTGGTAATGCAAATTTGAATGGAAGATCTACTTCCCAAACTACCATGGACATTGACAATGGAAACATTGGAAGTCCGGAAAATTCTTCTCTTCCCAATGGAAAGGGATCGGCCATGGTTAAACCATTTAACCAAATGGTAAAGAGAAAGGCTAAGTTTGAGATAGTCTAGTGCACCATTCCGAAAGAGTCTGTTTGTTCCTATTGCCAAGAGAAGGGGCATTGGATGCGAAGCTGCCGTATCTACCTGAAGGATCGTAAGGATGGTAAAGTCATAATGAATGACTCTACTTCAGGTAAATCCGCTATTTTACTCTACTAAGTTCCTATTTATAGATTCTTAATACTTGATGTGATAAGATTGCATTTTGATGTTTTGTAGGATCGAAGAAAAGAAAGGAAGCTTAACAGAAGAGTAAGTTGAGTCTGGTCGCGAAGAAATGGATTTCGATCGCATGGTTCGATGATCAGATTTTTGAGCTGCTGCTTAAGAATTATGATAGATTGCCTAGGAACATTTTGTAACATAGTTTTCATTTGTACTTGCATTGTAAGGACAAGTTTTTCCACATTTTTATAAATATAGAAAATTTTGATTTTATCTTATTTTTTTTATTTCCTGGCAATGGCATAAGTGAAAATTGATGTTTGCATGTTTCTATTTTTAGCAATATGGATTTGATTCATTCGTTTGTGATAGTGTTTGAATTTACAAAATAAGGAAAGATTCACATCACCCAAGTTTCAATTGGACAGAAACTTGGAATCATGCAACTTGTATTGTATGATGAATGAGAACTTTCATCTTTAGGAAATTAAGACTAGTTCCTTGTTCACATATAGATGTGAGTTAAGTGAATGACTAAAGGATCTAGTACACATTGTTGTGCATTGGTCAAGTCTGCCACATAGAACGACAAGACTATTCTTCATTATTTACTAATGGTTCAGTAAATATGATCATACTTACAAGATTAAGTATAATTTTGAATCATTGAAAAAGTTTTAATGTATAGCAGAACGAATACGAAGAATCAATTAGGCAGAAAGATAAAAGTTTCTCCAATCTGAAAGGAAAGGAGAGTACTTTACTATCATGTTTTATGATCATCTTAATGATTATGAAAACCATATCACAATTAATCCTCTAAGGACATCTTAGTGCATTTGTATAACTAAGAAGAGGAGTCAGGAATTGTTGAGATGGTTAAATCAAGAAGGTGAGTCGTACTTCATTCCAAAAGCAAGTCTTAGAGCCATACTCCAAGATTGTGACTTGAGTGACATATCCTAAGTAGGTTTATAACACATCATGAAATGTGGAGTAGAAAAAGTTTTCCTACTCATACACATTTGAGATTGGTAGTTGTCATGTTTTTGGATAAAACAAAGACCAACTAAGACCAATTCTATGAAGTTTCATTCTTGATAAGAATCCGCAGTAAATCTTGAATATTTGTTTGTCAAGGAATGTTTCTTGACAAGAGAATCTTATATGTCAAGAGGTCAGTGGGAAACTTAATGATCTTGAACAGTTTCAAGAACTAATAAAGAATAAACCTATTGTTTATCGCTAGTGCACAAATTGAGGTCTTGTAACCTATCGTGTTGACATATTCTTGTTGCTATGCCCATTCCAATTAAAGTTTACTATGCATGTGAGTTCTATGAGTTCTCAAT
The DNA here is from genome assembly GCF_002870075.4 of Lactuca sativa. Taxonomy (NCBI): domain Eukaryota; kingdom Viridiplantae; phylum Streptophyta; class Magnoliopsida; order Asterales; family Asteraceae; genus Lactuca; species Lactuca sativa. The sequence continues at coordinate 36,503,022 of NC_056625.2, read as the reverse complement.
TGTTTGCATAAGGCAAAGTGTAACGCCTGTGTTTCCGGGCTTGCCATTTTTAGCAATGTAATAGTCTAGGTTAACCTTTGTAACCCATTTTGAAATAATAAGATTATATTATTTGAGTATTATGTGTTTTGTGCTTAATTGCTTAATTATGTGGTTTGATTAATTAAGAATAAAAATAAGCGTCAAAATTAAAGTGTGAGATAAGCCCGATATCTTTTCATAAAGTTGTAGTGGTCGAAACAAGGATTCCGGAGATATAAGGAATGCCGAAATCCGAGTTATAACGAAGAAGTTATGACCTGTCGAAGTTTCACGACAGAACCGGCACGACCTAGCGCGACCCAGCGCGACGTAAATAGTGAATTTAAGGTAGATAGATATCTATCCTTAGTGATCTAAACGAGAATTGAAGATCTCATTGATAGTAGTGCGACGGAAAGACAGACGGAATCGGAGTTCAGATGAAGGAGTTATGAATTTCGAACGGAGTTTTCCTGTCCCGGCCTACTAAAGATAATATATAAGTAATATACTTATAATATATTAAAAATAAAGTCAAAATTAGCCAATGGAGTCTAAACGAGAGTTGTAGAGCATAATCTCACCTTCGCGGCGATATAAAGAACGTCGAAAACGGAGTTCGTATGCGAAAGTTATGAATTTCTGAAGTTCGGGGCGCGAAACCCCAAAACTGTCAGAGCCCACGACGTGGAACAAGTTTGCCACGACGTGGCAAGTGTCCTGTCACCTCCGGAAGGCCCCCAGATGCAACTTGGGATGACGCATGCAGTGACGACCAAGCCCATGACGTGGAACAAGGTTGCCACGACGTGGCAAGGGCCAAATTTGCCCTATAAATAGATTTGAAGGGCCAGCCGTTTAGGGTTGCTATTGTCTCTCTTCTCTCTCTCGTTTTGCATCGATTTACGTGCCAGAAATACCCCGAAGCCCCGGTATTGTTCCCGAGTCCCGAAGCAAGTCCCGAGATCCCGAAGATCCCGAGAAGTGCGGTTCCCGAGCCGAAGCTCTGCCCGCGAGAAGTTCGATTTTTGAAGAGATCTTCCAGATCTGCTGAGGATTACTACTTTTGCAAGTCGTAGTGCTGTCCGATCATCTTCTGATCAAGTGAGTGTGTGGTTACTTTCTTCTAACGCATAATTATGAAGTATTTTATACGGAATACGTATTATGTGTATAATTTTGTGGTTATGTGTGTGAATGTGTATTCACTTTCTTCTAACTCATAGATATGATTTATTCTCTATGAGATATGTGTTATGTGTGTGTGTGCCTCATCTGTTATGTGAAATATGTGTTGATTAAAGCATGCTATACAGGTTTTTAAACTATGTATACAAAATGTATATTTTATCTACTAATATGTTGGGTAGAACATGGGTAGATAGTTGGTGTGTAATAAACAGATGAGAGGCCTCGTTGTTGTTTGATTTAGTCATCTAGCGGAGTTTAGATGACGACCACATACTTTTCTAGATAGTCTTGTGGAAACATTAGCAGGTTCGCCACCTGTAGGTGTTAATGAACTTGGGTGTTCATTCGCTGTACTCCATCCCCCTCATGGTTGCCTTATTTGACTTATATTGCTGAGGTACCCCCGAAGCATGTGTTGTCGCCCCGATGAAATAATCTTAGACTAGGTCCCTTATGTTAGTTGTTTTAGGGACATTAAAGTGAGAATAACGGGAATGGGTAATTGGGTTATTGTTGGTTGGTGAAAATTAAATATGATATTTATTGTGGGTTGAAAACCCTATATGCTCACCAGGCTCCCAAGCCTGACCCACTCAGTTTTAAATTGTATTACAGGAAGTGGCGGAAGGGCATGAGATGGATGAACCATCAAGTTGTTTTGTTTACAAGTCTGCATATGTTTATATTTGTTATATGACTTGTAATGTATTCGTTTATGCTTATTGGTCTGTATCGGAACATGACACCCCGAGTTTTGATTATAATGAAAATACGTTTCTTTTATGAAATGCTTCGGTAAACATTGTTTTATCATGTTTTGTTTTTGGGAACAAATTCCGCAACTCTTTCAAATCAAAAGGATTTACTCTGAAAATATTTAAAAGCATAAATGAAAATCGGTCTTTTCTGGCCGAGATTTTGGGGATGTCACAGTTGGTATCAGAGCATTAGTTTAAGCGAACTAGGAATTTGTAGGATTTCTAGACTTAAACTTAGAATGCTAAGTGAAATTTTGAGATGTGTGTCTGTTGTGATTTAGACACGAGCACTAGATTATTTTAGGAAAGTTGCCTAAAATGCTTTTATGTGCTAAATATTATATGTTGCCATATATGATATTATTTGTTCGGATCTATGGTCTGTTGCCGACCGGATCTAGAAACCTTATGTGTGTAGGATTCTAAGCGTACGTCTACGATATTAGAACTAGCATGTAAACGTTTCGGAGTGATAAGGATGATTTGAATATCTATCATGATTGAGGATCTAATTTCACCTTATTCGGTGTGTAGATCAAAATGGTGAGAACAAGAAGTGGAGTTGGAAATGCTGACGAAAACAGGAATCAACCACTAGTGATTGAGCCAATACCTGTCGTAGCAGCAGCACCTGAGCCAATAACCATGGCTGGAGTGCAATTGATGATTCAGACGATGTTGGATCGTCAGATGGATGAAACTAGACGGTTGCTTCAACAAAATCGTGAAGAACTGTCGATTCGTGTGGAAGAGCCTGAATTAAATGAAGGGCACTCGGAAGGTGGAAACTTAAGTGGGTCTGTTGGTCCAGCCAACCCACCGATAGTTAGGCAAGATAACCATGATGGAAGGAATGATGGAATGGGATGCAAGTACAAGGACTTTTTGACTTGCAAACCATCGACCTTTAATGGAAAGGAGGATCCGATTGGGGTTATGGATTGGATCTCCGAAATGGTGCTAGCCTTCATGACTTGTGGCTGCAGAGGTAAATTGCAGACTATCTATGCCGTGCGTCAATTCCGAGGTGGAGCCGTTCGTTGGTGGAACACTCTAGGGAAGACCTTAAGCCCTAATGAGCCACTGCAATTGTCATGGGCAGAGTTCTTGGTGCAGTTCAAGCGCAAATTCTGCTCGGCTCAAAATCTGTTGGAGTTGGAGAATAAGTTTTTGACATTGACAAAGGGTAGCATGTCAGTGGATGAGTACACCAATAACTTCACCGATAAGATGGAGTTTGCCTTGCATATCGTTCCAGACGAGTTGAGAAAGGTGGACCGATATGCGAAGGGACTTCCATGGGAGTACGAGGTGCCAGTACGTCAGGCACTTACTCTAGAGGCAACTATCTGGGCTGCCAAGTCTGTTGAAAACATGATAAAGGGAAGAACCACCGTCAAAGTTGAGGTTGGTGAGAAAAGAAGGTTTGAGGGAACATCTGGTTCCGGTAAGAAAGGAAAATTTTCGAAATCTGATTCGAAAAAGTTTGGAGGAAAAGGAGGCGAAGCAAAGTGGTGTGATAAGTGTAAGAAAAAGCACTTTGGGAAATGTAGCGAGGATGTAACCTGCTACAAGTGTGGAAAGGTCGGACATTTTGCCAATGAATGTCTGAACAACAAAAGGATGTGTTTTGGGTGTAATGAAGAGGGGCACATTTTGAAGGACTGTCCGAGGAAGAAGGAGGCAGCAAAGCCCAACATTCCACCAAAGCCAAAGGCGAGAGCATTCCAGATGACACTGGAAGCTGCGAAAGATGAAGCTGATGTCGCTTCAGGTACCTTTCTCGTAAATGATTTACCTGCTCAAATATTGTTTGATTCTGGAGCCAACTACTCCTTTATTTCGCATGAGTTTGGTAGAAAGCTAGCTTTGCCTATTGATAGACTAGATGATGCTTTATTAGTCGAAGTAGCTAGTGGCAAGTTTGTACCTGTTAGTCATCGTATGAAAAGCATCTTAATTGATCTGAATGGGAATAAGTTTCACGAGGAATTATTGCCTATCAAACTAAATGTTTTCGACATCGTCTTGGGAATGAATTGGCTTAGCGCCAATGATGCCGAAATTTTATGCAAGAAAAAGATAGTTAAAGTAAACCCGCCTGGAAAAGATTCGTTTATGGTGTATGGGGACAAACGGCGAGTGAATTCTGGGATCATTTCTCTAATGAAAGCCAGAAAGTGTTTGACCAAGGGATGTACATCATATTTAGCATTTGTGATTGATGCTAAGAAGGAAAAGAAGGTGATGCAGAGCATTCCAGTGGTGTGTGATTTTCCGGAGGTGTTCCCCGAGGATCTTCCTGGATTACCACCTGATAGACAAGTAGAGTTCAGAATAGACTTGTTACCAGGAACCACACCAATAGCAAAAGCACCTTATCGATTAGCACCGACGGAGATGAAGGAGCTAATGATGCAACTTCAGGAGTTATTGGACAAAGGTTTCATTAGACCTAGTTCATCGCCCTGGGGAGCTCCGGTGTTATTTGTGAAGAAGAAAGATGGAAGTATGAGAATGTGCATCGATTACAGAGAGCTGAACAAGGTAACAATAAAGAATAGATATCCGTTGCCGAGGATTGATGACCTATTTGATCAATTGCAAGGTTCGAGCTATTTCTCGAAGATCAATCTTAGGTCAGGATATCATCAGCTGAAGGTAAGAGAGCAAGATATCGAGAAGACTGCATTCAGAACTAGATATGGACACTACGAGTTCTTGGTTATGTCGTTTGGACTAACAAATGCTCCAGCAGCGTTCATGGATTTGATGAATAGGGTTTGTAATCCTTTCCTTGATAAATCCATGATAGTGTTTATAGACGACATTCTGATTTACTCGAAAAGCCAGGAGGAGCATGGCAGACACTTGCGAGAAGTGTTAGAAGTTTTGAAGAAGGAGAAGCTTTATGCGAAGTTCTCCAAATGTGATTTTTGGATTCGTGAGGTCCAATTCTTGGGTCACGTGGTCAACCAAGAAGGGATAATGGTTGATCCAGCGAAGATCGAAGCTGTGACGAAGTGGGAACAACCGAAAAGCCCCACGGAGATTCGAAGCTTTTTAGGATTAGCCGGATATTACCGAAGGTTTATCCAAGGTTTTTCTTCAATTGCTACTTCATTAACAGCTTTGACCCACAAAGGAGCTACTTATGCTTGGAGTGAGAAGCATAAAGAAGCATTCGAGAAGTTAAAGAAGAAGCTATGCGAGGCACCGATACTTTCTCTACCCGATGGAGTTGAAGACTTCGTTGTTTATAGCGATGCGTCTGGTGTTGGATTGGGTTGTGTTTTGACCCAAAGAGAAAAGGTGATAGCATATGCGTCTCGACAGCTGAAAGAGCATGAAAAGAATTACCCGACTCATGATTTGGAGTTGGCAGCGGTAGTTTTCGCTCTGAAAATATGGAGGCATTACCTTTATGGCACGAAGTGCAAACTTTTCACTGATCATAAGAGTCTCCAATACCTCTTTAATCAGAAAGAATTGAATATGAGGCAACGACACTGGCTAGAATTACTTAAAGACTACGACTGCGAGATACTTTACCACCCCGGTAAAGCTAATGTTGTTGCTGATGCTCTCAGTCGGAAAGTCAATCTTGAAAGGAAGAGGCCAAGAGCGTTGAGAATTGAAGTTGTCTCGACCATTGTGGAAAGTATAAAGAAAGCTCAAGAGGAAGCTTCTGAGAAAAATGACCGAAAGGAAGAACGTTTGGGTAAAACGTTGGTGTTTGGTACTAACGGTCATGGACTGAAGGTATTCCAAGATCGTATTTGGGTACCTAAGTCAGGAGGAATTAGGGATCTTTTGATGGAAGAAGCTCACAAAACCATGTACTCAATTCATCCGGGTAGCACTAAAATGTATAGGGACCTGAAACCCTACTACTGGTGGCCGACAATGAAGCTTGATGTTGCAAAGTATGTGGCCGAGTGTGTGACTTGTGCGAGAGTCAAGACACAACATCAGAAACCTTACGGGAGTTTAGAACCATTGCCTGTGCCTATGGGTAAGTGGGAAGACATTGCTATGGATTTTGTCACTAAACTGCCCAGAACAAAGAATGGTCACGACATGATTTGGGTGGTCGTTGATCGATTCACTAAGAGTGCGCATTTCATAGCGGCCAGGGAGAAATGGTCTATGGAAAAGCTTGCGAATTCTTACGTGAAGGAAATTGTGAGGCTTCACGGTGTTCCGTTAACGATTGTATCGGATCGTGATAGCCGTTTCACCTCAAGGTTTTGGAAAAGTCTACAAGAGGAAATGGGTACCAAGTTATGTTTAAGCACAGCTTACCATCCGCAGACTGATGGTCAGAGTGAAAGAACAATATAAACACTTGAAGATATGCTGAGAGCATGTACCTTGGAATTCCTAGGTAATTGGGATGAACACTTACCGTTGGTAGAATTTTCCTATAATAATAGTTTTCACTCGAGCATTAAGATGGCACATTTTCAAGCTTTGTATGGACAGAAGTGTCGTACGCCGTCTTGTTGGCTTGAGGCTGGGGAAAAGCAGTTTATGGGACCGGAGATGGTTCATCAAACTGCTGAAAAGTTGAAAATAATTAGGGAAAGAATGTTAGCAGCTCAAGATCGTCAAAAGAGCTATGCTGACAAGAAGCGAAGACCGATGACTTTTGAGGTTGGAGATTCGGTTTTGCTTAAATTCTCGCCGTGGAAGGGACTTATAAGATTTGGTAAAAGGGGAAAGTTGAGTCCAAGGTTTATTGGACCGTTTAAAGTCCTTCAGAGGATTGGGAACCAAGCTTACAAGCTCGAATTACCCGAAGAACTAAATGGAATTTACAACACCTTTCATGTGTGTTATTTGAGGAAGTTCACGGGAGAAGTTCCCGATATAATTCCAATTTCTGAATTGAGAATTGATGAGAACAAAAGGTTGATTGAAGAACCAGAGGCAATTGTTGACCGAAAGACTAAGAAGTTGCGACGCAAAATGGTTGGGTTAGTGCTTGTCCGATGGAAACACACGAATGGGCCGAATCTCACCTGGGAGACGGAGAGTGACATGTTGAGTCGCTATCCGCATTTGTTTGTCGATGTGTGATTCCGGGGACGGAATCATTCTAAGGTGGAGAGAATTGTAACGCCTGTGTTTCCGGGCTTGCCATTTTTAGCAATGTAATAGTCCAGGTTAACCTTTGTAACCCGTTTTGAAATAATAAGATTATATTATTTGAGTATTATGTGTTTTGTGCTTAATTGCTTAATTATGTGGTTTGATTAATTAAGAATAAAAATAAGCGTCAAAATTAAAGTGTGAGATAAGCCCGATATCTTTTCATAAAGTTGTAGTGGTCGAAACAAGGATTCCGGAGATATAAGGAATGCCGAAATCCGAGTTATAACGAAGAAGTTATGACCTGTCGAAGTTTCACGACAGAACCGGCACGACCTAGCGCGACCCAGCGCGACGTAAATAGTGAATTTAAGGTAGATAGATATCTATCCTTAGTGATCTAAATGAGAATTGAAGATCTCATTGATAGTAGTGCAACGACGGAAAGACAGACGGAATCGGAGTTCAGATGAAGGAGTTATGAATTTCGAACGGAGTTTTCCTGTCCCGGCCTACTAAAGATAATATATAAGTAATATACTTATAATATATTAAAAATAAAGTCAAAATTAGCCAATGGAGTCTAAACGAGAGTTGTAGAGCATAATCTCACCTTCGCGGCGATATAAAGAACGTCGAAAACGAAGTTCGTATGCGAAAGTTATGAATTTCTGAAGTTCGGGGCGCGAAACCCCAAAACTGTCAGAGCCCACGACGTGGAACAAGTGTGCCACGACGTGGCAAGTGTCCTGTCACCTCCGGAAGGCCCCCAGATGCAACTTGGGATGACGCATGCAGTGACGACCAAGCCCACGACGTGGAACAAGGTTGCCACGACGTGGCAAGGGCCAAATTTGCCCTATAAATAGATTTGAAGGGCCAGCCGTTTAGGGTTGCTATTGTCTCTCTTCTCTCTCTCGTTTTGCATCGATTTGCGTGCCAGAAATACCCCGAAGCCCCGGTATTGTTCCCGAGTCCCGAAGCAAGTCCCGAGATCCCGAAGATCCCGAGAAGTGCGGTTCCCGAGCCGAAGCTCTGCCCGCGAGAAGTTCGATTTTTGAAGAGATCTTCCAGATCTGCTGAGGATTACTACTTTTGCAAGTCGTAGTGCTGTCCGATCATCTTCTGATCAAGTGAGTGTGTGGTTACTTTCTTCTAACGCATAATTATGAAGTATTTTATACGGAATACGTATTATGTGTATAATTTTGTGGTTATGTGTGTGAATGTGTATTCACTTTCTTCTAACTCATAGATATGATTTATTCTCTATGAGATATGTGTTATGTGTGTGTGTGCCTCATCTGTTATGTGAAATATGTGTTGATTAAAGCATGCTATACAGGTTTTTAAACTATGTATACAAAATGTATATTTTATCTACTAATATGTTGGGTAGAACATGGGTAGATAGTTGGTGTGTAATAAACAGATGAGAGGCCTCGTTGTTGTTTGATTTAGTCATCTAGCGGAGTTTAGATGATGACCACATACTTTTCTAGATAGTCTTGTGGAAACATTAGCAGGTTCGCCACCTGTAGGTGTTAATGAACTTGGGTGTTCATTCGCTGTACTCCATCCCCCTCATGGTTGCCTTATTTGACTTATATTGCTGAGGTACCCCCGAAGCATGTGTTGTCGCCCCGATGAAATAATCTTAGACTAGGTCCCTTATGTTAGTTGTTTTAGGGACATTAAAGTGAGAATAACGGGAATGGGTAATTGGGTTATTGTTGGTTGGTGAAAATTAAATATGATATTTATTGTGGGTTGAAAACCCTATATGCTCACCAGGCTCCCAAGCCTGACCCACTCAGTTTTAAATTGTATTACAGGAAGTGGCGGAAGGGCATGAGATGGATGAACCATCAAGTTGTTTTGTTTACAAGTCTGCATATGTTTATATTTGTTATATGACTTGTAATGTATTCGTTTATGCTTATTGGTCTGTATCGGAACATGACACCCCGAGTTTTGATTATAATGAAAATACATTTCTTTTATGAAATGCTTCGGTAAACATTGTTTTATCATGTTTTGTTTTTGGGAACAAATTCCGCAACTCTTTCAAATCAAAAGGATTTACTCTGAAAATATTTAAAAGCATAAATGAAAATCGGTCTTTTCTGGCCGAGATTTTGGGGATGTCACACAAAGCATCTTGATCAGTGAAATTTCATTGATTAGTATGGATGATGTGCTCAACAACTTGGAAGACAAGGTAGGCCCTTGTGCTGCCAAGTGGCAAGAAATTAAGATTGAACAGGTTCATTCCATATGAATTTGAATTTTTCTTAGACCTTGTCTTATGATAATAACAAATTCACATGGATGGGAACACATACACCATAAAATCTAAGTGGCATAAGGTTTTTCTCCAATTCATGAAAATGATTGTAAGGAAACACTTTCACTAAGAAGATTTTGAGAAGATAGCATTTGTGTTAATTGCATTTTCAAATTCGATTATGATTACGGTATCCCTCTTCATAGTTCGAATTGTGAGAAATTGCAAATAGTTTGAACATTCGGGAATTACTGTCGTAAGTTCTAGAAAAGTTTAGACACACATATGAGCTTTCCTATAAAAAGGTGTATGAGCTTAGATAAAGGCTTATCGAAGCACCTCATACAAGAAATTTGAACTTTGGTAAGAAAGTCAATAATTATTGATTTCTAGAAGTCCAGCTGATTTCTGGTTACATGTCAAAACTAGTGGGAGCATAAATGTTATGCTAGTAAAAATATAATTATCATGATAGTGGGAGCATGATTATTATGTTAAGTGTTTCATGATAGCAATACTAGCTATAGGAAACAAAGGTTAAGAATTTTGCAAAGTTGTAGAATTTGAAAAGTTGTTTCGCTATAGTAAGGGAGAGGATACTTATACTTTATTTCGAATCTAAAGGCTTAGATTGAAATATTAATCAAGCTTAGTCGTGAGCATATACGAATACCATGTTGAAGTGTTTCCACATTGAAAATTCTATATAGAAATATTACAGCAAGAGGCTGGTCTAGTATCATGTCTTTATGTAAGACATTATGGATCGTATCCCATATGCTTTGGATATAGGGTCGATTGCATATGTTATAATATTCACGTGTTCTAATTGTCCATCTACCTAGGGCATTAAGAGGACTAGAACCAGATGTGACTAAAGTTATTAAACAATTGTCAAGGATGATCTAAGGTTCGCTAAGGATTGATCGCTTGAAGTTGGAAGTATAGTAATGAATGGAACATATTGACATTATTATAAATAGGTGGGATTCTGTTAAAATGAATTGTCATATGGTAAATATAGAAATGTTTCCACAATGGGAGATGGATATTAAGAATCTATGTGTAAGTTAGAAACTTTTGTGCAAGACGGATGTTCAAAGGAATGTACTTTGAATGTGAGACTTCATTTCCATTGAATTGTCATGTAAAAATCTCCAATGAAATGCTTTGTGATGTAATTGGCAAACTCTTTGTGACTATGGTGCCTTGACATTACAAAAGGGTCATTGCATATAAGTTTAGACTCTAACGAATTCTAGAAGTGGCAATAATTAATTATTCTTACAGTAGTGATAAGGATTAGGGATTGTGAAATGAGTATCATTGGAAAATTGGTTTAATTGATATATTTCACAAACAAAGGACCATAGGCAAACATATTGTGTATCCATGGTGCATGGGATAACTATTGTTTTAATTCAAGTATTAAGTTGATTAATCAAAACATTATGCAATGAATAATGTATAATCAATATGGTGATTAAATAATAATTGTTTTATTTATATTCAAAAGTTTTGAGACCATATTGGATTAGATTATTTTTGTGTTTCACTTCGCATGTTTTAACTTCCCAAATAATAAGATTATTCGAACGTCCACAGTCAATCATACTTTGGAAGTAAGTAATGAGGTAAGACTGTCATGAATCCGTTTGTAGATTGTCTAAGTGTTTAGACATAGCACAAGTTTGATGCAGCGTTCATGAGTACTCCTGTAAAAAGATTTGAGTATTAGATTAAACCCATGCTCACGTGAACAACTTCATGTATTTTATCACGAGTGACTGTGAGATGATAATATCTTATATTCTTCAAACGGAGACATATGAGTCACATTTTACATGTTGGTTGCACAATGATGATATGTTAACGCACCAGTAACTTGGTGTTATAAAACATATTGTTGTGTGTAATCTGATGAGTAAATAGAGCAAGCATATGAGTCGAATTTTATCTTTTCCTTTTTCCCTAAGAGGGATAAGAGCGATATCTATGGGCCCCTCGATGATTTAGTGATGACAACCCTAAGCGCTTGGCCAAGCCGGGACTTATTTGATTTGTTCAATTATTCGGTCGTCAAAAATCGGAAATCGGGAAACAACACATGGATAGAGAGAATGATTATAATCCATATCTCATGTCCATACGATATCTAGAATGGAGGAATATATGATCCCTTATCTAGTGGACGCATTATTGATTAGAGTTGACAGCAGTCTTTTGAGAGCTACGATTGATAATCGGATTTTAAGTCGTACTTGCAATATTAATTATTAGACTTATCCAAGTGGGAGACTGTTAAAGTATGTGTCTAAACTCATAACTGTAATTGGTATGTACTTGACCCAATATGTAAAACCGAAAACAAAATTTTCATTTAAAATCACATAATTCTCATAATGCATTTCACAAGAATCTCATTTGTTAAGTTTACAATTCAAAACTCCATAATTGTTTGGTTAAAATCTAGGATCCTCAATAACATAACTCCTTCACTAGTGTGTACAATCAAGCTGGTGCCTTCCCGCGATCCTGAGAACAACCTAAAACACATAACACATAACACGGTAAGCACGAAGCTTAGTGAGTTGCCCAAAATACCACATATATTAGATTAGCCACTCGAGGCTATAACACTGTAAGACCCTCCGGTCTATGTGTCTCAGTGGGACCTTCCAATCCCACAGTTCATTGGACCCTCTGGTCCCATTGCTCGTTGGACCCTCTGGCCCAGTCTCAGTGAGAACCCTCTGGTCTCATAGCTCGTTGGACCCTTTGGTCCGGTCTCAGCATCACATAATATAGCATAAATATATATCACACAGAGAATGCACAACTCAAATAAGCACATAAGACCCTCTGGTCACACATAACTACCACTCTAAGTAAAGTATAGTGAGAAGACTCACCTGGCAAGCAGCAAGTAAATAACCTCGCACCCGAATCTCAAACTAGCCTCCCCATAACACAAGGAATGAATATATCTAATCAATACTCTTTTACACGACCCTAATAATTGAAGGCTATTCTTTCTTTCTCTAATTCACTAATTGGGTAAAAGACCATTTTACCCCTCCATGGTCTCTATTATTCATGTTGACCAAACCCCTGAGTCAATAGAAATCAAACTCGAGTCAACAGTCCAAGTTTGACCCGACTCGTCGAGTGCACTTACTTATGCGACTTGTCGAGTCCACTCACATCCTCAGAAGTCTCGTGAAGGTCCAACTCAGCTCGTCGACTTGACCCCCAACTCACCGAGCTATCGCATGATCAAGCTCATTGGGACAAACCCTCACCGACTCGTCGAGTCAGCCTATGGACTCGGCGAGTTCCTTCACTCTGATTTCCCATTCAGACGTCCAAATCCATATCTATCATTCCAAACCCTAGATCTAGCCCCCTAAGATCCAAAAGTCATGTCAAGCTCTGATCTTTATGTCCATGCATGGCATATGGTGCTCTAATTTCCCAAAACAATTCCAACAAGGTGCTTGCACACTATAACTCTTGTATGGCTGGGTAAAGCTTGTAACTTTGGGACTCTCTGGACCTCACAAGGTCCAAATCTAAAGTCTAGACCACAAAAGGGACCTTATGCACTCAAAGCCCCAACAATAGGTGGTAAAAAGCCCTAACTACCACCAACATGAGATCTAGTCACCATAAGATGAAAGGTGAGCAATTTTTACCTTTCTCGAAAGCTTCTGGACAAGATAACCTCAGATCTACTGGCCTCCTTCATGTTCCTTGATTGAATCCGACCCTTTACTTCAATAAGAAATGCACCAAACACTCAAATGCAAGCTCAAACTCTCTCTTTAAGCTTTATTGTTGTATAGGGTTTCTCTCAGGTTGAAAGAATGGTTAGTGACCTGCAATTGAGGCTGTAGGTTCCCTTATATAGGCCCCCAACCCCGGGAAATTAGGGTTTCTCTGTCCAACACCTACTCGGCGAGTCAGCTCTTTGACTTGTCAAGTCCACTCATTAATTCCACGTGCACAGCTCGACCCTACTCGATGAGTTGGACTCACAACTCGTCGAGTCATTCCATGAATCTCAAAGTTAACACATGATAATGCACCTAAAAGTCCGGATGTTACAATTCTCCCCCACTTAAATTAGATTTCGCCCTCGAAATCGCTTCTCAACGTCACATAGATGGAACATAAAAACCCGAAAGGTACCACCGAGAGGATCGCATACCACACAACTCACTTCCCCCCTGGACACCTGAAACCAAAAAGGAACTCCCAATCAAAGAAGAGTACATACCCTTTTGCCGCTTCAATACCCCCTTCTGACTCACCAGAATCTGAAAACTCTAGCGGCCGGTCACACTGCCAAACCGCCCTCTCAAGCTATCGCCATGTTATTCGCTCCTTGAATAACCGACCCTGGAAACTCATTGCCCCTCTGATTCTCTCGTTGCAACTTATACAGACAAGACAAAGCCCAAAAATTTGCCACTGGTCACTCACACCAGGCATACTAAGCGCTCCATATCCTACTCAAAGGAGCGAAAGGGGTCACGCTACACCAGGGACCCATCTACTGAACTGCCATCTAAAACCAATCTAAACAAAGAACTCTCAACACCCTGCCCTCAAACTCAAGAAAATAATCATGCTTGCTCAGAAGCATCCTCTGACATCTAACAGTCGTAAGCCTCAGCTCCCTCTCAGCTCCCTTTCAACACTGAGCACCAGGTCAACTCTCGTCTCCACAGTTGAACTTTCAAAGGTTACCCTTCTCATGTCCCAAACGTCTCATTGAATTCCTTCTCACAACACCTATCTCATCCCATTATGACACACAAGTCATGACGTTCGCTTTACCTCAAGCAGATACGAAAATCATCTCACCCTCGACCTCTGTCGTCTACTACTCATTAGTTCCATGCGCCTCGCGGTCCTTTCCATACAAGCGAACTAACCCACTTAGGTCTAAGAAATCAGGTGGCACACAATACCCCTCAAATTAAATTCACAACACGCAACCCATGCGTACCTCACTTCTCTGATTCCCTCTGATTGCGGTCTCTACAGCCGAACTCAGAATATAATGATTCCCGACAATTAGGGAGACCTCTGTCTCTCTCCTGGCCTGGCCATTGGGTCCCCAAAGACTCGATCCAATAAGGCTACTCAAGAGTAAGAACTCTCCTGCGTCATGCTTTGACTAACGAATAACACGGCTCCCCGCAGCACCACGACACTCTCTCCCTGGCTAGTGAGTACTACGGCTCCCTGCAGTATCACAACACCCTCTCGTTGACTAGTGAGTACTATGGCTCCCCGCTGTATCACAACACCCTTTCGCTGACTAGTCAGTACTACAGCTCCCCGCAGTATCACAACACCCTCTCATTTACCATTGACTACTACGGCTCCCCACAATATCACAACACCCTCTCGCTGACTAGTGAGCACTACGACTCCCCGCAGTATCACAACACCCTCTCGCTGACTAGTGAGTACTACGGCTCCCCACAGTATCACAACACTCTCGATGACTAGTGAGTACTACAAATCCCCGCAGTATCACAACACCCTCTTGCTGACTAGTGAGTACTACGACTCCCCATAGTATCACAACACCCTCTCTTATCACCCCACAATCTCATTCTTATGTCATTACTTTATTGCATTCACTAACCCATGCTTTGCGGCCCAACATAGATAGGTACACACACACCCACCCTGGCTAAGCATTACTACTCCTGACGACCATCGTCGGGACAAAACACTTTTTCTCACTGCAATTCATATTCTCAGATAAACCCGCTTGATGTCAATTAGCTGAAAGGGCTCCCACTGGAACCGAAAACACCTGACACACCACTTGCGATTTCATAACTCCAGTCTCAAGATATTCCAAAATTCAGGCATTATACTCGGATACCTCGGTACACCATTACAGATCCTCATGATATCTTGCCTCAACCACTGATCTCCTACTTACAACATCATACTCAGATACGGCTATACATCCTTCCAGAATCTCATAACACAATCAAAACATCAGAATATTCCAACTCTCAATTGAACACGGAGGAAACGTCAACGACTCAGAACACATTTGACGAACATCCGGAACTCCCTCCTCTATTGTTCAAAATCCCATGCAAGAATACACAAACCGACCCTGAATGTGGGTTGCCCAATCAACTTCTACCCTACCCAGAGAGCATATAACAATCCATACATTGAACCTGAAATTCTCAACCACTGAAACTATGCTTGCAAGCCTCCCACCTAGAATTTTTCACTACAATCCTATGGAATTCCTATCCACCACAAGATCTCCGACCAACGGCCACCTACCGAGGGGACACTCATCCTTTCCCGAACACATACAACATGAACGATCTTGTTTTTCACCTCGCCTCGACCACCAATAACCCTGGTCTTATGAATCCGAACCGTAGATCTCCATAATCATTTCTCTAACCGCACTTGAACGGATCGCTGATCCCCTCAATAGAATACCCAATTCTCCCCTACTCAGGGTTTGAACCATCACCGATTGGCATGCCAACAATATATATTCCACAGACTGTTTAACTAGGTATGCCACACTTGACTCTTGAAACGTATCACATACACTTGATGATCTTCCAATAGAGACCAAGCAACTCCAAACATCCCGAACCTCAGATAAAATCATTGAAAACTTCCCATCGGGACATCCAAAATCTCAAACTGACACGCTGTTAAACATCTAACCTGTCCCTTAGTAGCCATGGCTCTCAGTCCGAAAATAATGAACTACCACACTCCTCGTCTCTGATTCCTCGACTAGCCTCCTATTGCAGGAATCAAGAAAAGTAAGATACCTTAATCCCACAGTCGATGCACAATGCAGACTTCAAGGGCCACCGCCCCAATATACTCCTCTCGTTCACCGGGAACTGTTGCTAAGCGTATACCTCCCTCAATAAGGCATCTCCTTGTTCTCTTCCATTTTAGTCCCACTGATGACTCTCCCATGGTATAAAAATACCTCGCAACATCGTGCTACCCAAATGCTTTGGCGAAAAGGTTGCAACCCTATACTACCTCACGGGGTTTACCTCCCAACTCTGAACCTGGAAGCTCGTTACCTCCTTTGCTTCCCCCAGAAAATGAGGACAACGCAACTCTTGTCACAGAAGGTGACGTCTCATCCATTGGTCGATTGCTCAACTCAGACCGCGATTCTCCAATAAGCATTATCTCTACTCATCCCTGAGTCTTGCGACTCCAACTGACACTTCACCAAGAATCCATCGGAACTAACTCGATCTCCCTCTCAAGGTATGCTCCGTTGAAACTCGTTCAACATGACCCTCTGGCCCCATACTATATCACATCTGATCTCAGTCGAATCAATCATGATGGGGTAACCAGAAAAAAGGCACAAGCACTATCCTGTATAAATCATGGTACTCAACCCATCTTATCACTTCTCAATCTGCCACAAATCATGGTACTCGAACCATGACATCACCCCTCGATCTGCTACAAATCATGGTACTCGAACCATGACATCACCTCTCGATCTGCTACAAATCATGGTACTTGAACCATGACATCACCTCTCGATCTGCTACTTAAAACCTCCGGAATGCTCCCTGCATCAAGTATGGGTTCTCTTCTTTAAGTAGTACGGGCACATACTACTTGCCACATCTACCCATACTTTCTACACGGACCATCCCAGAGTGCCTAAGTAGCTGCTCAACCTTCTAGATCACCAATCACGTCACGCGTGTTCGCTTCCCAACGATATGCTCTACTTTGTCAGCATACTCATCTGACTAGGGTCACCCCTAGGCTCTTTCTAGGTTCTCACACTTCTCCGCCATCAGCTGCTGAAGAACTCTTTATGATGCTAGCCATCTACCTCTTGGATATCGTCATATTCTCTTGGTAGCTGACTCCCATCATCGAGAGTTCCACAAATCATAAAGCAAGCAGCATTCTGGCATCGCATAATCTCCACCAGCACGTAAAATCACTCTAGGTTACAACACTATTTGCTCTACTCACACTCAACAAGTGTCACCGAACTCAAGCAACTCTACCCCACATGGGCATCTAACTACTCTCTCAGTAGGCTCTTCTGATGCTCATCTAGGTACCTCTCCTAGATTACTCCTCTACTAGAAGCTATATCTCTAAAATATTCAGGCTGGATACTCTTACTCAGCACATACTCAAAAGCACATCACAGATAATAGCAACTCCTAGGCTAAGGCATCACAAATCAGGCCACTCTAGTCCAAAAATATGAAATACCTAGCCTATCCTCTATCTTGCAGAATATCACAAAATATCTCATAACACAAAAGTAGGGTATTTTGGCAAATCACCGTTCGGGCTCTGGCTGATTGTACACACTTCTCCAACTCGTTTTCTCTTAAACTCTTTCTCATTTTTAGAAAAATTTATCTCTTTTGAAAATCCTTCTCAAATCCTCAGTTTGTGTTCAAACACGCCTGGAGGTGCATTTGAATCCCTCAAACCAAGGCTCTGATACCAACTTGTTGTTGGATGAGTGTCTAAGTCCATAACTATTTTGGTATGTACTTGACCCGATGGTGCATGGTCCTTTTGGGTTGCCTTCACCTAAGCAACTTGATTGGAGAAATAAATAAAGAGAGAGAGGCTATTATGATTTATTAATATGTTATAAGAATAATATATTAAAGGAGAAATCATATTTGTTTAATTAATATTGGTCAATAATTAATTAAGAATTAATTTTGTGATCAAGTGTAATTAATTAAACTAGAGGGGCTGAATTGTAATTATGTAATAGTTACAAAATAAGGTAAGGATTATCTTAAATATAGGGTGAACGAATTTAAGGAGATAATGCCTTAGAATTCGACTAGGATAAGGGTTTCTAAGACTTATCTTATGGTTGCTTGGTGGGCAAACAACTAGATAAGGATAAGGACTAAAACCCTAATCTTTACACATATATAAACCCCCTAAGGCTCATGAATTCGTCTAAGCCTTCCCAAGAAGTCCTAGAGACGAATTCTAACACCTCTCCTCTCTCTTTATACCTTCTCTATTTGCTCTTGGTGTTTGTAAGCCATTAGAGGAGTGACACTTGTGACTCTAAGCCTTCCAAAGTCAATTCAAGGAGGAATTAGGATTGTTATTGCTACATAACAATCAAGGTAATATCTTAAACCTAATTATATGTTAATATTGATTTCAATATGCTAGAATTAGGGTTTATAGTCTTGGATTCAAAGCATGTGCAATAGAGAAACATAGATCCAAACATTAGGGTTTGTATGAGCACATAGGATGTCTTATGACCAAAACCCATCAATGGTATCAGAGCCTGGCTTGGTTTCAATTGTATTGATGCATTGTATATCTAAAAAATTCGATTTTTGGTGTTTTGGAGGCTGGACTCGCCGAGTCCATAGCTGAACTCGCCGAGTCCAAGGTGACTCGACGAGTCAACTCGTCAGATAGAGCTTATCTCGGGATTTCTTGCTGTTTTTGCATTGGGATAGTTACCTTATCATGTTAGATCAATATTAATCCGATTATATGATATATTTGACAATATTTTTGATCTAATTGAAGATATTTATCAATTAATAAGATAATTGTTTCCTTATAAGATAATTGATTGATTATTTTGAGTAAATTGATAAATTGTTTTGCAAGAAATCATTAAATAAATCAAATATGGATAATTATGTGATTTAGATTATTTGTTATTTGATCCTTATGTTATGAAATGTTTCATATTTTTCCCCTTTAGGTTTTATAGTTTAAATTTGAACCCAAAAGTTTTGTTGTTTTGAAATTTAAATAGTTGAAACCCTAATGTTTTGAAAAAAGGTTTCAAAACTTGCCCTCAAGTTTTGGAATTTAAATTTTGATTAAATGGTTTAATTTTGATGTATATTTAAATTCTAAACCCTAATGTGTTGAAATGTTTCAAAACTTGCCCTCAGGTTTTGGAATTTAAAAGTTGATTAAAAGTTTAATTAGGAATGTTAAATTCTAAAACTCTAGTATAGTTTTGAAAAAGTTCAAATCACACCCTTATGGTTTTATTAATTAATTAAGGTGTATAATAATAAATCCATAAAAGTTTAGGTTTACAATTTAATTGAATTAAAAGTATGATTGTTAAATTAGACCACCTAATTTTTAAAAGTGTAAAATACACCCTATACTATATATAACATTAAAAGTCTAACATTATATATATGTATGAGTAAAAGTTAGTTTTACCGTTAGTAGGCCTCATTCACGAAGCTGGTCTATAAGGGGTGTTTAAGGAAATTGCCTATAAAATGACGATTGAATGGGTATCCACTCTTACCCACCGCACTCTTGACTAGTGGAGGGTCGTTAGCCGAACGGGTAGGATAGAACAAAACCTTCCATTATAAGTATAATGAAGTATAAAAGTAACTAAATGTTTTCATAAAATTCCCAATCTTAGTTACTTAGGCAAAAGCGAATTGATGCAATTCCATGAAATTACACTTTGTGCCCTTGCGAAGACGTTAGTGGAGCGTGTGTGGTTTACCGGCACACTAAATGGTTCTAAGCAAAGGTAGCAAAGGGTGACTCAATGTTTGTCATAGTTCGGTGGAGTGTGTGTGGTTTACCGGCACATCGAATAGGTGACTGTAACATGTGAGGGCACCATCTGAGTTTGCATGGTTATTCACACCCGCTTTGTGATCCTCGGCATCCCAGTCACAAACTAGAGGGGCATATCGAGATTTAAACATGCCATTGAAATTTCAATGGATCTCAAAGGATCTAGGAGTTTTCATAGATTTAAAACTTAATTTTTTTCGTTATTCATGGTGGAAATTAGTGAATCGTCATTCACTTACCTTCAAATATTCTGCAATTAGGGTTATGGCATCCCTCTCCCGAGTTGTAGAATATTGTGTTGGGTCCTAGCCTTAGTATTTCATTTGGGTGATTTACTAAGGACACAATCTATCAACTAACTTGAATTCGTTTTTCTCCCGTGTTGTAGATGTCAAAGTTCGACAACTATGGTCTTCTCAAATCCCGTGGAACAAGCATTCCACATGAAGATGATATACCACGATTCGATTGAGGAACAAGAAATCATGCTTCACTTCCTCTACCTCCTCCAATTATTCTCCCTAACCCACAAGATTGTAAAATTGAAAGGTTCAATATCACTCAAGCCCTTTTGGCAAGTAAACATAAAGAAGGAAAGTCGGTGTGTGCACACGTCCTAGGGATAAAGTCACACATTGATAGGTTAAGAATGTTGGGATCCGTTGTTTGTGAGGAAATAGCTGTTGATTGGGTTCTTCAATCACTTCCTAACTCATATAGTGAGTTCGCAAGAGAGTACTATATGATGAACCACGACGTGACCCTTATAGATCTCACCTATATGCTTATTGCTGCTGAATCAGCAATGGTTTGGCGCAATAGAAAGGCAAAGTTGATTGGTGAATCTGCCTTCAAGACCTCTATGGATATAGACAATGGCAATGAAAGACATGCTATGATCGAAAAGTTTGATCATAAGAGAAAGGCAATGTCTGAAGTAGTTCCATGTGCTATTCCAAAAGAGTCGATTTGCTTTTATTGCCTAGAGAAGGGGCATTGGAGACGAAGCTGCCCCATTTACCTAAGAGATCTAAGGGATGGGAGAGTCAAAACGTATGGTTTTGCTTTAGGTAAAATCCATTGACTAACTCTTTTGAGCTTCATTCTAGATTCTGAATACATAATGTGATAAGATTACAATTGATGTTTTTGTAGGATCGATGAAAAGAAAGGAAGCTTAACGGAAGAAGTGAGCAGAATCTAACCGTGAAGGAATGGATTTCGATCGCGTTTCTCGAAGATTAGATTCTTGAGCTACTACTTAGAGTTAGAATTAGATTGCTAAGAAAGATGTATTAGCATAAGTTTTTCAATGAGTTGCATTGTAAGGACAAATTTTTCCGCAATAAAATAAATTTTGATTTTAAATTTTATTTATTTATCCTTACAATGGCGTGTATGAAAAAAAAATTGATGTTAAAATGTTTCTATTATTAGCAATAATGGATTTGGTTCTTATTATGTTATGGAAAGTCGAGAATTTACCAAATAAGGAGAGTTTCTCATCGCCCAAGTTTCAATTGGACAGAAACTTGGAATCATGCAACATGGATGCACGATGAATGAGAAATTTCGTATTTGGAAAATTAAACTAATTCATTGACAAAGTGTCAAGTGAAGGACTAGGAGATCGAGGACACAAAGTTGTGTGTTGATCAAATTCCACCATAAGAGTAACAAGATATTCGTCATGATTTACTAAAGGTTTAGTAAATATGATTATACTTATAAGATTAAGTGTAATTCTGAATTGATTGAAAAAGTTTAAATCAATAGTAGAATGAATAAGAAGAATCAAGTAGGCAGAAAGATAAAAGTTTCTCCCTTTTAAGAAGAAGGGAGAGTACCTTTTATGCTTTATGATAGGTCTTAATGATTAAGAACCATATCTCAATTGATCCTCTAAGTGAGTCTTAGTACAATTGTATGTTTAAGAAGAGGAATCAAGGATTGAAGAAATGGTTAAATCAAGAAGTCAATCATACTTCGTTCCAATAACAAGTCTTAAAGTTAAGATTGTGACATTGATTGAAAAGTATTAAGAAGGTTTATAACATTCATCAATTGTGGAAAGTTGTGATGTCATGGATAAGACACAGACCAACTAGGACCAAAGTTATGAAGTGTTTTGTCTTGATAAAAGCTACACTAACTCTTGAATATTTGTTTGTCAAGAAATGTTTATTGACAAGAGAATCTTATATGCCAAGGAGTCAGTGGGAGTCTTAATGGTCTTGAAAGGTTTCAAGAACAAATCAAATAAACCTTATCGATCATCACTAGCACACGAGTTGAGGTTTACAACCTATCATGAAGACATTATTTTGTTTCTGTGCCAATCCATTCGAGTTAATTATGCATGTGAGTCTTATGAGTTCTCATTTGAATGCATAAAAGGCAAGGACCTTGATCAATGGAAAGTACATTGATAGGATAAGGTGAGCTGCTTAACTACTTAGAAGACGTGGTGGGCAGCTGTGCTACCATAAGGCAAGAAATCAAGATTAAGAAAGTTTGATCCATATGAGTTTGAATTTGTCGTAAACTTTGGTTTTAACAAATTCACATGGATAGGAACACATACACCGTTTAAATCTAAGTGTCATAAGATTTCCTCCTTCATGAAAATGATTATGAGGAAATACTTTCACTAAGAAAGATTTTAAGAAGATAGTGATTGTAAAATTGCATTCTCGAATTCGATTATGGTTACGGTATCCCTTTCCATATTTTGAATTGTGAGGTTTGGAAATTAGTCTTAAGTGTTTAGATACACATATGAACTATCGAAGGCAAAGGTGTATAAGTTCAAGAAACCTTGATAAAAGATTATCAAAGCACTAAATATTAGAAACATGAACTTAAGAAATTCAATAAGCATTGTTTTTCTGAAAGTTAAGATGTTCATGAATACATGTCGAAGCTAGTGGGAGCATAAGTGTTATGTTTTATAATAATCATCATGATAGTGGGAGCATAAATGTTATGATTGTATGATTATTAAGGCACGTATTGCAAAGTTGGCAATATTAATTATAGAAAACAAGAGTTATACCTTGCAAAGTAGTAAGGGTTATAAAGTTGTTTCGCTATAATTAAGGGAGAGAATATTATGCTTCATTTCAAATCTAAAGGCTTAGGTTGAGAAATGTTAATAAATTTAGTCAAAGGTACATAGTGTGTTCATAAAATTTCGATTATGATTACGGCATTCCTCTTCACAATTTGAATTTTGAGAACATAGCAAATAAAACATTATGCGTCGTGTCCCATACGCTTCGGGTATAAGATCGATTGCAAATGCTTTAATGTTTGACCATTCTAAAATTTCCAAATGTCTAGCGCATTTAGAGGGAAAAAGGACTAGAATCGTTTTTGACTAAAATAATTAAACAACTATCAAAGGACAATCCAAAGTGCGACGAGGATTGGTCGCTTGTGAGTAGTTGGAAGCATGGTATTGGATGGACCACATCGACATTATTATAAATAGAAAATATTCTATTAAGAATGAGTTGTCATATGGAAATTATAGAAATGTTTCCATACTGGATGGACCATATTGACATCATTACGAATAGATAAGATTCTATTAAGAATGAGTTGTCATATGCAAAATATGGAAGCGTGTCCATATTGGGAATTGAATATTGAAAATCTATGTCTAGATTAGAAACTTTTATGCAAAAGGATGTTCAAAGGAATGTACTTTGAGTGAGAGACATCATATCTAAGGAATTGTCTTGTAACAATCTCCGATAGAGGACTTTGTAATATCATTGGCAATAGTCTTTGTGACTTTGGTGCAGTGACATTACGAAAGGATAGTTGCATAGAATGTTAGAATCTAGCATATTCTATAAGTAACAAGAATTTGATATTCTTTAACTTATGAAAAACGGATTTGGAGTTGTGAAATGAGAAGGATTGGAAATGTGTTCAATGTGATCTATTTCACAAAGTAAGAACCATAGGTAAACATTGTGTGTATGCTAGGAGCATGGGACAAGTGTTGGAATTCAAGTAAGAAGTTGATTACCCGAAAAGACAAATAATGAGTAATCAATATGGTGATAAATAAAAGGCGTTTTATTTATACTCAAAGGCTTGAGGCCATATGGGATTAGTATTATTCTTGTGTTTCACATTTGCATGTTTTGACTTCCAGAATAATTGAGTTTATTAAGAATAATCGAATTATTCGAACGGGCCACAGTTGTTCATATGTTGGAAGTAGATATGAATGAAGATTGTCGTGAATTGGTGTGTGGATTGTCTAAAGAGCATTAGACATAAGCAAATGTTTGCTGCAACGTTCATGAGTGCTTATGAATATGATTTGAGCATTGGATTAAACCCACGCTCACTTGGATCACTCCACGAATTGTATCACGAGTGATTGGTGAGCCGATAACATCTTATATTCTTGAAACCGAGATGTGTGAGTTGTATCTTGCGAATCGGTTGCACATTGATAATATCTAAACGCACTAGTAACTTGGTGTTATAAAACATATTGTTGTGTGTGATTCGGTGCATGAGTGCAAGCGAGCATTGTATCAAAGTTTATCCATTCCTTTTATTCAAAGTAGGATAAAGGCAATATCTTTGGGCCCCTCGATGGTTTAGTGATGACAAACGTAAATGCTCGGCCGGGCTAGGGCTAATTTGATTTGTTCAATTAGTCTGTCGTCATAAATCGGAAATCGAGATATAGTACAAAGAGAATGATTTGAAATCATGTCTCATATGATATCTAGAATGGAGGAATATATGATCCCTTATCTAACGGCACGCGTATCTGATAGGATCAGAGTTGACAGCGGCTTTGGAAAGCTACGATTGCAGATCGGGATCCGAAGTCATACGCAGAATAGTTGTTAGACTTATCCAAGTAGGAGACTGTTGGATTAGTGTCTAAGTCCATAACTATTTTGGTATGTACTTGACCCGATGGTGCATGGTCCTTTTGGGTTGCCTTCACCTAAGCAACTTGATTGGAGAAATAAATAAAGAGAGAGGTTATTATGATTTATTAATATGTTATAAGAATAATATATTAAAGGAGAAATCATATTTGTTTAATTAATATTGGTCAATAATTAATTAAGAATTAATTTTGTGATCAAGTGTAATTAATTAAACTAGAGGGGCTGAATTGTAATTATGTGATAGTTACAAAATAAGGTAAGGATTATCTTAAATATAGGGTGAACGAATTTAAGGAGATAATGCCTTAGAATTCGACTAGGATAAGGGTTTCTAAGACTTATCTTATGGTTGCTTGGTGGGCAAGCAACTAGATAAGGATAAGGACTAAAACCCTAATCTTTACACCTATATAAACCCCTAAGGCTCATGAATTCGTCTAAGCCTTCCCAAGAAGTCCTAGAGACGAATTCTAACACCTCTCCTCTCTCTTTATACCTTCTCCATTTGCTCTTGGTGTTTGTAAGCCATTAGAGGAGTGACACTTGTGACTCTAAGCCTTCCAAAGTCAATTCAAGGAGGAATTAGGATTGTTATTGCTACATAACAATCAAGGTAATATCTTAAACCTAATTATATGTTAATATTGATTTCCATATGCTAGAACTAGGGTTTATAGTCTTGGATTCAAAGCATGTGCAATAGAGAAACCTAGATCCAAGCATTAGGGTTTGTATGAGCACATAGGATGTCTTATGACCAAAACCCATCACTTGTAACACCGTAAATTTTCGAAAACAAAATTTTCATTTAAAATCACATAATTCTCATAATGCATTTCACAAGAATCTCATTTGTTAAGTTTACAATTCAAAACTCCATAATTGTTTGGTTAAAATCTAGGATCCTCAAAAACATAACTCCTTCACTGGTGTGTACAATCAAGTCGGTGCCTTCCCGCGATCCTGAGAACAACCTAAAACACATAACACATAACACGGTAAGCACGAAGCTTAGTGAGTTCCCCAAAATACCACATATATCACATTAGCCACTCAAGGCTATAACACTGTAAGACCCTCCGGTCTATGTGTCTCAGTGGGCCCTTCTAGTCCCACGGTTCGTTGGACCCTCCGGTCCGGTCTGGTTGGGACCCTCCAGTCCCATGGCTCGTTGGACCCTCTGGTCCGGTCTCATTGCTCATTGGACCCTCTGGTCCGGTCTCAGCATCACATAATATAGCATAAATATATATATATATATATATCACACAGACAATGCACATCTCAAGTAAGCACATAAGACCCTCTGGTCACACATAACTACCACTCTAGGTACAATATAGTGGGAAGACTCACCTGGCAAGCAGTAAGTAAATAACCTCGCACCCGAATCTCGAACTAGCCTTCGCCTAACACAAGGAATGAATATCTATAATAATTACACTTTTACACGACCCTAATAATTGAAGGCTATTCTTTCTCTCTCTAACTCTCTAATAGGGTAAAAGACCATTTTAACCCTCCATGGTCTCTATTACTCATGTTGACCAAACCCCCGAGTCAACAGAAGTCAAACTCGAGTCAACAGTCCGAGTTTGACCTGACTCGTCGAGTGCACTTATGCAACTCATCAAGTCCACTCACATCCTCAGAAGTCTCGTGAAGGTCCAAGTCAACTCGTCCAGTTGATCCCCCAACTCGTCGAGCTATCGCATGATCAAGCTCATTGGGACAAACCCTCACCGACTCGTTGAGTCAGCCATTCCTTCGCTCTGATTTCCCATTCAGACGTCCAAATCCATATCTATCATTCCAAACCCTAGATCTAGCCTTCTAGGGTCCAAAAGTCATGTCAAGCTCTGATTTTTATGTCCATGCATGGCATATGGTGCTCTAATTTCCCAAAACAATTCCAACAAGGTGCTTGCACACTATAACTCTTGTATGGCTGGGTAAAGCTTGTAACTTTGGGACTCTCTGGACCTCACAAGGTCCAAATCAAAAGTCTAGACCACAAAAGGGACCTTATGCACTCAAAGCCCCAACAATAGGTGGTAAAAAGCCCTAACTACCACCAACATGAGATCTAGTCACCATAAGATGAAAGGTGAGCAATTTTTACCTTTGTCGAAAGCTTCTGGACAAGATAACCTCAGATCTACTGGCCTCCTTCATGTTCCTTGATTGAATCCGACCCTTTACTTCAATAAGAAATGCACCAAACACTCAAATGCAAGCTCAAACTCTCTCTTTAAGCTTTATTGTTGTATAGGGTTTCTCTCAGGTTGAAAGAATGGTTAGTGACCTACAATTGAGGCTATAGGTTCCCTTATATAGGCCCCCAACCCCGGGAAATTAGGGTTTCTCTATCCAACACCTACTCAGCGAGTCAGCTCTTTGACTCGTCAAGTCCACTCATTAATTCCACGCGCACAACTCGACTCTACTCGACGAGTTGGACTCACAACTCGTCGAGTCATTCCATGAATCTCAAAGTTAACACATGATAATGCACCTAAAAGTCCGGATGTTACAATTCTCCCCCACTTAAATTAGATTTCGCCCTCGAAATCGCTTCTCAACGTCACATAGATGGAACATAAAAACCCGAAAGGTACCACCGAGAGGATCGCATACCACACAACTCACTTCCCCCCTGGACACCTGAAACCAAAAAGGAACTCCCAATCAAAGAAGAGTACATACCCTTTTGCCGCTTCAATACCCCCTTCTGACTCACTAGAATCTGAAAACTCTAGCGGCCGGTCACACTGCCAAACCGCCCTCTCAAGCTATCGCCATGTTATTCGCTCCTTGAATAACCGACCCTGGAAACTCATTGCCCCTCTGATTCTCTCGTTGCAACTTATACAGACAAGACAAAGCCCAAAAATTTGCCACTGGTCACTCACACCAGGCATACTAAGCGCTCCATATCCTACTCAAAGGAGCGAAAGGGGTCACGCTACACCAGGGACCCATCTACTGAACTGCCATCTAAAACCAATCTAAACAAAGAACTCTCAACACCCTGCCCTCAAACTCAAGAAAATAATCATGCTTGCTCAGAAGCATCCTCTGACATCTAACAGTCGTAAGCCTCAGCTCCCTCTCAGCTCCCTTTCAACACTGAGCACCAGGTCAACTCTCGTCTCCACAGTTGAACTTTCAAAGGTTACCCTTCTCATGTCCCAAACGTCTCACTGAATTCCTTCTCACAACACCTATCTCATCCCATTATGACACACAAGTCATGACGTTCGCTTTACCTCAAGCAGATACGAAAATCATCTCACCCTCGACCTCTGTCGTCTACTACTCATTAGTTCCATGCGCCTCGCGGTCCTTTCCATACAAGCGAACTAACCCACTTAGGTCTAAGAAATCAGGTGCCACACAATACCCCTCAAATTAAATTCACAACACGCAACCCATGCGTACCTCACTTCTCTGATTCCCTCTGATTGCGGTCTCTACAGCCGAACTCAGAATATAATGATTCCCGACAATTAGGGAGACCTCTGTCTCTCTCCTGGCCTGGCCATTGGGTCCCCAAAGACTCGATCCAATAAGGCTACTCAAGAGTAAGAACTCTCCTGCGTCATGCTTTGACTAACGAATAACACGGCTCCCCGCAGCACCACGACACTCTCTCCCTGGCTAGTGAGTACTACGGCTCCCTGCAGTATCACAACACCCTCTCGTTGACTAGTGAGTACTATGGCTCCCCGCTGTATCACAACACCCTTTCGCTGACTAGTCAGTACTACAGCTCCCCGCAGTATCACAACACCCTCTCATTTACCATTGACTACTACGGCTCCCCACAATATCACAACACCCTCTCGCCGACTAGTGAGCACTACGACTCCCCGCAGTATCACAACACCCTCTCGCTGACTAGTGAGTACTACGGCTCCCCACAGTATCACAACACTCTCGATGACTAGTGAGTACTACAAATCCCCGCAGTATCACAACACCCTCTTGCTGACTAGTGAGTACTACGACTCCCCATAGTATCACAACACCCTCTCTTATCACCCCACAATCTCATTCTCATGTCATTACTTTATTGCATTCACTAACCCATGCTTTGCGGCCCAACATAGATAGGTACACACACCCACCCTGGCTAAGCATTACTACTCCTGACGACCATCGTCGGGAGAAAACACTTTTTCTCACTGCAATTCATATTCTCAGATAAACCCGCTTGATGTCAATTAGCTGAAAGGGCTCCCACTGGAACCGAAAACACCTGACACACCACTTGCGATTTCATAACTCCAGTCTCAAGATATTCCAAAATTCAGGCATTATACTCGGATACCTCGGTACACCATTACAGATCCTCATGATATCTTTCCTCAACCACTGATCTCCTACTTACGACATCATACTCAGATACGGCTATACATCCTTCCAGAATCTCATAACACAATCAAAACATCAGAATATTCCAACTCTCAATTGAACACGGAGGAAACGTCAACGACTCAGAACACATTTGACGAACATCCGGAACTCCCTCCTCTATTGTTCAAAATCCCATGCAAGAATACACAAACCGACCCTGAATGTGGGTTGCCCAATCAACTTCTACCCTACCCAGAGAGCATATAACAATCCATACATTGAACCTGAAATTCTCAACCACTGAAACTATGCTTGCAAGCCTCCCACCTAGAATTTTTCACTACAATCCTATGGAATTCCTATCCACCACAAGATCTCCGACCAACGGCCACCTACCGAGGGGACACTCATCCTTTCCCGAACACATACAACATGAACGATCTTGTTTTTCACCTCGCCTCGACCACCAATAACCCTGGTCTTATGAATCCGAACCGTAGATCTCCATAATCATTTCTCTAACCGCACTTGAACGGATCGTTGATCCCCTCAATAGAATACCCAATTCTCCCCTACTCAGGGTTTGAACCATCACCGATTGGCATGCCAACAATATATATTCCACAGACTGTTTAACTAGGTATGCCACACTTGACTCTTGAAACGTATCACATACACTTGATGATCTTCCAATAGAGACCAAGCAACTCCAAACATCCCGAACCTCAGATAAAATCATTGAAAACTTCCCATCGGGACATCCAAAATCTCAAACTGACACAAGTTCTTCGATTTGCTTACACACGCATTGAAAATAATGATTTCCGCTTTCTTGCAATTCAAATCTGATAACATAATGGTTTGAAATTAATGAATGTCACTTATGTTTTTTTAAGTTGAAGGTTGTAATTAGTTAATCCATTTCCAAATCAAAAATCTCTTTGAAATTTGGGGAGTTACAGTTTCGCATGCTATATAATCTAACTAGTTTTTAGAATAATATTCCATGTATTATGATATACATATATTAAAAACCATCGTTCCTAATAACAGTACATTTTACCCGTTTAAGATTTTAACCACGTTAATTTGTACCCAATGACTCTTTTCGTCCTTCTAGAATCTAGATTTCCAACACCCGTCTTCCCCAATCGTATTTTCCCACCGCCAACGGTTTTCATATGTTTCTCCAAAATCTTTGAACTCCTTTCCTTCGCATTACCAAGATGTTGCAACCAAACACCTTCTCACCACCGCCATCATCGATTGTCACTCTTTCCGCCGCTGCCGCCGACCCATATCCAATGCGTCAATTGAAAATCCTAGTTGGCTTCCAATTTCCTATAGCGCAGCATCGACAAATGTAGCTTTTTTGGGCTTATATAACGCTCTATTTTTTGTTTCCTAAATATTCAACTACATCGTAGAAGCACAATCGAAACTTTCTGGTATCTCATTTTCCGTTCATATGTCTTGCATCGTATGTGACTTTTCTAGCTCCTTCAGGTTTATGTCGATTAATTTATCCTAATTATATCCACATTTGTTTAATTCTTTTGTTCACAAATACAACTGATTAGATGGTAGTATGGTAGATGAATTTATAAAGAAGTTTTTTAATTTCATTTGATTATGAACGAAAGCAGGAACAAAACTCAAAGGAGTGGATAAACCGTAAATGAAGGAATGAAACTGAACAATCAAGGGTGAAATTGTTTGGTGGATCATGACTTTTAGAATTTGAAGAACCTACCTCAATGATAATCCAACTCCAAGATGCAGGTAAACTTTCAAATTATTTTGGTTTTTAGGTGTAACTGTCGTTTGTACCCTTTTATCGTATTTTGGAGGCCTTATTTCCTTATACCTCGACTAAGGGAGAAGGTATGTGTCAATATCATCCGTCTCATCCCTATCATCTTCGCTCTTTTATAAAAGCGCCACATCAAAATTAGCTTAAAGTTCATTTTTTAATGAGTATGTTGGTAGAGGAAAGTTATAACATTTTATGTATAGTTGTTCAATATACAAAAACTCATGTTATTGCCATATATATTTGATTAAATATTAGATAGATTCAATCTTGCATTGCAGATCACGCCTGGAGAGAGAGGGAGAGAGAGAGAGAGAGAGAGAGAGAGAGAGGAGGAGGAGGAGGAGGAGGAAGGAAAACCAGAAGGGGGACTTTAATCGTCAACTTTTCCAAGTAATTGTAAAGTCATTTAAAAAAAACTATTCAATCATTTGACCATTAATTTTCATAAAGTTGTTTATATTGTTTTTTTATTATTATTTTCTTTCTATTACCATTCTAATATTTTGCTTTGCCCATTATTTAGTGGTAACAACAACCGGAAAAGTGAATTATTGGATGGTTCCAATGCAACCACTTGGCTAAGAACGATGGAGAATTAGACATATTGGTGGAGGTAATGAACAATAACATGCATTAACATTGTAATTAGTTTGTTAAAGAATCCTTTTATAATTATACATAGAACTAATGAGTTTTTATATTATTTTAATTTATTTTATGACTTTTTAGCTGGCACAACCCTTGTTGTATCCTTACCAGCTCTGGTGAAATCTGTTAAAACTTCAGGTATGTTTTTTGACAGTAATCTTGATTATATGGAACCTTTTGATGGTAAACGTTTAACATGTGAAACCTTGTTGGATGTAAAACCTTTTGTACTACTTCTACATGCGTAGATATGTATGATCTAGTTGTCAATAACTCTAAAGTATGATGCTTATAAGTTGGGAGTTTAAAATAATTAAATTGAAAAATTCAAATATTGCAAAACATAGCTTGTGGAATTATAGTTGCACATGTGAAAAAGCTAAACTTTAAAAACTAAATCTTTCAATTAAAGCATTGTAGTTTGATCCACATGCACACACACACACACACACACACCTAATTATAGCATTGTAAAATCAAAGTACAATGCTTTAATAAGAAAAATAATTAAAAATCTGTATTTAGTTTTAATAACCCATCCTTTTGGAAACGCCTTGGATCTCAAACATTGGCACCAACTTTAATTTTTGTGTTCTATTACCAGCATGAATTTTGTTTATAACAATGTTTTTTTTGACACTTGAATGCAATTTGTTAATGTTATCCACTATGAAAATGTGTGATTTCATGAAAAATGCTTATCAGTGGTATTTGGCTATAGAAGAATAGAAGAGACTGTCGAGTTGAGCCTAAATAAACTCCACAATCTGAAAGGGATATTAAGTCACATGCAATTCTTGCCTGAACTGTTAATGGAATTGTTACAGAGTAGGTTCTTACTTGTACCCAGTAATACATGAATAATTGCTTGAAAAGAAACATTTTTTTTGTCTTTAAGTTTTAATTTTTAGAGGATAATCAAGCGTCTTGGGCAGTTGGTGAGGTTGAGAAGCCAACAACTAATAAGCTTTTGCTTAAAAAAAAAAAAGCAATATGTGATTTATAGAACATTTTATTAGCATAAAAAAAATTAATATGAATTTAATTTTATATGAAGCACAAGTTGGGGAATCTCATTTATTTTTGATAGGTTGATCCTTCAATTCAATTGAATTTTGAGGTTTTGGTTTCAAAAAGAGTTGTTTTGCAATTTTACTCATTGTTTTAAAGCTTATTAAAAAAACTTTTGAACCCAATTACAAATAAAACGAATGTGTTTAGGGTGTGGGTTATCGGTTATGTAGTCATTAGGACCAAAAGTGTTTGGAAACTTCAAAAGAGCTCAAGTGGCAGGACAAAACTTAGTCGGTCCAAAACTGCTTAGGACTAAAATGAAATATATGTATCTTCTAAAAAGAATTGACCCTAAACTTATAGATAACAAAAAAGAAAAATAATATACGAAATAAAACAAACGCCATCTAGCAACTTTGTCCCATCCGTAGCATGGGTTCACCTACTAGTTATTATTATTAATATGACTATATTTATGATAAGATATTCGGCTATCAAGTTCAACGAAGTATATTATTACCAACTAACTATTGATCTAAAAGAACATTTGATGTACCAATGTAGCAATTGGATTTATTTAGTATTTAAATAAGATCACACATATTTTATTTCAACACATGAGTTGAACACTTCAATATATTTACACTTGTGTTATTCGTGACTATGTATAAATCGGCAAAGCATAAAACCAAAGATTAATAATGTTTCTCTTGAGCTTTAACATCATTATGGCTAATGGTAGGAATAGCAGGAGGCCTTGCTTGATCATACCCAATACAATAACAGGTTTTCCAAATGCATACAACATATGCATCAAAAGGACAAGGAGGTTCAATAAAATCACAGTCAGAATCTTTACTACAAGAACCATGTGCGACTTGTGGGAAGCTCGTCATACCTATTATAACAACAAATATTATATATTTGACATCTAAAATTTTTGAGTATTGATAACATATATATATATATATATATATATATATATATATATATATATATATATATATGTTGTGTATCGTATGTATAACTTTATTATTTCTAAGAAAAGAATAATTAACCCGCAACATAAATCAACATAATGATGAAAGTCATTTTCATGAGAATTCTCTCCATCTTTGCAAGCAAATGTGTTTTTAATAATATTTACTATGAAATGATGTTTATATATAGGTATTCTATAGGTTTCATTTATCTAATATTCTTAGGTTTCATAAATAT
This sequence comes from Lactuca sativa, assembly GCF_002870075.4. Lineage (NCBI taxonomy): Eukaryota > Viridiplantae > Streptophyta > Magnoliopsida > Asterales > Asteraceae > Lactuca > Lactuca sativa. Next base: position 36,469,047 of record NC_056625.2, on the reverse strand, counting down.
TTGCATTTATGACCTATTTGTTATTTGGAAAATGATTTAGTCTTGAAACGGTTCTCTCATTGATGTTTGATGTTTTAATAGGTAGTTATTATAGAGACACTTTGAATTAGACTAGACAGCGTATATAGAAATGTATCTTTTATATATAATGACGATGGACATAACAATTAATAATTCTATAAGAATATTTTATTTCAAAGAAAAAGTTGTTACCTTATATATATATATATATATATATATATATATATATATATATATATATATATATATATATAACTCCTGAAGTTAGAGATCTCATGTGGAGTAGCAGAAGACTCATCCATTTCCTTTAGCTCCTCGTTGAGGACATATTCCTTGTCCCCGTAGGTCGACTTGTTGCAGTGTGATGGTGTCCATTTCCTCTTCAAGCCGTGTGCTTCTTGTTTGAGGATTAATACAACTTCTTCGATTCGCTTACACACGCATTGAAAATAATGATTTCCGCTTTCTTGCAATTCAAATCTGATAACATAATGGTTTGAAATTAATGAATCTCACTTATGTTTTTTTAAGTTGAAGGTTGTAATTGGTTAATCCATTTCCAAATCAAAAATCTCTTTGAAATTTGGGGAGTTACAGTTTCGCATGCTATATAATCTAACTAGTTTTTAGAATAATATTCCATGTATTATTATATACATATATTAAAAACCATCGTTCCTAATAACAGTACATTTTACCCGTTTAAGATTTTAACCACGTTAATTTGTACCCAATGACTCTTTTCATCCTTCTAGAATCTAGATTTCCAACACCCGTCTTCCCCAATCGTATTTTCCCACCGCCAACGGTTTTCATATGTTTCTCCAAAATCTTTGAACTCCTTTCCTTCGCATTACCAAGATGTTGCAACCAGACACCTTCTCACCACTGCCATCATCTATTGTCACTCTCTCCGCCGCTGTCGCCGACCCATATCCAGTGCGTCAATTGAAAACCCTAGTTGGCTTCCAATTTCCTATAGCGCAGCATCGACAAATGTAGTTTTTTTGGGCTTATATAACCCTTGATTTTTTGTTTCCTAAATATTCAACTACATCGAAAAAGCACAATCGAAACTTTCTGGTATCTCATTTTCTGTTCATCTGTCTTGCATCGTATGTGACTTTTCTAGCCCGTTCAGGTTTATGTCGATTAATTTACCCTAATAATATCCACATTTGTTTAATTCTTTTGTTCACAAATACAACTGATTAGATGGTAGTATGGTAGATGACTTTATAAAGAAGTTTTTTAATTTCATTTGATTATGAACGAAAGCAGGAACGAAACTCAAAGGAGTGGATAAATCGTAAATGAAGGAATGAAACTGAACAATCAAGGGTGAAATTGTTTGGTGGATCATGACTTTTAGAATTTGAAGAACCTACCTCAATGATAATCCAACTCCAAGACGCAGGTAAAATTTCAAATTATGTTGGTTTTTAGGTCTAAATGTTGTTTGTACCCTTTTATCGTTTTTTGGAGGCCTTATTTCCTTATACCTCGACAAAGGGAGAAGGTATGTGTCAATCTCATCCGTCTCATCCCTATCATCTTCGCTCTTTTATAAAAGCTCGACATCAAAATTAGCTTAAAGTTCATTTTTTAATGAGTATGTTAGTAGAGGAAAGTTATAACTTTTTATGTGTAGTTGTTGAATATACAAAAACGTATGTTACTTCCATAAATATTTGATTAAGGATTGGATAGATTCAATCTTGTATTGCAGATCACGGCTGGAGAGAGAGAGAGAGAGAGAGAGAGAGAGAGGAGGGGGAGGGGGAGGGGGAGGAGGAAGGAAAACCATAAGGGGGATTTTAATCGTCGACTTTTCCAAGTAATTGTAAAGTCATTTAAAAAAATCTATTCAATCATTTGATTATATAAACCTAAATAATAAGCTTTAAAGTGTCACCCCCCAAAACCGATAACGGTGGAATACGTCTCGGGGTGGAGGACATCATGTACAGTATCATCACAATTGCATAATAGTAAAAACAAGGAAACATACAACCATTGCATTTACATAGTGAATTTAATTACAAGTGTGTTTTGTAATGTTTAACAATCACCCAAAAGTAAATCAAAAATAAGAGATGGGTCTTGTGTGCTCCACCTTCTCCAAAAATGCTGCGTCTGTACCTGTCTATCTTTGACCTGAAGATACAAGTTATTTTGAAAACGAATATCAGCATAAAGCTGGTGAGTTAATAAGAGTTTAGCGTGAGTTTTTGTATACAAGCAATAGTGCGAAAAATGCGCCATTTATATTCATAAGCAGTAGAAACCTAGAAAAATCCCAATTTTCCAGCAAATACATTGTAAGTGAAAATCTGTTAAAAGTATGCATTCTTCCTTTTTGAAAACAGTTTATTGTAAAAGTATATTAGCAAATCTCCAAATAGTAGTGTGATAGAATAGGTTAAGCCTGTAATCATTGATAGTGGTGAAAGCTTCCTTTAGTGATAGATACTTACTTACTTCGGGATGTAGTTTAGCGTTTAGTGTAATATTCTAGTGTAGTTATAGTGTATTCCTTGTATATTTCTACTAGCGAGGATAATAGCGGATCCCATGACCTTTCCAGTCATGCACAGTATAGTGAAGTAGTGGCATCCCTGGGCCTGCACGGCGCAGACTAAAATTATCAGTCGGGATGTAATAGCGTCTGCCCCGTATATATCTATACATGTAGTGTCGTCTTCCTGCCGGAAAACTCCGGGCGTAGTGGGTAGCGAATAGAGTATCTCGTAGCGAGTTAGTGTATTATTGTTTGTTTAGTGTTTTCTCTTCTGTTATAGTGTAGAAATCTTTTAGTATTGATCATAGTGTATTCTCTTACTAGTGTATTGTCTAGTAATAGTGAGTATTATAGTGTAGAGAGTAGTGACTTTAGCGAGTAGTAGCAGTAGCAACATTAACTATACCTATTATAGTCATCTTAGTGTGGATGGTTCTTGACAGGGTAGTGACTTTAGTATTTTAGTGAAAGAGAATTATTCGTATCCCATACCAATATACAAGCTATATAACTAAGAAATCAACGACAGTCGGACAGATAACTACTACCCTAAGCCCACAATCAAACAAGAACAAGAAATAAGGCAAGATATCGGTCCTAAGTCCTCCAAGTCTTACTTATATAAATATATCAGAGTGGTTACGTTTTATAAGTAAATTGATTTAATAAAAGTACTTTCCAAAAGAACATTTAAAATCTGGCTTGCTGTCCAAAAATAGTTTTGAAAATGTAAAAAAAAAAAAACTGTTTATAAGGTATAGTGATAAATCACATGTGATTTGAACTAAGGATAGTGAATCACATGTGATCAATCCTCGTAACGTGGAAAATCATTTTGTAAAACTTTCCATAAACATATATAAGTAACTTGTATCCCCCCCCTAAAACATTTAAAACATTTGAAAGGTTCATTAAAGGGGTATGAACTAACCTGAATTCGCGTAATTCGGGTGAATCGGGTAAATCGGGTAAAAGTGTTGGTTGAGCGTTTGGTACCAAATAACGACTTGAGCACCTTTTAGGACCCTAATGTCATATGAAATATGTATTTTACAAGAAGTTAATCAGCTTATGCTTTTCATTATAGTATTTGGGCATTCTAGCATCGTTTTCGGAGTTTTAGTTTTTAGAAGGGGTTTCCGGGAGTGGTACAAGGCCAAGAATGATTTACGGGAGGGTCCATGAGCTCACTACCTTGGAGTTTACGGCCCAAAGGCTACTCCTTGGGAGTTTACGGCCATAAGCCCCCTAGGCTTGGCCGTAAACTCATGTGGTCCTCCAAATTGTATGTTTAAGACCTTATTTCACTTCCTTACTTTAATGGTATGAGTCTTGGACCAATATGGAGGGATTAAACTCTTATTTTTGTGTCATTTTGGGGAGTTTATGGCCAAGGCTTGTTCTTGGGCCGTAAACTCCATTTAATCCATCAAAATGGGTGTTTAAATGGTACAACATGTTCTCATTCACCTTAGGTAAATCCTAGAAGGCCTTAAAATGAGTTTTGGGACAATTTGGCATGAAAATTGGGGAGTTTACGGCCCAAGAATATCCTTGGTCGTAAAATCTTCATTTGGCCTCAAAATGGGAAGTTTAATGATACAACACACATCCAAGGGCCTTAGCTAAATTCCTTACATGCATTAGAGGAGTTTTGGGACTTGTTTGACACAAAAACTTGGGTGTTTACGGCCCAAGCTTAGCCTTGGCCGTAAACTCCTCTTTTTGTCTTCAAATGATATTGTTTGATGCATTTAAACCCTCCTTAGTGTCAAGTCTAAATTACCAAACACCTTAGATGAGTTTTTGGGGCTTTAAACAAGGATTTGTGGGGTTTTTGGGGTGTTTACGGCCTAAGCACAAGCTTGGGCCGTAAACTCCTTTTTAAGCTTCAATTTCATGTGTTTTAGTGTCCAAACTCTCCTAGGTATATGCCTTAATTAGTCCATAAGCTTAAAGGAAGGGAAAATGAGGTTTTTGGCAAGTTTCTAGGGGTTTACGGCCTAAGGGGCTTCTTAGGCCGTAAACTCCTTTTTGGTCCTTGATTTCTATGATTTTGGCCCCTAAATACAGTGAAGTATGTCTAGATTAAGATAGGGAATGAGTCCTTACGTTTGGAAGCCGGAAATTCGCGGATTTGGGGTCGATTTCAGGTCTAGAGAGAGAGTAGTGAGAGAGAGTGAATGTGTGGTAAAAGAGTGTTCAAATGTTGTTTACACTCATTTCATATGCCTTGGGTATCGTACCCGATACACGGCTACCCGATGCTTAAAGTTTAACAGGGTTAAAACTTTTTACCCGGGTAAAGTGGTTGAAAAAGTAATATAACTCTATTAGGTTAAACGGGGTTAACACATACAAGTTATATTTACTTATGATAATATCAAGACATGCATATAACTAGATATTCGGTTATTGACGTTTCCAAATATTACAGAAAATAACGTATAGTGACGCATTCCGTTAGTGAAGATGAGATTTGTAATGGGAATAGATTTGGGGTTGTCACATCATCCCCCCGTTAGGGGAATTTCGTCCCGAAATTTAGAATTCAAACAGATAGGTTATTACAATACTACTAAGAAAAGAGTTTCATTTGATCCTCGCGCTCCCAAGTGAATTCCGGTCCTCGCTTGGCGTTCCACCGAACCTTCACAATTGGGATGCGGCTTTGTTTCGTCCGTTTTACTTCACGATCCAAAATCTCCACAGGCTCTTCCACGAAGTTGAGGCTCTCATTGATCTCGATCTCGTCGAGGGGAATCACGAGAGTCTCGTCAGACAGACATTTCTTCAAGTTTGAGACGTGGAAGGTAGGATGTATGTTACTTAGCTCTTGGGGTAAGTTTAGTTTGTAAGCTACAGGGCCGATTCTGGCGAGAATCTCAAAAGGCCGTATGTACCTTGGGTTTAACTTTCCACGTTTTCCGAAGCGTATCGTGCCTTTCTAGGGCGAGACCTTCAAAAGGACTCGATCTCCCACCTAAAATTCCAAGGGTTTTCTTCGTTTGTCGGCGTAGCTTTTCTGCCGATCCCTAGCGGCTTTTAGTCGTTCACGTATCTGCACAATCTTCTCGGTCATTTTTCGAATGATCTCCGGACCAGTGAGGGCGCTGTCAGGAACTCGTCCTTTAGCTAACTGAGTGTCTCCCACCTCAGCCAGCACAAAGGGGATCTGCACTTCCGGCCGTAGAGGGCTTCGAATGGAGCTGCCTTGATGCTCGTATGATAACTATTGTTGTAGGAAAACTCCACAAGAGGCAAGTGTGTATCCCACGATTTCCCGAAGTCGATCACACAAGCTCATAGCATGTCTTCTAAGGTTTGGATCGTCCTCTCACTTTGTCCGTCAATCTGCGGATGGTAGGCTGTACTCATGTCATGCCTCGTTCCTAGTGCCTTTTGCAATGATTGCCAAAATCTAGAGGTGAATCTACTATCTTTGTCTGATATAATAGATATAGGGACGCCATGCAGTCGCACTATTTCTTTTATGTAAGTTCTAGTGAGCTTCTCTATCTTGTCCGTCTCCCTGATGGGTAGAAAGTGGGCAGACTTGGTCAACCTGTCAACGATGACCCAAATGGTATCTAATCCACCTGTTGTCTTAGGCAGTTTGGTGATAAAGTCCATTGTGATTCGCTCCCACTTCCATTCTGGTACTTCCGGTTGTTGGAGGAGTCCTGATGGCTTTGGATATTCGACTTTGACCTTCGCGCAAGTAAGGCACTTACTTACAAAGGTAGCGATCTCCGCTTTCATGTTCGGCCACCAGTATAGCTTTTTGAGATCCAGATACATCTTATCTGAACCCGGGTGAACGGAGTAACGAGTGTTGTGTGCTTCCCTCATAACCAAGTCTCTGAAACCTCCATGGCATGGATTCCAGATTCGGTCCATGAAGTAGTAGGCTCCGTCACCCTTAACCTCCAGATTTTTATCCATTCCGCGCAGGGATCTCTCCTATCACGTTCTCGGGCTTTAAGGCTTCTAGCTGAGCCTCTTTGATCTGTGTGGATAGATGTGAATGGATAGTCATTGTCAACGACTTGGTCCTTCGACCGGAATATTCCTTTCTACTCAGGGCGTCAGCTACTATGTTGGCTTTCCCCGGATGATATCTAATTTCACAGTCGTAATCGTTTAGTAGCTCGACCCATCGATGTTGTCTCATGTTGAGTTCTTTTTGGTTCAGTATATGTTGGAGGCTTTTATGATCAGTGTACACCACGCTCTTCGTCCCATACAAGTAGTGTCTCCAGATTTTTAGTGCAAAGACGACCGCTCCTAACTCGAGGTCGTGAGTAGTGTAGTTCACTTCATGGTTCTTTAGCTGTCTCGAGGCATAGGCGATAACCTTGCCTCGTTGCATCAAGACACAACCGAGCCCCTGATTGGATGCATCACAGTATACGACGAAATCTTCTATCCCTTCGGGAAGGGATAATACTGGTGCGGTGCATAGGGCTCGCTTCAGGATCTGAAATGCCTTCTCCTGTTTCTCTTCCCAGTCGAATGATACACCCTTCTGAGTTAGCATAGTGAGAGGCTTTGCAATTCGAGAGAAATTTTGGATGAATCTACGGTAGTAGCCAGCGAGGCCTAGAAATTGACGAATTTCTGTAGGCGTCTTCGATGCTGACCAGTTCTCAATAGCTTTAATTTTGGAGGGGTCCACGTGGATTCCGTCTTCACTGACCACGTGCTCTAAGAATTCAACTCTTCGGATCCAAAACTCGCACTTAGAGAACTTCGCATACAACTTCTCGGATCGCAGCGTTTCCAGGACTAATCGTAAATGATTTATGTGCTCTTCCTCGCTCCGGGAGTAGACAAGTATGTCATCAATAAAGACGATGACGAACTGATCTAGATATGGACGACATACCCTATTCATCAATTCCAAGAATACTGCGGGGGCGTTAGTCAGCCCAAAGGGCATCACTACGAACTCAAAATGCCCGTATCGGGTTCGGAAGGCTGTCTTCGGGATATCTTCCTCAAGCACCCGTAACTGATGATACCCGGATCTAAGATCAATCTTGGAGAAGTAACTTGCTCCTTGGAGTTGGTCGAATAGATCGTCGATACGAGGGAGAGGATAGTGATTTTTGACCGTGAGTTTATTGAGTTCCCTATAATCGATGCACATCCGAAACGATCCATCCTTTTTCTTCACGAACAAGACCGGAGCTCCCCAAGGTGAGAAGCTCGGTCTTATAAAGCCCTTACTGAGCAGTTCGTTGAGTTGACCGGATAGCTCTTGCATTTCGGCGGGCGCTAGACGGTAGGGCGACTTAGCTACGGGGGTAGCTCCTAGGATTAGGTCGATTCTGAATTCAACTTGTCGTTTGGGAGGTAGGCCTGGAAGATCCTCCGGGAAGACATCAGGGAAATCGCATACTACCGGAATGTCTTTTGGATCTTTCGATTTCTGGTTAGTGTCGACAACGTGAGCAAGAAAGGCGCGATATTCCTTGCGCAAGTATTTCTGAGCCTGGATACTAGAGATGATACGAAGGCTCGTACTTTGCTTATCTCCGTATATCAATAGGGTTTTGCGATTCGGAAGGTTCAAGCGAATGGCTTTGTCGGAGCATAGGATATCGGCGTAGTGAAGACTTAACCAATCAATACCAACAATGACATCGAATTTTTTGATTGAGACTGGTATAAGATCGATTAAAAAGGGGTGATCATCTAACGTGAGAGTACAACCTATATAGATTTCATTAGAGCTTTCTGTCTTCCCATTAGCCATTTCTACGACGAATGTTTCTTTTAGTGGTTGAGGGGTTTGTTTGAGTAAGTGTTTAAAGTTTTGATTTATGAAGCTTCTTTCTGCACCACTATCGAATAAGACACAGGCATAAGAGCTGTTGAGAAGAAACGTACCCGTGACCACCGTGGGATCAGCTACTGCTTCATTGTGACCGATAGCGAGTAACCTTCCAGTTCCCCCAGCATTTGCAGCCTTCGGACAGTTCTTCTTAAAATGGCCCGCTTCACCGCAGCCATAACAAGTTGGGGTCACTCCCGTACCAGGAACCTGTGTGATGGGTTTGGGAGGGGCCTTGCAAAATCGGACAGTATGGCCCTTTCGTCCACAGTTGGAACACTGCAATTCACGGCAAGGACCGTTGTGGTGAAAAGGGCACTTGGGACACTTAGGCAAGTTTCCACTGTAAGCCTTTGGCGGGGCTAGAGCAGCTGGTGTGGCTGGGGTGGTGGCAGCATGGACCGCCACAATTTGCTGGTCCTTGGAGGCGGTTTGAGTTTTCTTGCCTTTCTTCTTATCCCATCGTTTCCTTTTTCTGTCAGATGATCCAGATGGTGCAGTGGTTGTTGTGGTTGTTGTTGCTGGAGTGGAGGAGATTTCGTGGTTGATCAGACTCTGGGCCAATTCCTTGGCGCTGTCGAAAGTGGTAGGGCGTGAAGTCAGAACATTTCCTCGATACGGGGGCACTAAACCCCAGATGTACCGTTCAATTTTCTAGCTTTCGGACGGAATCATATTGGAACACATAGCCGCCAAGTCGCAAAACTTGGCAGTGTAAGCCGTTATGTCGGTCCCCTTCATCTTGAGGTTCCAGAGTTCTTCCTCAAGCTTCTGAACTTCGCCCCTAGGGCAGTACTCTCCTCTCATAATATCTTTTAGAGTGTCCCAGCCCATGGCATTGGCTGTGACCAAGGAGAGTGTGTTGACATGGCCGTTCCACCATAACAAGGCCCTGTTAGTGAGGGTAGCAGTAGCGAACTTGATTTTGCTTTCTTCGGGACAAGAGCACATCTCGAATACAGCTTCGGTTCTTTCGAACCATTGAGACAATGCCAGGATCCCTCCGGTACCATCAAAGAAGGCAGGTTTACAATTCATGAAGTCCTTATAAGTGCATCCCTACACTCGTTGGTGGACTTCACCAAATCTAGAATTCCCACCGCTCGCATCACCCGAGTTCATTTAGGCCATGGCTACTGTTACAGCCGCAGTCACAGCCGTTTGGAACAACACCGGATCGAACTGAGGAGGAGGAGGTGGTGGGGGAGGGGTTTGAGTAGCTGGTCTTCCTCGGTTTGGACGCTTTCTAGGAGGCATCCTTCGCTGGAAAACCATAGAAATGATAGCAATAGTAAGAGCCTATTGCGAATATGAACAGAGTGTTTCATGGATTAAATCAACATAATCCAAGATCAGTATGAGAGTCGTAGCAAGAGAGAAATCAACTGCCAATATACTGGTATTAATGATGCAACACAAGTTCATGAAAATTGACCTAGCAGTAGGTCTTACATCATACCATGGGGAAAATGTTGGCAGTTTAGAGGTTCAACTAGAGTACTTTTAAACTAGGGATGTTTACAGACAAGAGACCTACGGAACATAGAGATAAAAGGCTAGTCCTTTTAAACAAAAGAGTGAGGTAACTAAATGTCTTTTACTGGCGATGGTTGCTTGTTGGGCGAATCCTCAGATCCGCTAGTTGACGCATACCTTCTTGAAAGTGTCGCTCATGAGTCCTTTGGCGTGCTCGGAGTTCCCTAACTTCAGCTCGGGATGCAGCCAGCTGATGCTGCAGAGCCTCGTTGGTCCTCCTTGTCCTGTCCACGGCTTCTTCGAGCTGACGGATGTGAACAGTGTTGAGATTTGAGTTGGCATCCACTTCTACAACTCGACCAATAGCAGCTTGACTTTGCTCAACATTCCTGGAAATCCTTCGGATCATGATGGGTAGAACCCGATTAGCTGATCCTCCTTCGCCTATGTTGTAAAAGCTTCGGTCTCCATTGTAAGGCAAGGGCTGACCCTGCTCCTCGCTCCATCGGTGCAAGGATATTGCCCACATAGGGGTGGGGCCCTGAAATGCCGGTCGGGGGTTAGGGTTCGGGGATTCCGGAGGTTGGTTGTTGACTTCTGGCTCGGAGCTCGAGCTATCCAAGAAGCCTTCAGCATGATGATCATCCAAAGGAATCGGGTGATCGTCGTCTGACTCCTCTTCGAGCCATCCTCCATTGCCCGGATTCGAAAAGTATGGATCGCCGGGTAGGTGGAAGCCAGCCATGCTATCTACGCGAGAAAGGGGGAAAAGAGGATTAATAGACGTACTATTCTAAGATACTTATAGGATGAATCATTATTAGTCGACCCAATAGTTGCATAGTGCATACCGATTACATGTAACCGAAGCGAGATAGTCCTTCGAATAAACCACCCTAACTTCAGACCCCCAATCAAACAAGAACAGGGAATGAAGCAAAGGCTGCAGATTCTGAGTCTATAACGCCCTAATCACATGTAATCGTGATGTATCCACTTAGCAACTATTGTCCTACTAGTAACGACCCCTTTTTGTTATCACATACGTATAATCTAGAGATACGGAATACTCCTATAGTATTCTTATGGTAGCGTTATTATGATATTGTTGGTAAGTTTTAGACTTGTTGCAACATCACAACCAAACTTAGGCACATGCTAGTCACTCTCAGGAAAACGTAGTTGATCAGGCTACATCACCCTGAATGTGACTATATGTCTCTAAATCCAATTGTGCTGTCCAACAATCTTAATACTTTCCTTTTGTTCTAGGATGATACTGACTTCGGTGTTTTATAGTGATGTGTGTATATATATATATACTTAGTTAGATCTTTTAGATACTTAACAGTATATATTTTTGGTCAGAGTGTTTTAGTCCCGAAGTATTTATAGTCCGTATATCTTTTATAGGTTGATATACTTGATTCACTATAAACAATGCTCTGATACCAATCTGTCACACCCCAAAACCGATAACGGCGGAATACGTCTCGGGGTGGAGGACGTCATGTACAGTATCATCACAATTGCATAATAGTAAAAACAAGGAAACATACAACCATTGCATTTACATAGTGAATTTAATTACAAGTGTGTTTTGTAATGTTTAACAATCACCCAAAAGTAAATCAAAAATAAGAGATGGGTCTTGTGTGCTCCACCTTCTCCAAAAACGCTGTGTCTGTACCTGTCTATCTTTGACCTGAAGATACAAGTTATTTTGAAAACGAATATCAGCATAAAGCTGGTGAGTTCATAAGAGTTTAGCGTGAGTTTTTGTATACAAGAAATAGTGCGAAAAAGCGCCATTTATATTCATAAGCAGTAGAAACCTAGAAAAATCCCAATTTTCCAGCAAATACATTGTAAGTGAAAATCTGTTAAAAGTATGCATTCTTCCTTTTTGAAAACAGTTTATTGTAAAAGTATATTAGCAAATCTCCAAATAGTAGTGTGATAGAATAGGTTAAGCCTGTAATCATTGATAGTGGTGAAAGCTTCCTTTAGTGATAGATACTTACTTACTTCGGGATGTAGTTTAGCGTTTAGTGTAATATTCTAGTGTAGTTATAGTGTATTCCTTGTATATTTCTACTAGCGAGGATAATAGCGGATCCCATGACCTTTCCAGTCATGCACAGTATAGTGAAGTAGTGGCATCCCTGGGCCTGCACGGCGCAGACTGAAATTATCAGTCGGGATGTAATAGCGTCTGCCCCGTATATATCTATACATGTAGTGTCGTCTTCCTGCCGGAAAACTCCGGGCGTAGTGGGTAGCGAATAGAGTATCTCGTAGCGAGTTAGTGTATTATTGTTTGTTTAGTGTTTTCTCTTCTGTTATAGTGTAGAAATCTTTTAGTATTGATCATAGGGTATTCTCTTACTAGTGTATTGTCTAGTAATAGTGAGTATTATAGTGTAGAGAGTAGTGACTTTAGCGAGTAGTAGCAGTAGCAACATTAACTATACCTATTATAGTCATCTTAGTGTGGATGGTTCTTGACAGGTTAGTGACTTTAGTATTTTAGTGAAAGAGAATTATTCGTATCCCATACCAATATACAAGCTATATAACTAAGAAATCAACGACAGTCGGACAGATAACTACTACCCTAAGCCCACAATCAAACAAGAACAGGAAATAAGGCGAGATATCGGTCCTAAGTCCTCCAAGTCTTACTTATATAAATATATCAGAGTGGTTACATTTTATAAGTAAATTGATTTAATAAAAGTATTTTCCAAAAGAACATTTAAAATCTGGCTTGCTGTCCAAAAATAGTTTTGAAAATGTAAAAAAAAAAAAAACTGTTTATAAGGCATAGTGATAAATCACATGTGATTTGAACTAAGGATAGTGAATCACATGTGATTAATCCTCGTAACGTGGAAAATCATTCTGTAAAACTTTCCATAAACATATATAAGTAACTTGTATCTCCCCCCTAAAACATTTAAAACATTTGAAAGGTTCATTAAAGGGGTATGAACTCACCTGAATTCGCGTAATTCGGGTGAATCGGGTAAATCGGGTAAAAGTGTCGGTTGAGCGTTTGGTACCAAATAATGACTTGAGCACCTTTTAGGACCCTAATGTCATATGAAATATGTATTTTACAAGAAGTTAATCATCTTATGCTTTTCATTATAGTATTTGGGCATTCTAGCATCGTTTTCGGAGTTTTAGGGCCTAGAAGGGGTTTCCGGGAGTGGTACAAGGCCAAGAATGATTTACGGGAGGGTCCATGAGCTCACTACCTTGGAGTTTACGGCCCAAAGGCCACTCCTTGGGAGTTTACGGCCGTAAGCCCCCTAGGCTTGGCCGTAAACTCATGTGGTCCTCCAAATTGTATATTTAAGACCTTATTTCACTTCCTTACTTTAATGGTATGAGTCTTGGACCAATATGGAGGGATTAAACTCTTATTTTTGTGTCATTTTGGGGAGTTTATGGCCAAGGCTTGTTCTTGGGCCGTAAACTCCATTTAATCCATCAAAATGGGTGTTTAAATGGTACAACATGTTCTCATTCACCTTAGGTAAATCCTAGAAGGCCTTAAAATGAGTTTTGGGACAATTTGGCATGAAAATTGGGGAGTTTACGGCCCAAGAATATCCTTGGCCGTAAACTCTTCATTTGGCCTCAAAATGGGAAGTTTAATGGTACAACACACATCCAAGGGCCTTAGCTAAATTCCTTACATGCATTAGAGGAGTTTTGGGACTTGTTTGACACAAAAACTTGGGTGTTTACGGCCCAAGCTTAGCCTTGGCTGTAAACTCCTCTTTTTGTCTTCAAATGATGTTGTTTGATGCATTTAAACCCTCCTTAGTGTCAAGTCTAAATTACCAAACACCTTAGATGAGTTTTTGGGGCTTTAAACAAGGATTTGTGGGGTTTTTGGGGTGTTTACGGCCTAAGCACACGCTTGGGCCGTAAACTCCTTTTTAAGCTTCAATTTCTTGTGTTTTAGTGTCCAAACTCTCCTAGGTATATGCCTTAATTAGTCCATAAGCTTAAAGGAAGGGAAAATGAGGTTTTTGGCAAGTTTCTAGGGGTTTACGGCCTAAGGGGCTTCTTAGGCTGTAAACTCCTTTTTGGTCCTTGATTTCTATGATTTTGGCCCCTAAATACAGTGAAGTATGTCTAGATTAAGATAGGGAATGAGTCCTTACGTTTGGAAGCTGGAAATTCGTGGATTTGGGGCCGATTTCGGGTCTAGAGAGAGAAAGTAGTGAGAGAGAGTGAATGTGTGGTAAAAGAGTGTTCAAATGTTGTTTACACTCATTTCATATGTGTCACACCCCAAAACCGATAACGGTGGAATACGTTTCGGGGTGGATGACGTAGTGAACAGTATCATCACAATTGCATAATAGTAGAAACAAGAAACATACAACCATAGCATTACATAGTGAATTTAATTACAAGCGTGTTTTGTAATGTTTAACAATCACCCAAAAGTAAATCAAAAATAAGAGATGGGTCTTGTGTGCTCCACCTTCTCCAAAAATGTTGCATCTGTACCTGTCTATCTTTGACCTGAAGATACAAGTTATTTTGAAAACGATTATCAGCATAAAGCTGGTGAGTTCATAAGAGTTTGGTGTGAGTTTTTGTATACAAAGCATTAGTGCGAAAAATGTATCATTTATATTCATAAGTAGTAGAAACTTAGAAAAATCCCATATTTTTCCAGAAATCCATTTTAAGTGATAATCTGTGAAAAGTATACATTTCCTCATTTCTTTGAAAACGTTTATAGTAAAGTATATTGGCAAATCTCCAAATAACAAAATGTGATAGAATAGGTTAAGCCTGAAATCAGTGATAGAGGTGCAAGCTTCCTTTAGTGGTAGATACTTACTTACTTCGGGATATAGTATAACATTTAGTGTAGTATTTTAGAGTAGTTATAGTGTATTCCTTGTTTACTAGAAGTGAGGATAATAGTGAATCCCATGACCTTCCCAGTCATGCACAATATAGTGAAGTAGTGGCATCCCTGGGCCTGTACGGCGCGGACTGAGATTAACAGTCTGGATGTAATAGCGTCTGCCCCGTATAGATCTATACATGTAAAGTCGTCTTCCTGCTGGAAAACTCCGGGCGTAGTGGATAACGAATAGAGTACCTCGTAGTGGGTTAGTGTAATATTGTTTGTTTAGTGTTTTCTCTATTATTATAGTGTAGTAATCTTTTAGTATTGATCATAGTGTATTCTCTTACTAGTGTATCGTCTAGTAATAGTGAGTATTATAGTGTAATTAGTAATGACTTTAGCGAGTAGTAGTTGTAGCAACCGTAACCATACCTATTATGGTTATCTTAGTGAGGATGGTTCTTAGCACGTTAGTGACTTTATCGTTAAGTGAAAGCAGTAACATTTGTATCCCATACTGATATACAGATTATATAACTAAGAAATCAACGACAGTCGGACGGATAACCACTACCCTAAGCCCACAATCAAACAAGAACAGGAAATAAGGTGAGATATCGGTCCTAAGTCCTCCAAGTCTTACTTATATAAATATCTCAGAGTGGTTACATTTTATAAGTAAATTGATTAATTAAAAGTATTTTTCCAAAAGAACATTTAAATTCTGATTCACTGTTTAAAAATAGTTTGAAAAGGGTAAAACCCGTTTTTAAGGCATAAGGACAAATCACATGTGATTTGTTCTAAAGGTAGTGAATCACATGTGATTAATCCTTGTAACACGGAAATCGTTCTGTAAAACTTTACATAGACATTTATAAGCAACTTGTATCTCCCCCCTAAAACATGTAAAACACTTGAAAGGTTCATTAAAGGGGTATGAACTCACCTGAAATCACGGAAATCGGGTGAATCGGGTAAATCGGGTAATAGTGTCGATTGAGCGTTTGGTACCAAATAACCACTTGAGCACCTTTTAGGACCCTAATGTCATATGAAATATGTATTTTGCAAGAAGTTAATCATCTTATGCTTCTCATTATAGTATTTGGACATTCTAGTGTCGTTTCCGGGGTTTTAAGGCCTAGAAAGGGTTCCCGGGAGTGGTACGAGGCCATGGATGATTTACGGGAGGGTCCTTGAGTTCACTCTCTTAGAGTTTATGGCCTAAAAGCCATTCTTTGGGAGTTTACGGCCGTAAGCCCCCTAGGCTTGGCCGTAAACTCTTGTGACACTCCAAAATGTGTGTTTAGGGCCTTATCTCACTTCCTTAATTTAGTGGTGTGTGTTTTGGACCAAGAGGGAAGGATTAAACATCATAATTTGTGTCATTTTTAGGGAGTTTAAGGCCAAGACTTGTTCTTGGGCCGTAAACTCCTATAGACCCTTCAAGATGTAGGTTTTACTTGTACAACATGGTCCCAAATGGCTTAGAAAAATCCTAGAAGGCCCTATAGTGAGTTTGGAACAATTTGGCATACATTTTTGGGGAGTTTACGGCCCAAGAACATCCTTGGCCATAAACTCTTCATTTTGTTCCCAAATGTGAAGTTTAATTGTACAACACACTTCCATAGGCCTTAGATAAATTCCTTTCATGCACTAGGGTAGTTTAGGGACTTGTTTGACACAATTTCTTGGGTGTTTACGGCCCAAGCTTAAGCTAGGCCTTAAACTCCTCATTTTGGCCTCAAATGGAGTTGTTTGATGCATTTAAGTGTTCCTTGGAGTCAAGTCTAATTTGCCAAACATCCTAGAAGTGTTTTTGGGGCTTAAAACATAAATTTATGGGGTGTTTGAGGTGTTTACGGCCTAAGCACAAGCTTGGGCCGTAAACTCCTTTTTAAGCATCATTTTCTTGTGTTTTAAAGTCCAAACTCTTCTAGTTATAAGCCTTAATTAGTATACTAACTTACAAGAAGGAAAAACTTGGTCTTTGGCTTGGTTTTGGGGGTTTACGGCCTAAGGAGCTTCTTAGGCCGTAAACTTCTCTTTGGACCTTGATTCCTATGATTTTGGCCCTCAAATGCAATGAAATATGACTAGAATAAGATAGAGGGTGATTACTTATGTTTGGAAGTCGGAAATTAGCGGAATCGGGGTCGATTTCGAGTCTAGAGAGAGAAAGTAGAGAGAGAGAGTGGATGTGTGGTAAATGAATGTTCAAATGTTGTGCACACCCATTGCATATGTCTCGGGTATCGCACCCGATACACGGCTACCCGATGTTTAAAGTTAACTGGGTTAAAACTTTTTACCCGGGTGAAGTGGTTGAAAAGGTAATACAACTCTATTAGGTTAAACGGGGTTAACACATACGAGTTATATTTCTTATGATAATATTAAGCCATGCATAAATTTAGATATTCGGATGTTGACGATTCCAAATATTACATAAAATAACGTATAATGACACGTTCCGTTAGTGAAAATGGGATTTGTAACGGAATTAGATTTGGGGTTGTCACATCATCCCCCCGTTAGGGGAATTTCGTCCCGAAATTTAGAATACAACAGATACGATATTACAATATTACTAAGCAAAGAGATGAGGGTATTTGAGTTTCATTTGATCCTCGCGCTCCCAAGTGAATTCCGGTCCTCGCTTGGCGTTCCACCGAACCTTCACAATTGGGATGCAGCTTTGTTTCGTCCGTTTACTTCACGATCCAAAACCTCAGCAGGTTCTTCCACGAAGTTGAGGCTCTCATTGATCTCGATCTCGTCGAGGGAGATCACGAGAGTCTCGTCCGACAGACATTTCTTCAAGTTTGAGACGTGAAAGGTAGGATGTATGTTACTTAGCTCGTGGGGTAAGTTTAGTTTGTAAGTTACAGGGCCGATTCTGGCAAGAATCTCAAAAGGCCGTATGTACCTTGGGTTTAACTTTCCACGCTTCCCAAAGCGTATCGTGCCTTTCCAGGGCGAGACCTTCAGAAGGACTCGGTCTCCCACCTGGAATTCCAAGGGTTTTCTTCGTTTGTCGGCGTAGCTTTTCTGTCGATCCCTAGCGGCTTTTAGTCGTTCACGTATCTGTACAATCTTCTCGGTCGTCTCTCGAATGATCTCTAGACCAGTGAGGGCGCTATCAGGAACTCGTCCTTTAGCTAACTGAGTGTCTCCCACCTCGGCCCAGCACAAAGGGGATCTGGACTTTCGGCCGTAGAGAGCTTCGAATGGAGCTGCCTTGATGCTCGTGTGATAACTATTGTTGTAGGAAAACTCTACAAGAGGTAAGTGTGTATCCCACGATTTCCCGAAGTCGATCACACAAGCTCGCAGCATGTCTTCTAATGTTTGGATCGTCCTCTCACTTTGTCCGTCAGTCTGCGGATGGTAGGCTGTACTCATATCCAGCCTCGTCCCTAGTGCCTTTTGTAATGATTGCCAAAATCTAGAGGTGAATCTACTATCTCTGTCTGATATAATAGATATAGGGACGCCATGCAATCGCACTATTTCTTTTATATAAGTCCTAGTGAGCTTTTCCATCTTATCCGTCTCTTTGATGGGTAGGAAGTGGGCGGACTTGGTCAACCTGTCAACGATGACCCAAATGGTATCTAATCCACCTGTCGTCTTGGGCAGCTTGGTGATGAAGTCCATTGTGATTCGCTCCCACTTCCATTCTGGTATTTCCGGTTGTTGGAGGAGTCCTGATGGCTTTTGACATTCTACTTTGACCTTCGCGCAAGTAAGGCACTTACCTACAAAGGTAGCGATCTCCGCTTTCATGTTTGGCCTCCAATAAAGCTTTTTGAGATCCAGATACATCTTATCTGAACCCGGGTGGACGGAGTAACGAGTGTTGTGTGCTTCCCTCATAACCAAATCTCTGAAACCTCCATGGCGTGGAGTCCAGATTCGGTCCATAAAGTAATAGGCTCCGTCACCCTTAACCTCCAGATTTTTATCCATTCCGCGCAGAGATTCTCCCTTCACATTTCCAGGCTTTAAAGCTTCCAGCTGATCCTCTTTGATCTGCGTGGATAGATGTGAATGTATAGTCATTGTCAACGACTTGGTTCTTCATCCGGAGTATTCCTTTCTGCTCAGGGCGTCTGCTACTACGTTGGCTTTCCCCGGATGATATCTAATTTCACAGTCGTAATCGTTAAGTAATTCGACCCATCGACGCTGTCTCATGTTGAGTTCTTTTTGGTTTAGTATGTGTTGGAGGCTCTTATGATCAGTGTACACCACGCTCTTCGTCCCATACAAGTAGTGTCTCCAGATTTTTAGTGCGAAGACGACCGTTCCTAACTCAAGGTCGTGAGTAGTGTAGTTCACTTCATGGTTCTTTAGTTGTCTCGAGGCATAGGCGATAACTTTGCCTCGTTGCATCAAGACACAACCGAGCCCCTGATTGGATGCATCACAGTATACGACGAAATCTTCTGTTCCTTCAGGAAGGGATAATACTGGTGCGGTGCATAGGGCTCGCTTCAAGGTCTGAAAAGCCTTCTCCTGTTTTTCTTCCCAGTCGAATGATACACCCTTCTGTGTTAACGTGGTGAGAGGTTTCGCGACCCGAGAGAAATTTTGGATGAATCGACGGTAGTAGCCAGCGAGGCCTAGAAATTGACGAATTTCCGTAGGTGTCTTTGGTGCTGACCAGTTCTCAATAGCCTTGATTTTGGAGGGGTCCACGTGGATTCCTTCTTCACTGACCACATGTCCTAAGAATTCAACTCTCCGGATCCAAAACTCGCACTTAGAGAACTTCGCATACAACTTCTCAGATCGAAGGGTTTCCAGGACTAATCGTAAACGATTTCTGTGCTCTTCCTCGCTTCGAGAGTAGACGAGAATGTCGTCAATAAAGACGATGACAAACTGATCTAGATATAGACGACACACCCTATTCATCAAGTCCATGAATACTGCAGGGGCGTTAGTCAGTCCAAAGGGCATTACTACGAACTCGAAATGCCCGTAGCGGGTTCGGAAAGCTGTCTTTGGAACATCTTCCTCAAGCACCCGTAATTGATGGTACCCCGATCTAAGATCAATCTTGGAGAAGTAACTGGCTCCTTGGAGTTGGTCGAATAGGTCGTCGATACGAGGGAGAGGATAGCGATTTTTGATCGTGAGTTTATTGATTTCCCTATAATCGATGCACATCTGAAACGACCCATCCTTTTTCTTCACGAACAAGACCGGAGCTCCCCAAGGTGAGAAGCTTGGTCTTATAAAGCCCTTGCTGAGCAGTTCGTTGAGTTGGCCGGATAGTTCTTGCATTTCGGCGGGCGCTAGACGGTAGGGCGACTTAGCTACGGGGGTAGCTCCTGGGATTAGGTCGATTCTGAATTCAACCTGTCGTTTGGGAGGTAGGCCTGGAAGATCCTCCGGAAAGACGTCAGGAAAATCGCATACTACAGGAATGCCTTTTGGATTTTTCGATTTCTGGTTAGTGTCGACGACGTGAGCAAGAAAGGCGCGATATTCCTTGCGCAAGTATTTCTGAGCCTGGATACTAGAGATGATACGAAGGTTTGTACTTGGCTTATCTCCGTATATCACTAGGGTCTCTCGATTCGGAAAGTTCAGGTGAATGGCTTTCTCGGAACATAGGATGTCGGCGTAGTGAAGGCTTAGCCAATCCATACCAACAGTGACATCGAAATTTTTGATTGAGACTGGTATAAGATCGATTAAAAAGGGGTGATCATCTAACGTGAGAGTACAACCTATATAGATTTCATTAGAGCTTTCTGTCTTCCCATTAGCCATTTCTACAACGAATGTTTCTTTTAGTGGTTGAGGGGTTTGTTTGAGTAGGTGTTTAAAGTTTTGATTTATGAAGCTTCTTTCTGCACCACTATCGAATAAGACACATGCATAAAAGTTGTTGAGAAGAAACGTACCCGTGACCACTGTGGGATCGGCTACTGCTTCATTGTGACCGATAGCAAGTAACCTTCCAGTTCCCCCAGCATTTTCAGTCTTCGGACAGTTCTTCTTAAAATGGCCCGCTTCGCCGTAGCCATAACACGTCGGGGTCACTCCCGTACCAGGAACCTGTGTAATAGGTTTGGGAGGGGCCTTGCAAAATCGGACAGTATGGCCCTTCCGTCCGTAGTTGGAACACTGCAATTCACGGCATGGACCGTTGTGGTGAAAAGGGCACTTGGGACACTTAGGCAAATTCCCACTATAAGCTTTCGGTGGGGCTGGAGCAGCTGGTGCGGCCGGGGTGGTGGCAGCATGAACCGCCACAATTTGCTGATCCCTGGAGGCGGTTTGAGTTTTCTTGCCTTTCTTCTTATCCCATCGTTTCCTCTTTCTGTCGGATGATCCGGATGGTGCAGTGGTTGTTGTGGTTGTTGTTGCTGGAGTGGAGCAGATTTCGTGATTGATCAGACCCTGGGCCAATTCCTTGGCGCTGTCGAAAGTGGTAGGGCGTGAAGCCAGAACATTTCCTCAATACGGGGGCACTAAACCCCAGATGTAACGTTCAATCTTCTTGCTTTCAGAGGGGATCATGTTGGGACACATAGCCACCAAGTCGCAAAACCTGGCCGTATAAGCCGTTATGTCGGTCCCCTTCATCTTGAGGTTCCAGAGTTCTTCCTCAAGCTTCTGAACTTCGCCCCTAGGGCAGTACTCTCTTCTCATAAGATCTTTTAGAGTGTCCCAGCCCATGGCATTGGCTGTGACCAAGGAGAGTGCGTTGACATGGCCATTCCACCATGACAAAGCCCTGTTAGTGAGGGTAGCAGCAGCGAACTTGATTTTGCTCTCCTCGGGACAAGAGCACATCTCGAATACAGCTTCGGTTCTTTCGAACCATTGGGACAATGCCAGAATTCCTCCGGTCCCATCAAAGAAAGCATGTTTACAATTCATGAAGTCTTTATAAGTGCATCCCTGCACTTGTTGGTGGACTTCACCAAATCTAGAATTTCCACCGCTCGCATCACCCGAGTTCATTTGGGCCATGGCTGCTGTTACAGCCGCAGTCACAGCCGCTTGGAACAACACCGGATCGAACTGCGGAGGAGGAGGTGGTGGAGGAGGGGTTTGAGTTTCAGGTCTTCCTCTGCTGGCACACTTTCGTGGAGGCATCCTTCACTGGAAGATCATAGAAATGATAGCAATAGTAAGAGCCTATTGCGAATATGAATAGAGTGTTTCGTGGATTAAATCAACATAATCCAAGATCAGGGTAAGAGCTATAGCAATAGAGAAATCATCTGCCAATATACTGGTATTAATGATGCAACAGAAGTTCATGAAAATTGACCTAGCAGTAGGTCTTACATCATACCATAGAGAAAATGTTGGCAGTTTAGAGGTTCAGCTAGAGTACTTTTAAACTAGGAATGTTTACCGACAAAAGACCTACGGAACATAGAGATAAAAGGCTAGTCCTTTAAACAAAAGATTGAGGTAACTAGATGTCTTCTACTGGCGACGGCTGCTTGTCGGGCGAATCCTCAGATCCTCCAGTTGACGCATAACTTCTTGAAGGTGTCGATCCTGAGTCCTTTGGCGTGCTCGGAGTTCCCTAACTTCAGCTCGGGATGCTGCTAGCTGATGCTGCAGAGCCTCGTTGGTCCTCCTTTTCCTGTCCATGGCTTCTTCGAGTTGGCAGATGCGAACAGTGTTGAGGTTTGAGTTGGCATCCACTTCTACCACTCGACCAATGGCAGCTTGACTTTGCTCAACATTCCTGGCAATTCTTCGGATCATGATGGGCAGAACCCGATCTGCTGATCCTCCTTCGCTTATGTTGTAGAAGCTTCGGTCTCCATTGTAAGGCAAGGGCTGACCCTGCTCCTCGCTCCATCGATGCAAGGACATTGCCCACATAGGAGTGGGGCCCTAAAATGCGAGTCGGGGGTTAGGGTTCGGGGCTTCAGGAGGTTGGTTGTTGACTTCTGGTTCGGAGCTCGAGCTATCCGAGAAGCCTTCAGCGTGATGATCATCCAAAGGAATAGGGTGATCGTCGTCTGACTCCTCTTCGAGCCATCCTCCATTGCCCTGGTTCGGAAAGTACGGATCACCGGGTAGGTGGAAGCCAGCCATGCTTTCTACGCGAGAAAGGGGAAAAGAAGATTAATAGACGTACTATTCTAAGATACTTATAGGGAGAATCATTACTAGTTGACCCAATACTTACATAGTTCATACCGATTACATGTAATCGAAGCAAGATAGTCCTTCGAATAAACCACCCTAACTCCAGACCCCCAATCAAACAAGAACAGGGAATGAAGCAAAGGCTGCAGATTCTGAGTCTATGGCGCCCTAATCACATGTAATCGTGGTGTATCCACTTAGCAACTATTGTCCTACTAGTAACGACCCTTTTTGTTAACACATACGTATAATCTAGAGATACAGAATACTCCTATAGTATTCTTATGGTAGCGTTATTGTGGTATTGTTGGTAAGTTTTAGACTTGTTGAAACATCACAATCAAACTTAGGCACATGCTAGTCACTCTCAGGAAAACGTAGTTGATCAGGCTACATCATCCTGAATGTGACTATATGTCTCTAAACCCAATTGCGCTGCCCAACAATCTTAATACTTTCGTTTTGTTCTAGGACAATACTGTTTCCTGTGTTTTATAGTGATGTGTGTATATATATACTTAGTTAGATCTTTTAGATACTTAACAGTATATATTCTTGGTCAGAGTGTTTTAGTCCCGAAGTGTTTATAGTTTGTATATCTTTTATAGGTTGATATACTTGATTCACTATAAACAATGCTCTGATACCAATCTGTCACACCCCAAAACCGATAACGGCGGAATACGTTTCGGGGTGGATGACGTAGTGAACAGTATCATCACAATTGCATAATAGTAGAAACAAGAAACATACAACCATAGAATTACATAGTGAATTTAATTACAAGCGTGTTTTGTAATGTTTAACAATCACCCAAAAGTAAATCAAAAATAAGAGATGGGTCTTGTGTGCTCCACCTTCTCCAAAAATGTTGCATCTGTACCTGTCTATCTTTGACCTGAAGATACAAGTTATTTTGAAAACGATTATCAGCATAAAGCTGGTGAGTTCATAAGAGTTTGGTGTGAGTTTTTGTATACAAAGCATTAGTGCGAAAAATGTATCATTTATATTCATAAGTAGTAGAAACTTAGAAAAATCCCATATTTTTCCAGAAATCCATTTTAAGTGATAATCTGTGAAAAGTATACATTTCCTCATTTCTTTGAAAACGTTTATAGTAAAGTATATTGGCAAATCTCCAAATAACAAAATGTGATAGAATAGGTTAAGCCTGAAATCAGTGATAGAGGTGCAGGCTTCCTTTAGTGGTAGATACTTACTTACTTCGGGATATAGTATAACATTTAGTGTAGTATTTTAGAGTAGTTATAGTGTATTCCTTGTTTACTAGAAGTGAGGATAATAGTGAATCCCATGACCTTCCCAGTCATGCACAATATAGTGAAGTAGTGGCATCCCTGGGCCTGTACGGTGCGGACTGAGATTAACAGTCGGGATGTAATAGCGTCTGCCCCGTATAGATCTATACATGTAAAATCGTCTTCCTGCTGGAAAACTCCGGGCATAGTGGATAGCGAATAGAGTACCTCGTAGTGGGTTAGTGTAATATTGTTTGTTTAGTGTTTTCTCTATTATTATAGTGTAGTAATCTTTTAGTATTGATCATAGTGTATTCTCTTACTAGTGTATCGTCTAGTAATAGTGAGTATTATAGTGTAATTAGTAATGACTTTAGCGAGTAGTAGTTGTAGCAACCGTAACCATACCTATTATGGTTATCTTAGTGAGGATGGTTCTTAGCACGTTAGTGACTTTATCGTTAAGTGAAAGCAGTAACATTTGTATCCCATACTGATATACAGATTATATAACTAAGAAATCAACGACAGTCGGACAGATAACCACTACCCTAATCCCACAATCAAACAAGAACAGGAAATAAGGCGAGATATCGGTCCTAAGTCCTCCAAGTCTTACTTATATAAATATATATCAGAGTGGTTACATTTTATAAGTAAATTGATTAATTAAAAGTATTTTTCCAAAAGAACATTTAAATTCTGATTCACTGTTTAAAAATAGTTTGAAAAGGGTAAAACCCGTTTTTAAGGCATAAGGACAAATCACATGTGATTTGTTCTAAAGGTAGTGAATCACATGTGATTAATCCTTGTAACCCGGAAATCGTTCTGTAAAAATTTACATAGACATTTATAAGCAACTTGTATCTCCCCCCTAAAACATGTAAAACACTTGAAAGGTTCATTAAAGGGGTATGAACTCACCTGAAATCGCGGAAATCGGGTGAATCGGGTAAATCGGGTAATAGTGTCGATTGAGCGTTTGGTACCAAATAACCACTTGAGCACCTTTTAGGACCCTAATGTCATATGAAATATGTATTTTGCAAGAAGTTAATCATCTTATGCTTCTCATTATAGTATTTGGACATTCTAGTGTCGTTTCCGGGGTTTTAAGGCCTAGAAAGGGTTCCCGGGAGTGGTACGAGGCCATGGATGATTTACGGGAGGGTCCTTGAGTTCACTCTCTTAGAGTTTATGGCCTAAAAGCCATTCTTTGGGAGTTTACGGCCGTAAGCCCCCTAGGCTTGGCCGTAAACTCTTGTGACACTCCAAAATGTGTGTTTAGGGCCTTATCTCACTTCCTTAATTTAGTGGTGTGTGTTTTGGACCAAGAGGGAAGGATTAAACATCATAATTTGTGTCATTTTTAGGGAGTTTAAGGCCAAGACTTGTTCTTGGGCCGTAAACTCCTATAGACCCTTCAAGATGTAGGTTTTACTTGTACAACATGGTCCCAAATGGCTTAGAAAAATCCTAGAAGGCCCTATAGTGAGTTTGGAACAATTTGGCATACATTTTTGGGGATTTTACGGCCCAAGAACATCCTTGGCCATAAACTCTTCATTTTGTTCCCAAATGTGAAGTTTAATTGTACAACACACTTCCATAGGCCTTAGATAAATTCCTTTCATGCACTAGGGTAGTTTAGGGACTTGTTTGACACAATTTCTTGGGTGTTTACGGCCCAAGCTTAAGCTAGGCCGTAAACTCCTCATTTTGGCCTCAAATGGAGTTGTTTGATGCATTTAAGTGTTCCTTGGAGTCAAGTCTAATTTGCCAAACATCCTAGAAGTGTTTTTGGGGCTTAAAACATAGATTTATGGGGTGTTTGAGGTGTTTACGGCCTAAGCACAAGCTTGGGCCATAAACTCCTTTTTAAGCATCATTTTCTTGTGTTTTAAAGTCCAAACTCTTCTACTTATAAGCCTTAATTAGTATACTAACTTACAAGAAGGAAAAACTTGGTCTTTGGCTTGGTTTTGGGGGTTTACGGCCTAAGGAGCTTCTTAGGCCGTAAACTCCTCTTTGGACCTTGATTCCTATGATTTTGGCCCTCAAATGCAATGAAGTATGACTAGAATAAGATAGAGGGTGAGTACTTACGTTTGGAAGTCGGAAATTAGCGGAATCGGGGTCGATTTCGAGTCTAGAGAGAGAAAGTAGAGAGAGAGAGTGGATGTGTGGTAAATGAATGTTCAAATGTTGTGCACACCCATTGCATATGTCTCGGGTATCGCACCCGATACACGGCTATCCGATGTTTAAAGTTAACTGGGTTAAAACTTTTTACCCGGGTGAAGTGGTTGAAAAGGTAATACAACTCTATTAGGTTAAACGGGGTTAACACATACGAGTTATATTTCTTATGATAATATTAAGCCATGCATAAATTTAGATATTCGGATGTTGACGATTCCAAATATTACATAAAATAACATATAATGACACGTTCCGTTAGTAAAAATGGGATTTGTAACGGAATTAGATTTGGGCCTCGTATGGAGAAGTTACGAATTTTCAAAAGTAGAATCTCAATAAAATACATTTTAGCCTGAAGTATCTAAACCAAAGTCGTAGATCTCGTTGAAAGGTGAGCGTACATAAAAAGATCGCCCAAATTGGACCTCGTATGGAGAAGTTACGAATTTTCAAAGTTTCGTAACAGTAGTAGAGGGCTAAAAACTCAGATTGAAGATCGAGTGTTATTCAGCTATCGCCACCTAAATGGAAGTTGAAGATCTCCTCAGTGGTAATAAAACAATAAAAAGACAAACGAAAACCGACGTCGAATAAAGAACCTATGAATTTTGAACGAACTTTAGGAGGCCCGGCCTATTAAAAATATATCATTAAAAATAAAGTCAAAACTAGCCGACGGAGTCTAAATGAAAGTTGTAGAGCATAATCTCACCTACGCGTGGATATAAAGAACGTGAAAAACAGAACTCGTACGCGAAAGTTACGGAATTTAGAAGTCGGAAGCAGGGATTACGCCCCGCGTACTCTGGGAGTACGCCCCGCGTACTAGACCCAGATTCGAGTCTCATCGGCCCGCCCAAGCTACGCTCGGCTAGACCTAGGAGTCCCATCGACCCGCCCAAGCTACGCTAGCTAGACCCGAGTCGTAAGCCATGACGCCATTTTACGCCCCGCGTACTCCGGAAGTACACGTCGCGTACGAGGTTTTCCAGCCCTATAAATAGAAGGCATGAGCTCGAGTCTTGGCACACCTTCACCATTTCTCAGCCATTCTCCCAGCTCCAGAGACCATTTTCTCACCTCGGTTTCCGCACTCGAGCCCCCGACGAAAGATTTACGCTGCAGAGACCCCCGAAGAGCCCGACGACGCAACCATCCTCGGTCGAAGTTCTGCTCAACTCTAGCCTCTCTCTTCAAACTTAACGAGTGAGTTCATACCCCTACTTTTCAATTCTTTTCATGTTTTAGGGGGGGAATACAAGTACATTACAAATCAAAGTATCATTTTTAAATATCGTTCTTATAAGGTTTTGATACAAAAATAACCTTATGTTTAAACTGCTATTATATCACCAAGTTGTTATTACCAAATGGGAAATACTTTTGAGAAACTATAATGAGTGTAGTATTCAAGTGATTCATACGTTTTACATATACATCTCGACAAATGAAATGCTTTCAAAAGAAGTAAAGTCTTTATTATCGTAAATCTGTTTATACCTAGTAATGTGAGACAGCTTCACGTACGTTCGAGTATGCATTATTAAGTCCTATATTATATACCATAATCCCTTGTAGGGGGAGCGTGATACTTGTGTATAGATCTATACGGGATTGACAATCCCACACCTAAGTTGTTAGCTACAGCTAGGCCGGCAGGCCTGGGGTGACAAATGTCATAACTGTTCCAACGCCTGAAGAACGTTGTTACAGACCATCAATGTCAATAGCATGGTTATAAAACTCACATAAAAGTATAAAAACAAGTTTGATTTACGAGATTCATATATGCATTTCAGTTTTCCATTTTATCGTTAACACAAATTTTATCACTATTATTCAAGTATGGAATACACAAACGCACTCCAACATGGTAAACTTTTCAAATCATTTATAGAAAATATTGGATTTTCTGAAAACCTCGTTCATCGGTTTACTATCAAAAAGGACATACTTTTCAATGCAAAACACTTATGAACTCACCAACTTAATTGTTGACACTTTTTCGAAACCACTTGTATTTCTCAGGGAATCAGTAATACAGGTAACCACCAGCTTTTGGAGAAAGGAACACTAAGGATGTTTATTATTGAACATTTATCATCTCATTGTAATATTCTTTTGCTATTATGTATAACGCAACAACATACGTTTTCATTATATATGTGTTGGTTGTGTTACTTTCTTTACAATATTCAATGGTTGTGATACTACGTGAAGTCATCCACCCCCGAATGTTCCCGCCATTCTGGTTTGGGGGGTGTGACAACTATAACATGCATTAACATTGTAATTAGTTTGTTAAAGAATCCTTTTATAATTATGCATAGAACTAATGAGTTTTTTATATTATTTTTATTTTTTATGACTTTTTAGCTGCCACAACCCTTGTTGTATCCTTACCAGCTCTGGTGAAATCTATTAAAACTTCAGGTATGTTTTCTGACAGTAATCTTGATTATATGGAACCTTTTGATGGTAAACGTTTAACATGTGCAACCTTGTTGGATGTAAAACCTTTTGTACTACTTCTACATGCGTAGATCTATATGATCTGGTTGTCAATAACTCTAAAGTATGATGCTTATAAGTTGGGAGTTTAAAATAATTAAATTGAAAAATTCAAATATTGCAAAACATAGCTTGTGGAATTTTAGTTGCACATGTGAAAAAGCTAAACTTTAAAAACTAAATCTTCAATTAAAGCATTGTAGTTTGATCCACATGCACACACACACACACCTAATTCTAGCATTGTAAAATCAAAGTACAATGCTTTAATAAGAAAAAAAAATTAAAAATCTGTATTTAGTTTTAATAACCCATCCTTTTGGAAACGCCTTGGATCTCAAACATTGGCACTAACTTTAATTTTTGTGTTCAATTACCAGCATGCATTTTGTTTATAACAATGTTTTTTTGACACTTGAATGCAATTTGTTAATGTTATCCACTATGAAAATGTGTGATTTCATGCAAAATGCTTATCAGTGGTATTTGGCTATAGAAGAATAGAAGAGACTGCCGAGTTGAGCCTAAATAAACTCCACAATCTGAAAGGGATATTCAGTCACATGCAATTCTTGCCTGAACTGTTAATGGAATTGTTACAGAGTAGGTTCTTACTTGTACCCAGTAATACATGAATAATTTCTTTAAAAGAAACATTTTTTTGTCTTTAAATTTTAATTTTTACAGGATAATCAAGCGGCTTGGGCAGTTGGTGAGGTTGAGAAGCCAACAACTAATAAGCTTTTGCTTCAACAAAAGCAATATGTGATTTATAGAACATTTTATTAGCATAAAAAAATTAACATGAATTTAATTTTATATGAAGCACAAGTTAGGGAATCTCATTTATTTTTGATAGGTTGGTCCTTCAATTCAATTAAATTGTGTGGTTTTGGTTTCAAAAAGAGTTGCTTTGCAATTTTACTCATTGTTTTCAAGCTTATTAAAAAACTTTTGAACCCAATTAAACATAAAATGAATGTGTTTGGGGTGTGGATTATCGGTCATGTACTCATTAGGACCAAAAGTGTTAGGGAACTTCAAAAGAACTCAAGTGGCAGCACAAAACTTAGTCGGACCAAAACTGCTTGGGACTAAAATGAAATATATGTATCTTCTAAAAAGAATTGACCCTAAAATTATAGATAACAAAAAAGAAAAATTATATACGAAATAAAACAAACGCCATCTAGCAACTTTGTCCCATCCGTAGCATGGGTTCACCTACTAGTTATTATTATTAATATGACTATATTTATAATAAGATATTCGGCTATTAAGTTCAACGAAGTATATTATTACCAACTAACTATTGATCTAAAAGAACATTTGATGTACCAATGTAGCAATTGGATTTATTTAGTATTTAAATAAGATCACACATATTTTAATTCAACACATGAGTTGAACACTTCAATATATTTACACTTGTGTTATTCGCGACTATGTATAAATCGGCAAAGCATAAAACCTAAGATTAATAATTTTTCTCTTGAGCTTTAACATCATTATGGTTAATGCTAGGAATAGCAGGAGGCCTTGCTTGATCATACCCAATACAATAACAGGTTTTCCAAATGCATACAGCATATGCATCAAAAGGACAAGGAGGTTCAATAAAATCACAGTCAGAATCTTTACTACAAGAACCATGTGCGACTTGTGGGAAGCTCGTCATACCTATTATAACAACAAATATTATATATTTAGCATCTAAAATTTTTGAGTATTGATAACATATATATATATATATATATATATATATATATATATATATATATATATATATATATATATATTGTGTGTCGTATGTATAAGTTTATTATTTCTAAGAAAAGAATAATTAACCTGCAACATAAATCAACATAATGATGAAAGTCATTTTCTTGAGAATTCTCTCCATCTTTGCAAGCAAATGTGTTTTTAATAAGATTTACTATGAAATGATGCTTATATATAGGTATTCTATAGGTTTCATTTATCTAATATTCTTAGGTTTCATAAATATTTGCATTTATGACCTATTTGTTATTTGGAAAACGATTTAGTCTTGAAACGGTTCTCTCATTGATGTTTGATGTTTTAATAGGTAGTTATTATAGAGACACTTTGAATTAGACTAGACAGCGTATATAGAAATGTATCTTTTATATATAATGACGATGGACATAACAATTAGTAATTGTATAAGAATATTTTATTTCAAAGAAAAAGTTGTTACCTTATATATATATATATATATATATATATATATATATATATATATATATATATATATATATATATATATATATATATATATATATATATAACTCCTGAAGTTAGCGATATCATGTGGAGTAGCAGAAGACTCATCCATTTCCTTTAGCTCCTTGTTGAGGACATATTCCTTGTCCCCGTAGGTCGACTTGTTGCAGTGTGATGGTGTCCATTTCCTCTTCAAGCCGTGTGCTTCTTGTTTGAGGATTAATACAACTTCTTCGATTCGCTTACACACGCATTAAAAATAATGATTTCCGCTTTCTTGCAATTCAAATCTGATAACATAATGGTTTGAAATTAATGAATGTCACTTATGTTTTTTTAAGTTGAAGGTTGTAATTGGTTAATCCATTTCCAAATCAAAAATCTCTTTGAAATTTGGGGAGTTACAGTTTCGCATGCTATATAATCTAACTAGTTTTTAGAATAATATTCCATGTATTGTTATATACATATATTAAAAACCATCGTTCCTAATAACAGTACATTCGACCCGTTTAAGATTTTAACCACGTTAATTTGTACCCAATGACTCTTTTCATCCTTCTAGAATCTAGATTTCCAACACCCGTCTTCCCCAATTGTATTTTCCCACCGCCAACGGTTTTCATATGTTTCTCCAAAATCTTTGAACTCCTTTCCTTCGCATTACCAAGATGTTGCAACCAGACACCTTCTCACCACTGCCATCATCGATTGTCACTCTCTCCGCCGCTGCCGCCGACCCATATCCAGTGCGTCAATTGAAAACCCTAGTTGGCTTCCAATTTCCTATAGCGCAGCATCGACAAATGTAGTTTTTTTGGGCTTATATAACCCTTGATTTTTTGTTTCCTAAATATTCAAC
Organism: Lactuca sativa; assembly: GCF_002870075.4. Classification (NCBI taxonomy): domain Eukaryota; kingdom Viridiplantae; phylum Streptophyta; class Magnoliopsida; order Asterales; family Asteraceae; genus Lactuca; species Lactuca sativa. The sequence continues at coordinate 36,437,070 of NC_056625.2, read as the reverse complement.
TACATCGCAAAAGCACAATCGAAACTTTCTGGTGTCTCATTTTCTGTTCATCTGTCTTGCATCGTATGTGACTTTTCTAGCCCGTTCAGGTTTATGTCGATTAATTTATCCTAATTATATCCACATTTGTTTAATTCTTTTGTTCACAAATACAACTGATTAGATGGTAGTATGGTAGATGACTTTATAAAGAAGTTTTTTAATTTCATTTGATTATGAACGAAAGCAGGAACGAAACTCAAAGGAGTGGATAAACCGTAAATGAAGGAATGAAACTGAACAATCAAGGGTGAAATTGTTTGGTGGATCATGACTTTTAGAATTTGAAGAACCTACCTCAATGATAATCCAACTCCAAGACGCAGGTAAAATTTCAAATTATGTTGGTTTTTAGGTGTAAATGTCGTTTGTACCCTTTTATCGTTTTTTGGAGGCCTTATTTCCTTATACCTCGACAAAGGGAGAAGGTATGTGTCAATCTCATCCGTCTCATCCCTATCATCTTCGCTCTTTTATAAAAGCTCCACATCAAAATTAGCTTAAAGTTCATTTTTTAATGAGTGTGTTGGTAGAGGAAAGTTATAACTTTTTATGTGTAGTTGTTGAATATACAAAAACTTATGTTACTTCCATAAATATTTGATTAAAGATTGCATAGATTCAATCTTTTATTGCAGATCACGCCCGGAGAGAGAGAGAGAGAGAGAGAGAGAGAGAGAGAGAGAAGGGGGAGGGGGAGGAGGAAGGAAAACCATAAGGGGGATTTTAATCGTCGACTTTCCCAAGTAATTGTAAAGTCATTTAAAAAAACCTATTCAATCATTTGATTATATCAACCTAAATAATAAGGTTTGAAGTTACTGTGCTCCAATAATACACTTAATTGATTTCATCTTTCTTTTTTTAGGTATCATGAGGACTGAAGTTGTCTGAATAGTCATGATTTTTTACATTCAGTGGGTAAACGAAGGCTTTATTGTAATGTTAGTCTTTAACCATTAATTTTCATAAAGTTGTTTATATTGTTTTTTTATTATTATTTTCTTTCTATTACCATTATAATATTTTGCTTTGCCCAATATTTAGTGGTAACAACAATTGGAAAAGTGAATTATTGGATGGTTCCAATGCAACCACTTGGCTAAGAACGATGGAGAATTAGACATATTGGTGGAGGTAATGAACTATAACATGCATTAACATTGTAATTAGTTTTTTAAAGAATCCTTTTATAATTATACATAGAACTAATGAGTTTTTTATATTATTTTTATGTTTTATGACTTTTTAGCTGCCACAACCCTTGTTGTATCCTTACAAGCTCTGGTGAAATCTATTAAAACTTCAGGTATGTTTTTTTACAGTAATCTTGGTTATATGGAACCTTTTGATGGTAAACGTTTAACATGTGCAACCTTGTTGGATGTAAAACCTTTTGTACTACTTCTACATGCGTAGATCTATATGATCTGGTTGTCAATAACTCTAAAGTATGATGCTTATAAGTTGGGAGTTTAAAATAATTAAATTGAAAAATTCAAATATTGCAAAACATAGCTTGTGGAATTTTAGTTGCACATGTGAAAAAGCTAAACTTTAAAAACTAAATCTTCAATTAAAGCATTGTAGTTTGATCCACATGCACACACACACACACACCTAATTCTAGCATTGTAAAATCAAAGTACAATGCTTTAATAAGAAAAAAAAATTAAAAATCTGTATTTAGTTTTAATAACCCATCCTTTTGGAAACGCCTTGGATCTCAAACATTGGCACTAACTTTAATTTTTGTGTTCAATTACCAGCATGCATTTTGTTTATAACAATGTTTTTTTGACACTTGAATGCAATTTGTTAATGTTATCCACTATGAAAATGTGTGATTTCATGCAAAATGCTTATCAGTGGTATTTGGCTATAGAAGAATAGAAGAGACTGTCGAGTTGAGCCTAAATAAACTCCACAATCTGAAAGGGATATTAAGTCACATGCAATTCTTGCCTGAACTGTTAATGTAATTGTTACAGAGTAGGTTCTTACTTGTACCCAGTAATACATGAATAATTTCTTTAAAAGAAACATTTTTTTGTCTTTAATTTTTAATTTTTAGAGGATAATCAAGCGTTTTGGGCAGTTGGTGAGGTTGAGAAGCCAACAACTAATAAGCTTTTGCTTCAACAAAAGCAATATGTGATTTATAGAAAATTTTATTAGCATAAAAAAATTAACATGAATTTAATTTTATATGAAGCACAAGTTAGGGAATCTCATTTATTTTTGATAGGTTGGTCCTTCAATTCAATTAAATTGTGTGGTTTTGGTTTCAAAAAGAGTTGCTTTGCAATTTTACTCATTGTTTTCAAGCTTATTAAAAAACTTTTGAACCCAATTAAAAATAAAATGAATGTGTTTGGGGTGTGGATTATCGGTCATGTACTCATTAGGACCAAAAGTGTTAGGGAACTTCAAAAGAACTCAAGTGGCAGCACAAAACTTAGTCGGACCAAAACTGCTTGGGACTAAAATGAAATATATGTATCTTCTAAAAAGAATTGACCCTAAACTTATAGATAACAAAAAAGAAAAATTATATACGAAATAAAACAAACGCCATCTAGCAACTTTGTCCCATCCGTAGCATGGGTTCACCTACTAGTTATTATTATTAATATGACTATATTTATAATAAGATATTCGGCTATTAAGTTCAACGAAGTATATTATTACCAACTAACTATTGATCTAAAAGAACATTTGATGTACCAATGTAGCAATTGGATTTATTTAGTATTTAAATAAGATCACACATATTTTAATTCAACACATGAGTTGAACACTTCAATATATTTACACTTGTGTTATTCGCGACTATGTATAAATCGGCAAAGCATAAAACCTAAGATTAATAATTTTTCTCTTGAGTTTTAACATCATTATGGTTAATGGTAGGAATAGCAGGAGGCCTTGCTTGATCATACCCAATACAATAACAGGTTTTCCAAATGCATACAGCATATGCATCAAAAGGACAAGGAGGTTCAATAAAATCACAGTCAGAATCTTTACTACAAGAACCATGTGCAACTTGTAGGAAGCTCGTCATAGCTATTATAACAACAAATATTATATATTTAGCATCTAAAATTTTTGAGTATTGATAACATATATATATATATATATATACATATATATATATATATATATATATATATATATATATATATATATGTTGTGTGTCGTATGTATAAGTTTATTATTTCTAAAAAAAGAATAAATAACCTGCAACATAAATCAACATAATGATGAAAGTCATTTTCTTGAGAATTCTCTCCATCGTTGCAAGCAAATGTGTTTTTAATAAGATTTACTATGAAATGATGTTTATATATAGGTATTCTATAGGTTTCATTTATCTAATATTCTTAGGTTTCATAAATATTTGCATTTATGACCTATTTGTTATTTGGAAAACGATTTAGTCTTGAAACGGTTCTCTCATTGATGTTTGATGTTTTAATAGGTAGTTATTATAGAGACACTTTGAATTAGACTAGACAGTGTATATAGAAATATATCTTTTATATATAATGACGATGGACATAACAATTAATAATTCTATAAGAATATTTTATTTCAAAGACAAAGTTGTTACCTTATATATATATATATATATATATATATATATATATATATATATATATATATATATATAACTCCTGAAGTTAGCGATATCATGTGGAGTAGCAGAAGACTCATCCATTTCCTTTAGCTCCTTGTTGAGGACATATTCCTTGTCCCCGTAGGTCGACTTGTTGCAGTGTGATGGTGTCCATTTCCTCTTCAAGCCGTGTGCTTCTTGTTTGAGGATTAATACAACTTCTTCGATTCGCTTACACACGCATTAAAAATAATGATTTCCGCTTTCTTGCAATTCAAATATGATAACATAATGGTTTGAAATTAATGAATGTCACTTATGTTTTTTTAAGTTGAAGGTTGTAATTGGTTAATCAATTTCCTAATCAAAAATCTCTTTGAAATTAGGGGAGTTACAGTTTCGCATGCTATATAATCTAACTAGTTTTTAGAATAATATTCCATGTATTATTATATACATATATTAAAAACCATCGTTCCTAATAACAGTACATTCTACCCGTTTAAGATTTTAACCACGTTAATTTGTACCCAATGACTCTTTTCATCCTTCTAGAATCTAGATTTCCAACACCCGTCTTCCCCAATCGTATTTTCCCACCGCCAACGGTTTTCATATGTTTCTCCAAAATCTTTGAACTCCTTTCCTTCGCATTACCAAGATGTTGCAACCAAACACCTTCTCACCACTGCCATCATCTATTGTCACTCTCTCCGCCGCTGCCGCCGACCCATATCCAGTGCGTCAATTGAAAACCCTAGTTGGCTTCCAATTTCCTATAGCGCAGCATCGACAAATGTAGTTTTTTTGGGCTTATATAACCCTTGATTTTTTGTTTCCTAAATATTCAACTACATCGCAAAAGCACAATCGAAACTTTCTGGTATCTCATTTTCTGTTCATCTGTCTTGCATCGTATGTGACTTTTCTAGACCGTTCAGGTTTATGTCGATTAATTTATCCTAATTATATCCACATTTGTTTAATTCTTTTGTTCACAAATACAACTGATTAGATGGTAGTATGGTAGATGACTTTATAAAGAAGTTTTTTAATTTCATTTGATTATGAACGAAAGCAGGAACGAAACTCAAAGGAGTGGATAAAACGTAAATGAAGGAATGAAACTGAACAATCAAGGGTGAAATTGTTTGGTGGATCATGACTTTTAGAATTTGAAGAACCTACCTCAATGATAATCCAACTCCAAGACGCAGGTAAAATTTCAAATTATGTTGGTTTTTAGGTGTAAATGTCGTTTGTACCCTTTTATCGTTTTTTGGAGGCCTTATTTCCTTATACCTAGACAAAGGGAGAAGGTATGTGTCAATCTCATCCGTCTCATCCCTATCATCTTCGCTCTTTTATAAAAGCTCCACATCAAAATTAGCTTAAAGTTCATTTTTTAATGAGTGTGTTGGTAGAGGAAAGTTATAACTTTTTATGTGTAGTTGTTGAATATACAAAAACTTATGTTACTTCCATAAATATTTGATTAAAGATTGCATAGATTCAATCTTTTATTGCAGATCACGCCCGGAGAGAGAGAGAGAGAGAGAGAGAGAGAGAGAGAGAAGGGGGAGGGGGAGGAGGAAGGAAAACCATAAGGGGGATTTTAATCGTCGACTTTCCCAAGTAATTGTAAAGTCATTTAAAAAAAACTATTCAATCATTTGATTATATAAACTTAAATAATAAGGTTTGAAGTTACTGTGCTCCAATAATACACTTAATTGATTTCATCTTTCTTTTTTTCGGTATCATGAGGACTGAAGTTGTCTGAATAGTCATGATTTTTTACATTCAGTGGGTAAACGAAAGCTTTATTGTAATGTTAGTCTTTAACCATTAATTTTCATAAAGTTGTTTATATTGTTTTTTTATTATTATTTTCTTTCTATTACCATTATAATATTTTGCTTTGCCCATTATTTAGTGGTAACAACAACTGGAAAAGTGAATTATTGGATGGTTCCAATGCAACCGCTTGGCTAAGAACGATGGACAATTAGACATATTGGTGGAGGTAATGAACTATAACATGCATTAACATTGTAATTAGTTTGTTAAAGAATCCTTTTATAATTATACATAGAACTAATGAGTTTTTTATATTATTTTTATTTTTTTTATGACTTTTTAGCTGCCACAACCCTTGTTGTATCCTTACCAGCTCTGGTGAAATCTATTAAAACTTCATGTATGTTTTTTGACAGTAATCTTGATTATATGGAACCTTTTGATGGTAAACGTTTAACATGTGCAACCTTGTTGGATGTAAAACCTTTTGTACTACTTCTACATGCGTAGATCTGTATGATCTCGTTGTCAATAACTCTAAAGTATGATGCTTATAAGTTGGGAGTTTAAAATAATTAAATTGAAAAAATCAAATATTGCAAAACATAGCTTGTGGAATTTTAGTTGCACATGTGAAAAAGCTAAACTTTAAAAACTAAAATTTTCAATTAAAGCATTGTAGTTTGATCCACATGCACACACACACACACCCCCCTAATTATAGCATTGTAAAATCAAAGTACAATGCTTTAATAAGAAAAAAAATTAAAAATCTGTATTTTGTTTTAATAACTCATCCTTTTGGAAACGCCTTGGATCTCAAACATTGGCACTAACTTTAATTTTTGTGTTCAATTACCAGCATGCATTTTGTTTATAACAATGTTTTTTTGACACTTGAATGCAATTTGTTAATGTTATCCACTATGAAAATGTGTGATTTCATGCAAAATGCTTATCAGTGGTATTTGGCTATAGAAGAATAGAAGAGACTGTCGAGTTGAGCCTAAATAAACTCCACAATCTGAAAGGGATATTAAGTCACATGCAATTCTTGCCTGAACTGTTAATGGAATTGTTACAGAGTAGGTTCTTACTTGTACCCAGTAATACATGAATAATTGCTTTAAAAGAAACATTTTTTTTGTCTTTAAATTTTAATTTTTACAGGATAATCAAGCGTCTTGGGCAGTTGGTGAGGTTGAGAAGCCAACAACTAATAAGCTTTTGCTTCAACAAAAGCAATATGTGATTTATAGAACATTTTATTAGCATAAAAAAATTAACATGAATTTAATTTTATATGAAGCACAAGTTGGGGAATCTCATTTATTTTTGATAGGTTGGTCCTTCAATTCAATTAAATTGTGTGGTTTCGGTTTCAAAAAGAGTTGTGTTGCAATTTTACTCATTGTTTTCAAGCTTATTAAAAATTTTTGAACCCAATTAAAAATAAAATGAATGTGTTTGGGGTGTGGGTTATCGTTCAGGTACTCATTAAGACCAAAAGTGTTAGGAAACTTCAAAAGAACTCAAGTGGCAGCACAAAACTTAGTCGGACCAAAACTGCTTGGGACTAAAATGAAATATATGTATCTTCTAAAAAGAATTGACCCTAAACTTATAGATAACAAAAAAAGAAAAATTATATACGAAATAAAACAAACGCCATCTAGCAACTTTGTCCCATCCGTAGCATGGGTTCACCTACTAGTTATTATTATTAATATGACTGTATTTAAAATAAGATTTTCGGCTATCAAGTTCAACGAAGTATATTATTACCAACTAACTATTGATCTAAAAGAACATTTGATGTACCAATGTAGCAATTGGATTTATTTAGTATTTAAATAAGATCACACACATTTTATTTCAACACATGAGTTGAACACTTCAATATATTTACACTTGTGTTATTCGCGGCTATATATAAATCGGCAAAGCATAAAACCTAAGATTAATAATTTTTCTCTTGAGTTTTAACATCATTATGGTTAATGGTAGGAATAGCAGGAGGCCTTGCTTGATCATACCCAATACAATAACAGGTTTTCCAAATGCATACAGCATATGCATCAAAAGGACAAGGAGGTTCAATAAAATCACAGTCAGAATCTTTACTACAAGAACCATGTGCAACTTGTAGGAAGCTCGTCATAGCTATTATAACAACAAATATTATATATTTAGCATCTAAAATTTTTGAGTATTGATAACATATATATATATATATATACATATATATATATATATATATATATATATATATATATATATGTTGTGTGTCGTATGTATAAGTTTATTATTTCTAAAAAAAGAATAAATAACCTGCAACATAAATCAACATAATGATGAAAGTCATTTTCTTGAGAATTCTCTCCATCGTTGCAAGCAAATGTGTTTTTAATAAGATTTACTATGAAATGATGTTTATATATAGGTATTCTATAGGTTTCATTTATCTAATATTCTTAGGTTTCATAAATATTTGCATTTATGACCTATTTGTTATTTGGAAAACGATTTAGTCTTGAAACGGTTCTCTCATTGATGTTTGATGTTTTAATAGGTAGTTATTATAGAGACACTTTGAATTAGACTAGACAGTGTATATAGAAATATATCTTTTATATATAATGACGATGGACATAACAATTAATAATTCTATAAGAATATTTTATTTCAAAGACAAAGTTGTTACCTTATATATATATATATATATATATATATATATATATATATATATATATATATATATATAACTCCTGAAGTTAGCGATATCATGTGGAGTAGCAGAAGACTCATCCATTTCCTTTAGCTCCTTGTTGAGGACATATTCCTTGTCCCCGTAGGTCGACTTGTTGCAGTGTGATGGTGTCCATTTCCTCTTCAAGCCGTGTGCTTCTTGTTTGAGGATTAATACAACTTCTTCGATTCGCTTACACACGCATTAAAAATAATGATTTCCGCTTTCTTGCAATTCAAATATGATAACATAATGGTTTGAAATTAATGAATGTCACTTATGTTTTTTTAAGTTGAAGGTTGTAATTGGTTAATCAATTTCCTAATCAAAAATCTCTTTGAAATTTGGGGAGTTACAGTTTCGCATGCTATATAATCTAACTAGTTTTTAGAATAATATTCCATGTATTATTATATACATATATTAAAAACCATCGTTCCTAATAACAGTACATTCTACCCGTTTAAGATTTTAACCACGTTAATTTGTACCCAATGACTCTTTTCATCCTTCTAGAATCTAGATTTCCAACACCCGTCTTCCCCAATCGTATTTTCCCACCGCCAACGGTTTTCATATGTTTCTCCAAAATCTTTGAACTCCTTTCCTTCGCATTACCAAGATGTTGCAACCAGACACCTTCTCACCACTGCCATCATCTATTGTCACTCTCTCCGCCGCTGCCGCCGACCCATATCCAGTGCGTCAATTGAAAACCCTAGTTGGCTTCCAATTTCCTATAGCGCAGCATCGACAAATGTAGTTTTTTTGGGCTTATATAACCCTTGATTTTTTGTTTCCTAAATATTCAACTACATCGCAAAAGCACAATCAAAACTTTCTGGTATCTCATTTTCTGTTCATCTGTCTTGCATCGTATGTGACTTTTCTAGCCCCTTCAGGTTTATGTCGATTGATTTATCCTAATTATATCCATGTTTACTTAATTCTTTTGTTCACAAATACAACTGATTAGATGGTAGTGTGGTAGATGACTTTATAAAATAGTTTTTTAATTTCATTTGATTATGAACGAAACTCAAAGGAGTGGATAAACCGTAAATGAAGGAATGAAACTGAACAATCAAGGGTGAAATTGTTTGGTGGATCATGACTTTTAGAATTTGAAGAACCTACCTCAATGATAATCCAACTCCAAGACGCAGGTAAAATTTCAGATTATCTTGGTTTTTAGGTGTAAATGTCATTTGTACCCTTTCATCGTTTTTTGGAGGCCTTATTTCCTTATACCTCGACAAAGGGAGAAGGTATGTGTCAATCTCATCCGTCTCATCCCTATCATCTTCGCTCTTTTATAAAAGCTCCACATCAAAATTAGCTTAAAGTTCATTTTTTAATGAGTGTGTTGGTAGCGGAAAGTTATAACTTTTTATGTGTAGTTCTCGAATATACAAAAACTTATGTTACTTCCATAAATATTTGATTAAAGATTGCATAGATTCAATCTTTTATTGCAGATCACGCCTGGAGAGAGAGAGAGAGAGAGAGAGAGAGAGAGAGAGAGAGAGAGAGAGAAGGGGGAGGGGGAGGAGGAAGGAAAACCATAAGGGGGATTTTAATCGTCGACTTTCCCAAGTAATTGTAAAGTCATTTAAAAAAAACTATTCAATCATTTGATTATATCAACCTAAATAATAAGGTTTGAAGTTACTGTGCTCCAATAATACACTTAATTGATTTCATCTTTCTTTTTTTAGGTATCATGAGGACTGAAGTTGTCTGAATAGTCATGATTTTTTACATTCAGTGGGTAAACGAAGGCTTTATTGTAATGTTAGTCTTTAACCATTAATTTTCATAAAGTTGTTTATATTGTTTTTTTATTATTATTTTCTTTCTATTACCATTATAATATTTTGCTTTGCCCATTATTTAGTGGTAACAACAATTGGAAAAGTGAATTATTGGATGGTTCCAATGCAACCACTTGGCTAAGAACGATGGAGAATTAGACATATTGGTGGAGGTAATGAACTATAACATGCATTAACATTGTAATTAGTTTTTTAAAGAATCCTTTTATAATTATACATAGAACTAATGAGTTTTTTATATTATTTTTATGTTTTATGACTTTTTAGCTGCCACAACCCTTGTTGTATCCTTACAAGCTCTGGTGAAATCTATTAAAACTTCAGGTATGTTTTTTTACAGTAATCTTGGTTATATGGAACCTTTTGATGGTAAACGTTTAACATGTGCAACCTTGTTGGATGTAAAACCTTTTGTACTACTTCTACATGCGTAGATCTATATGATCTGGTTGTCAATAACTCTAAAGTATGATGCTTATAAGTTGGGAGTTTAAAATAATTAAATTGAAAAATTCAAATATTGCAAAACATAGCTTGTGGAATTTTAGTTGCACATGTGAAAAAGCTAAACTTTAAAAACTAAATCTTCAATTAAAGCATTGTAGTTTGATCCACATGCACACACACACACACCTAATTCTAGCATTGTAAAATCAAAGTACAATGCTTTAATAAGAAAAAAAATTAAAAATCTGTATTTAGTTTTAATAACCCATCCTTTTGGAAACGCCTTGGATCTCAAACATTGGCACTAACTTTAATTTTTGTGTTCAATTACCAGCATGCATTTTGTTTATAACAATGTTTTTTTGACACTTGAATGCAATTTGTTAATGTTATCCACTATGAAAATGTGTGATTTCATGCAAAATGCTTATCAGTGGTATTTGGCTATAGAAGAATAGAAGAGACTGTCGAGTTGAGCCTAAATAAACTCCACAATCTGAAAGGGATATTAAGTCACATGCAATTCTTGCCTGAACTGTTAATGGAATTGTTACAGAGTAGGTTCTTACTTGTACCCAGTAATACATGAATAATTTCTTTAAAAGAAACATTTTTTTGTCTTTAATTTTTAATTTTTAGAGGATAATCAAGCGTCTTGGGCAGTTGGTGAGGTTGAGAAGCCAACAACTAATAAGCTTTTGCTTCAACAAAAGCAATATGTGATTTATAGAAAATTTTATTAGCATAAAAAAATTAACATGAATTTAATTTTATATGAAGCACAAGTTAGGGAATCTCATTTATTTTTGATAGGTTGGTCCTTCAATTCAATTAAATTGTGTGGTTTTGGTTTCAAAAAGAGTTGCTTTGCAATTTTACTCATTGTTTTCAAGCTTATTAAAAAACTTTTGAACCCAATTAAAAATAAAATGAATGTGTTTGGGGTGTGGATTATCGGTCATGTACTCATTAGGACCAAAAGTGTTAGGGAACTTCAAAAGAACTCAAGTGGCAGCACAAAACTTAGTCGGACCAAAACTGCTTGGGACTAAAATGAAATATATGTATCTTCTAAAAAGAATTGACCCTAAACTTATAGATAAAAAAAAGAAAAATTATATACGAAATAAAACAAACGCCATCTAGCAACTTTGTCCCATCCGTAGCATGGGTTCACCTACTAGTTATTATTATTAATATGACTATATTTATAATAAGATATTCGGCTATTAAGTTCAACGAAGTATATTATTACAAACTAACTATTGATCTAAAAGAACATTTGATGTACCAATGTAGCAATTGGATTTATTTAGTATTTAAATAAGATCACACATATTTTAATTCAACACATGAGTTGAACACTTCAATATATTTACACTTGTGTTATTCGCGACTATGTATAAATCGGCAAAGCATAAAACCTAAGATTAATAATTTTTCTCTTGAGTTTTAACATCATTATGGTTAATGGTAGGAATAGCAGGAGGCCTTGCTTGATCATACCCAATACAATAACAGGTTTTCCAAATGCATACAGCATATGCATCAAAAGGACAAGGAGGTTCAATAAAATCACAGTCAGAATCTTTACTACAAGAACCATGTGCAACTTGTAGGAAGCTCGTCATAGCTATTATAACAACAAATATTATATATTTAGCATCTAAAATTTTTGAGTATTGATAACATATATATATATATATATATATATATATATATATATATATATATATATATATATTTATATATATATATATACATATATATATATATATATATATATATGTTGTGTGTCGTATGTATAAGTTTATTATTTCTAAAAAAAGAATAAATAACCTGCAACATAGATCAACATAATGATGAAAGTCATTTTCTTGAGAATTCTCTCCATCGTTGCAAGCAAATGTGTTTTTAATAAGATTTACTATGAAATGATGTTTATATATAGGTATTCTATAGGTTTCATTTATCTAATATTCTTAGGTTTCATAAATATTTGCATTTATGACCTATTTGTTATTTGGAAAACGATTTAGTCTTGAAACGGTTCTCTCATTGATGTTTGATGTTTTAATAGGTAGTTATTATAGAGACACTTTGAATTAGACTAGACAGTGTATATAGAAATATATCTTTTATATATAATGACGATGGACATAACAATTAATAATTCTATAAGAATATTTTATTTCAAAGACAAAGTTGTTACCTTATATATATATATATATATATATATATATATATATATATATATATATATATATATATATATATATATAACTCCTGAAGTTAGCGATATCATGTGGAGTAGCAGAAGACTCATCCATTTCCTTTAGCTCCTTGTTGAGGACATATTCCTTGTCCCCGTAGGTCGACTTGTTGCAGTGTGATGGTGTCCATTTCCTCTTCAAGCCGTGTGCTTCTTGTTTGAGGATTAATACAACTTCTTCGATTCGCTTACACACGCATTAAAAATAATGATTTCCGCTTTCTTGCAATTCAAATATGATAACATAATGGTTTGAAATTAATGAATGTCACTTATGTTTTTTTAAGTTGAAGGTTGTAATTGGTTAATCAATTTCCTAATCAAAAATCTCTTTGAAATTAGGGGAGTTACAGTTTCGCATGCTATATAATCTAACTAGTTTTTAGAATAATATTCCATGTATTATTATATACATATATTAAAAACCATCGTTCCTAATAACAGTACATTCTACCCGTTTAAGATTTTAACCACGTTAATTTGTACCCAATGACTCTTTTCATCCTTCTAGAATCTAGATTTCCAACACCCGTCTTCCCCAATCGTATTTTCCCACCGCCAACGGTTTTCATATGTTTCTCCAAAATCTTTGAACTCCTTTCCTTCGCATTACCAAGATGTTGCAACCAGACACCTTCTCACCACTGCCATCATCTATTGTCACTCTCTCCGCCGCTGCCGCCGACCCATATCCAGTGCGTCAATTGAAAACCCTAGTTGGCTTCCAATTTCCTATAGCGCAGCATCGACAAATGTAGTTTTTTTGGGCTTATATAACCCTTGATTTTTTGTTTCCTAAATATTCAACTACATCGCAAAAGCACAATCGAAACTTTCTGGTATCTCATTTTCTGTTCATCTGTCTTGCATCGTATGTGACTTTTCTAGCCCGTTCAGGTTTATGTCGATTAATTTATCCTAATTATATCCACATTTGTTTAATTCTTTTGTTCACAAATACAACTGATTAGATGGTAGTATGGTAGATGACTTTATAAAGAAGTTTTTTAATTTCATTTGATTATGAACGAAAGCAGGAACGAAACTCAAAGGAGTGGATAAACCGTAAATGAAGGAATGAAACTGAACAATCAAGGGTGAAATTGTTTGGTGGATCATGACTTTTAGAATTTGAAGAACCTACCTCAATGATAATCCAACTCCAAGACGCAGGTAAAATTTCAAATTATGTTGGTTTTTAGGTGTAAATGTCGTTTGTACCCTTTTATCGTTTTTTGGAGGCCTTATTTCCTTATACCTCGACAAAGGGAGAAGGTATGTGTCAATCTCATCCGTCTCATCCCTATCATCTTCGCTCTTTTATAAAAGCTCCACATCAAAATTAGCTTAAAGTTCATTTTTTAATGAGTGTGTTGGTAGAGGAAAGTTATAACTTTTTATGTGTAGTTGTTGAATATACAAAAACTTATGTTACTTCCATAAATATTTGATTAAAGATTGCATAGATTCAATCTTTTATTGCAGATCACGCCCGGAGAGAGAGAGAGAGAGAGAGAGAGAGAGAGAGAAGGGGGAGGGGGAGGAGGAAGGAAAACCATAAGGGGGATTTTAATCGTCGACTTTCCCAAGTAATTGTAAAGTCATTTAAAAAAAACTATTCAATCATTTGATTATATAAACCTAAATAATAAGGTTTGAAGTTACTGTGCTCCAATAATACACTTAATTGATTTCATCTTCCTTTTTTTAGGTATCATGAGGACTGAAGTTGTCTGAATAGTCATGATTTTTTACATTCAGTGGGTAAACGAAGGCTTTATTGTAATGTTAGTCTTTAACCATTAATTTTCATAAAGTTGTTTATATTGTTTTTTTATTATTATTTTCTTTCTATTACCATTATAATATTTTGCTTTGCCCAATATTTAGTGGTAACAACAATTGGAAAAGTGAATTATTGGATGGTTCCAATGCAACCACTTGGCTAAGAACGATGGAGAATTAGACATATTGGTGGAGGTAATGAACTATAACATGCATTAACATTGTAATTAGTTTTTTAAAGAATCCTTTTATAATTATACATAGAACTAATGAGTTTTTTATATTATTTTTATGTTTTATGACTTTTTAGCTGCCACAACCCTTGTTGTATCCTTACAAGCTCTGGTGAAATCTATTAAAACTTCAGGTATGTTTTTTTACAGTAATCTTGGTTATATGGAACCTTTTGATGGTAAACGTTTAACATGTGCAACCTTGTTGGATGTAAAACCTTTTGTACTACTTCTACATGCGTAGATCTATATGATCTGGTTGTCAATAACTCTAAAGTATGATGCTTATAAGTTGGGAGTTTAAAATAATTAAATTGAAAAATTCAAATATTGCAAAACATAGCTTGTGGAATTTTAGTTGCACATGTGAAAAAGCTAAACTTTAAAAACTAAATCTTCAATTAAAGCATTGTAGTTTGATCCACATGCACACACACACACCTAATTCTAGCATTGTAAAATCAAAGTACAATGCTTTAATAAGAAAAAAAAATTAAAAATCTGTATTTAGTTTTAATAACCCATCCTTTTGGAAACGCCTTGGATCTCAAACATTGGCACTAACTTTAATTTTTGTGTTCAATTACCAGCATGCATTTTGTTTATAACAATGTTTTTTTGACACTTGAATGCAATTTGTTAATGTTATCCACTATGAAAATGTGTGATTTCATGCAAAATGCTTATCAGTGGTATTTGGCTATAGAAGAATAGAAGAGACTGTCGAGTTGAGCCTAAATAAACTCCACAATCTGAAAGGGATATTAAGTCACATGCAATTCTTGCCTGAACTGTTAATGGAATTGTTACAGAGTAGGTTCTTACTTGTACCCAGTAATACATGAATAATTTCTTTAAAAGAAACATTTTTTTGTCTTTAATTTTTAATTTTTAGAGGATAATCAAGCGTCTTGGGCAGTTGGTGAGGTTGAGAAGCCAACAACTAATAAGCTTTTGCTTCAACAAAAGCAATATGTGATTTATAGAAAATTTTATTAGCATAAAAAAATTAACATGAATTTAATTTTATATGAAGCACAAGTTAGGGAATCTCATTTATTTTTGATAGGTTGGTCCTTCAATTCAATTAAATTGTGTGGTTTTGGTTTCAAAAAGAGTTGCTTTGCAATTTTACTCATTGTTTTCAAGCTTATTAAAAAACTTTTGAACCCAATTAAAAATAAAATGAATGTGTTTGGGGTGTGGATTATCGGTCATGTACTCATTAGGACCAAAAGTGTTAGGGAACTTCAAAAGAACTCAAGTGGCAGCACAAAACTTAGTCGGACCAAAACTGCTTGGGACTAAAATGAAATATATATATCTTCTAAAAAGAATTGACCCTAAACTTATAGATAACAAAAAAGAAAAATTATATACGAAATAAAACAAACGCCATCTAGCAACTTTGTCCCATCCGTAGCATGGGTTCACCTACTAGTTATTATTATTAATATGACTATATTTATAATAAGATATTCGGCTATTAAGTTCAACGAAGTATATTATTACCAACTAACTATTGATCTAAAAGAACATTTGATGTACCAATGTAGCAATTGGATTTATTTAGTATTTAAATAAGATCACACATATTTTAATTCAACACATGAGTTGAACACTTCAATATATTTACACTTGTGTTATTCGCGACTATGTATAAATCGGCAAAGCATAAAACCTAAGATTAATAATTTTTCTCTTGAGTTTTAACATCATTATGGTTAATGGTAGGAATAGCAGGAGGCCTTGCTTGATCATACCCAATACAATAACAGGTTTTCCAAATGCATACAGCATATGCATCAAAAGGACAAGGAGGTTCAATAAAATCACAGTCAGAATCTTTACTACAAGAACCATGTGCAACTTGTAGGAAGCTCGTCATACCTATTATAACAACAAATATTATATATTTAGCATCTAAAATTTTTGAGTATTGATAACATATATATATATATATACATATATATATATATATATATATATATATATATATATATATATGTTGTGTGTCGTATGTATAAGTTTATTATTTCTAAAAAAAGAATAAATAACCTACAACATAAATCAACATAATGATGAAAGTCATTTTCTTGAGAATTCTCTCCATCGTTGCAAGCAAATGTGTTTTTAATAAGATTTACTATGAAATGATGTTTATATATAGGTATTCTATAGGTTTCATTTATCTAATATTCTTAGGTTTCATAAATATTTGCATTTATGACCTATTTGTTATTTGGAAAACGATTTAGTCTTGAAACGGTTCTCTCATTGATGTTTGATGTTTTAATAGGTAGTTATTATAGAGACACTTTGAATTAGACTAGACAGTGTATATAGAAATATATCTTTTATATATAATGACGATGGACATAACAATTAATAATTCTATAAGAATATTTTATTTCAAAGACAAAGTTGTTACCTTATATATATATATATATATATATATATATATATATATATATATATATATATAACTCCTGAAGTTAGCGATATCATGTGGAGTAGCAGAAGACTCATCCATTTCCTTTAGCTCCTTGTTGAGGACATATTCCTTGTCCCCGTAGGTCGACTTGTTGCAGTGTGATGGTGTCCATTTCCTCTTCAAGCCGTGTGCTTCTTGTTTGAGGATTAATACAACTTCTTCGATTCGCTTACACACGCATTAAAAATAATGATTTCCGCTTTCTTGCAATTCAAATATGATAACATAATGGTTTGAAATTAATGAATGTCACTTATGTTTTTTTAAGTTGAAGGTTGTAATTGGTTAATCAATTTCCTAATCAAAAATCTCTTTGAAATTAGGGGAGTTACAGTTTCGCATGCTATATAATCTAACTAGTTTTTAGAATAATATTCCATGTATTATTATATACATATATTAAAAACCATCGTTCCTAATAACAGTACATTCTACCCGTTTAAGATTTTAACCACGTTAATTTGTACCCAATGACTCTTTTCATCCTTCTAGAATCTAGATTTCCAACACCCGTCTTCCCCAATCGTATTTTCCCACCGCCAACGGTTTTCATATGTTTCTCCAAAATCTTTGAACTCCTTTCCTTCGCATTACCAAGATGTTGCAACCAGACACCTTCTCACCACTGCCATCATCTATTGTCACTCTCTCCGCCGCTGCCGCCGACCCATATCCAGTGCGTCAATTGAAAACCCTAGTTGGCTTCCAATTTCCTATAGCGCAGCATCGACAAATGTAGTTTTTTTGGGCTTATATAACCCTTGATTTTTTGTTTCCTAAATATTCAACTACATCGCAAAAGCACAATCGAAACTTTCTGGTATCTCATTTTCTGTTCATCTGTCTTGCATCGTATGTGACTTTTCTAGCCCGTTCAGGTTTATGTCGATTAATTTATCCTAATTATATCCACATTTGTTTAATTCTTTTGTTCACAAATACAACTGATTAGATGGTAGTATGGTAGATGACTTTATAAAGAAGTTTTTTAATTTCATTTGATTATGAACGAAAGCAGGAACGAAACTCAAAGGAGTGGATAAACCGTAAATGAAGGAATGAAACTGAACAATCAAGGGTGAAATTGTTTGGTGGATCATGACTTTTAGAATTTGAAGAACCTACCTCAATGATAATCCAACTCCAAGACGCAGGTAAAATTTCAAATTATGTTGGTTTTTAGGTGTAAATGTCGTTTGTACCCTTTTATCGTTTTTTGGAGGCCTTATTTCCTTATACCTCGACAAAGGGAGAAGGTATGTGTCAATCTCATCCGTCTCATCCCTATCATCTTCGCTCTTTTATAAAAGCTCCACATCAAAATTAGCTTAAAGTTCATTTTTTAATGAGTGTGTTGGTAGAGGAAAGTTATAACTTTTTATGTGTAGTTGTTGAATATACAAAAACTTATGTTACTTCCATAAATATTTGATTAAAGATTGCATAGATTCAATCTTTTATTGCAGATCACGCCCGGAGAGAGAGAGAGAGAGAGAGAGAGAGAGAAGGGGGAGGGGGAGGAGGAAGGAAAACCATAAGGGGGATTTTAATCGTCGACTTTCCCAAGTAATTGTAAAGTCATTTAAAAAAAACTATTCAATCATTTGATTATATAAACCTAAATAATAAGGTTTGAAGTTACTGTGCTCCAATAATACACTTAATTGATTTCATCTTCCTTTTTTTAGGTATCATGAGGACTGAAGTTGTCTGAATAGTCATGATTTTTTACATTCAGTGGGTAAACGAAGGCTTTATTGTAATGTTAGTCTTTAACCATTAATTTTCATAAAGTTGTTTATATTGTTTTTTTATTATTATTTTCTTTCTATTACCATTATAATATTTTGCTTTGCCCAATATTTAGTGGTAACAACAATTGGAAAAGTGAATTATTGGATGGTTCCAATGCAACCACTTGGCTAAGAACGATGGAGAATTAGACATATTGGTGGAGGTAATGAACTATAACATGCATTAACATTGTAATTAGTTTTTTAAAGAATCCTTTTATAATTATACATAGAACTAATGAGTTTTTTATATTATTTTTATGTTTTATGACTTTTTAGCTGCCACAACCCTTGTTGTATCCTTACAAGCTCTGGTGAAATCTATTAAAACTTCAGGTATGTTTTTTTACAGTAATCTTGGTTATATGGAACCTTTTGATGGTAAACGTTTAACATGTGCAACCTTGTTGGATGTAAAACCTTTTGTACTACTTCTACATGCGTAGATCTATATGATCTGGTTGTCAATAACTCTAAAGTATGATGCTTATAAGTTGGGAGTTTAAAATAATTAAATTGAAAAATTCAAATATTGCAAAACATAGCTTGTGGAATTTTAGTTGCACATGTGAAAAAGCTAAACTTTAAAAACTAAATCTTCAATTAAAGCATTGTAGTTTGATCCACATGCACACACACACACCTAATTCTAGCATTGTAAAATCAAAGTACAATGCTTTAATAAGAAAAAAAAATTAAAAATCTGTATTTAGTTTTAATAACCCATCCTTTTGGAAACGCCTTGGATCTCAAACATTGGCACTAACTTTAATTTTTGTGTTCAATTACCAGCATGCATTTTGTTTATAACAATGTTTTTTTGACACTTGAATGCAATTTGTTAATGTTATCCACTATGAAAATGTGTGATTTCATGCAAAATGCTTATCAGTGGTATTTGGCTATAGAAGAATAGAAGAGACTGTCGAGTTGAGCCTAAATAAACTCCACAATCTGAAAGGGATATTAAGTCACATGCAATTCTTGCCTGAACTGTTAATGGAATTGTTACAGAGTAGGTTCTTACTTGTACCCAGTAATACATGAATAATTTCTTTAAAAGAAACATTTTTTTGTCTTTAATTTTTAATTTTTAGAGGATAATCAAGCGTCTTGGGCAGTTGGTGAGGTTGAGAAGCCAACAACTAATAAGCTTTTGCTTCAACAAAAGCAATATGTGATTTATAGAAAATTTTATTAGCATAAAAAAATTAACATGAATTTAATTTTATATGAAGCACAAGTTAGGGAATCTCATTTATTTTTGATAGGTTGGTCCTTCAATTCAATTAAATTGTGTGGTTTTGGTTTCAAAAAGAGTTGCTTTGCAATTTTACTCATTGTTTTCAAGCTTATTAAAAAACTTTTGAACCCAATTAAAAATAAAATGAATGTGTTTGGGGTGTGGATTATCGGTCATGTACTCATTAGGACCAAAAGTGTTAGGGAACTTCAAAAGAACTCAAGTGGCAGCACAAAACTTAGTCGGACCAAAACTGCTTGGGACTAAAATGAAATATATATATCTTCTAAAAAGAATTGACCCTAAACTTATAGATAACAAAAAAGAAAAATTATATACGAAATAAAACAAACGCCATCTAGCAACTTTGTCCCATCCGTAGCATGGGTTCACCTACTAGTTATTATTATTAATATGACTATATTTATAATAAGATATTCGGCTATTAAGTTCAACGAAGTATATTATTACCAACTAACTATTGATCTAAAAGAACATTTGATGTACCAATGTAGCAATTGGATTTATTTAGTATTTAAATAAGATCACACATATTTTAATTCAACACATGAGTTGAACACTTCAATATATTTACACTTGTATTATTCGCGACTATGTATAAATCGGCAAAGCATAAAACCTAAGATTAATAATTTTTCTCTTGAGTTTTAACATCATTATGGTTAATGGTAGGAATAGCAGGAGGCCTTGCTTGATCATACCCAATACAATAACAGGTTTTCCAAATGCATACAGCATATGCATCAAAAGGACAAGGAGGTTCAATAAAATCACAGTCAGAATCTTTACTACAAGAACCATGTGCAACTTGTAGGAAGCTCGTCATACCTATTATAACAACAAATATTATATATTTAGCATCTAAAATTTTTGAGTATTGATAACATATATATATATATACATATATATATATATATATATATATATATATATATATATATATATATATGTTGTGTGTCGTATGTATAAGTTTATTATTTCTAAAAAAAGAATAAATAACCTACAACATAAATCAACATAATGATGAAAGTCATTTTCTTGAGAATTCTCTCCATCGTTGCAAGCAAATGTGTTTTTAATAAGATTTACTATGAAATGATGTTTATATATAGGTATTCTATAGGTTTCATTTATCTAATATTCTTAGGTTTCATAAATATTTGCATTTATGACCTATTTGTTATTTGGAAAACGATTTAGTCTTGAAACGGTTCTCTCATTGATGTTTGATGTTTTAATAGGTAGTTATTATAGAGACACTTTGAATTAGACTAGACAGTGTATATAGAAATATATCTTTTATATATAATGACGATGGACATAACAATTAATAATTCTATAAGAATATTTTATTTCAAAGACAAAGTTGTTACCTTATATATATATATATATATATATATATATATATATATATATATATATATATATATATATATATATATATATAACTCCTGAAGTTAGCGATATCATGTGGAGTAGCAGAAGACTCATCCATTTCCTTTAGCTCCTTGTTGAGGACATATTCCTTGTCCCCGTAGGTCGACTTGTTGCAGTGTGATGGTGTCCATTTCCTCTTCAAGCCGTGTGCTTCTTGTTTGAGGATTAATACAACTTCTTCGATTCGCTTACACACGCATTAAAAATAATGATTTCCGCTTTCTTGCAATTCAAATATGATAACATAATGGTTTGAAATTAATGAATGTCACTTATGTTTTTTTAAGTTGAAGGTTGTAATTGGTTAATCAATTTCCTAATCAAAAATCTCTTTGAAATTAGGGGAGTTACAGTTTCGCATGCTATATAATCTAACTAGTTTTTAGAATAATATTCCATGTATTATTATATACATATATTAAAAACCATCGTTCCTAATAACAGTACATTCTACCCGTTTAAGATTTTAACCACGTTAATTTGTACCCAATGACTCTTTTCATCCTTCTAGAATCTAGATTTCCAACACCCGTCTTCCCCAATCGTATTTTCCCACCGCCAACGGTTTTCATATGTTTCTCCAAAATCTTTGAACTCCTTTCCTTCGCATTACCAAGATGTTGCAACCAGACACCTTCTCACCACTGCCATCATCTATTGTCACTCTCTCCGCCGCTGCCGCCGACCCATATCCAGTGCGTCAATTGAAAACCCTAGTTGGCTTCCAATTTCCTATAGCGCAGCATCGACAAATGTAGTTTTTTTGGGCTTATATAACCCTTGATTTTTTGTTTCCTAAATATTCAACTACATCGCAAAAGCACAATCGAAACTTTCTGGTATCTCATTTTCTGTTCATCTGTCTTGCATCGTATGTGACTTTTCTAGCCCGTTCAGGTTTATGTCGATTAATTTATCCTAATTATATCCACATTTGTTTAATTCTTTTGTTCACAAATACAACTGATTAGATGGTAGTATGGTAGATGACTTTATAAAGAAGTTTTTTAATTTCATTTGATTATGAACGAAAGCAGGAACGAAACTCAAAGGAGTGGATAAACCGTAAATGAAGGAATGAAACTGAACAATCAAGGGTGAAATTGTTTGGTGGATCATGACTTTTAGAATTTGAAGAACCTACCTCAATGATAATCCAACTCCAAGACGCAGGTAAAATTTCAAATTATGTTGGTTTTTAGGTGTAAATGTCGTTTGTACCCTTTTATCGTTTTTTGGAGGCCTTATTTCCTTATACCTCGACAAAGGGAGAAGGTATGTGTCAATCTCATCCGTCTCATCCCTATCATCTTCGCTCTTTTATAAAAGCTCCACATCAAAATTAGCTTAAAGTTCATTTTTTAATGAGTGTGTTGGTAGAGGAAAGTTATAACTTTTTATGTGTAGTTGTTGAATATACAAAAACTTATGTTACTTCCATAAATATTTGATTAAAGATTGCATAGATTCAATCTTTTATTGCAGATCACGCCCGGAGAGAGAGAGAGAGAGAGAGAGAGAGAGAGAAGGGGGAGGGGGAGGAGGAAGGAAAACCATAAGGGGGATTTTAATCGTCGACTTTCCCAAGTAATTGTAAAGTCATTTAAAAAAAACTATTCAATCATTTGATTATATCAACCTAAATAATAAGGTTTGAAGTTACTGTGCTCCAATAATACACTTAATTGATTTCATCTTTCTTTTTTTAGGTATCATGAGGACTGAAGTTGTCTGAATAGTCATGATTTTTTACATTCAGTGGGTAAACGAAGGCTTTATTGTAATGTTAGTCTTTAACCATTAATTTTCATAAAGTTGTTTATATTGTTTTTTTATTATTATTTTCTTTCTATTACCATTATAATATTTTGCTTTGCCCATTATTTAGTGGTAACAACAATTGGAAAAGTGAATTATTGGATGGTTCCAATGCAACCACTTGGCTAAGAACGATGGAGAATTAGACATATTGGTGGAGGTAATGAACTATAACATGCATTAACATTGTAATTAGTTTTTTAAAGAATCCTTTTATAATTATACATAGAACTAATGAGTTTTTTATATTATTTTTATGTTTTATGACTTTTTAGCTGCCACAACCCTTGTTGTATCCTTACAAGCTCTGGTGAAATCTATTAAAACTTCAGGTATGTTTTTTTACAGTAATCTTGGTTATATGGAACCTTTTGATGGTAAACGTTTAACATGTGCAACCTTGTTGGATGTAAAACCTTTTGTACTACTTCTACATGCGTAGATCTATATGATCTGGTTGTCAATAACTCTAAAGTATGATGCTTATAAGTTGGGAGTTTAAAATAATTAAATTGAAAAATTCAAATATTGCAAAACATAGCTTGTGGAATTTTAGTTGCACATGTGAAAAAGCTAAACTTTAAAAACTAAATCTTCAATTAAAGCATTGTAGTTTGATCCACATGCACACACACACACACCTAATTCTAGCATTGTAAAATCAAAGTACAATGCTTTAATAAGAAAAAAAAATTAAAAATCTGTATTTAGTTTTAATAACCCATCCTTTTGGAAACGCCTTGGATCTCAAACATTGGCACTAACTTTAATTTTTGTGTTCAATTACCAGCATGCATTTTGTTTATAACAATGTTTTTTTGACACTTGAATGCAATTTGTTAATGTTATCCACTATGAAAATGTGTGATTTCATGCAAAATGCTTATCAGTGGTATTTGGCTATAGAAGAATAGAAGAGACTGTCGAGTTGAGCCTAAATAAACTCCACAATCTGAAAGGGATATTAAGTCACATGCAATTCTTGCCTGAACTGTTAATGTAATTGTTACAGAGTAGGTTCTTACTTGTACCCAGTAATACATGAATAATTTCTTTAAAAGAAACATTTTTTTGTCTTTAATTTTTAATTTTTAGAGGATAATCAAGCGTCTTGGGCAGTTGGTGAGGTTGAGAAGCCAACAACTAATAAGCTTTTGCTTCAACAAAAGCAATATGTGATTTATAGAAAATTTTATTAGCATAAAAAAATTAACATGAATTTAATTTTATATGAAGCACAAGTTAGGGAATCTCATTTATTTTTGATAGGTTGGTCCTTCAATTCAATTAAATTGTGTGGTTTTGGTTTCAAAAAGAGTTGCTTTGCAATTTTACTCATTGTTTTCAAGCTTATTAAAAAACTTTTGAACCCAATTAAAAATAAAATGAATGTGTTTGGGGTGTGGATTATCGGTCATGTACTCATTAGGACCAAAAGTGTTAGGGAACTTCAAAAGAACTCAAGTGGCAGCACAAAACTTAGTCGGACCAAAACTGCTTGGGACTAAAATGAAATATATGTATCTTCTAAAAAGAATTGACCCTAAACTTATAGATAACAAAAAAGAAAAATTATATACGAAATAAAACAAACGCCATCTAGCAACTTTGTCCCATCCGTAGCATGGGTTCACCTACTAGTTATTATTATTAATATGACTATATTTATAATAAGATATTCGGCTATTAAGTTCAACGAAGTATATTATTACCAACTAACTATTGATCTAAAAGAACATTTGATGTACCAATGTAGCAATTGGATTTATTTAGTATTTAAATAAGATCACACATATTTTAATTCAACACATGAGTTGAACACTTCAATATATTTACACTTGTGTTATTCGCGACTATGTATAAATCGGCAAAGCATAAAACCTAAGATTAATAATTTTTCTCTTGAGTTTTAACATCATTATGGTTAATGGTAGGAATAGCAGGAGGCCTTGCTTGATCATACCCAATACAATAACAGGTTTTCCAAATGCATACAGCATATGCATCAAAAGGACAAGGAGGTTCAATAAAATCACAGTCAGAATCTTTACTACAAGAACCATGTGCAACTTGTAGGAAGCTCGTCATACCTATTATAACAACAAATATTATATATTTAGCATCTAAAATTTTTGAGTATTGATAACATATATATATATATATATACATATATATATATATATATATATGTTGTGTGTCGTATGTATAAGTTTATTATTTCTAAAAAAAGAATAAATAACCTACAACATAAATCAACATAATGATGAAAGTCATTTTCTTGAGAATTCTCTCCATCGTTGCAAGCAAATGTGTTTTTAATAAGATTTACTATGAAATGATGTTTATATATAGGTATTCTATAGGTTTCATTTATCTAATATTCTTAGGTTTCATAAATATTTGCATTTATGACCTATTTGTTATTTGGAAAACGATTTAGTCTTGAAACGGTTCTCTCATTGATGTTTGATGTTTTAATAGGTAGTTATTATAGAGACACTTTGAATTAGACTAGACAGTGTATATAGAAATATATCTTTTATATATAATGACGATGGACATAACAATTAATAATTCTATAAGAATATTTTATTTCAAAGACAAAGTTGTTACCTTATATATATATATATATATATATATATATATATATATATACATATATATATATATATATATATATATATATATATATATATATATATATAACTCCTGAAGTTAGCGATATCATGTGGAGTAGCAGAAGACTCATCCATTTCCTTTAGCTCCTTGTTGAGGACATATTCCTTGTCCCCGTAGGTCGACTTGTTGCAGTGTGATGGTGTCCATTTCCTCTTCAAGCCGTGTGCTTCTTGTTTGAGGATTAATACAACTTCTTCGATTCGCTTACACACGCATTAAAAATAATGATTTCCGCTTTCTTGCAATTCTAATATGATAACATAATGGTTTGAAATTAATGAATGTCACTTATGTTTTTTTAAGTTGAAGGTTGTAATTGGTTAATCAATTTCCTAATCAAAAATCTCTTTGAAATTAGGGGAGTTACAGTTTCGCATGCTATATAATCTAACTAGTTTTTAGAATAATATTCCATGTATTATTATATACATATATTAAAAACCATCGTTCCTAATAACAGTACATTCTACCCGTTTAAGATTTTAACCACGTTAATTTGTACCCAATGACTCTTTTCATCCTTCTAGAATCTAGATTTCCAACACCCGTCTTCCCCAATCGTATTTTCCCACCGCCAACGGTTTTCATATGTTTCTCCAAAATCTTTGAACTCCTTTCCTTCGCATTACCAAGATGTTGCAACCAGACACCTTCTCACCACTGCCATCATCTATTGTCACTCTCTCCGCCGCTGCCGCCGACCCATATCCAGTGCGTCAATTGAAAACCCTAGTTGGCTTCCAATTTCCTATAGCGCAGCATCGACAAATGTAGTTTTTTTGGGCTTATATAACCCTTGATTTTTTGTTTCCTAAATATTCAACTACATCGCAAAAGCACAATCGAAACTTTCTGGTATCTCATTTTCTGTTCATCTGTCTTGCATCGTATGTGACTTTTCTAGCCCGTTCAGGTTTATGTCGATTAATTTATCCTAATTATATCCACATTTGTTTAATTCTTTTGTTCACAAATACAACTGATTAGATGGTAGTATGGTAGATGACTTTATAAAGAAGTTTTTTAATTTCATTTGATTATGAACGAAAGCAGGAACGAAACTTAAAGGAGTGGATAAACCGTAAATGAAGGAATGAAACTGAACAATCAAGGGTGAAATTGTTTGGTGGATCATGACTTTTAGAATTTGAAGAACCTACCTCAATGATAATCCAACTCCAAGACGCAGGTAAAATTTCAAATTATGTTGGTTTTTAGGTGTAAATGTCGTTTGTACCCTTTTATCGTTTTTTGGAGGCCTTATTTCCTTATACCTCGACAAAGGGAGAAGGTATGTGTCAATCTCATCCGTCTCATCCCTATCATCTTCGCTCTTTTATAAAAGCTCCACATCAAAATTAGCTTAAAGTTCATTTTTTAATGAGTGTGTTGGTAGAGGAAAGTTATAACTTTTTATGTGTAGTTGTTGAATATACAAAAACTTATGTTACTTCCATAAATATCTGATTAAAGATTGCATAGATTCAATCTTTTATTGCAGATCACGCCCGGAGAGAGAGAGAGAGAAAGAGAAGGGGGAGGGGGAGGAGGAAGGAAAACCATAAGGGGGATTTTAATCGTCGACTTTCCCAAGTAATTGTAAAGTCATTTAAAAAAAACTATTCAATCATTTGATTATATAAACCTAAATAATAAGGTTTAAAGTTACTGTGCTCCAATAATACACTTAATTGATTTCATCTTTCTTTTTTTCGGTATCATGAGGACTGAAGTTGTCTGAATAGTCATGATTTTTTACATTCAGTGGGTAAACGAAAGCTTTATTGTAATGTTAGTCTTTAACCATTAATTTTCATAAAGTTGTTTATATTGTTTTTTTATTATTATTTTCTTTCTATTACCATTATAATATTTTGCTTTGCCCATTATTTAGTGGTAACAACAATTGGAAAAGTGAATTATTGGATGGTTCCAATGCAACCACTTGGCTAAGAACGATGGAGAATTAGACATATTGGTGGAGGTAATGAACTATAACATGCATTAACATTGTAATTAGTTTGTTAAAGAATCCTTTTATAATTATACATAGAACTAATGAGTTTTTTTATATTATTTTTATGTTTTATGACTTTTTAGCTGCCACAACCCTTGTTGTATCCTTACAAGCTCTGGTGAAATCTATTAAAACTTCAGGTATGTTTTTTTACAGTAATCTTGGTTATATGGAACCTTTTGATGGTAAACGTTTAACATGTGCAACCTTGTTGGATGTAAAACCTTTTGTACTACTTCTACATGCGTAGATCTATATGATCTGGTTGTCAATAACTCTAAAGTATGATGCTTATAAGTTGGGAGTTTAAAATAATTAAATTGAAAAATTCAAATATTGCAAAACATAGCTTGTGGAATTTTAGTTGCACATGTGAAAAAGCTAAACTTTAAAAACTAAATCTTCAATTAAAGCATTGTAGTTTGATCCACATGCACACACACACACACACCTAATTCTAGCATTGTAAAATCAAAGTACAATGCTTTAATAAGAAAAAAAAAATTAAAAATCTGTATTTAGTTTTAATAACCCATCCTTTTGGAAACGCCTTGGATCTCAAACATTGGCACTAACTTTAATTTTTGTGTTCAATTACCAGCATGCATTTTGTTTATAACAATGTTTTTTTGACACTTGAATGCAATTTGTTAATGTTATCCACTATGAAAATGTGTGATTTCATGCAAAATGCTTATCAGTGGTATTTGGCTATAGAAGAATAGAAGAGACTGTCGAGTTGAGCCTAAATAAACTCCACAATCTGAAAGGGATATTAAGTCACATGCAATTCTTGCCTGAACTGTTAATGGAATTGTTACAGAGTAGGTTCTTACTTGTACCCAGTAATAGATGAATAATTTCTTTAAAAGAAACATTTTTTTGTCTTTAATTTTTAATTTTTACAGGATAATCAAGCGTCTTGGGCAGTTGGTGAGGTTGAGAAGCCAACAACTAATAAGCTTTTGCTTCAACAAAAGCAATATGTGATTTATAGAAAATTTTATTAGCATAAAAAAATTAACATGAATTTAATTTTATATGAAGCACAAGTTAGGGAATCTCATTTATTTTTGATAGGTTGGTCCTTCAATTCAATTAAATTGTGTGGTTTTGGTTTCAAAAAGAGTTGCTTTGCAATTTTACTCATTGTTTTCAAGCTTATTAAAAAACTTTTGAACCCAATTAAAAATAAAATGAATGTGTTTGGGGTGTGGATTATCGGTCATGTACTCATTAGGACCAAAAGTGTTAGGGAACTTCAAAAGAACTCAAGTGGCAGCACAAAACTTAGTCGGACCAAAACTGCTTGGGACTAAAATGAAATATATGTATCTTCTAAAAAGAATTGACCCTAAACTTATAGATAACAAAAAAGAAAAATTATATACGAAATAAAACAAACGCCATCTAGCAACTTTGTCCCATCCGTAGCATGGGTTCACCTACTAGTTATTATTATTAATATGACTATATTTATAATAAGATATTCGGCTATTAAGTTCAACGAAGTATATTATTACCAACTAACTATTGATCTAAAAGAACATTTGATGTACCAATGTAGCAATTGGATTTATTTAGTATTTAAATAAGATCACACATATTTTAATTCAACACATGAGTTGAACACTTCAATATATTTACACTTGTGTTATTCCCGACTATGTATAAATCGGCAAAGCATAAAACCTAAGATTAATAATTTTTCTCTTGAGCTTTAACATCATTATGGTTAATGCTAGGAATAGCAGGAGGCCTTGCTTGATCATACCCAATACAATAACAGGTTTTCCAAATGCATACAGCATATGCATCAAAAGGACAAGGAGGTTCAATAAAATCACAGTCAGAATCTTTACTACAAGAACCATGTGCGACTTGTGGGAAGCTCGTCATACCTATTATAACAACAAATATTATATATTTAGCATCTAAATTTTTTGAGTATTGATAACATATATATATATATATATATATATATATATATATATATATATGTTGTGTGTCGTATGTATAAGTTAATTATTTCTAAGAAAAGAATAATTAACCTGCAACATAAATCAACATAATGATGAAAGTCATTTTCTTGAGAATTCTCTCCATCTTTGCAAGCAAATGTGTTTTTAATAAGATTTACTATGAAATGATGTTTATATAGGTATTCTATAGGTTTCATTTATCTAATATTCTTAGGTTTCATAAATATTTGCATTTATGACCTATTTGTTATTTGGAAAACGATTTAGTCTTGAAACGGTTCTCTCATTGATGTTTGATGTTTTAATAGGTAGTTATTATAGAGACACTTTGAATTAGACTAGACAGCGTATATAGAAATATATCTTTTATATATAATGACGATGGACATAACAATTAATAATTCTATAAGAATATTTTATTTCAAAGAAAAAGTTGTAACCTTATATATATATATATATATATATATATATATATATATATATATATATATATATATATGTATATAACTCCTGAAGTTAGCGATATCATGTGGAGTAGCAGAAGACTCATCCATTTCCTTTAGCTCCTTGTTGAGGACATATTCCTTGTCCCCGTAGGTCAACTTGTTGCAGTGTGATGGTGTCCATTTCCTCTTCAAGCCGTGTGCTTCTTGTTTGAGGATTAATACAACTTCTTCGATTCGCTTACACACGCATTAAAAATAATGATTTCCGCTTTCTTGCAATTCAAATCTGATAACATAATGGTTTGAAATTAATGAATGTCACTTGTGTTTTTTTTAAGTTGAAGGTTGTAATTGGTTAATCCATTTCCTAATCAAAAATCTCTTTGAAATTTGGGGAGTTACAGTTTCGCATGCTATATAATCTAACTAGTTTTTAGAATAATATTCCATGTATTATTATATACATATATTAAAAACCATCGTTCCTAATAACAGTACATTCTACCCGTTTAAGATTTTAACCACGTTAATTTGTACCCAATGACTCTTTTCATCCTTCTAGAATCTAGATTTCCAACACCCGTCTTCCCCAATCGTATTTTCCCACCGCCAACGGTTTTCATATGTTTCTCCAAAATCTTTGAACTCCTTTCCTTCGCATTACCAAGATGTTGCAGCCAGACACCTTCTCACCACTGCCATCATCTATTGTCACTCTCTCCGCCGCTGCCGCCGACCCATATCCAGTGCGTCAATTGAAAACCCTAGTTGGCTTCCAATTTCCTATAGCGCAGCATCGACAAATGTAGTTTTTTTGGGCTTATATAACCCTTGATTTTTTGTTTCCTAAATATTCAACTACATCGCAAAAGCACAATCGAAACTTTCTGGTATCTCATTTTCTGTTCATCTGTCTTGCATCGTATGTGACTTTTCTAGCCCGTTCAGGTTTATGTCGATTAACTTATCCTAATTATATCCACATTTGTTTAATTCTTTTGTTCACAAATACAACTGATTAGATGGTAGTATGGTAGATGACTTTATAAAGAAGTTTTTTAATTTCATTTGATTATGAACGAAAGCAGGAACGAAACTCAAAGGAGTGGATAAACCGTAAATGAAGGAATGAAACTGAACAATCAAGGGTGAAATTGTTTGGTGGATCATGACTTTTAGAATTTGAAGAACCTACCTCAATGATAATCCAACTCCAAGACGCAGGTAAAATTTCAAATTATGTTGGTTTTTAGGTGTAAATGTCGTTTGTACCCTTTTATCGTTTTTTGGAGGCCTTATTTCCTTATACCTCGACAAAGGGAGAAGGTATGTGTCAATCTCATCCGTCTCATCCCTATCATCTTCGCTCTTTTATAAAAGCTCCACATCAAAATTAGCTTAAAGTTCATTTTTTAATGAGTGTGTTGGTAGAGGAAAGTTATAACTTTTTATGTGTAGTTGTTGAATATACAAAAACTTATGTTACTTCCATAAATATTTGATTAAAGATTGCATAGATTCAATCTTTTATTGCAGATCACGTCTGGAGAGAGAGAGAGAGAGAGAGAGAGAGAGAGAGAGAGAGAGAGAGAGAGAGAGAGAGAGAGAGAGAGAGGAGGGGGAGGAGGAAGGAAAACCATAAGGGGGATTTTAATCGTCGACTTTTCCAAGTAATTATAAAGTCATTTAAAAAAAACTATTCAATCATTTGATTATATAAACCTAAATAATAAGGTTTGAAGTTACTGTGCTCCAATAATACACTTAATTGATTTCATCTTTCTTTTTTTCGGTATCATGAGGACTGAAGTTGTCTGAATAGTCATGATTTTTTACATTCAGTGGGTAAACGAAAGCTTTATTGTAATGTTAGTCTTTAACCATTAATTTTCATAAAGTTGTTTATATTGTTTTTTTATTATTATTTTCTTTCTATTACCATTATAATATTTTGCTTTGCCCATTATTTAGTGGTAACAACAATTGGAAAAGTGAATTATTGGATGGTTCCAATGCAACCACTTGGCTAAGAACGATGGAGAATTAGACATATTGGTGGAGGTAATGAACTATAACATGCATTAACATTGTAATTAGTTTGTTAAAGAATCCTATTATAATTATACATAGAACTAATGAGTTTTTTATATTATTTTTATGTTTTATGACTTTTTAGCTGCCACAACCCTTGTTGTATCCTTACAAGCTCTGGTGAAATCTATTAAAACTTCAGGTATGTTTTTTTACAGTAATCTTGATTATATGGAACCTTTTGATGGTAAACGTTTAACATGTGCAACCTTGTTGGATGTAAAACCTTTTGTACTACTTCTACATGCGTAGATCTATATGATCTGGTTGTCAATAACTCTAAAGTATGATGCTTATAAGTTGGGAGTTTAAAATAATTAAATTGAAAAATTCAAATATTGCAAAACATAGCTTGTGGAATTTTAGTTGCACATGTGAAAAAGCTAAACTTTAAAAACTAAATCTTTCAATTAAAGCATTGTAGTTTGATCCACATGCACACACACACACACACACCTAATTCTAGCATTGTAAAATCAAAGTACAATGCTTTAATAAGAAAAAAAAATTAAAAATCTGTATTTAGTTTTAATAACCCATCCTTTTGGAAACGCCTTGGATCTCAAACATTGGCACTAACTTTAATTTTTGTGTTCAATTACCAGCATGCATTTTGTTTATAACAATGTTTTTTTGACACTTGAATGCAATTTGTTAATGTTATCCACTATGAAAATGTGTGATTTCATGCAAAATGCTTATCACTGGTATTTGGCTATAGAAGAATAGAAGAGACTGTCGAGTTGAGCCTAAATAAACTCCACAATCTGAAAGGGATATTAAGTCACATGCAATTCTTGCCTGAACTGTTAATGAAATTGTTACAGAGTAGGTTCTTACTTGTACCCAGTAATACATGAATAATTTCTTTAAAAGAAACATTTTTTTGTCTTTAATTTTTAATTTTTACAGGATAATCAAGCGTCTTGGGCAGTTGGTGAGGTTGAGAAGCCAACAACTAATAAGCTTTTGCTTCAACAAAAGCAATATGTGATTTATAGAAAATTTTATTAGCATAAAAAAATTAACATGAATTTAATTTTATATGAAGCACAAGTTAGGGAATCTCATTTATTTTTGATAGGTTGGTCCTTCAATTCAATTAAATTGTGTGGTTTTGGTTTCAAAAAGAGTTGCTTTGCAATTTTACTCATTGTTTTCAAGCTTATTAAAAAACTTTTGAACCCAATTAAAAATAAAATGAATGTGTTTGGGGTGTGGATTATCGGTCATGTACTCATTAGGACCAAAAGTGTTAGGGAACTTCAAAAGAACTCAAGTGGCAGCACAAAACTTAGTCGGACCAAAACTGCTTGGGACTAAAATGAAATATACGTATCTTCTAAAAAGAATTGACCCTAAACTTATAGATAACAAAAAAGAAAAATTATATACGAAATAAAACAAACGCCATCTAGCAACTTTGTCCCATCCGTAGCATGGGTTCACCTACTAGTTATTATTATTAATATGACTATATTTATAATAAGATATTCGGCTATTAAGTTCAACGAAGTATATTATTACCAACTAACTATTGATCTAAAAGAACATTTGATGTACCAATGTAGCAATTGGATTTATTTAGTATTTAAATAAGATCACACATATTTTAATTCAACACATGAGTTGAACACTTCAATATATTTACACTTGTGTTATTCCCGACTATGTATAAATCGGCAAAGCATAAAACCTAAGATTAATAATTTTTCTCTTGAGCTTTAACATCATTATGGTTAATGCTAGGAATAGCAGGAGGCCTTGCTTGATCATACCCAATACAATAACAGGTTTTCCAAATGCATACAGCATATGCATCAAAAGGACAAGGAGGTTCAATAAAATCACAGTCAGAATCTTTACTACAAGAACCATGTGCGACTTGTGGGAAGCTCGTCATACCTATTATAACAACAAATATTATATATTTAGCATCTAAATTTTTTGAGTATTGATAACATATATATATATATATATATATATATATATATGTTGTGTGTCGTATGTATAAGTTAATTATTTCTAAGAAAAGAATAATTAACCTGCAACATAAATCAACATAATGATGAAAGTCATTTTCTTGAGAATTCTCTCCATCTTTGCAAGCAAATGTGTTTTTAATAAGATTTACTATGAAATGATGTTTATATAGGTATTCTATAGGTTTCATTTATCTAATATTCTTAGGTTTCATAAATAGTTGCATTTATGACCTATTTGTTATTTGGAAAACGATTTAGTCTTGAAACGGTTCTCTCATTGATGTTTGATGTTTTAATAGGTAGTTATTATAGAGACACTTTGAATTAGACTAGACAGCGTATATAGAAATATATCTTTTATATATAATGACGATGGACATAACAATTAATAATTCTATAAGAATATTTTATTTCAAAGAAAAAGTTGTAACCTTATATATATATATATATATATATATATATATATATATATATATATATGTATATAACTCCTGAAGTTAGCGATATCATGTGGAGTAGCAGAAGACTCATCCATTTCCTTTAGCTCCTTGTTGAGGACATATTCCTTGTCCCCGTAGGTCGACTTGTTGCAGTGTGATGGTGTCCATTTCCTCTTCAAGCCGTGTGCTTCTTGTTTGAGGATTAATACAACTTCTTCGATTCGCTTACACACGCATTAAAAATAATGATTTCCGCTTTCTTGCAATTCAAATCTGATAACATAATGGTTTGAAATTAATGAATGTCACTTGTGTTTTTTTTAAGTTGAAGGTTGTAATTGGTTAATCCATTTCCTAATCAAAAATCTCTTTGAAATTTGGGGAGTTACAGTTTCGCATGCTATATAATCTAACTAGTTTTTAGAATAATATTCCATGTATTATTATATACATATATTAAAAACCATCGTTCCTAATAACAGTACATTCTACCCGTTTAAGATTTTAACCACGTTAATTTGTACCCAATGACTCTTTTCATCCTTCTACAATCTAGATTTCCAACACCCGTCTTCCCCAATCGTATTTTCCCACCGCCAACGGTTTTCATATGTTTCTCCAAAATCTTTGAACTCCTTTCCTTCGCATTACCAAGATGTTGCAGCCAGACACCTTCTCACCACTGCCATCATCTATTGTCACTCTCTCCGCCGCTGCCGCCGACCCATATCCAGTGCGTCAATTGAAAACCCTAGTTGGCTTCCAATTTCCTATAGCGCAGCATCGACAAATGTAGTTTTTTTGGGCTTATATAACCCTTGATTTTTTGTTTCCTAAATATTCAACTACATCGCAAAAGCACAATCGAAACTTTCTGGTATCTCATTTTCTGTTCATCTGTCTTGCATCGTATGTGACTTTTCTAGCCCGATCAGGTTTATGTCGATTAATTTATCCTAATTATATCCACATTTGTTTAATTCTTTTGTTCAAAAATACAACTGATTAGATGGTAGTATGGTAGATGACTTTATAAAGAAGTTTTTTAATTTCATTTGATTATGAACGAAAGCAGGAACGAAACTCAAAGGAGTGGATAAACCGTAAATGAAGGAATGAAACTGAACAATCAAGGGTGAAATTGTTTGGTGGATCATGACTTTTAGAATTTTAAGAACCTACCTCAATGATAATCCAACTCCAAGACGCAGGTAAAATTTCAAATTATGTTGGTTTTTGGTGTAAATGTCATTTGTACCCTTTTATCGTTTTTTGGAGGACTTATTTCCTTATACCTCGACAAAGGGAGAAGGTATGTGTCAATCTCATCCGTCTCATCCCTATCATCTTCGCTCTTTTATAAAAGCTCCACATCAAAATTAGCTTAAAGTTCATTTTTTAATGAGTGTGTTGGTAGAGGAAAGTTATAAATTTTTATGTGTAGTTGTTGAATATACAAAAACTCATGTTACTTCCATAAATATTTGATTAAAGATTGCATAGATTCAATCTTTTATTGCAGATCACGCCTGGAGAGAGAGAGAGAGAGAGAGAGAGGAGGGGGAGGGGGAGGAGGAAGGAAAACCATAAGGGGGATTTTAATCGTCGACTTTTCCAAGTATTTGTAAAGTCATTTAAAAAAAAACTATTCAATCATTTGATTATATAAACCTAAATAATAAGGTTTAAAGTTACTGTGCTCCAATAATACACTTAATTGATTTCATCTTTCTTTTTTTAGGTATCATGAGGACTGAAGTTGTCTGAATAGTCATGATTTTTTACATTCAGTGGGTAAACGAAAGCTTTATTATAATGTTAGTCTTTAACCATTAATTTTCATAAAGTTGTTTATATTGTTTTTTATTATTATTTTCTTTCTATTACCATTCTAATATTTTGCTTTGCCCATTATTTAGTGGTAACAATAACTGGAAAAGTGAATTATTGGATGGTTCCAATGCAACACTTGGCTAAGAACGATGGAGAATTAGACATATTGGTGGCGGTAATGAACTATAACGTGCATTAACATTGTAATTAGTTTGTTAAAGAATCCTTTTATAATTATACATAGAACTAATGAGTTTTTTCTATTATTTTTATTTTTTTTATGACTTTTTAGCTTCCACAACCCTTGTTGTATCCTTAAAAGGTGAAATCTATTAAAACTTCAGGTATGTTTTTTGACAGTAATCTTGATTATATGGAACCTTTTGATGGTAAACGTTTAACATGTGCCACCTTGTTGGATGTAAAACCTTTTGTACTACTTCTACATGCGTAGATCTGTATGATCTGCTTGTCAATAACTCTAAAGTATGATGCTTATAAGTTGGGAGTTTAAAATAATTAAATTGAAAAATTCAAATATTGCAAAACATAGGTTGTTGAATTTTAGTTGCACATGTGAAAAAGCTAAACTTTAAAAACTAAATCTTTCAATTAAAGCATTGTAGTTTGATCCACATGCACACATACACACACACACACACACCTAATTATAGCATTGTAAAATCAAAGTACAATGCTTTAATAAGAAAAAAAATTAAAAATCTGTATTTAGTTTTAATAACCCATCCTTTTGGAAACGCCTTGGATCTCAAACATTGGCACTAACTTTAATTTTTGTGTTCAATTACCAGCATGCATTTTGTTTATAACAATGCTTTTTTGACACTTGAATGCAATTTGTTAATGTTATCCACTATGAAAATGTGTGATTTCATGCAAAATGCTTATCAGTGGTATTTGGCTATAGAAGAATAGAAGAGACTGTCGAGTTGAGCCTAAATAAACTCCACAATCTAAAAGGGATATTAAGTAACATGCAATTCTTGCCTGAACTGTTAATGGAATTCTTACAAAGTAGGTTCTTACTTGTACCCAGTAATACATGAATAATTGCTTTAAAAGAAACATTTTTTGTCTTTAAATTTTAATTTTTACCGGATAATCTAGCGTCTTGGGCAGTTGGTGAGGTTGAGAAGCCAACAACTAATAAGCTTTTGCTTCAACAAAGGCAATATGTGATTTATAGAACATTTTATTAGCATAAAAAAATTAACATGAATCTAATTTTATATGAAGCACAAGTTGGGGAATCTCATTTATTTTTGATAGGTTGGTCCTTCATTTCAATTAAATTATGTGGTTTTGGTTTCAAAAAGAGTTGCTTTGCAATTTTACTCATTGTTTTCAAGCTTATTAAAAAACCTTTGAACCCAAATAAAAATAAAATGAATGTGTTTGGGGTGTGGGTTAGCGGTCATGTACTCATTAGGACCAAAAGTGTTAGGAAACTTCAAAAGAACTCAAGTGGCAGCACAAAAATTAGTCGGACCAAAACTGCTTGGGACTAAAATGAAAAATATGTATCTTCTAAAAAGAATTAACCCTAAACTTATAGATAACAAAAAAGAAAAATTATATACGAAATAAAACAAACGCCATCTAGCAACTTTGTCCCATCCGTAGCATGGGTTCACCTACTAGTTATTATTATTAATATGACTATATTTATAATCAGATATTCGGCTATCAAGTTCAACGAAGTATATTATTACCAACTAACTATTGATCTAAAAGAACATTTGATGTACCAATGTAGCAATTGGATTTATTTAGTATTTAAATAAGATCACACATATTTTATTTCAACACATGAGTTGAACACTTCAATATATTTACACTTGTGTTATTCGCGACTATGTATAAATCGGCAAAGCATAACACCTATGATTAATAATTTTTCTCTTGAGCTTTAACATCATTATGGTTAATGGTAGGAATAGCAGGAGGCCTTGCTTGATCATACCCAATACAATAACAGGTTTTCCAAATGCATACAGCATATGCATCAAAAGGACAAGGAGGTTCAATAAAATCACAGTCAGAATCTTTACTACAAGAACCATGTGCGACTTGTGGGAAGCTCGTCATACCTATTATAACAACAAATATTATATATTTAGCATCTAAAATTTTTGAGTATTGATACCATATATATATATATATATATATATATATATATATATATATATATATATATATATATATATGTTGTGTGTCGTATGTATAAGTTTATTATTTCTAAGAAAAGAATAATTAACCTGCAACATAAATCAACATAATGATGAAAGTCATTTTCTTGAGAATTCTCTCCATCTTTGCTAGCAAATGTGTTTTTAATAAGATTTACTATGAAATGATGTTTATATATAGGTATTCTATAGGTTTCATTTATCTAATATTCTTAGGTTTCATAAATATTTGCATTTATGACCTATTTGTTATTTTGAAAACGAATTAGTCTTGAAACGGTTCTCACATTGATGTTTGATGTTTTAATAGGTAGTTATTATAGAGACACTTTGAATTAGACTAGACAGCGAATATAGAAATATATCTTTTATATATAATGACGATGGACGTAACAATTAATAATTCTATAAGAAT
The DNA here is from genome assembly GCF_002870075.4 of Lactuca sativa. Classification (NCBI taxonomy): domain Eukaryota; kingdom Viridiplantae; phylum Streptophyta; class Magnoliopsida; order Asterales; family Asteraceae; genus Lactuca; species Lactuca sativa. Next base: position 36,397,384 of record NC_056625.2, on the reverse strand, counting down.
ATTTTATTTCAAAGAAAAAGTTGTTACCTTATATATATATATATATATATATATATATATATATATATATATATATATATATATATATATGTGTGTGTGTGTGTGTGTGTATATATATATATATATATAACTCCTGAAGTTAGCGATATCATGTGGAGTAGCAGAAGACTCATCCATTTCCTTTAGCTCCTTGTTGAGGACATATTCCTTGTCCCCGTAGGCCGACTTGTTGCAGTGTGATGGTGTCCATTTCCTCTTCAAGCCGTGTGCTTCTTGTTTGAGGATTAATACAACTTCTTCGATTCGCTTACACACGCATTAAAAATAATGATTTCCGCTTTCTTGCAATTCAAATATGATAACATAATGGTTTGAAATTAATGAATGTCACTTATGTTTTTTTAAGTTGAAGGTTGTAATTGGTTAATCCATTTCCAAATCAAAAATCTCTTTGAAATTTGGGGAGTTACAGTTTCGCATGCTATATAATCTAACTAGTTTTTAGAATAATATTCCATGTATTATTATATACATATATTAAAAACCATCGTTCCTAATAACAGTACATTCTACCCGTTTAAGATTTTAACCACGTTAATTTGTACCCAATGTCTCTTTTCATCCTTCTAGAATCTAGATTTCCAACACCCGTCTTCCCCAATCGTATTTTCCCACCGCCAACGGTTTTCATATGTTTCTCCAAAATCTTTGAACTCCTTTCCTTCGCATTACCAAGATGTTGCAGCCAGACACCTTCTCACCACTGCCATCATCTATTGTCACTCTCTCCGCCGCTGCCGCCGACCCATATCCAGTGCGTCAATTGAAAACCCTAGTTGGCTTCCAATTTCCTATAGCGCAGCATCGACAAATGTAGTTTTTTTGGGCTTATATAACCCTTGATTTTTTGTTTCCTAAATATTCAGCTACATCGCAAAAGCACAATCGAAACTTTCTGGTATCTCATTTTCTGTTCATCTGTCTTGCATCGTATGTGACTTTTCTAGCCCGTTCAGGTTTATGTCGATTAATTTATCCTAATTATATCCACATTTGTTTGATTCTTTTGTTCACAAATACAACTAATTAGATGGTAGTATGGTAGATGACTTTATAAAGAAGTTTTTTAATTTCATTTGATTATGAACGAAAGCAGGAATGAAACTCAAAGGAGTGGATAAACCGTAAATGAAGGAATGAAACTGAACAATCAAGGGTGAAATTGTTTGGTGGATCATGACTTTTAGAATTTGAAGAACCTACCTCAATGATAATCCAACTCCAAGACGCAGTTAAAATTTCAAATTATGTTGGTTTTTAGGTGTAAAGGTCGTTTGTACCCTTTTATCGTTTTTTGGAGGCCTTATTTCCTTATACCTCGACAAAGGGAGAAGGTATGTGTCAATCTCATCCGTCTCATCCCTATCATCTTCGCTCTTTTATAAAAGGTCCACATCAAAATTAGCTTAAAGTTCATTTTTTAATGAGTGTGTTGGTAGAGGAAAGTTATAACTTTTTATGTGTAGTTGTTGAATATACAAAAACTTATGTTACTTCCATAAATATTTGATTAAAGATTGCATAGATTCAATCTTTTATTGCAGATCACGTCTGGAGAGAGAGAGAGAGAGGAGGGGGAGGGGGAGGAGGAAGGAAAACCATAAGGGGGATTTTAATCGTCGACTTTTCCAAGTAATTATAAAGTCATTTAAAAAAAACTATTCAATCATTTGATTATATAAACCTAAATAATAAGGTTTGAAGTTACTGTGCTCCAATAATACACTTAATTGATTTCATCTTTCTTTTTTTAGGTATCATGAGGACTGAAGTTGTCTGAATAGTCATGATTTTTTACATTCAGTGGGTAAACGAAGGCTTTATTGTAATGTTAGTCTTTAACCATTAATTTTCATAAAGTTGTTTATATTGTTTTTCTATTATTATTTTCTTTCTATTACCATTCTAATATTTTGCTTTGCCCATTATTTAGTGGTAACAACAACTGGAAAAGTGAATTATTGGATGGTTCCAATGCAACCAGTTGGCTAAGAACGATGGAGAATTAGACATATTGGTGGAGGTAATGAACTATAACATGCATTAACATTGTAATTAGTTTGTTAAAGAATCCTTTTATAATTATACATAGAACTAATGAGTTTTTTATATTATTTTTATTTTTTTATGACTTTTTAGCTGCCACAACCCTTGTTGTATCCTTACCAGCTCTGGTGAAATCTATTAAAACTTCATGTATGTTTTTTTACAGTAATCTTGATTATATGGAACCTTTTGATGGTAAACGTTTAACATGTGCAACCTTGTTGGATGTAAAACCTTTTGTACTACTTCTACATGCGTAGATCTGTATGACCTGGTTGTCAATTACTCTAAAGTATGATGCTTATAAGTAGGGAGTTTAAAATAATTAAATTGAAAAATTCAAATATTGCAAAACATAGCTTGTGGAATTTTAGTTGCACATGTGAAAAAGCTAAACTTTAAAAACTAAATCTTTCAATTAAAGCATTGTAGTTTGATCCACATGCACACACACACACACACACACCTAATTATAGCATTGTAAAATTAAAGTACAATGCTTTAATAAGAAAAAAAATTAAAAATCTGTATTTAGTTTTAATAACCCATCCTTTTGGAAACGCCTTGGATCTCAAACATTGGCACTAACTTTAATTTTTGTGTTCAATTACCAGCATGCATTTTGTTTATAACAATGTTTTTTTGACACTTGAATGCAATTTGTTAATGTTATCCACTATGAAAATGTGTGATTTCATGCAAAATGCTTATCAGTGGTATTTGGCTATAGAAGAATAGAAGAGACTGTCGAGTTGAGCCTAAATAAACTCCACAATCTGAAAGGGATATTAAGTCACATGCAATTCTTGCCTGAACTGTTAATGGAATTGTTACAGAGTAGGTTCTTACTTGTACCCAGTAATACATGAATAATTGCTTTAAAAGAAACATTTTTTTGTCTTTAAATTTTATGTCACACCGCCAAAACAGAATGGTGGAAACATTCGGGGGTGGATGACTTCACGTAGTATCACAACCATTGAATATTGTAAAGAAAGTAACACAACCATCACATATATAATGAAAACGTAGGTTGTTGCGTTATACATAATAGCAAAAGAATATTACAATGAGATGATAAATGTTCAATAATAAAACATCCTTAGTGTTTCTTTCTCCAAAAGCTGGTGATTACCTGTATTACTGATTCCCTGAGAAATACAAGTGGTTTCGAAAAAGTGTCAACAATTAAGTTGGTTAGTTCATAAGTGTTTTGCATTGAAAAGTATGTCCTTTTTGATAGTAAACCGATGAACGAGGTTTTCAGAAAATCCAATATTTTCTATAAATGATTTGAAAAGTTTCCCGTGTTGGAGTGCGTTTGTGTATTCCATACTTGAATAATAGTGATAAAATTTGTGTTAACGATAAAATGGAAAACTGAAATGCATATATGAATCTCGTAAATCAAACTTGTTTTTATACTTTTATGTGAGTTTTATAACCATGCTATTGACATTGATGGCATGTAACAACGTTCTTCAGGCGTTGGAACTGTTATGACATTTGTCACCCCAGGCCTGCCGACCTAGCTGTAGCTAACAGCTTAGGTGTGGGATTGTCAATCCCGTATAGATCTATACACAAGTATCACGCTCCCCCTACAAGGGATTATGGTATATAATACAGGACTTAATAATGCATACTCGAACGTACGTGAAGCTGTCTCACATTACTAGGTATAAACAGATTTACGATAATAAAGACTTTACTTCTTTTGAAAGCATTTCATTTGTCGAGATGTATATGTAAAACGTATGAATCACTTGAATACTACACTCATTATAGTTTCTCAAAAGTATTTCCCATTTGGTAATAACCACTTGGTGATATAATAGCACTTTAAACATAAGGTTATTTTTGTATCAAAACCTTATAAGAACGATATTATAAAAATGATACTTTGATTTGTATTGTACTTGTATTCCCCCCCTAAAACATGAAAAGAATTGAAAAGTAGGGGTATGAACTCACTCGTTAAGTTTGAAGAGAGAGGCTAGAGTTGAGCAGAACTTCGACCGCGGATGGTTGCGTCGTCGGGCTCTTCGGGGGTCTCTGCAGCGTAAATCTTTCGTCGGGGGCTCGAGTGCGGAAACCGAGGTGAGAAAATGGTCTCTGGAGCTGGGAGAATGGCTAAGAAATGGTGAAGGTGTGCCAAGACTCGAGCTCATGCCTTCTATTTATAGGGATGGAAAACCTCATACGCGGCGCGTACTTCCGGAGTACGCGGGGCGTAAAATGGCGTCATGGCTTACGACTCGGGTCTAGCTAGCGTAGCTTGGGTGGGTCGATGGGACTCCTGGGTCTAGCCGAGCGTAGCTTGGGCGGGCCGATGAGACTCGACTCTGGGTCTAGTACGCGAGGCGTACCCCCAGAGTACGCGGGGCGTACTCCCAGAGTACGGGGGGCGTAATCCCTGCTTCCGACTCCTAAATTCTGTAACTTTCACGTACGAGCTCCGTTTTTCGCGTTCTTTATATCCATGCGTAGGTGAGATTATGCTCTACAACTTTCATTTAGACTCCGTCGGCTAGTTTTGACTTTATTTTTAATGATATATTTTTAATAGGCCGGGCCTCCTAAAGTTCGTTAAAAATTCATAGGTTCTTTATTCGACGTCGGTTTTCGTTTGTCTTTTTATTGTTTTATTATCACTGAGGAGATCTTCAACTTCCGTTTAGGTGGCGATAGCTCAATAACACTCGATCTTCAATCTGAGTTTTTAGCCCTCTACTACTGTTATGAAACTTTGAAAATTCGTAACTTCTCCATACAAGGTCCAATTTGGGCGATCTTTTTATGTACGCTCACCTTTCAACGAGATCTACGACTTTGGTTTAGATACTTAAGGCTAAAAATGTATTTTATTGAGATTCTACTTTTTATGTCAAATAATGTTTTAACGTCGTGTCGTAAATATACGAGTGGTTATAATTTCTTCAATATAACCCGGTTTTGAGCCTTCTTTATGTTCTTGGAAACCTTGGCATGATATTTAATATTTGATGTATCCCAATTTAGATACTTGAACACTTTATTTTCGAGGTTAATTTCGTTGCTTTTTAGCTTTCGAGTGTTTACAAAGCTTTTTGGGAAAAATAGGGTTGTCACATTTTAATTTTTACAGGATAATCTAGCGTCTTGGGCAGTTGGTGAGGTTGAGAAGCCAACAACTAATAAGCTTTTGCTTCAACAAAAGCAATACATGATTTATAGAACATTTTATTAGCATAAAAAAATTAACATGAATCTAATTTTATATGAAGCACAAGTTGGGGAATCTCATTTATTTTTGATAGGTTGGTCCTTCAATTCAATTAAATTGTGTGGTTTTGGTTTCAAAAAGAGTTGCTTTGCAATTTTACTCACTGTTTTCAAGCTTATTAAAAAACTTTTGAACCCAATTAAAAATAAAATGAATGTGTTTGGGGTGTGGGTTACCGGTCATGTACTCATTAGGACCAAAAGTATTAGGAAACTTCAAAAGAACTCAAGTGGCAGCACAAAACTTAGTCGAACCAAAACTGCTTGGGACTAAAATGATATATATGTATCTTCTAAAAAGAGTTGACCCTAAACTTATAGATAACAAAAAAGAAAAATTATATACGAAATAAAACAAACGCCATCTAGCAACTTTGTCCCATCCGTAGCATGGGTTCACCTACTAGTTATTACTATTAATATGACTATATTTATAATAAGATATTCGGCTATCAAGTTCAACGAAGTATATTATTACCAACTAACTATTGATCTAAAAGAACATTTGATGTACCAATGTAGCAATTCGATTTATTTAGTATTTAAATAAAATCACACATATTTTATTTCAACACATGAGTTGAACACTTCAATATATTTACACTTGTGTTATTCGCGACTATGTATAAATCGGCAAAGCATAAAACCTAAGATTAATAATTTTTCTCTTGTGCTTTAACATCATTATGGTTAATGGTAGGAATAGCAGGAGGCCTTGCTTGATCATACCCAATACAATAACAGGTTTTCCAAATGCATACAGCATATGCATCAAAAGGACAAGGAGGTTCAATAAAATCACAGTCAGAATCTTTACTACAAGAACCATGTGCGACTTGTGGGAAGCTCGTCATACCTATTATAACAACAAATATTATATATTTAGCATCTAAAATTTTTGAGTATTGATAACATATATATATATATATATATATATATATATATATATATATATATATATATATATATATTGTGTGTCGTATGTATAAGTTTATTATTTCTAAGAAAAGAATAATTAACCTGCAACATAAATCAACATAATGATGAAAGTCATTTTCTTGAGAATTCTCTCCATCTTTGCAAGCAAATGTGTTTTTAATAAGATTTACTATGAAATGATGCTTATATATAGGTATTCTATAGGTTTCATTTATCTAATATTCTTAGGTTTCATAAATATTTGCATTTATGACCTATTTGTTATTTGGAAAACGATTTAGTCTTGAAACGGTTCTCTCATTGATGTTTGATGTTTTAATAGGTAGTTATTATAGAGACACTTTGAATTAGACTAGACAGCGTATATAGAAATGTATCTTTTATATATAATGACGATGGACATAACAATTAGTAATTGTATAAGAATATTTTATTTCAAAGAAAAAGTTGTTACCTTATATATATATATATATATATATATATATATATATATATATATATATATATATATATATATATATATATATATATATAACTCCTGAAGTTAGCGATATCATGTGGAGTAGCAGAAGACTCATCCATTTCCTTTAGCTCCTTGTTGAGGACATATTCCTTGTCCCCGTAGGTCGACTTGTTGCAGTGTGATGGTGTCCATTTCCTCTTCAAGCCGTGTGCTTCTTGTTTGAGGATTAATACAACTTCTTCGATTCGCTTACACACGCATTAAAAATAATGATTTCCGCTTTCTTGCAATTCAAATCTGATAACATAATGGTTTGAAATTAATGAATGTCACTTATGTTTTTTTAAGTTGAAGGTTGTAATTGGTTAATCCATTTCCAAATCAAAAATCTCTTTGAAATTTGGGGAGTTACAGTTTCGCATGCTATATAATCTAACTAGTTTTTAGAATAATATTCCATGTATTGTTATATACATATATTAAAAACCATCGTTCCTAATAACAGTACATTCGACCCGTTTAAGATTTTAACCACGTTAATTTGTACCCAATGACTCTTTTCATCCTTCTAGAATCTAGATTTCCAACACCCGTCTTCCCCAATTGTATTTTCCCACCGCCAACGGTTTTCATATGTTTCTCCAAAATCTTTGAACTCCTTTCCTTCGCATTACCAAGATGTTGCAACCAGACACCTTCTCACCACTGCCATCATCGATTGTCACTCTCTCCGCCGCTGCCGCCGACCCATATCCAGTGCGTCAATTGAAAACCCTAGTTGGCTTCCAATTTCCTATAGCGCAGCATCGACAAATGTAGTTTTTTTGGGCTTATATAACCCTTGATTTTTTGTTTCCTAAATATTCAACTACATCGCAAAAGCACAATCGAAACTTTCTGGTGTCTCATTTTCTGTTCATCTGTCTTGCATCGTATGTGACTTTTCTAGCCCGTTCAGGTTTATGTCGATTAATTTATCCTAATTATATCCACATTTGTTTAATTCTTTTGTTCACAAATACAACTGATTAGATGGTAGTATGGTAGATGACTTTATAAAGAAGTTTTTTAATTTCATTTGATTATGAACGAAAGCAGGAACGAAACTCAAAGGAGTGGATAAACCGTAAATGAAGGAATGAAACTGAACAATCAAGGGTGAAATTGTTTGGTGGATCATGACTTTTAGAATTTGAAGAACCTACCTCAATGATAATCCAACTCCAAGACACAGGTAAAATTTCAGATTATCTTGGTTTTTAGGTGTAAATGTCATTTGTACCCTTTTATTGTTTTTTGGAGGCCTTATTTCCTTATACCTCGACAAAGAGAGAAGGTATGTGTCAATCTCATCCGTCTCATCCCTATCATCTTCGCTCTTTTATAAAAGCTCCACATCAAAATTAGCTTAAAGTTCATTTTTTTAATGAGTGTGTTGGTAGCGGAAAGTTATAACTTTTTATGTGTAGTTGTTCAATATACAAAAACTTATGTTACTTCCATAAATATTTGATTAAAGATTGCATAGATTCAATCTTTTATTGCAGATCACGCCTGGAGAGAGAGAGAGAGAGAGAGAGAGAGAGAGAGAGAGAGAGAGAGAGAGAGAGAGAGAGAGAGAGGAGGGGGAGGGGGAGGAGGAAGGAAAACCATAAGGGGGATTTTAATCGTCGACTTTTCCAAGTAATTGTAAAGTCATTTAAAAAAAACTATTCAATCATTTGATTATATAAACCTAAATAATAAGGTTTAAAGTTACTGTGCTCCAATAATACACTTAATTGATTTCATCTTTCTTTTTTTAGGTATCATGAGGACTGAAGTTGTCTGAATAGTCATGATTTTTTACATTCAGTGGGTAAACGAAAGCTTTATTGTAATGTTAGTCTTTAACCATTAATTTTCATAAAGTTGTTTATATTGTTTTTTTATTATTATTTTCTTTCTATTACCATTCTAATATTTTGCTTTGCCCATTATTTAGTGGTAACAACAACTGGAAAAGTGAATTATTGGATGGTTCCAATGCAACCACTTGGCTAAGAACGATGGAGAATTAGACATATTGGTGGAGGTAATGAACTATAACATGCATTAACATTGTAATTAGTTTGTTAAAGAATCCTTTTATAATTATACATAGAACTAATGAGTTTTTTATATTATTTTTATTTTTTTATGACTTTTTAGCTTCCACAACCCTTGTTGTATCCTTACCAGGTGAAATCTATTAAAACTTCAGGTATGTTTTTTGACAGTAATCTTGATTATATGGTACCTTTTGATGGCAAACGTTTAACATGTGCAACCTTGTTGGATGTAAAACCTTTTGTACTACTTCTACATGCGTAGATCTGTATGATCTGGTTGTCAATAACTCTAAAGTATGATGCTTATAAGTTGGGAGTTTAAAATAATTAAATTGAAAAATTCAAATATATCAAAACATAGCTTGTGGAATTTTAGTTGCACATGTGAAAAAGCTAAACTTTAAAAACTAAATCTTTCAATTAAAGCATTGTAGTTTGATCCACATGCACACACACACACACACACACCTAATTATAGCATTGTAAAATCAAAGTACAATGCTTTAATAAGAAAAAAAATTAAAAATCTGTATTTAGTTTTAATAACCCATCCTTTTGGAAACGCCTTGGATCTCAAACATTGGCACTAACTTTAATTTTTGTGTTCAATTACCAGCATGCATTTTGTTTATAACAATGTTTTTTTGACACTTGAATGCAATTTGTTAATGTTATCCACTATGAAAATGTGTGATTTCATGCAAAATTCTTATCAGTGGTATTTGGCTATAGAAGAATAGAAGAGACTGTCGAGTTGAGCCTAAATAAACTCCACAATCTGAAAGGGATATTAAGTCACATGCAATTCTTGCCTGAACTGTTAATGGAATTGTTACAGAGTAGGTTCTTACTTGTACCCAGTAATACATGAATAATTGCTTTAAAAGAAACATTTTTTTTGTCTTTAAATTTTAATTTTTACAGGATAATCAAGCGTCTTGGGCAGTTGGTGAGGTTGAGAAGCCAACAACTAATAAGCTTTTGCTTCAACAAAAGCAATATGTGATTTACAGAACATTTTATTAGCATAAAAAATTAACATGAATTTAATTTTATATGAAGCACAAGTTGCGGAATCTCATTTATTTTTGATAGGTTGGTCCTTCAATTCAATTAAATTGTGTGGTTTTGGTTTCAAAAAGAGTTGCTTTGCAATTTTACTCATTGTTTTCAAGCTTATTAAAAAACTTTTGAACCCAATTAAAAATAAAATGAATGTGTTTGGGGTGTGGGTTAGCGGTCATGTACTCATTAGGACCAAAAGTGTTAGGAAACTTCAAAAGAACTCAAGTGGCAGCACAAAACTTAGTCGGACCAAAACTACTTGGGACTAAAATTAAATATATGTATCTTCTAAAAAGAATTAACCCTAAACTTATAGATAACAAAAAAGAAAAATTATATACGAAATAAAACAAACGCCATCTAGCAACTTTGTCCCATCCGTAGCATGGGTTCACCTACTAGTTATTATTATTAATATGACTATATTTATAATAAGATATTCGGCTATCAAGTTCAACGAAGTATATTATTACCAACTAACTATTGATCTAAAAGAACATTTGATGTACCAATGTAGCAATTGGATTTATTTAGTATTGAAATAAGATCACACATATTTTATTTCAACACATGAGTTGAACACTTCAATATATTTACAGTTGTGTTATTCGCGACTATGTATAAATCGGCAAAGCATAACACCTACGATTAATAATTTTTCTCTTGAGCTTTAACATCATTATGGTTAATGGTAGGAATAGGAGGAGGCCTTGCTTGATCATACCCAATACAATAACAGGTTTTCCAAATGCATACAGCATATGCATCAAAAGGACAAGGAGGTTCAATAAAATCACAGTCAGAATCTTTACTACAAGAACCGTGTGCGACTTGTGGGAAGCTCGACATACCTATTATAACAACAAATATTATATATTTAGCATCTAAAATTTTTGAGTATTGATAACATATATATATATATATATATATATATTTATATATATATATATATATATATACACACATACATATATATATATATATATATATATATATATATATATATATATATATATATTTATATATATATATATATACACACATACATATATATATATATATATATATATATATATATATATATATATATATATGTTGTGTGTCGTATGTATAAGTTTATTATTTCTAAGAAAAGAATAATTAACCTGCAACATAAATCAACATAATGATGAAAGTCATTTTCTTGAGAATTCTCTCCATCTTTGCAAGCAAATGTGTTTTTAATAAGATTTACTATGAAATGATGTTTATATATAGATATTCTATAGGTTTCATTTATCTAATATTCTTAGGTTTCATAAATATTTGCATTTATGACCTATTTGTTATTTGGAAAACGATTTAGTCTTGAAACGGTTCTCTCATTGATGTTTGATGTTTTAATAGGTAGTTATTATAGAGACACTTTGAATTAGACTAGACAGCGTATATAGAAATGTATCTTTTATATATAATGACGAAGGACATAACAATTAATAATTCTATAAGAATATTTTATTTCAAAGAAAAAGTTGTTACCTTATATATATATATATATATATATATATATATATATATATATATATATATATATATATACATATATATATATATATATATATATATATATATATATATATATATATATATAACTCCTGAAGTTAGCGATATCATGTGGAGTAGCAGAAGACTCATCCATTTCCTTTAGCTCCTTGTTGAGGACATATTCCTTGTCCCCGTAGGTCGACTTGTTGCAGTGTGATGGTGTCCATTTCCTCTTCAAGCCGTGTGCTTCTTGTTTGAGGATTAATACAACTTCTTCGATTCGCTTACACACGCATTAAAAATAATGATTTCCGCTTTCTTGCAATTCAAATCTGATAACATAATGGTTTGAAATTAATGAATGTCACTTATGTTTTTTTAAGTTGAAGGTTGTAATTGGTTAATCCATTTCCAAATCAAAAATCTCTTTGAAATTTGGGGAGTTACAGTTTCGCATGCTATATAATCTAACTAGTTTTTAGAATAATATTCTATGTATTCTTATATACATATATTAAAAACCATCGTTCCTAATAACAGTACATTCTACCCGTTTAAGATTTTAACCACGTTAATTTGTACCCAATGACTCTTTTCATCCTTCTAGAATCTAGATTTCCAACACCCGTCTTCCCCAATTGTATTTTCCCACCGCCAACGGTTTTCATATGTTTCTCCAAAATCTTTGAACTCCTTTCCTTCGCATTACCAAGATGTTGCAACCAGACACCTTCTCACCACTGCCATCATCGATTGTCACTCTCTCCGCCGTTGCCGCCGACCCATATCCAGTGCGTCAATTGAAAACCCTAGTTGGCTTCCAATTTCCTATAGCACAGCATCGACAAATGTAGTTTTTTTGGGCTTATATAACCCTTGATTTTTTATTTCCTAAATATTCAACTACATCGCAAAAGAACAATCGAAACTTTCTGGTATCTCATTTTCCGTTCATCTATCTTGCATCGTATGTGACTTTTCTAGCCCCTTCAGGTTTATGTCGATTGATTTATCCTAATTATATCCATGTTTACTTAATTCTTTTGTTCACAAATACAACTGATTTGATGGTAGTGTGGTAGATGACTTTATAAAAAAGTTTTTTAATTTCATTTGATTATGAACGAAAGCAGGAACGAAACTCAAAGGAGTGGATAAACCGTAAATGAAGGAATGAAACTGAACAATCAAGGGTGAAATTGTTTGGTGGATCATGACTTTTAGAATTTGAAGAACCTACCTCAATGATAATCCAACTCCAAGACGCAGGTAAAATTTCAGATTATCTTGGGTTTTAGGTGTAAATGTCATTTGTACCCTTTTATCGTTTTTTGGAGGCCTTATTTCCTTATACCTCGACAAAGGGAGAAGGTATGTGTCAATCTCATCCGTCTCATCCCTATCATCTTCGCTCTTTTATAAAAGCTCCACATCAAAATTAGCTTAAAGTTCATTTTTTAATGAGTGTGTTGGTAGCGGAAAGTTATAACTTTTTATGTGTAGTTGTTCAATATACAAAAACTTATGTTACTTCCATAAATATTTGATTAAAGATTGCATAGATTCAATCTTTTATTGCAGATCACGCCTGGAGAGAGAGAGAGAGAGAGAGGAGGGGGAGGGGGAGGAGGAAGGAAAACCATAAGGGGGATTTTAATCGTCTACTTTTCCAAGTAATTGTAAAGTCATTTAAAAAAAACTATTCAATCATTTGATTATATAAACCTAAATAATAAGGTTTAAAGTTACTGTGCTCCAATAATACACTTAATTGATTTCATCTTTCTTTTTTTAGGTATCATGAGGACTGAAGTTGTCTGAATAGTCATGATTTTTTACATTCAGTGGGTAAACGAAAGCTTTATTGTAATGTTAGTCTTTAACCATTAATTTTCATAAAGTTGTTTATATTGTTTTTTTATTATTATTTTCTTTCTATTACCATTCTAATATTTTGCTTTGCCCATTATTTAGTGGTAACAACAACTAGAAAAGTGAATTATTGGATGGTTCCAATGCAACCACTTGGCTAAGAACGATGGAGAATTAGACATATTGGTGGAGGTAATGAACTATAACATGCATTAACATTGTAATTAGTTTGTTAAAGAATCCTTTTATAATTATACATAGAACTAATGAGTTTTTTATATTATTTTTATTTTTTTATGAGTTTTTAGCTTCCACAACCCTTGTTGTATCCTTACCAGGTGAAATCTATTAAAACTTCAGGTATGTTTTTTGACAGTAATCTTGATTATATGGAACCTTTTGATGGTAAACGTTTAACATGTGCAACCTTGTTGGATGTAAAACCTTTTGTACTACTTCTACATGCGTAGATCTGTATGATCTGCTTGTCAATAACTCTAAAGTATGATGCTTATAAGTTGGGAGTTTAAAATAATTAAATTGAAAAATTCAAATATTGCAAAACATAGCTTGTGGAATTTTAGTTGCACATGTGAAAAAGCTAAACTTTAAAAACTAAATCTTTCAATTAAAGCATTGTAGTTTGATCCACATGCACACACACACACACACCTAATTATAGCATTGTAAAATCAAAGTACAATGCTTTAATAAGAAAAAAAATTAAAAATCTGTATTTAGTTTTAATAACCTATCCTTTTGGAAATGCCTTGGATCTCAAACATTGGCACTAACTTTAATTTTTGTGTTCAATTACCAGCATGCATTTTGTTTATAACAATGTTTTTTTGACACTTGAATGCAATTTGTTAATGTTATCCACTATGAAAATGTGTGATTTCATGCAAAATGCTTATCAGTGGTATTTGGCTATAGAAGAATAGAAGAGACTGTGGAGTTGAGCCTAAATAAACTCCACAATTTGAAAGGGATATTAAGTCACATGCAATTCTTTCCTGAAATGTTAATGGAATTGTTATAGAGTAGGTTCTTACTTGTACCCAGTAATATATGAATAATTGCTTTAAAAGAAACATTTTTTTTGTCTTTAAATTTTAGTTTTTACAGGATAATCAAGCGTCTTGGGCAGTTGGTGAGGTTGAGAAGCCAACAACTAATAAGCTTTTGTTTCAACAAAAGCAATATGTGATTTATAGAACATTTTATTAGCATAAAAAAATTAACATGAATTTAATTTTATATGAAGCACAAGTTGGGGAATCTCATTTATTTTTGATAGGTTGGTCCTTCAATTCAATTAAATTGTGTGGTTTTGGTTTCAAAAAGAGTTGCTTTGCAATTTTACTCATTGTTTTCAAGCTTATTAAAAAACTTTTGAACCCAATTAAAAATAAAATGAATGTGTTTGGGGTGTGGGTTATCGGTCATGTACTCATTAGGACCAAAAGTGTTAGGAAACTTCAAAAGAACTCAAGTGGCAGCACAAAATTTAGTCGGACCAAAACTGCTTGGGACTAAAATGAAATATATGTATCTTCTAAAAAGAATTAACCCTAAACTTATAGATAACAAAAAAGAAAAATTATATACGAAATAAAACAAACGCCATCTAGCAACTTTGTCCCATCCGTAGCATGGGTTCACCTACTAGTTATTATTATTAATATGACTATATTTATAATAAGATATTCGGCTATCAAGTTCAACGAAGTATATTATTACCAACTAACTATTGATCTAAAAGAACATTTGATGTACCAATGTAGCAATTGGATTTATTTAGTATTTAAATAAGATCACACATATTTTATTTCAACACATGAGTTGAACACTTCAATATATTTACACTTGTGTTATTCGCGACTATGTATAAATCGGCAAAGCATAACACCTAAGATTAATAATTTTTCTCTTGAGCTTTAACATCATTATGGTTAATGGTAGGTATAGCAGGAGGCCTTGCTTGATCATACCCAATACAATAACAGGTTTTCCAAATGCATACAGCATATGCATCAAAAGGACAAGGAGGTTCAATAAAATCACAGTCAGAATCTTTACTACAAGAACCATGTGCGACTTGTGGGGGAAGCTCGTCATACCTATTATAACAACAAATATTATATATTTAGCATCTAAAATTTTTGAGTATTGATAACATATATATATATATATATATATATATATATATTTATATATATATATATATATATATATATATATACACATACATACATATATATATATATATGTATATATTTTGTGTGTCGGATGTATAAGTTTATTATTTCTAAGAAAAGAATAATTAACCTGCAACATAAATCAACATAATGATGAAAGTCATTTTCTTGAGAATTCTCTCCATCTTTGCAAGCAAATGTGTTTTTAATAAGATTTACTATGCAATGATGTTTATATATAGGTATTCTATAGGTTTCATTTATCTAATATTCTTAGGTTTCATAAATATTTGCATTTATGACCTATTTGTTATTTGGAAAACGATTTAGTCTTGAAACGGTTCTCTCATTGATGTTTGATGTTTTAATAGGTAGTTATTATAGAGACACTTTGAATTAGACTAGACAGCGTATATAGAAATGTATCGTTTATATATAATGACGATGGACATAACAATTATTAATTGTATAAGAATATTTTATTTCAAAGAAAAAGTTGTTACCTTATATATATATATATATATATATATATATATATATATATATATATATATATATATATAACTCCTGAAGTTAGCGATATCATGTGGAGTAGCAGAAGACTCATCCATTTCCTTTAGCTCCTTGTTGAGGACATATTCCTTGTCCCCGTAGGTCGACTTGTTGCAGTGTGATGGTGTCCATTTCCTCTTCAAGCCGTGTGCTTCTTGTTTGAGGATTAATACAACTTCTTCGATTCGCTTACACACGCATTAAAAATAATGATTTCCGCTTTCTTGCAATTCAAATCTAATAACATAATGGTTTGAAATTAATGAATGTCACTTATGTTTTTTTAAGTTGAAGGTTGTAATTGGTTAATCCATTTCCAAATCAAAAATCTCTTTGAAATTTGGGGAGTTACAGTTTCGCATGCTATATAATCTAACTAGTTTTTAGAATAATATTCCATGTATTGTTATATACATATATTAAAAACCATCGTTCCTAATAACAGTACATTCTACCCGTTTAAGATTTTAACCACGTTAATTTGTACCCAATGACTCTTTTCATCCTTCTAGAATCTAGATTTCCAACACCCGTCTTCCCCAATCGTATTTTCCCACCGCCAACGGTTTTCATATGTTTCTCCAAAATCTTTGAACTCCTTTCCTTCGCATTACCAAGATGTTGCAACCAGACACCTTCTCACCACTGCCATCATCTATTGTCACTCTCTCCGCCGCTGCCGCCGACCCATATCCAGTGCGTCAATTGAAAACCCTAGTTGGCTTCCAATTTCCTATAGCGCAGCATCGACAAATGTAGTTTTTTTGGGCTTATATAACCCTTGATTTTTTGTTTCCTAAATATTCAACTACATCGCAAAAGCATAATCGAAACTTTCTGGTATCTCATTTTCTGTTCATATGTCTTGCATCGTATGTGACTTTTCTAGCCCGTTCAGGTTTATGTCGATTAATTTATCCTAATTATATCCACATTTGTTTAATTCTTTTGTTCACAAATACAACTGATTAGATGGTAGTATGGTAGATGACTTTATAAAGAAGTTTTTTAATTTCATTTGATTATGAACGAAAGCAGGAACGAAACTCAAAGGAGTGGATAAACCGTAAATGAAGGAATGAAACTGAACAATCAAGGGTGAAACTGTTTGGTGGATCATGACATTTAGAATGTGAATAACCTACCTCAATGATAATCCAACTCCAAGACGCAGGTAAAATTTCAAATTATGTTGGTTTTTAGGTGTAAATGTCGTTTGTACTCTTTTATCGTTTTTTGGAGGCCTTATTTCCTTATACCTCGACAAAGGGAGAAGGTATGTGTCAATCTCATCCGTCTCATCCCTATCATCTTCGCTCTTTTATAAAAGCTCCACATCAAAATTAGCTTAAAGTTTATTTTTGAATGAGTGTGTTGGTAGGGGAAAGTTATAACTTTTTATGTGTAGTTGTTGAATATACAAAAACTTATGTTACTTCCATAAATATTTGATTAAAGATTGCATAGATTCAATCTTTTATTGCAGATCACGCCTGGAGAGAGAGAGAGAGAGAGAGAGAGGAGGGGGAGGGGGAGGAGGAAGGAAAACCATAAGGGGGATTTTAATCGTTGACTTTTCCAAGTAATTGTAAAGTCATTTAAAAAAAACTATTCAATCATTTGATTATATAAACCTAAATAATAAGGTTTAAAGTTACTGTGCTCCTATAATACACTTAATTGATTTCATCTTTCTTTTTTTAGGTATCATGAGGACTGAAATTGTCTGAATAGTCATGATTTTTTTACATTCAGTGGGTAAACGAAAGCTTTATTGTAATGTTAGTCTTTAACCATTAATTTTCATAAAGTTGTTTATATTGTTTTTTATTATTATTTTCTTTCTATTACCATTCTAATATTTTGCTTTGCCCATTATTTAGTGGTAACAACAACTGGAAAAGTGAATTATTGGATGGTTCCAATGCAACCACTTGGCTAAGAACGATGGAGAATTAGACATATTGGTGGAGGTAATGAACTATAACATGCATTAACATTGTAATTAGTTTGTTAAAGAATCCTTTTATAATTATACATAGAACTAATGAGTTTTTTATATTATTTTTATTTTTTATGACTTTTTAGCTTCCACAACCCTTGTTGTATCCTTACCAGGTGAAATCTATTAAAACTTCAGGTATGTTTTTTGACAGTAATCTTGATTATATGGAACCTTTTGATGGTAAACGTTTAACATGTGCAACCTTGTTGGATGTAAAACCTTTTGTACTACTTCTACATGCGTAGATCTGTATGATCTGCTTGTCAATAACTCTAAAGTATGATGCTTATAAGTTGGGAGTTTAAAATAATTAAATTGAAAAATTCAAATATTGCAAAACATAGCTTGCGGAATTTTAGTTGCACATGTGAAAAAGCTAAACTTTAAAAACTAAATCTTTCAATTAAAGCATTGTAGTTTGATCCACATGCACACACACACACACACACACCTAATTATAGCATTGTAAAATCAAAGTACAATGATTTAATAAGAAAAAAAATTAAAAATCTGTATTTAGTTTTAATAACCCATCCTTTTGGAAACGCCTTGGATCTCAAACATTGGCACTAACTTTAATTTTTGTGTTCAATTACCAGCATGCATTTTGTTTATAACAATGTTTTTTGACACTTGAATGCAATTTGTTAATGTTATCCACTATGAAAATGTGTGATTTCATGCAAAATGCTTATCAGTGGTATTTGGCTATAGAAGAATGGAAGAGACTGTCGAGTTGAACCTAAATAAACTCCACAATCTGAAAGGGATATTAAGTCACATGCAATTCTTGCCTGAACTGTTAATGGAATTGTTACAGAGTAGGTTCTTACTTGTACCCAGTAATACATGAATAATTTCTTTAAAAGAAACATTTTTTTGTCTTTAATTTTTAATTTTTACAGGATAATCAAGCGTCTTGGGCAGTTGGCGAGGTTGAGAAGCCAACAACTAATAAGCTTTTGCTTCAACAAAAGCAATATGTGATTTATAGAAAATTTTATTAGCATAAAAAAATTAACATGAATTTAATTTATATGAAGCACAAGTTGGGGAATCTCATTTATTTTTGATAGGTTGGTCCTTCAATTCAATTAAATTGTGTGGTTTTGGTTTCAAAAAGAGTTGCTTTGCAATTTTACTCATTGTTTTCAAGCTTATTAAAAAACTTTTGAACCCAATTAAAAATAAAATGAATGTGTTTGGGGTGTGGGTTATCGGTCATGTACTCATTAGGACCAAAAGTGTTAGGAAACTTCAAAAGAACTCAAGTGGCAGCACAAAACTTAGTCGGACCAAAACTGCTTGGGACTAAAATGAAATATATGTATCTTCTAAAAAGAATTAACCCTAAACTTATAGATAACAAAAAAGAAAAATTATATACGAAATAAAACAAACGCCATCTAGCAACTTTGTCCCATCCGTAGCATGGGTTCACCTACTAGTTATTATTATTAATATGACTATATTTATAATAAGATATTCGGCTATCAAGTTCAACGAAGTATATTATTACCAACTAACTATTGATCTAAAAGAACATTTGATGTACCAATGTAGCAATTGGATTTATTTAGTATTTAAATAAGATCACACATATTTTATTTCAACACATGAGTTGAACACTTCAATATATTTACACTTGTGTTATTCCCGACTATGTATAAATCGGCAAAGCATAACACCTAAGATTAATAATTTTTCTCTTGAGCTTTAACATCATTATGGTTAATGGTAGGAATAGCAGGAGGCCTTGCTTGATCATACCCAATACAATAACAGGTTTTCCAAATGCATACAGCATATGCATCAAAAGGACAAGGAGGTTCAATAAAATCACAGTCAGAATCTTTACTACAAGAACCATGTGCGACTTGTGGGAAGCTCGTCATACCTATTATAACAACAAATATTATATATTTAGCATCTAAAATTTTTGAGTATTGATAACATATATATATATATATATATATATATATATATATATATATATATTTATATATATATATATATATACACGTACATATATATATATATATATATATATATATATATATATATATATATATTTTGTGTGTCGTA
Organism: Lactuca sativa; assembly: GCF_002870075.4. Taxonomy (NCBI): domain Eukaryota; kingdom Viridiplantae; phylum Streptophyta; class Magnoliopsida; order Asterales; family Asteraceae; genus Lactuca; species Lactuca sativa. Next base: position 36,377,218 of record NC_056625.2, on the reverse strand, counting down.
TGTATAAGTTTATTATTTCTAAGAAAAGAATAATTAACCTGCAACATAAATCAACATAATGATGAAAGTCATTTTCTTGAGAATTCTCTCCATCTTTGCAAGCAAATGTGTTTTTAATAAGATTTACTATGAAATGATGTTTATATATAGGTATTCTATAGGTTTCATTTATCTAATATTCTTAGGTTTCATAAATATTTGCATTTATGACCTATTTGTTATTTGGAAAACGATTTAGTCTTGAAACGGTTCTCTCATTGATGTTTGATGTTTTAATAGGTAGTTATTATATAGACACTTTGAATTAGACTAGACAGCATATATAGAAATGTATCTTTTATATATAATGACGATGCACATAACAATTAATAATTGTATAAGAATATTTTATTTCAAAGAAAAAGTTGTTACCTTATATATATATATATATATATATATATATATATATATATATATATATATATATATATATATATATATATATATATATATATATATATATATAACTCCTGAAGTTAGCGATATCATGTGGAGTAGCAGAAGACTCATCCATTTCCTTTAGCTCCTTGTTGAGGACATATTCCTTGTCCCCGTAGGTCGACTTGTTGCAGTGTGATGGTGTCCATTTCCTCTTCAAGCCGTGTGCTTCTTGTTTGAGGATTAATACATCTTCTTCGATTCGCTTACACATGCATTAAAAATAATGATTTCCGCTTTCTTGCAATTCAAATCTAATAACATAATGGTTTGAAATTAATGAATGTCACTTATGTTTTTTTAAGTTGAAGGTTGTAATTGGTTAATCCATTTCCAAATCAAAAATCTCTTTGAAATTTGGGGAGTTACAGTTTCGCATGCTATATAATCTAACTAGTTTTTAGAATAATATTCTATGTATTGTTATATACATATATTAAAAACCATCGTTCCTAATAACAGTACATTCTACCCGTTTAAGATTTTAACCACGTTAATTTGTACCCAATGACTCTTTTCATCCTTCTAGAATCTAGATTTCCAACACCCGTCTTCCCCAATCGTATTTTCCCACCGCCAACGGTTTTCATATGTTTCTCCAAAATCTTTGAACTCCTTTCCTTCGCATTACCAAGATGTTGCAACCAGACACCTTCTCACCACTGCCATCATCTATTGTCACTCTCTCCGCCGCTGCCGCCGACCCATATCCAGTGCGTCAATTGAAAACCCTAGTTGGCTTCCAATTTCCTATAGCGCAACATCGACAAATGTAGTTTTTTTGGGCTTATATAACCCTTGATTTTTTGTTTCCTAAATATTCAACTACATCGCAAAAGCATAATCGAAACTTTCTGGTATCTCATTTTCTGTTCATCTGTCTTGCATCGTATGTGACTTTTCTAGCCCGTTCAGGTTTATGTCGATTAATTTATCCTAATTATATCCACATTTGTTTAATTCTTTTGTTCACAAATACAACTGATTAGATGGTAGTATGGTAGATGACTTTATAAAGAAGTTTTTTAATTTCATTTGATTATGAACGAAAGCAGGAACGAAACTCAAAGGAGTGGATAAACCGTAAATGAAGGAATGAAACTGAACAATCAAGGGTGAAACTGTTTAGTGGATCATGACTTTTAGAATTTGAAGAACCCACCTCAATGATAATCTAAATCCAAGACGCAGGTAAAATTTCAAATTATGTTGGTTTTTAGGTGTAAATGTTGTTTGTACTCTTTTATCGTTTTTTGGAGGCCTTATTTCCTTATACCTCGACAAAGGGAGAAGGTATGTGTCAATCTCATCCGTCTCATCCCTATCATCTTCGCTCTTTTATAAAAGCTCCACATCAAAATTAGCTTAAAGTTCATTTTTTAATGAGTGTGTTGGTAGAGGAAAGTTATAACTTTTTATGTGTAGTTGTTGAATATACAAAAACTTTTGTTACTTCCATAAATATTTGATTAAAGATTGCATAGATTCAATCTTTTATTGCAGATCACGCCTGGAGAGAGAGAGAGAGAGAGAGAGAGAGAGAGAGAGAGGAGGGGGAGGGGGAGGAGGAAGGAAAACCATAAGGGGGATTTTAATCGTTGACTTTTCCAAGTAATTGTAAAGTCATTTAAAAAAAACTATTCAATCATTTGATTATATAAACCTAAATAATAAGGTTTAAAGTTACTGTGCTCCAATAATACACTTAATTGATTTCATCTTTCTTTTTTTAGGTATCATGAGGACTGAAATTGTCTGAATAGTCATGATTTTTTACATTCAGTGGGTAAACGAAAGCTTTATTGTAATGTTAGTCTTTAACCATTAATTTTCATAAAGTTGTTTATATTGTTTTTTATTATTATTTTCTTTCTATTACCATTCTAATATTTTGCTTTGCCCATTATTTAGTGGTAACAACAACTGGAAAAGTGAATTATTGGATGGTTCCAATGCAACCACTTGGCTAAGAACGATGGAGAATTAGACATATTGGTGGAGGTAATGAACTATAACATGCATTAACATTGTAATTAGTTTGTTAAAGAATCCTTTTATAATTATACATAGAACTAATGAGTTTTTTATATTATTTTTATTTTTTATGACTTTTTAGCTTCCACAACCCTTGTTGTATCCTTACCAGGTGAAATCTATTAAAACTTCAGGTATGTTTTTTGACAGTAATCTTGATTATATGGAACCTTTTGATGGTAAACGTTTAACATGTGCAACCTTGTTGGATGTAAAACCTTTTGTACTACTTCTACATGCGTAGATCTGTATGATCTGCTTGTCAATAACTCTAAAGTATGATGCTTATAAGTTGGGAGTTTAAAATAATTAAATTGAAAAATTCAAATATTGCAAAACATAGCTTGTGGAATTTTAGTTGCACATGTGAAAAAGCTAAACTTTAAAAAATAAATCTTTCAATTAAAGCATTGTAGTTTGATCCACATGCACACACACACACACACACACACCTAATTATAGCATTGTAAAATCAAAGTACAATGATTTAATAAGAAAAAAAATTAAAAATCTGTATTTAGTTTTAATAACCCATCCTTTTGGAAACGCCTTGGATCTCAAACATTGGCACTAACTTTAATTTTTGTGTTCAATTACCAGCATGCATTTTGTTTATAACAATGTTTTTTGACACTTGAATGCAATTTGTTAATGTTATCCACTATGAAAATGTGTGATTTCATGCAAAATGCTTATCAGTGGTATTTGGCTATAGAAGAATAGAAGAGACTGTCGAGTTGAGCCTAAATAAACTCCACAATCTGAAAGGGATATTAAGTCACATGCAATTCTTGCCTGAACTGTTAATGGAATTGTTACAGAGTAGGTTCTTACTTGTACCCAGTAATACATGAATAATTTCTTTAAAAGAAACATTTTTTTGTCTTTAATTTTTAATTTTTACAGGATAATCAAGCGTCTTGGGCAGTTGGCGAGGTTGAGAAGCCAACAACTAATAAGCTTTTGCTTCAACAAAAGCAATATGTGATTTATAGAAAATTTTATTAGCATAAAAAAATTAACATGAATTTAATTTATATGAAGCACAAGTTGGGGAATCTCATTTATTTTTGATAGGTTGGTCCTTCAATTCAATTAAATTGTGTGGTTTTGGTTTCAAAAAGAGTTGCTTTGCAATTTTACTCATTGTTTTCAAGCTTATTAAAAAACTTTTGAACCCAATTAAAAATAAAATGAATGTGTTTGGGGTGTGGGTTATCGGTCATGTACTCATTAGGACCAAAAGTGTTAGGAAACTTCAAAAGAACTCAAGTGGCAGCACAAAACTTAGTCGGACCAAAACTTCTTGGGACTAAAATGAAATATATGTATCTTCTAAAAAGAATTAACCCTAAACTTATAGATAACAAAAAAGAAAAATTATATACGAAATAAAACAAACGCCATCTAGCAACTTTGTCCCATCCGTAGCATGGGTTCACCTACTAGTTCTTATTATTAATATGACTATATTTATAATAAGATATTCGGCTATCAAGTTCAACGAAGTATATTATTACCAACTAACTATTATTCTAAAAGAACATTTGATGTACCAATGTAGCAATTGGATTTATTTAGTATTTAAATAAGATCACACATATTTTATTTCAACACATGAGTTGAACACTTCAATATATTTACACTTGTGTTATTCGCGACTATGTATAAATCGGCAAAGCATAACACCTAAGATTAATAATTTTTCTCTTGAGCTTTAACATCATTATGGTTAATGGTAGGAATAGCAGGAGGCCTTGCTTGATCATACCCAATACAATAACAGGTTTTCCAAATGCATACAGCATATGCATCAAAAGGACAAGGAGGTTCAATAAAATCACAGTCAGAATCTTTACTACAAGAACCATGTGCGACTTGTGGGAAGCTCGTCATACCTATTATAACAACAAATATTATATATTTAGCATCTAAAATTTTTGAGTATTGATAACATATATATATATATATATATATATATATATATATATTTATATATATATATATATATATATATATATATATATATATATATATATATATATATATATATATATATATACACATACATATATATATATATATATATATATATTTTGTGTGTCGTATGTATAAGTTTATTATTTCTAAGAAAAGAATAATTAACCTGCAACATAAATCAACATAATGATGAAAGTCATTTTCTTGAGAATTCTCTCCATCTTTGCAAGCAAATGTGTTTTTAATAAGATTTACTATGAAATGATGTTTATATATAGGTATTCTATAGGTTTCATTTATCTAATATTCTTAGGTTTCATAAATATTTGCTTTTATGACCTATTTGTTATTTGGAAAACGATTTAGTCTTGAAACGGTTCTCTCATTGATGTTTGATGTTTTAATAGGTAGTTATTATAGAGACACTTTGAATTAGACTAGACAGCGTATATAGAAATGTATCTTTTATATATAATGACGATGGATATAACAATTAATAATTGTATAAGAATATTTTATTTCAAAGAAAAAGTTGTTACCTTATATATATATATATATATATATATATATATATATATATATATATATATATATATATATAACTCCTGAAGTTAGCGATATCATGTGGAGTAGCAGAAGACTCATGCATTTCCTTTAGCTCCTTGTTGAGGACATATTCCTTGTCCCCGTAGGTCGACTTGTTGCAGTGTGATGGTGTCCATTTCCTCTTCAAGCCGTGTGCTTCTTGTTTGAGGATTAATACAACTTCTTCGATTCGCTTACACACGCATTAAAAATAATGATTTCCGCTTTCTTGCAATTCAAATCTGATAACATAATGGTTTGAAATTAATGAATGTCACTTATGTTTTTTTAAGTTGAAGGTTGTAATTGGTTAATCCATTTCCAAATCAAAAATCTCTTTGAAATTTGGGGAGTTACAGTTTCGCATGCTATATAATCTAACTAGTTTTTAGAATAATATTCTATGTATTGTTATATACATATATTAAAAACCATCGTTCCTAATAACAGTACATTCTACCCGTTTAAGATTTTAACCACGTTAATTTGTACCCAATGACTCTTTTCATTCTTCTAGAATTTAGATTTCCAACACCCGTCTTCCCCAATCGTATTTTCGCACCGCCAACGGTTTTCATATGTTTCTCCAAAATCTTTGAACTCCTTTCCTTCGCATTACCAAGATGTTGCAACCAGACACCTTCTCACCACTGCCATCATCTATTGTCACTCTCTCCGTTGCTGCCGCCGACCCATATCCAGTGCGTCAATTGAAAACCCTAGTTGGCTTCCAATTTCCTATAGCGCAACATCGACTAATGTAGTTTTTTTGGGCTTATATAACCCTTGAATTTTTGTTTCTCAAATATTCAACTACATCGCAAAAGCATAATCGAAACTTTCTGGTATCTCATTTTCTGTTCATCTGTCTTGCATCGTATGTGACTTTTCTAGCCCGTTCAGGTTTATGTCGATTAATTTATCCTAATTATATCCACATTTGTTTAATTCTTTTGTTCACAAATACAACTGATTAGATGGTAGTATGGTAGATGACTTTATAAAGAAGTTTTTTAATTTCATTTGATTATGAACGAAAGCAGGAACGAAACTCAAAGGAGTGGATAAACCGTAAATGAAGGAATGAAACTGAACAATCAAGGGTGAAACTGTTTGGTGGATCATGACTTTTAGAATTTGAAGAACCTACCTCAATGATAATCCAGCTCCAAGACGCAGGTAAAATTTCAAATTATGAAGGTCCGAACCGAGAGTACTGTTCATGAGCCGAACCGAAGCTGCTGACCCATGAACCGAACCGAAGCCACTGTTCATCCGAACCGAACCAGGCATTGAAGGAGGTCCGAACCGAACCCGGCATAGAAGGAAGGTCCGAACCGAGAGTACTGTTCATTACTGTTCACAACAGCTCCTTCGGTTCTGGCCTCACTTCGGACCGAACCCACCCGCCTTCGCTTCGGACAGCTTCTCATCGGACCGAGCCATCGCTTCGCGTCCCGCCTCCTGATTCAGCCACTCGCGTCCGAACCCTGCATCACCTGACCGAACTTCGGCCCAGAGACCGAGCCTCGGCCGAGATCCGAGGAGTCTCGCTGGGAAAGTTCATTTTTCACCCGTTTTTGCGTATTTTTGCGTTTTAAACCCATTTTTTAATTATTTTAACATAGGATTTTCACCCAAAACTTTATTTTTAATTATAAGACCCCTAAATTAATGATTTAATCACATTTTAAGGATAAAATCTTATTTAAAAAGGAGTTGGTAAAGTACAAAAGAAGAGTGTTGACCTTACCTTAGTTATGACGCAAGCAACCCCCACACCCACTCCATGACAACCCACACTCCTCCCCACCATACCTTGTACCTTTTACTCTCATTCACAAGTCACCCCCACAATCTAAGGGCTGATCATACACCCTCTTTCCTCATTCTCTTCAAACACTCTCAAATTTCACCAAGATTGAACTCCAACTCTTTCTCTCCAACTTCTCTCTCTCACTCACGATTTCAAGGCTAATCATCAAGTGTTCTTCCACTCTTGGTAAGTGTAATCCACCCTCCTTGTGATTCTCACACTTCGTTCTACTCAAATCATTGATAGCTCATACAAACTCCATAACTATCATGCTAGATTCTCGAAATCTTCAAGACATTTCCAAGTGTCCTTGAGTTAAACACCTCCATTCTTCAACAATCATCTACTGAAAACACTTAAGGTGAGTTCATACCCCTACTTTTTCATGTTTTCTTAAGTTTTTAGGGGGGGAATACAAGTTAAAACACCAAGAACATAACTAAAATTTTCTAACAGCTTTCATCAGAAAAGTTGGACTCCATTCACGGACTGTTTTGGACACCTTAAACATTTTAGTTTTCAAAACTGTTTTAGGTGCATGTAGTTCCACTTCTTAGCTTTAAAATGACTACTTGCACATCTCCATACGATTTTTCTACAATTTATGGTGATTTTTACAAAACTGCCTATCATTTCAAACACCAATCCGGACCATTCTGTGATTATGGACCTTTTCACCTAAGTTACAGGTCATTAAAAATCATGATAAAAATTATGAGTAAACTAGACACATTTCGGGAACTCCCAGAATTTACGGATTTAGTTTTCGACTTCGTATGATTTTTCTATGAATTTTCAAAAACAGTGTAGAAAGACTGAAAATTTGTTAACAGCTTGTAATTTTTATAACACTTTGTATTATGTTGAGCAAAGTGTATAATGTCAAGTTCTAAGTATTGAATGTGATACGTTGTAAATTTTATCATCATAAACTGAAAATAAGTCATTCATGATAAAATTATTCATTCATTTAGAACATGCATATATATATATATATATATATATATATATATATATATATATATATATATATATATATATATATATATATATATATATATAAACTATAATAAGCATAGTTTAATGGATTTCATAATCCTAACGCTTTTTCATAAAAGAGTTCTTATATATTACAAACGTTTTGGATAAACTATAATAGGTATAGTTTATGTATCATTTACTTCTCAAACTTATTTACCAAAGGTTTTCCGTTTAGTTCACGTAAATCTGTTAATGAATAAATTTGTGAGTCATTCCCTTCGGGTTACTTCCAAAGTAACAAAACCAAAAAGTGCTGTAAATTGTAACCAGAGTCTCTTGTAAGGAGAACGTGATAGTTGTGTATAGATCTATATTGGGTTTGACAAACCCACACCAGAGCTGCTCGCTACAGCTAGACCGGCAGGTCTGTGGTGACAAGTGTCATTTAACGGCGACGCCTGAAGAACGTCGCATTACGAGGCCACCCAAGTCAAGTATGGTTACGATAGCTCACATGTGGTATTAACAATCATAAGATTTACGGGTTCTAACCTTAAATTAGCGAGTTAGGTCTAATTAGCTCACTGAAATTACTTTAAGTATGGAAAAATACTTGTACGCTTTCATATCAAACAAAAAGGGTTTTATGTCGATTTAAAATCACATTTTATATCAACAATTACATACTATATTGTATACTTTTGGTCTTGGTATTTAGGACTACCTAACTTTTGTAAGGAAAATATTGGATTTTTCTTGGTATCATACATCTCTTTACAAAGATCGATTTTCAAACTCTTACTGTCAAAAGCTTATGAACTCACCAACCTTTGTGTTGACACTTTTCAAAACGACTTGTATTCTCAGGAATTCAGTGAAACAGGAAATCAACCACGTTTTGAGGATGGGACGATAAATCGTCGAACAGGTCACTTTGTATCATAATGTAATTGATTTGAATCATGTAAACATATACTTTGGTGAAACTTTTTCAATTATATTTATGATGGTTGTATTTACTTTGAGCACTATTATACTCGTTGTTGTGATACTTTACATGAAGTCCTCCACCCCCGGACGTTTCCGCCATCCTTGGTTTGGGGGTGTGACAGATTGGTATCAGAGCATTGTTTATAGTGAACTCAGTATATCGAACCACATAAGATATACAAACTATAAATGCATGGGGACTAGAGTCTCTGATTTTATGTTTTCAAAACAACTATACTTTTAGAAATAAGTAGTTTCTTATTAAAAGTATACACGCATGCATACATACTAGGGTCACGTCGTTCTAGAACAAAACAAAAGTAATGATTGTTGGATATCACAGGTAAGCTCGGGGATGTATGGTCAGTCTTGGGATTGGCATAGCCTGATCAACTATGCCCGTCCGAGGAGTGATTAGCACATGCCCAAGAATGGTTGTGATATGACAACAAGTCTAAAAACTTACCAACACTACCACAATGAAATACCATAGGGGTATCTGAGAACTAAATAGATTTTTATCAATAGGCCAATAATTGCCTAGTGGATACATTAAAATTATATGTATCCAGGACGTCATAGACTTAGAATCTGTGGATCTTTGCTTTACTTCCTGTTCTCGTTGGATTGGGGATTTAGAGTTAGGATCGCTTATTCGAAGGTCTATCCTGTCCCAAATACATATGACTAGTATGCACTAAACAATGTATTGAAGTACCTGATAAAGATCATCTTATAATTATCTAATTAGTACATCTACTTAGTTACTTCTTATATCCCCATTTCTCACGAAGGTATCATGGCTGGATTTCATCCCCACGACGACCCGTACTACCCTAGCCACAACAATACTGAATGGCTCGGAGAGGAGCCAGAGAACGATCACCCAATCCCTGTGGATGGTCACCAAGCTGAAGGCCTTGCTGACGGTTCTGACTCCGAACCTGAAATGGTGGACCTATCCTCGAGGACCCGTGTTCCCAATCCCAACCCTCGACCGGCTTTTCAAGGCCCGATGCCTCCTTGGGTAGAGTGCTTGGAAATCTGGAGCGAAGAGCAAGACCAACCTATGTCATTCGATGGAGATCGAAACTTCTGCAACATAAACGAAGGAACCCCAGCCGATAAAATTTTTCCAATCCTGGTCCATAGAGTTGCCCGAGAAGAGATTCGGGGCAGAACAACTCTTTATAGTATCGCAGAGGTTGATGCAAATGCAAGAATACATACAATCCGCACCAATTGCCTTGAGCACACTTGTGAAAAGTCTGCAGAAGACTATGAAACCTTGCTACAAGCACTGGCTGAATCACGAACCGATGTCATAAAACTCTGAGTACGCCAGGAGGGTGTACGAAAGGCACATGCCTGATATGGAGCGGCAGCTAGCTGAACTGAGAGATCACAAGAAAAATGACCGCTGCCAGTAGTAAATGCCTTACTTCATTTCATGTTAAAAATGAATCGTTATCCCTATCTATGCCCTATGAGGTATTTCCTATGAAACTATCTTGTACTGTAGGTACCTTTAGTGAGGCCTTTAGGCGGCCAAGACACCCCTGCTTTGATATGATATAAGACCCTCTACAAGGTCAATTTCCCCTAATTTGTTACATCTTAAACATCAATGACGTATCAATCAGCCGAGTTCTGTGTCACCTTTTTGTTCAAACACTCCCATCATGCTGCCATAGGAGCCTGCCTAAAACCCACTCTATTCAAGTTGTAAGACTAGAGTAATCTAGCTCCGGAATCGTCCCTGATCTTCTCTCCAAGGTTGGATCATGTTATTCACCAACCAATGGAACCCGGTTTCAAACAACCAACATCAAAAGATCACTACCTGAACTTACTTCTACTCTGTATTAGGACTGCATCATAGGGATGCAGGTCAAATCTTCAAGAACATGCTCCAATTGGTCGTAATAAGGACCTAGCCTGGGCCAACTATAAGGCTCCACTTGGATGCTGAACTACTAAAAATTCATGGGTTACCATATAAAGACTCCCGTTATGAATTGTTTTCAGAACACCCTTAACGACCAAATTACGTTACAAATCGATATAAGATAAAACTTAGTTAGAAACTCGCGACGTATAGCCATTCTAAAAACTCATTATCACCTCACCCTTAATCATTTTGTTGAGAAGTTCCTTCATCATAGACTTACGGGTGTGTTCATACCAGCACTAATGCACCGGATCCCATCAAAACTCCCCAGCCAAGCGTGTTTGAACACACATGATTCTAAGATGGGTAAAGCTTGACGCCCGTATGAAACCTACCCCTACCCACTGCTGTAACCCTATTTCAAGAATGTTAGCGGAAACACTAGGAGTAGTACAGTAATGTGCAAAAATTTATATGCGTTAATATAAATTGTAAGGATGCACTTAAGATAATCATTTCCACTAACAAAGATGTTTTTCATCATGAAACAGAACTATGTCTTCACCAAGAGGGAACCAACCAACTAGCAAGGCGCCAACTCTGCAGATTGACGCTGCTACTTTTCAGGCTGCAGTCACGGCAGCCGTGGCAGCCGTCATGGCACAGTTCGATGCTAACAACGCCAGCAGAAATGGAAGCGATGCAGGCAATACAGATAGTGGTAATATTCAGGAACACCAACGGGTGTCCGCCAGCAAAAATACCTCCGGTCTCAAACCTACGAGCAAGAAGAGAAAGTTTTGGAACATGAAAGAGCGCCACCAATCTCAAAGATCCATTAAAAGACAACAACCTATGGCCACCCCCACCATCACAACAGTAGTCACGACACATGCCTCAACACTAGCCACAAGGTCTGCCACCCAAACGCCGGCCAGACCATATAAGGGTTCACTCCCGAAGTGTAACAAGTGTAATTACCATCACACAGGAGCTTGCCGAATTTTACAATGTGATAACTGCTACAGGGAAGGACACACCGCCCGTTTCTGTAGGACCTCGACTCAGTACATCACTTCAACACCCAGTACCAAGGTAATTCCAGTGTGCTTCCTATGTGGCGAAGCGGGACACTTCAAGAGAAACTGTCCAACTGAGAGGAATGAAGGGGAAAGCGGAGGAGCATAACCAACGAACCGGCAGGATCAGTAGGAAACCATATTAGGACTTTTGTGATGTTTCCAATGACAAAAACGTTGAAGTACTATATGTTTGTAATGAAATTGTTATGCTTGCTAAAGTCACTGTCTTTCTGAAAGTAGTTAAAATACTCTCTCGTTTAAATCAAACCAAATACATTCATATATGATCTAAAGATCATTACCTCTAAGATGTGATGACTTTGTACATACATCGGGGTTAATTATAATCAAAATACTGAAGTCTTGAAACAAATAATTTCATCCCGACTCCTAATCCGTGTCTAGTAGTAAGAACCGAGTGGGGCCACCCACTCGACGATTCCCCAACATCAGGTCACATACGACGTTCATATACCATTCGATCATAGGGAGACCTGTCAGGGGTCATGATGTCAAATATCATTACTAATTCTCGAAACACACCTGCCGCCAGTGCTAGACACTGTGGTATAAATCATCTACGATAATGATAACATCAAACAAAGTTCATCACCCTAAAAAGAAACACAAGATACTTTATCACTCTAGTGATCTCTTCTTGCGAATACAGCTTAGCTGGTTTTGTCTAAAAAGATATTGCTATCGTCATTCAATCTTCATTGATATAGCCCTCATCTTCCCAATTTAACATCTACAAAAGGACCTTTCACCTAACCCCTCCAAACATCGAAACCTTCGTCTCTCATAAACATCCAGCTCGAACCTACGGATTATCTTTTACTATGGAACCCCAAAACACGCATCAGAGGAGTGTTATGCTTCCGAAACCTTATCACAAGTGCTCACAGGAGACCCTTGGGAATGTCACGCATGTAGCAGACAAGGTCCAAGCACAGAAGCTTGGGAAAGATATGGTATGAGTTTTGCCATGAACTTCGAGCCAAGGTTGCCCAGGAGAGCGAGTAAATGTCCTACCATCTAAGAAGGCCTAATCGTATAAACCAAACCCACATGCTTCCTACCGAGCTACAAGAACTCTTAGGTCAAACCTGTTGAACTACTCAACAATAAAAATTGAAGAACCAAGCTTTTCACCCTGGAAAGCTCTGTTCTTATTCTTCAAATAGAAAGGCAAATTGCTCATAGTTCCATTAACTTCAGAGGCCCTGACAATATCTCCAGTAGAAACCTTTACTATCTGCCTCACTTAAACGAATAGGCCGACCAACCACAAGGAACGAGGTACCCTTTAGGAATCATACCTGAGATCTGAATATCACCAGTCGCGAGTATTGGATAAGGATGTCCGAGGACAACCCTCCAAATTCGATGCGGACGCTGCAAGTCCGTAGTAATACCCCTCGGATAGGACCAACCCGTTCGCAGTATTCATAGGATGTGCCATTCTTACTAGGATCAGTTCATCGTTGTCGTTGTAAGTGACTTGCTTATCTACCCTCATAGTAAGAAGGATTACTAAGTTATTTGTTATGATTTCCTCACTTATACATTCCCCAGTTATATATAACGAATACCTGGTAGATAATAGCATGTGAGAATTCTAACTTAGTTTCTTTTCCTCGTTGGGATGTGAAACTGAAGTAGAATCACACATTTTACTATCCGCCCAGTATTGGTTATATCATAATGTGTATAAGCTAAGTTTTCATGTATAATAACTCATCTCTTAGTCAGAATCAAAATAATGTAGAGCCGACCTTAGTCATTCACAAACTCCTTGCCTGATTTTTAAATTTCGGGACGAAATTCCCTCTAACGGGGGGATGATGTGACAACCGTCAATTTTCGGTCAAGTCAAAGCCAACTAAAGTCAACAAGTCAAACCGGTCAACTCAATTTGCCATGAGTATTAGAGTTTACGTTATGTAATTTCTAAACAACTCTCTATTCTAATGAGAGATCGTAAATCGAAAAGTGCGTACATCTAGATCTCCTTAACCTAAAACAGTGGTACGTGGCGAGCCAAACCGATAAAACAATGTTGCATACTCATCGGGAGTATGCAAGATCCTTAAACAAGGCTTAACGGGGTTTACGAACCCTGCATTGCGAAGCCGAACACTCAAAAAGGTCGCCAATGAAACCTCTTTCAATCATTTTCACTCCATCTCTTCGTATCAGAAATCTCTCCAAAAATCTCTCTAAGTATGTGAAACCTCTCCCACATATCTCTAAGTATGTGAAACCTCTCCCACATATCTCTAAGTATGTGAAATCTCTCCCACATATCCCTAAGTATGTGAAATCTCTCCCACATATCTCTAAGTATGTGAAACCTCTCCCACATATCTCTAAGTATGTGAAACCTCTCCCACATATCTCTAAGTATGTCAAACCTCTCCCATATCTCTCCAAGAATGTCAAATCTCTCCCAAATCCCTCTTTGTATGAGAAATCTCTCCAAGAATGTCAAATCTCTCCCAAATCTCTCTAAGTATGTGAAATCTCTCTCAAATCTCTCCTTGAATGAGAAATCTCTCCAAGAATGTCAAATCTCTCCCAAATCCCTCTTTGTATGAGAAATCTCTCCAAGAATGTCAAATCTCTCCCAAATCTCTCTAAGTATGTGAAATCTCTCCCAAATATCTCTCTGTATGTGAAATCTCTCCCAAATATCTCCCTGTATGTGAAATCTCTCCAAGCATGTCAAATCTCTCCCAAATCTCTCTAAGTATGTGAAATCTCTCCCAAATCTCGCTTTGTATGAGAAATCTCTCCAAGAATGTCAAATCTCTCTAAGTATGTGAAATCTCTCCCAAATCTCTCTCTGAATGAGAAATCTCTCCAAGAATGTCAAATCTCTCCCAAATCTCTCTAAGAATGTGAAATCTCTCCCAAATATCTCTTTGTATGTGAAATCTCTCCAAGTACGTCAAATCTCTCCCAAATCTCTCTGAGTATGTGGAATCTCTCTCAAATCTCTCTCGAAATCTCTCCCCAACTTTCTATAATCACTCGGGGCATCCCGACCCCCGAATTTGGCGAAAATAGCCCAAAAACGGAAGTCTACGCGAAAAACGGGCTTAAGGAAACGAACCCTCCGAACCGAAAGTACTATTCATGAACCGAACCGAAAGTACTATTCATGAAGGTCCGAACCGAGAGTACTGTTCATGAGCCGAACCGAAGCTGCTGACCCATGAACCGAACCGAAGCCACTGTTCATCCGAACCGAACCCGGGATTGAAGGAGGTCCGAACCGAACCCGGCATAGAAGGAAGGTCCGAACCGAGAGTACTGTTCATTACTGTTCACAACAGCTCCTTCGGTTCTGGCCTCACTTCGGACCGAACCCACCCGCCTTCGCTTCGGACAGCTTCTCATCGGACCGAGCCATCGCTTCGCGTCTCGCCTCCTAATTCAGCCACTCGCGTCCGAACCCTGCATCACGTGACCGAACTTCGGCCCAGAGACCGAGCCTCGGCCGAGATCCAAGGAGTCTCGCTGGGAAAGTTCATTTTTCACCCGTTTTTGCGTATTTTTGCGTTTTAAACCCATTTTTTAATTATTTTAACATAGGATTTTCACCCAAAACTTTATTTTTAATTATAAGACCCCTAAATTAATGATTTGATCACATTTTAAGGATAAAATCTTATTTAAAAAGGAGTTGGTAAAGTACAAAAGAAGAGTGTTGACCTTACCTTAGTTATGACGCAAGCAACCCCCACACCCACTCCATGACAACCCACACTCCTCCCCACCATACCTTGTACCTTTTACTCTCATTCACAAGTCAACCCCACAATCTAAGGGCTGATCATACACCCTCTCTCCTCATTCTCTTCAAACACTCTCAAATTTCACCAAGATTGAACTCCAACTCTTTCTCTCCAACTTCTCTCTCTCACTCACGATTTCAAGGCTAATCATCAAGTGTTCTTCCACTCTTGGTAAGTGTAATCCACCCTCCTTGTGATTCTCACACTTCGTTCTACTCAAATCATTGATAGCTCATACAAACTCCATAACTATCATGCTAGATTCTCGAAATCTTCAAGACATTTCCAAGTGTCCTTGAGTTAAACACCTCCATTCTTCAACAATCATCTACTGAAAACACTTAAGGTGAGTTCATACCCCTACTTTTTCATGTTTTCTTAAGTTTTTAGGGGGGGGAATACAAGTTAAAACACCAACAACATAACTAAAATTTTCTAACAGCTTTCATCAGAAAAGTTGGACTCCATTCACGGACTGTTTTGGACACCTTAAACATTTTAGTTTTCAAAACTGTTTTAGGTGCATGTAGTTCCACTTCTTAGCTTTAAAATGACTACTTGCACATCTCCATACGATTTTTCTACAATTTATGGTGATTTTTACAAAACTGCCTATCATTTCAAACACCAATCCGGACCATTCTGTGATTATGGACCTTTTCACCTAAGTTACAGGTCATTAAAAATCATGATAAAAATTATGAGTAAACTAGACACATTTCGGGAACTCCCAGAATTTACGGATTTAGTTTTCGACTTCGTATGATTTTTCTATGAATTTTCAAAAACAGTGTAGAAAGGCTGAAAATTTGTTAACAGCTTGTAATTTTTATAACACTTTGTATTATGTTGAGCAAAGTGTATAATGTCAAGTTCTAAGTATTGAATGTGATACGTTGTAAATTTTATCATCATAAACTGAAAATAAGTCATTCATGATAAAATTATTCATTCATTTAGAACATGCATATATATATATATATATATATATATATATATATATATATATATATATATATATATATATATATATATATATATATATATATATATATATATATATATATAAACTATAATAAGCATAGTTTAATGGATTTCATAATCCTAACGTTTTTTCATAAAAGAGTTCTTATATATTACAAACGTTTTGGATAAACTATAATAGGTATAGTTTATGTATCATTTACTTCTCAAACTTATTTACCAAAGGTTTTCCGTTTAGTTCACGTAAATCTGTTAATGAATAAATTTGTGAGTCATTCCCTTCGGGTTACTTCCAAAGTAACAAAACCAAAAAGTCCTGTAAATTGTAACCAGAGTCTCTTGTAAGGAGAACGTGATAGTTGTGTATAGATCTATATTGGGTTTGACAAACCCACACCAGAGCTGCTCGCTACAGCTAGACCGGCAGGTCTGTGGTGACAAGTGTCATTTAACGGCGACGCCTGAAGAACGTCGCATTACGAGGCCACCCAAGTCAAGTATGGTTACGATAGCTCACATGTGGTATTAACAATCATAAGATTTACGGGTTCTAAACCTTAAATTAGCGAGTTAGGTCTAATTAGCTCACTGAAATTACTTTAAGTATGGAAAAATACTTGTACGCTTTCATATCAAACAAAAAGGGTTTTATGTCGATTTAAAATCACATTTTATATCAACAATTACATACTATATTGTATACTTTTGGTCTTGGTATTTAGGACTACCTAACTTTTTTAAGGAAAATATTGGATTTTTCTTGGTATCATACATCTCTTTACAAAGATCGATTTTCAAACTCTTACTGTCAAAAGCTTATGAACTCACCAACCTTTGTGTTGACACTTTTCAAAACGACTTGTATTCTCAGGAATTCAGTGAAACAGGAAATCAACCACGTTTTGAGGATGGGACGATAAATCGTCGAACAGTTCACTTTGTATCATAATGTAATTGATTTGAATCATGTAAACATATACTTTGGTGAAACTTTTTCAATTATATTTATGATGGTTGTATTTACTTTGAGCACTATTATACTCGTTGTTGTGATACTTTACATGAAGTCCTCCACCCCCGGACGTTTCCGCCATCCTTGGTTTGGGGGTGTGACACGCAGCATCGACAAATGTAGTTTTTTTGGGCTTATATAACCCTTGATTTTTTGTTTCCTAAATATTCAACTACATCGCAAAAGCACAATCGAAACTTTCTGGTATCTCATTTTCCGTTCATCTGTCTTGCATCGTATGTGACTTTTCTAGCCTGTTCAGGATTATGTCGATTAATTTATCCTAATTATATCCACATTTGTTTAATTCTTTTGTTCACAAATACAACTGATTAGATGGTAGTATGGTAGATGACTTTATAAAGAAGTTTTTTAATTTCATTTGATTATGAACGAAAGCAGGAACGAAACTCAAAGGAGTGGATAAACCGTAAATGAAGGAATGAAACTGAACAATCAAGGGTGAAACTGTTTGGTGGATCATGACTTTTAGAATTTGAAGAACCTACCTCAATGATAATCCAACTCCTAGACGCAGGTAAAATTTCAAATTATGTTGGTTTTTAGGTGTAAATATCGTTTGTACCCTTTTATCGTTTTTTGGAGGCCTTATTTCCTTATACCTCGACAAAGGGAGAAGGTATGTGTCAATCTCATCCGTCTCATCCCTATCATCTTCGCTCTTTTATAAAAGCTCCACATCAAAATTAGCTTAAAGTTCATTTTTTAATGAGTATGTTGGTAGAGGAAAGTTATAACTTTTTATGTATAGTTGTTGAATATACAAAAACTTATGTTACTTCCATAAATATTTGATTAAAGATTAGATAGATTCAATCTTGTATTGCAGATCACGCCTGGAGAGAGAGAGAGAGAGAGAGAGAGAGAGAGAGAGAGAGAGAGAGAGAGAGAGAGAGAGAGAGAGAGAGAGAGAGAGAGAGAGAGAGAGAAAGAGAGAGAGAGAGAGAGAGAGAGAGAGAGAGAGAGAGAAAGAGAGAGAGAGAGAGAGAAAGAGAGAGAGAGAGAGAGGGAGAGAGAGAGAGAGGAGGGGGAGGAGGAGGAAGGAAAAGCATAAGGGGGACTTTAATCGTCGACTTTTCCAAGTAATTGTAAAGTCATTTAAAAAAAACTATTCAATTATTTGATTATATAAACCTAAATAATAAGGTTTAAAGTTACTGCGCTCCAATAATACACTTAATTGATTTCATCTTTCTTTTTTTAGGTATCATGAGGACTGAAGTTGTCTGAATAGTCATGATTTTTTACATTCAGTGGGTAAACGAAAGCTTTATTGTAATGTTAGTCTTTAACCATTAATTTTCATAAAGTTGTTTATATTGTTTTTTATTATTATTTTCTTTCTATTACCATTCTAATATTTTGCTTTGCCCATTATTTAGTGGTTGTATTTAGTGGTAACAACAACTGGAAAAGTGAATTATTGGATGGTTCCAATGCAACCACTTGGCTAAGAACGATGGAGAATTAGACATATTGGTGGAGGTAATGAACTATAACATACATTAACATTGTAATTAGTTTGTTAAAGAATCCTTTTATAATTATACATAGAACTAATGAGTTTTTTATATTATTTTTATTTTTTTTATGACTTTTTAGCTGCCACAACCCTTGTTGTATCCTTACCAGCTCTGGTGAAATCTATTAAAACTTCAGGTATGTTTTTTGACAGTAATCTTGATTATATGGAACCTTTTGATGGTAAATGTTTAACATGTGCAACCTTGTTGGATGTAAAACCTTTTGTACTACTTCTACATGTGTAGATCTGTATGATATGGTTGTCAATAACTCTAAAGTATGATGCTTATAAGTTGGGAGTTTAAAATAATTAAATTGAAAAATTCAAATATTGCAAAACATAGCTTGTGGAATTTTAGTTGCACATGTGAAAAAGCTAAACTTTAAAAACTAAATCTTTCAATTAAAGCATTGTAGTTTGATCCACATGCACACACACACACACACCTAATTATAGCATTGTAAAATCAAAGTACAATGCTTTAATAAGGAAAAAAATTAAAAATCTGTATTTAGTTTTAATAACCCATCCTTTTGGAAACGCCTTGGATCTCAAACATTGGCACTAACTTTAATTTTTGTGTTCAATTACCAGCATGCATTTTGTTTATAACAATGTTTTTTTGACACTTGAATGCAATTTGTTAATGTTATCCACTATGAAAATGTGTGATTTCATGCAAAATGCTTATCAGTGGTATTTGGCTATAGAAGAATAGAAGAGACTGTGGAGTTGAGCCTAAATAAACTCCACAATCTGAAAGGGATATTAAGTCACATGCAATTCTTGCCTGAACTGTTAATGGAATTGTTACAGAGTAGGTTCTTACTTGTACCCAGTAATACATGAATAATTGCTTTAAAAGAAACATTTTTTTGTCTTTAAATTTTAATTTTTATAGGATAATCAAGCGTCTTGGGCAGTTGGTGAGGTTGAGAAGCCAACAACTAATAAGCTTTTGCTTCAACAAAAGCAATATGTGATTTATAGAACATTTTATTAGCATAAAAAAATTAACATGAATCTAATTTTATATGAAGCACAAGTTGGGGAATCTCATTTATTTTTGATAGGTTGGTCCTTCAATTCAATTAAATTGTGTGGTTTTGGTTTCAAAAAGAGTTGCTTTGCAATTTTACTCATTGTTTTCAAGCTTATTAAAAAACTTTTGAACCTAATTAAAAATAAAATGAATGTGTTTGGGGTGTGGGTTATCGGTCATGTACTCATTAGGACCAAAAGTGTTAGGAAACTTCAAAAGAACTCAAGTGGCAGCACAAAACTTAGTCGGACCAAAACTGCTTGGGACTAAAATCAAATATATGTATCTTCTAAAAAGAATTGACCCTAAACTTATAGATAACAAAAAAGAAAAATTATATACGAAATAAAACAAATGCCATCTAGCAACTTTGTCCCATCCGTAGCATGAGTTCACCTACTAGTTATTATTATTAATATGACTATATTTATAATAAGATATTCGGCTATCAAGTTCAACGAAGTATATTATTACCAACTAACTATTGATCTAAAAGAACATTTGATGTACCAATGTAGCAATTGGATTTATTTAGTATTTAAATAAGATCACACATATTTTATTTCAACACATGAGTTGAACACTTCAATATATTTACACTTGTCTTATTCGCGACTATGTATAAATCGGCAAAGCATAAAACCTAAGATTAATAATTTTTCTCTTGAGCTTTAACATCATTATGGTTAATGGTAGGAATAGCAGGAGGCCTTGCTTGATCATACCCAATACAATAACAGGTTTTCCAAATGCATACAACATATGCATCAAAAGGACAAGGAGATTCAATAAAATCACAGTCAGAATCTTTACTACAAGAACCATGTGCGACTTGTGGGAAGCTCATCATACCTATTATAACAACAAATATTATATATTTAGCATCTAAATTTTTTGAGTATTGATAACATATATATATATATATATATATATATATATATATATATATATATATATATATATATATATATATATATAAATATATATATATATGTTGTGTGTCGTATGTATAAGTTTATTATTTCTAAGAAAAAAATAATTAACCCGCAACATAAATCAACATAATGATGAAAGTCATTTTTGTTATGAATTATTATTTAGTGAATGACTATTGGATTCTCCATATTCCCTCATTACTCTCCATAATTAGTGAGCATTATAGCAAACATTATTATGAGTTTTATGAGTGTAGTTATGCACCACCATAATGTGCATTCATATCATACATGATCTTTCATCTTCTTTGTCTAGTATAAATATTGAATATTATGTATTATAAAGTTTGATGATTTCATCACAAATATTGGAATAAAAGTTCTCTCTACTCTCATGTCTTTCTTTACTCTATAATTTATCTTATTATTTGATCATATTTTATAACACGTTATCAACACGATTCTATCATAGAGAGCTCTTATTATTTTCGAATATTCATTTTTTATAAGTTTACATGTACAATGCTTACAACTTATTTTATGAAATTTATTAACTAGCAATTCTTGAACATACAAGTCCTTATTTTGATTAGTATTTTCACTATGAAAAACTTTGTTATGCTAGAGAAAATTTTCTCTACATTCCATGCCACTAACATGCTCCTGCAGCAGCAATATCGTGAGAAAGATTTAAAAAGAATATATTATGAATTAATCTCATTTCTTCTTGTGGTTAAATAAAACTATGAACTATTGATGAAAAATCATCAATCAATCCCGACCGGTTCTAGTACATTCCCTGAAGTGAATGAAATATCATATAATCATAATAGTCATGGGAATAATCGAGGTCGTGGAGGTTATTATCATAAAAAATAACAAGATTACAAGCAACCACCAGAAGTTGGAAAATAACAAAAATCCACATCCTAATGATAAAAGTGGTCAAGGCAAAAAAAAATTTGAAAATGTTTGTCACTAATGTGGAATGATCAATCATTAGTATTGTACATGCCGCTTACCAAAGCATTTTGTTGATCTTTATCAAGATTCCCTAAAATATAAATGTTGCGAATTATCTTGTCTACCAAGAAGGGACAAGTGGTGCTATTGATGGTGATGGGAAAATAATATATAATAGTTTTGTTTCATGACATTTATTATGTTTTTATGTCATATTCGTTTCATGAGAAATGATGTCGTCACAATCTTCCCAAATTAATAAAATATGACTTTATTTCTCTAAGTCGAATGTTTCTTATGTTTTATTTATTTATTGAAAAGAAATATGAATATTCGCAAAAGAAATAAAAAAGATATATTTCTTGCAGACAATGCAATAACATTCTGCTTACTTATCAATTTGAGAAGCAAATGTTACTATAATAACAGGTAATACAAAAATGATTAAAGGCTTCGGTAGAGCAAATATAGTATTACCATAAGTGACAATAATTACAATTGGTGATGCATTATTTTTATTAAAATCACCAAGAAATTTATTAAGTTTTAAGGATATTCGGTCTAACGGATATCCTATTGAAACAACTAATGATGGTAATAAAAATTATCTCAACATTACAAAAATGATATCGGATAAGAAAAGTTTTTTGGAAAAATTATATGTATTGTCCTCCGGATTGTACTATACAAATATTACAATGATTCATGCTATTGGAAATAAAAAAGGTATGATAATACCTTCAAAGTTTGACATGACCGATTGGGCCATCCCGGATAAATTATTATGCGCAAAATAATTGAAACTTCAAGTGATCATTCCTTGAAAAACCAGAAGATTTTTCAAGCTAATGAATTCTCTTGTGCTGCATGCTCTTAAGGAAAATTAATTTCTCATCCATCATTGAACAAAGTTGGGTATGAAAGTCATAGTTTTAAGAAATATTTCAAAGGGATATATGTAGACCAATTCAACCACCATGTGGACCATTTAGATATTTTATGGTTTTAATTGATGAGTCAACTAGATGGTCACATGTGTGCTTGTTGTCTAGTTTTGGTTTTTGCAAGATTACTTTCATAAATAATCAGCCTAAGGGCACATTTTCCCGATTACCCAATTATGAAAATTTAACTTGATAATGTTGGAGAATTTACATCATAAGCTTTTAATGATTATTGCATGTTGATTAAGATAACTATTGAACATCATGTTGTATATGTTTATACACAAAATGGTTTAGCTGAGTCGTTAATCAAACACCTTTAATGAATTGCAAGACCATTACTAATGCATTCTAAACTTCCTACATTGACATGGAGCATGCAATTTTATATGCAACATCACTTATACACATCAAGCCAACCAGTTATCATTAGTTATCCCCTATTCAAATGGTTTGCGGCCAGGAACCAAATATTTCCATCTAAGGACGTTTAGATGTGCAATTAATGTACTCATTTCTCTACCTCAAAGAAGAATGAGAATTTATGTTGGATATGAATCTCCATCTATAGTAAAATATTTAAAATCATCAACCGGAGATTTATTTATAGCTATATTTGATGATTATTATTTTGATGAATCATATTTTCCAACATTAGGGGAAGAAATAAAGAAGTTGGAAAATGAAATCTCATGTACTAGCTATAATGATCCAGTTAGAATTGATATCCCAGAAGGAAAAATACAACTACAAATGAATCTAAGCCACGCCTGAAGCGTGAAAGAACAACCTGTTCTAAAGATAAAAATCCTTGAAAAGGAATGGGAAAAAATATAATTGATGGTCAAAAAGAGAAAACAATATCTCTTGAAAAGATTAATGAAGCTCTAGAAGAGCCAATGACATAACAAAAGAATATAAGGTACCTGAAAAAAATGAAAATGATGAGATCTCAATAAATTATGTCATGACAGAAATAAGACGGAACCAACATAAGACAGAAGTCGACGATAATTTTTCATATCATGTTCCGCATGTGATTATAAAGAAAATGAGGATCTTGAACCTAAATCTATTGAGAAATGTATGAATAGAAAATATTGACCAAAATGGAAAGATGAAATAAATAAAGAGCTTAATTCTCTTACTCAATGAAAAGTTATTGGACCTGTAGTCCATACACCAAACAAAGTATGAACAGTGGGACACGAATGAGTATTTGTGCGCAAAAGAAATGAGAAAAATGAAGTTGTGAGATATAAAACAATACTTGTTGCACAAGGTTTTACCCAAAGGCCCGAAATTGATTATGAAGAAAAGTATTTTCCGATAGTTGATGCAATTACATTCAGTTATTTTATAAGTATAATAATATATGCAAAACTGGAGATGTGTCTAATGGATATATTTAACGCCTATTTATATGGTTCACTTCAAAATGATTATTATATGAAAATCCCAGAAGGGTTTAAGGTGCCAGAAACACAAACTTCTAATTCTCATGAAGTATATTTGGTAACATTAAATAAATCTTTGTATAGATTGAAACAATCTGGTCGTATATGCTTCAATTGTTTTAGTACATTTCTGTTAAAAGAGTGCTATAAAATTAATCCATTAAGCCCATGTGTATTCATAAAAACATCCATATAAGAATTTATTATAATTGATATTATTGTAGATGATTTGAACATAATTGGAACTCCTAGGGAATTGGAAAAGGTCACTTCTTGTTTGAAAGAAATTTTTGAAATGAATGATCTTGGTAAGATGAAATTCTATTTGGGTCTTCAAATTAAGCACACAAAAATGAAGTTTTTGTACGTTAATATCTAGAAAAGGGGCTAAAAAGGTTTTATATGAATAACTCACATCCATGAGTAACCCGAAGGTGGTAAGGCAATTAGATGCCAAATAAGGACCAACTTTAGCATCATAAAAAACATGAAAATCTTCTTGTTCCCGAAGAACTATATCCTAGTGCTATTGATGCACTAATATATCTTACTATTAATACAAGACCTGATAAATCTTTTGTCGTAAACTTATTAGCAAGATATATTTCTTGTCCAGCAAGAAGATACTGGAATAGAGTCAAACACATTCTTTGATATCTTCGGGGTACAATAGATATGAATTTATACTAATCAAATTTATAAAATGCAAAGTTAATTAGTTATGCAGATGCGGGATATTTCTCTGATCCACACAAAGCTCGATCCCAAACATGTTATTTATTCACTTGTGGAGGTAACGTAATTTCTTATCATTTTGTTAAACAAAATTTAGTTGCTTCTTATTCTAACCATGCAGAGATTATAACAATTTATAAGGCAAGTCATGAATGTATTTGGTTAAGAAATTTAACTCAACACATTTGCAAGAATTGTGGTCTAACTTCTAACAAGGATGTTCCAACCATACTATATGAAGATAATACAACTTGTATAGCTCCATTCAAGGAAAGATTTATCAAAGGAGACAGAACCAAACATATATCACCAATGTTTTTTTTCACTCATGATCTTCAAAAAGAGCGTGCCATCAACATCTAGAAAATTCAATCCAGTAACAACTTTCCTGACTGGCTTACTAAAGCACTTCCTAAATCGAAATTTGAAACGATGGTACGAAACATTGCTATGCGGTGCTTCAAGAAATTCAAGTGATGTGCTAATCAGGGGGAGTTGGAAACACATTGTACTCTTTTCCTTAGCTATGTTTTTCCCATCGGGTTTTCTTAGCAAGGTTTTTAACGAGGCAATTGTTTCCAATATCTATTATTAATCATGTACTCTTTTTCCTTAATAAAGGGTTTTTCCCATGAGGTTTTACCGATTAAGGTTTTAACGAGACATGATACAATCGTCATTCAAGGGGGAGTGTTATGAATTATTATTTAGTGAATGACTATTGGATTCTCCATATTCCCTCATTACTCTCCATAATTAGTGAACATTATAGCAAACATTATTATGAGTTTTATGAGTGTAGTTATGCACCACCATAATGTGCATTCATATCATACATGATCTTTCATCTTCTTTGTCTAGTATAAATAGTGAATATTATGTATTATAAAGTTTGATGATTTCATCACAAATATTGGAATAAAAGTTCTCTCTACTCTCATGTCTTTCTTTACTCTAAAATTTATCTTATTATTTGATCATATTTTATAACAATTTTCTTGAGAATTCTCTCCATCTTCGCAATCAAATGTGTTTTTAAAAAGATTTTACTATGAAATGATGTTTATATATAGGTATTCTATAGGTTTCATTTATCTAATATTCTTAGGTTTCATAAATATTTGCATTTATGACCTATTTGTTATTTGGAAAACGATTTAGTCTTGAAACGGTTCTCTCATTGATGTTTGATGTTTTAATAGGTAGTTATTATAGAGACACTTTGAATTAGACTAGACGGCGTATATAGAAATGTATCTTTTATATATAATGACGATGGACATAACAATTAATAATTCTATAAGAATATTTTATTTCAAAGAAAAAGTTGTTACCTTATATATATATATATATATATATATATATATATATATATATATATATATATATATATATATATATATATATATATATATATATATATATATATATATATAACTCCTGAAGTTAGCGATATCATGTGGAGTAGCAGAAGACTCATCCATTTCCTTTAGCTCCTTGTTGAGGACATATTCCTTATCCCCGTAGGTCGACTTGTTGCAGTGTGATGGTGTCCATTTCCTCTTCAAGCCGTGTGCTTCTTGTTTGAGGATTAATACAACTTCTTCGATTCGCTTACACACGCATTGAAAATAATGATTTCCGCTTTCTTGCAATTCAAATCTGATAACATAATGGTTTGAAATTAATGAATGTCACTTATGTTTGTTTAAGTTGAAGGTTGTAATTGGTTAATCCATTTCCAAATCAAAAATCTCTTTGAAATTTGGGGAGTTACAGTTTCGCATGCTATATAATCTAACTAGTTTTTAGAATAATATTCCATGTATTATTATATACATATATTAAAAACCATCGTTCCTAATAAGAATACATTGTACCCGTTTAAGATTTTAACCACGTTAATTTGTACCCAATGACTCTTTTCATCCTTCTAGAATCTAGATTTCCAACACCCATCTTCCCCAATCGTATTTTCCCACCGCCAACGGTTTTCATATGTTTCTCCAAAATCTTTGAACCCCTTTCCTTCGCATTACCAAGATGTTGCAACCAGACACCTTCTCACCACTGCCATCATCGATTGTCACTCTCTCCGCCGCTGCCGCCGACCCATATCCAGTGCGTCAATTGAAAACCCTAGTTGGCTTCCAATTTCCTATAGCACAGCATCGACAAATGTAGTTTTTTTGGGCTTATATAACCCTTGATTTTTTGTTTCCTAAATATTCAACTACATCGCAAAAGAACAATCGAAAATTTCTGGTATCTCATTTTCCGTTCATCTGTCTTGCATCGTATGTGACTTTTCTAGCCCCTTCAGGTTTATGTCGATTGATTTATCCTAATTATATCCACATTTGCTTAATTCTTTTGTTCACAAATACAACTGATTAGATGGTAGTATGGTAGATGACTTTATAAAGAAGTTTTTTAATTTCATTTGATTATGAACGAAAGCAGGAACGAAACTCAAAGGAGTGGATAAACCATAAATGAAGGAATGAAACTGAACAATCAAGGGTGAAATTGTTTGGTGGATCATGACTTTTAGAATTTGAAGAACCTACCTCAATGATAATCCAACTCCAAGACGCAGGTAAAATTTCAAATTATGTTGGTTTTTAGGTGTAAATGTCGTTTGTACCCTTTTATCGTTTTTTAGAGGCCTTATTTCCTTATACTTCGACAAAGGGAGAAGGTATGTGTCAATCTCATCCGTCTCATCCCTATCATCTTCGCTCTTTTATAAAAGCTCCACATCAAAATTAGCTTAAAGTTCATTTTTAATGAGTATGTTGGTAGAGGAAAGTTATAACTTTTTATGTATAGTTGTTGAATATACAAAAACTTATGTTACTTCCATAAATATTTGATTAAAGATTGGATAGATTCAATCTTGTATTGCAGATCACGCCTGGAGAGAGAGAGAGAGAGAGAGAGAGAGGAGGGGGAGGAGGAGGAAGGAAAACCATAAGGGGGACTTTAATCGTCGACTTTTCCAAGTAATTGTAAAGTCATTTAAAAAAAAACTATTCAATCATTTGATTATATAAACCTAAATAATAAGGTTTAAAGTTACTGTGCTCCAATAATACACTTAATTGATTTCATCTTTCTTTTTGTAGGTATCATGAGGACTGAAGTTATCTGAATAGTCATGATTTTTTACATTCAGTGGGTAAACGAAAGCTTTATTGTAATGTTAGTCTTTAACCATTAATTTTCATAATGTTGTTTATATTGTTTTTTATTATTATTTTCTTTCTATTACAATTCTAATATTTTGCTTTGCCCATTATTTAGTGGTAACAACAACTGGAAAAGTGAATTATTGGATGGTTCCAATGCAACCACTTGGCTAAGAACGATGGAGAATTAGACATATTGGTGGAGGTAATGAACTATAACATGCATTAACATTGTAATTAGTTTGTTAAAGAATCATTTTATAATTATACATAGAACTAATGAGTTTTTTATATTATTTTTATTTTTTTATGACTTTTTAGCTGCCACAACCCTTGTTGTATCCTTAACAGCTCTGGTGAAATCTATTAAAACTTCAGGTATGTTTTTTGACAGTAATCTTGATTATATGGAACCTTTTGATGGTAAACGTTTAACATGTGCAACCTTGTTGGATGTAAAACCTTTTGTACTACTTCTACATGCGTAGATCTGTATGATCTAGTTGTCAATAACTCTAAAGGATGATGCTTATAAGTTGGGAGTTTAAAATAATTAAATTGAAAAATTCAAATATTGCAAAACATAGCTTGTGGAATTTTAGTTGCACATGTGAAAAAGCTAAACTTTAAAAACTAAATCTTTCAATTAAAGCTTTGTAGTTTGATCCACATGCACACACACACACACACACACACACACACCTAATTATAGCATTGTAAAATCAAAGTACAATGCTTTAATAAGAAAAAAAATTAAAAATCTGTATTTAGTTTTAATAACCCATCCTTTTGGAAACGCCTTGGATCTCAAACATTGGCACTAACTTTAATTTTTGTGTTCAATTACCAGCATGCATTTTGTTTATAACAATGTTTTTTTGACACTTGAATGCAATTTGTTAATGTTATCCACTATGAAAATGTGTGATTTCATGCAAAATGCTTATCAGTGGTATTTGGCTATAGCAGAATAGAAGAGACTGTCGAGTTGAGCCTAAATAAACTCCACAATCTGAAAGGGATATTAAGTCACATGCAATTCTTGCCTGAACTGTTAATGGAAGTGTTACAGAGTAGGTTCTTACTTGTACCTAGTAATACATGAATAATTGCTTTAAAAGAAACATTTTTTTGTCTTTAAATTTTATTTTTTACAGGATAATCAAGCGTCTTGGGCAGTTGGTGAGGTTGAGAAGCCAACAACTAATAAGCTTTTGCTTCAACAAAAGTAATATGTGATTTATAGAACATTTTATTAGAATAAAAAAATTAACATGAATTTAATTTTATATGAAGCACAAGTTAGGGAATCTCATTTATTTTTGATAGGTTGGTCCTTCAATTCAATTAAATTGTGTGGTTTTGGTTTCAAAAAGAGTTGCTTTGCAATTTTACTCATTGTTTTCAATCTTATTAAAAAACTTTTGAACCCAATTAAAAATAAAATGAATGTGTTTGGGGTGTGGGTTATCGGTCATGTACTCATTAGGACCAAAAGTATTAGGAAACTTCAAAAGAACTCAAGTGGCAGCACAAAACTTAGTCGGACCAAAACTGCTTGGGACTAAAATGAAATATATGTATCTTCTAAAAAGAATTGACCCTAAACTTATAGATAACAAAAAAGAAAAATTATATACGAAATAAAACAAACGCCATCTAGCAACTTTGTCCCATCCGTAGCATGGGTTCACCTACTAGTTATTATTATTAATATGACTATATTTATAATAAGATATTCGGCTATCAAGTTCAACGAAGTATATTATTACCAACTAACTATTGATCTAAAAGAACATTTGATGTACTAATGTAGCAATTGGATTTATTTAGTATTTAAATAAGATCACACATATTTTATTTCAACACATGAGTTGAACACTTCAATATATTTACACTTGTGTTATTCGCGACTATGTATAAATCGGCAAAGCATAAAACCTAAGATTAATAATTTTTCTCTTGAGCTTTAACATCATTATAGTTAATGGTAGGAATAGCAGGAGGCCTCGCTTGATCATACCCAATACAATAACAGGTTTTCCAAATGCATACAACATATGCATCAAAAGGACAAGGAGGTTCAATAAAATCACAGTCAGAATCTTTACTACAAGAACCATGTACGACTTTTGGGAAGCTCGTCATACCTATTATAATAACAAATATTATCTATTTAGCATCTAAAATTTTTGAGTATTGATAACATATATATATATATATATATATATATATATACACATATATATATATATATATATATATATATATATGTATAGATATATATATATATATATATATATATATATATATATATGTTGTGTGTCGTATGTATAAGTTTATTATTTCTAAGAAAAGAATAATTAACCCGCAACATAAATCAACATAATGATGAAAGTCATTTTCTTGAGAATTCTATCCATCTTTGTAAGCAAATGTGTTTTTAATAAGATTTACTATGAAATGATGTTTATATATAGGTATTCTATAGGTTTCATTTATCTAATATTCTTAGGTTTCATAAATATTTGCATTTATGACCTATTTGTTATTTGGAAAACGATTTAGTCTTGAAACGGTTCTCTCATTGATGTTTGATGTTTTAATAGGTAGTTATTATAGAGACACTTTGAATTAGACTAGACAGCGTATATAGAAATGTATCTTTTGTATATAATGACGATGGACATAACAATTAATAATTCTATAAGAATATTTTATTTCAAAGAAAAAGTTGTTACCTTATATATATATATATATATATATATATATATATATATATATATATATATATATATATATATATATAACTCCTAAAGTTAGCGATATCATGTGGAGTAGCAGAAGACTCATCCATTTCCTTTAGCTCCTTGTTGAGGACATATTCCTTGTCCCCGTAGGTCGACTTGTTGCAGTGTGATGGTGTCCATTTCCTCTTCAAGCCGTGTGCTTCTTGTTTGAGGATTAATACAACTTCTTCGATTCGCTTACACACGCATTGAAAATAATGATTTCCGCTTTCTTGCAATTCAAATCTGATAACATAATGGTTTAAAATTAATGAATGTCGCTTATGTTTTTTTAAGTTGAAGGATGTAATTGGTTAATCCATTTCCAAATCAAAAATCTCTTTGAAATTTAGGGAGTTACAGTTTCGCATGCTATATAATCTAACTAGTTTTTAGAATAATATTCCATGTATTATTATATACATATATTAAAAACCATCGTTCCTAATAACAGTACATTTTACCCGTTTAAGATTTTAACCACGTTAATTTGTACCCAATGACTCTTTTCATCCTTCTAGAATCTAGATTTCCAACACCCGTCTTCCCTAATCGTATTTTCCCACCGCCAACGGTTTTCATATGTTTCTCCAAAATTTTTAAACTCCTTTCCTTCGCATTACCAAGATGTTGCAACCAGACACCTTCTCACCACTGCCATCATCGATTGTCATTCTCTCCGCCACTGCCGCTGACCCATATCCAGTGCGTCAATTGAAAACCCTAGTTGGCTTCCAATTTCCTATAGCGCAGCATCGACAAATGTAGTTTTTTTTGGGCTTATATAACCCTTGATTTTTTTGTTTCCTAAATATTCAACTACATCGCAAAAGCACAATCGAAACTTTCTAGTATCTCATTTTCCGTTCATCTGTCATGCATCGTATGTGACTTTTCTAGCCCGTTCAGGTTTATGTCGATTAATTTATCCTAATTATATCCACATTTGTTTAATTCTTTTGTTCAC
This sequence comes from Lactuca sativa, assembly GCF_002870075.4. Classification (NCBI taxonomy): domain Eukaryota; kingdom Viridiplantae; phylum Streptophyta; class Magnoliopsida; order Asterales; family Asteraceae; genus Lactuca; species Lactuca sativa. The sequence continues at coordinate 36,345,014 of NC_056625.2, read as the reverse complement.
AAATACAACTGATTAGATGGTAGAATGGTAGATGACTTTATAAAGAAGTTTTTTAATTTCATTTGATTATGAACGAAAGCAGGAACGAAACTCAAAGGAGTGGATAAACCGTAAATGAAGGAATGAAACTAAACAATCAAGGGTGAAATTGTTTGGTGGATCATGACTTTTAGAATTTGAAGAACCTACCTCAATGATAATCCAACTCCAAGACGCAGGTAAAATTTCAAATTATGTTGGTTTTCAGGTGTAAATGTCGTTTGTACCCTTTTATCGTTTTTTGGAGGCCTTATTTCCTTAAACCTCGACAAAGGGAGAAGGTATGTGTCAATCTCATCCGTCTCATCCCTATCATCTTCGCTCTTTTAATAAAGCTCCACATCAAAATTAGCTTAAATTTCATTTTTTAATGAGTATGTTGGTAGAGGAAAGTTATAACTTTTTATGTATAGTTGTTAAATATACAAAAACTTATGTTACTGCCATAAATATTTGATTAAAGATTGGATAAATTCAATCTTGTATTGCAGATCATGCCTGGAGAAGAGAGAGAGAGAGAGAGAGAGAGAGAGAGAGAGAGAGAGAGAGAGAGAGAGAGAGAGAGGAGGAGGAGGATGAGGAGGAGGAGGAGGAGGAAGGAAAACCATAAGGGGGACTTTAATTGTCGACTTTTCCAAGTAATTGTAAAGTCATTTAAAAAAAACTATTCAATCATTTGATTATATAAACCTAAATAATAAGGTTTAAAGTTACTGTGCTCCAATAATACACTTAATTGATTTCATCTTTCTTTTTTTAGGTATCATGAGGACTGAAGTTGTCTGGATAGTCATGATTTTTTACATTCAATGGGTAAACGAAAGCTTTATTGTAATGTTAGTCTTTAACCATTAATTTTCATAAAGTTGTTTATATTGTTTTTTATTATTATTTTCTTTCTATTACCATTCTAATATTTTGCTTTGCCCATTATTTAGTGGTAACAACAACTAGAAAAGTGAATTATTGGATGGTTCCAATGCAACCACTTGGCTAAGAACGATGGAGAATTAGACATATCGGTGGAGGTAATGAACTATAACATGCATTAACATTGTAATTAGTTTGTTAAGGAATCCTTTTATAATTATACATAGAACTAATGAGTTTTTTATATTATTTTTATTTTTTTATGACTTTTTAGCTGCCACAACCCTTGTTGTATCCTTACCAACTCTGGTGAAATCTATTAAAACTTCAGGTATGTTTTTTGACAGTAATCTTAATTATATGGAACCTTTTGATGGTAAACGTTTAACATGTGCAACCTTGTTGGATGTAAAACCTTTTGTACTACTTCTACATGCGTAGATTTTTATGATCTGGTTGTCAATAACTCTAAAGTATGATGCTTATAAGTTGGGAGTTTAAAATAATTAAATTGAAAAATTCAAATATTGAAAAACATAGCTTGTGGAATTTTAGTTGCACATGTGAAAAAGCTAAACTTTAAAAACTAAATCTTTTAATTAAAGCATTGTAGTTTGATCCACATGCACACACACACACACACACACACCTAATTATAGCATTGTAAAATCAAAGTACAATGTAACATCCCGAAATAGCAAGACTAGAGTTGAAGGGCTAAAAGTGTTATTTGAGGAAGAGTGACTCGGCGAGTCCATGGATGGACTCGGCGAGTACAGTCGCGAATTTGGTCGCGTGTTAAGTAGCCGACTCGGCGAGTCGATGAGATGGACTCGGCGAGTAGGCGCTGGGTGGAGAAAACCCTAATTCTCGGGGTTGAGCCCTATATAAGGAACATTATGTTCCTTCCCCAGTCTCTCTATCTTCCCTCTTGAGTTCTAGAAACCCTAAATCGCAGAGGAGCTCCATTGTTGAGTGGATTGGAGCATTGGAGAAGTTTGTTGAAGGAATTTTGTGGGAATTGAAGGCTTGGAGCAAGGGGCTTTTCTTGGAATCAACTTCATTGCAGTTGGGGGCACCCATTGGAGGTAATATCTCGTTCTTGGTCTGATTGTATGTTGTTTCTTCAATTTGGGGTTTGTGGGATCTTGTCTAAGGATGTAAATGGAAGTCTAGAGGTTAGATCTGAGGTTGCTACCTCAGATCCGAAAGGGAGGAGAATCAGAGAGCATGAAAGTCCCTGTGTTGGAGTGTTTAGTGAAGCTTGCAAGTCCCAAACCCTAGTTATAAGTGGATAAGGCCTAGATCTCTTGGGATTCACGTAAAGTTTGCCACTTTACGTGATGGATGGGTTGTATAAGGCTAGATCTATGTTTTGGATCTTTTGCATGGCCTATAATGCTTCTGAAAGGATTCAGATCGGTGGTACTCGGCGAGTCACATGGGTGAACTCGGCGAGTTGCTTGAAGATGAGTTGGGACTCGACGAGTTGGAAGAACAACTCGGCGAGTCGGATTAAGATAGCCTGTAACTCGGCGAGTTGTATGAACAACTCAGCGAGTAGGTTGATGATAGCCTTGGACTCGGCGAGTCTGTTCTTGGACTCGGCGAGTCTTGTCGAAGAGTTCCGATATTCTCTGGTCGAGTCGAGAATCGGTGAGTCAAGGGATGACTCGGTGAGTTGTGTGCGAGTGGACTCTGAATTGTTGGACTCGGCGAGTCTCGGGGTGACTCGGCGAGTTAGGTCGCGGATGGTGTGAAGTTCTGAGTATGGGAACTCGGCGAGTCATCGGGTTGACTCGGTGAGTAGGGTCAGTCAGGAGTTGACTTTGACCTTGTCTTTGTCCAAGGGTTGACCAATGGTGTCCAGGGGCACTTTGGTAATTATTGTTTGTTGTTTGAGTTCAGCGCATTGGTGGTTGACCAGTGGTGGGGATCGTATCAGTGATCGGAGTATCTGGGATTATCTGTTCAGTCGGCAGCATCAAGGTGAGTTATCCTCACTATATCAACGAGGTCTAAGGCACCAAGGCCGGCCCTTATCGGGTTGAGATCCGGGTAGTTGTTATTATGTTACTGCTTTGACATGTTTGCATCCTGTGAGTTAGGATGGTATATGCTAGAGACGTGATTGAGATCGGTATCCTAGAGATAGGGAGATGCTATGTTAGTGACCTGCTAGGTCAGTATCCTGGTTAGGATGGTGGTATGTTATGTGATCTGTTGATCTGCTTATTGACTGTGAATTGCTAGATGATTGTATGTATATGTGCACATGGATGTTTGGACTGGAGTTGGGTTGAGGCGGGTCCTGCTGTGTGCAGTAGGCCAAGATACCCAGGGCGGACCGGTTGTCCCGTAGGCCCAGCGAGCGGTCCGGATAGGCTGTAGGTCCCGTTAGGGGCGGACCAGACGTGCCGAAGGTTCGGAGAGTGGACCAGACAGACTGAAGGCCCGGTGCGGGCGGACCAGTCATACTGTAGACTCAGAGAGTGGACCAGGTGGATTGAAGGCCCGGGAACGGGCGGACCAATCACACTGTAGACTCGATGTATGCGGATTGACTCAGAGGGTGGACCAGGTGGACTGTTGGCCGGTGCGGCGGACCAGTCACACAGTAGACCCGGAGAGCATGGCTGTTCTGTGATCGGATATGTTATGGCATGTTATGTGTGTATGGTATTTGTGGTTGGTATTTTGGGGGTATCTCACTAAGCTTTCGGGCTTACAGTTGTGGTTTCATGTTTTTCAGGTTGTTCAGGAGATCGTGGCAAGGCGAAGGCGTGATCGTACCGCTCCTCATAATTTTGTGGTGTTATGATTTTGGGAATACGATAAACGTTTTGTATTGAAAACCTTTTTATAAAGAATTATTGGAATTGAGATGTTTTTGAAAAATTTAAAATTTGTTGTATTTTTTGGTCGTTACAAGTTGGTATCAGAGCCTTGGTTTGAGTGAATTGGGGAAACACTCGTGTTACTCCAATCTCAAATCGAGGAGAGTTTTCAAAAGAGTAATTAAAAATGGTTTTCAAAATGAGTAAAGGAGGATGCGATGGTACGATCAGCCGGAGCTAGTAAGTAACCCCAAAATACCATGCATGTTATTTGTTTTTGAGCTTTGATAGAACAACATGCTAGTGTTAGGCTAGGGATCTTCAGGATTTCATGATATGTTGCCTGATTTGTGATGCCTGTAGCCTAGGGTCCCTTATGGGAGATTCTCAGTGTTTCTCTAGTGGTGAGGGTTGATCATTGTTATGCTTGTTCTCTAGGGTTTTGTGGGAGTACTTCATACAAATGTGGGTAGGTGTGGAAGGTAGTATGGGCCCGTACTACTGAAAGCACAGGACCCATACGCGTATCAGGGAAACCATGATCTCTAGGGTGGGTTGAGAGAGAGTTGGATCCCAGGGTGTGGGAAGAGTCTGAGATTTTTTGTGGTGTTTCTTTTCAGTATGGAGATTCCGAGGCATGATGAGAGTGGATCCGGGTTAGGATCGGGAGCTGGAGAGAGGGTTCCGGGCGAATCGGTGCCGCCCGAGGTCATCGGTCAGATGAGCACGAGCGAGTTAGACGCGAGGATTCGTGAGATCCTGCATGAGGAGATTGCGGAGTTGTTCCGGGCTGATTTGCCAGAGCTGTTTGGGTCGATTAAGACCGCCATGGTTGAATATTTTGATGAGCGTTATGCGGCTCTCACCGAGACGGCTGCCGCAGCGGCTACAACAGCTATAGCAGCGGCAGGGGGAGCAGCTAGTCGGGGTTTTCAGTATCGGGACTTCGATAGGACGAAGCCTCCCACATTCGACGGAGTTCAGGACCCGATTGTTGCTATGAGGTGGTTGTCAGACGTGGAGGGATGTTTCTTCACGTGTTCATGCCCTGCTGATCATAGGGTGAGGTGTGCTCTGAACCTGTTGAGGCTCGGGGCGAAGGATTGGTGGAGATTGACCACGGGGTCATTTTCGGAGGTGCAAGGGGTTGCGGTTTCATGGGATCAGTTCAGAGAAATGTTCAGTACTCGTTATGTTCCGTAGGTTGAGAGGGAGAGATTGGCTCAGGAGTTCCTTGAGCTGAAGCAGGATTCGGATTCGGTGACTGAGATCACCTGGATGTTCACCGAGAGGGCGATGTTTTGCCTAGAGTTCGCTTCAGAGCAGGCCCAAATGTCCCGATATCTGAGCATGCTCAAGAGGGACATCAGACAGTTTGTGTCTGCGCAGAGGTGCGAGACCTTGTTGGAGTTGCAGGAGGCCGCTAGGCGGCGTGAGTTAGAGATTGAGTTGCAGATGCGTGAGTTGAGGCAGGCTCCGGTGCAGTCGCAGCCGGCGTCGAAACGATCCAAGACCGTTGATGTTAGAGTGGGGGATTTGAGCAGCCACACTTGTGGGAAGTGTGGGAAGGGTCACACCGGGGTTTGTAGGACCGGTGGTGCATGCCGCAAGTGAGGAAGGGACGGGCACTATGCGAGGGATTGTCGGCAGTCGGCGCCAGTTCGGGATTTGAGGATCTGCTATCATTGTCATCAGTTTGGACATTTGAGGGCCAACTGTCCACAGTTTGCTGCTGGATCAGTGCAGACTCCAGCACCGGCCACTTTGAGGATCACAGGTGGAGGTCAGGGTGGAGCGGAGCCCCCAAGGGCTCAGGGTCGTGTTTTTCAGCTTGTTACTGAGGAGGTCAGGGCAGTGCCAGAGACAGCTGCGGGTATGTTTCTTTCTTGATGTCTTGTTATCTTGTGATTATTGTGGTGTAATGTTCATGAGCCGGTAATTGTTTGGTTTTCGTTGTGATATTCTTCGTTTTGCGGGTTGTGGTTTGGGTTATGGATTTGTGTTTCGGGTTTTCGTCTTGGTATCCATTGTTTCCTGAGGGTTTGATATGATTATGGTTAGTGTTTTGGTGCTTTCGTTGGTTATCGTTCGTAAGGGTTGTTAGTGGAGATGCGGCATTGGGTTATACGTCAGGTAGCATCTTCGTTCGTGGAAGGGATAATTGGAGATCGGATTCTTCTTTAGCGGATTGATCAATGAGGAGATGTGTTTTGCTAAGGGTTGTTTATGCTTGTGGAAGCGGCCCGTGTGTAAGTGGTCTCTTGGTGTAGGGTTGTTTTGGAATGTCATTGATGGCGGCTGGCGGTTGTTAGTCAGTGCTATAGTGGGGGAGAATTGGAGAATTCTCCGGGAGATCGATGAGTATTTGAGGGTGCTTAGCTGTTGGGATTTAGCAGTGTTCTGTCAGCCTAGAGTATAGGCTAATAGGAACGAGTGTCGGGCATCCGGGGCGGGATACAGACCTAGGGCATTGGTTATGGAGGCCAGGAAGCAGGCCGAGATCGAGTATGTCGGTGGAATTAGAGTTCGGAACCCCTAGAGGGCTAGAACGGTATGCATGGGAGGAATTCCGAGGGGGATAGCATGGAATGTTGGTTGATAGTGAGCGGTCCGGATAGATTGAAGGCCGGAAGGCGTACCAGTCAGACCGAAGGCTCGGAGAATGGTTCAGCCAAACTGAAGGCTCTGAGAGCGGTCCAGATTGGCTGAAGGTTCTGAGAGAGTGGTTCAGATGGACTGAAGGCCTGATGAGGCGGTCCAGTCATGCTGAAGACTCTGCAGGTATTGTTGGATCAGTGTGAGATTGCTGATTGTGTATGTTGCAGTGTGATTGCATTGGAAGGTCTGGCCCCCCGTAGTGATTTTGATGAGTTGAGAGAATGCATGGGCTTGAGAGCCCCTGCAATGAGAGCCAGAGTATGGGAATCGCGGTTACGCAAAAAGGGTAGTGTCGCATTGGGCGAGCACCGTGGCACGTGTTGGAGTGGCAATGTGGCCAAGTGGATTCCTTGGAAAAGGAAGAGAGAAAGGTGTGTAACTCCGAAGGGGAGTGCAAGTTCGAGGAAGTGAAAGCTGCAGAGTAGAGTTATGATTAGAGTATTTCGAGTATGATTTTGAGCATCGTGTTCACGGCAGTGAAGTAGGAGCTCATCCGGTTTGGGATGTCTGCTGAGGTTGCGGAAGGAATTCCGCAGGTGTAGAGCCCAGAGGCTTGGAAAGGATGCAGGGGAAGAGTCCTGGACTCTCAGTATGATTCTGTTCAGGGTATTGGTTATGTATTAGTGGTTCATCCTGGGGGATGTTTGAGGGTGTCATCAGTGTGTTGGGTTTTCCAAACCTGAGGATACTGGAGCTAGTTCAGACCGTGTATGTGTTTGTAAGAGGAGGACTCGTGGGAGTGCTCTGAGATAGAGAATGGGCTTTCCGTCGTCACGGAATGGATAGAGTGGGATTCGGATCGGGGATCCGATGGTTCATGGTTTTCTAGTCTTTATGAGTCGAGTGATGGTTGTGATTTGGAGCAGTGTTGCATTATGGGTAATTCTCAGGGGTTAAGTGAAGTTATTAGAGGGTGAATCTGGTACCCTATTTGAGACGGTGGTCAGGACACCGTGAGGGAAGGAAAGTGTATTCGAGTTTCGTTTAGGTATGCCTCGAGGGACCTGGTCTGGTTGAGGCCAGGTGGCGCGTAGCGGGAGTATCCTTGGAGTTGAGCTGCTATAGGCTTCAAGGGCGAAGCCTAATATAAGTGGGGGAGAATTGTAACATCCCGAAATAGCAAGAGTAGAGTTGAAGGGCTAAAAGTGTTATTTGAGGAAGAGTGAATCAGCGAGTCCATGGATGGACTCGGCGAGTACAGTCGCGAATTTGGTCGCGTGTTAAGTAGCCGACTCGGCGAGTCGATGAGATGGACTCGGCGAGTAGGCGCTGGGTGGAGAAAACCCTAATTCTCGGGGTTGAGCCCTATATAAGGAACATTATGTTCCTTCCCCAGTCTCTCTATCTTCCCTCTTGAGTTCCAGAAACCCTAAATCACAGAGGAGCTCCATTGTTGAGTGGATTGGAGCATTGGAGAAGTTTGTTGAAGGAATTTTGTGGGAATTGAAGGCTTGGAGCAAGGGGCTTTGCTTGGAATCAACTTCATTGCAGTTGGGGGCGCCCATTGGAGGTAATATCTCGTTCTTGGTCTGATTGTATGTTGTTTCTTCAATTTGGGGTTTGTGGGATCTTGTCTAAGGATGTAAATGGAAGTCTAGAGGTTAGATCTGAGGTTGCTACCTCAGATCCGAAAGGGAGGAGACTCGGAGAGCATGAAAGTCCCTGTGTTGAAGTGTTTAGTGAAGCTTGCAAGTCCCAAACCCTAGTTATAAGTGGATAAGGCCTAGATCTCTTGGGATTCACGTAAAGTTTGCCACTTTACGTGATGGATGGGTTGTATAAGGCTAGATCTATGTTTTGGATCTTTTGCATGGCCTATAATGCTTCTGAAAGGATTCAGATCGGTGGTACTCGGCGAGTCACATGGGTGAACTCGGCGAGTTGCTTGAAGATGAGCTGGGACTCGACGAGTTGGAAGAACAACTCGGCAAGTCGGATTAAGATAGCCTGTAACTCGGCGAGTTGTATGAACAACTCGGCGAGTAGGTTGATGATAGCCTTGGACTCGGCGAGTCTGTTCTTGGACTCGGCGAGTCTTGTCGAAGAGTTCCGGTATTCTCTGGTCGAGTCGAGAATCGGTGAGTCAAGGGATGACTCGGTGAGTTGTGTGCGAGTGGACTCTGAATTGTTGGACTCGGCGAGTCTCGAGGTGACTCGGCGAGTTAGGTCGCGGATGGTGTGAAGTTCTGAGTATGGGAACTCGGCGAGTCATCGGGTTGACTCGGCGAGTAGGGTCAGTCAGGAGTTGACTTTGACCTTGTCTTTGTCCAAGGGTTGACCAATGGTGTCCAGGGGCATTTTGGTAATTATTGTTTGTTGTTTGAGTTCAGCGCATTGGTGGTTGACTAGTGGTGGGGATCGTATCAGTGATCGGAGTAGCTGGGATTATCTGTTCAGTCGGCAGCATCAAGGTGAGTTATCCTCACTATATCAACGGGGTCTAAGGCACCAAGGTCGGCCCTTATCGGGTTGAGATCCGGGTAGTTGTTATTATGTTACTGCTTTGACATGTTTGCATCCTGTGAGTTAGGGAGATGCTATGTTAGTGACCTGCTAGGTCAGTATCCTGGTTAGGATGGTGGTATGTTATGTGATCTATTGATCTGCTTATTGACTGTGAATTGCTAGATGATTGTATGTATATGTGCACATGGATGTTTGGATTGGAGTTGGGTTGAGGCGGGTCCTGCTGTGTGCAGTAGGCCAAGATACCTAGGGCGGACCGGTTGTCCCGTAGGCCCAGCGAGCGGTCCGGATAGGCTGTAGGTCCCGTTAGGGGCGGACCAGACGTGCCCAAGGCTCGAAGAGCGCACCAGACAGACTGAAGGCCCGGTGCGGGCGGACCAGTCATACTGTAGACTCAGAGAGTGGACCAGGTGGATTGAAGGCCCGGGAACGGGCGGACCAATCACACTGTAGACTCGATGTATGCGGATTGACTCAGAGGGTGGACCAGGTGGACTGTTGGCCGGTGCGGCGGACCAGTCACACAGTAGACCCGGAGAGCATGGCTGTTCTGTGATCGGATATGTTATGGCATGTTATGTGTGTATGGTATTTGTGGTTGGTATTTTGGGGGTATCTACCTAAGCTTTCGGGCTTACAGTTGTGGTTTCATGTTTTTCAGGTTGTTCAAGAGATCGTGGCAAGGCGAAGGCGTGATCGTACCGCTCCTCATAATTTTTTGGTGTTATGATTCTGGGAATACGATAAACGTTTTGTATTGAAAACCTTTTTATAAAGAATTATTGGAATCGAGATGTTTTTGACAAATTTAAAATTTGTTGTATTTTTCGGTCGTTACATACAATGCTTTAATAAGAAAAAAAAATTAAAAATTTGTATTTAGTTTTAATAACCCATCCTTTTGGAAACGCCTTGGATCTCAAACATTGGCACCAACTTTAATTTTTGTGTTCTATTACCAGCATGAATTTTGTTTATAACAATGTTTTTTTGACACTTGAATGCAATTTGTTAATGTTATTCACTATGAAAATGTGTGATTTCATGCAAAATGCTTATCAGTGGTATTTGGCTATAGAAGAATAGAAGAGACTATCGAGTTGAGCCTAAATAAAATCCATAATCTGAAAGGGATATTAAGTCACATGCAATTCTTGCCTGAACTGTTAATGAAATTGTTACAGAAAAGGTTCTTACTTGTACCCAGTAATACATGAATAATTGCTTTAATAGAAACATTTTGTTGTTTTTAAATTTTAATTTTTATAGGATAATCAAGCGTCTTGGGCAGTTGGTGAGGTTGAGAAGCCAACAACTAATAACTTTTTGCTTCAACAAAAGCAATATGTGATTTATAGAACATTTTATTAGCATAAAAAAAATTAACATGAATTTAATTCTATATGAAGCACAAGCTGGGGAATCTCATTTATTTTTGATAGGTTGGTCCTTCAATTCAATTGAATTTTGTGGTTTTGGTTTCAAAAAGAGTTGCTTTGCAATTTTACTCATTGTTTTAAAGCTTATTAAAAAAACTTTTGAACCCAATTACAAATAAAACGAATGTGTTTGGGGTGTGGGTTATTGGTTATGTAGTCATTAGGACAAAAAGTGTTAGGAAACTTCAAAAGAACTCAAGTGGCAGCACAAAACTTAGTCGGACCAAAACTGCTTGGGACTAAAATGAAATATATGTATCGTGTAAAAAGAATTGACCCGAAACTTATAGATAACAAAAAAGAAAAATTATATACGAAATAAAACAAACGCCATCTAGCAACTTTGTCCCATCCGTAGCATGGGTTCACCTACTAGTTATTATTATTAATATGACTATATTTATAATAAGATATTCGGCTATCAAGTTCAACGAAGTATATTATTACCAACTAACTATTGATCTAAAAGAACATTTGATGTACCAATGTAGCAATTGGATTTATTTAGTATTTAAATAAGATCACACATATTTTATTTCAACAAATCAGTTGAACACTTCAATATATTTACCCTTGTGTTATTCGCGACTATTTATAAATCGGCAAAGCATAAAACCAAAGATTAATAATGTTTCTCTTGAGCTTTAACATCATTATGGTTAATGGTAGGAATAGCAGGAGGCCTTGCTTGCTCATACCCAATACAATAACAGGTTTTCCAAATGCATACAGCATATGCATCAAAAGGACAAGGAGGTTCAATAAAATCACAGTCGGAATCTTTACTAAAAGAACCATGTGCGACTTGTGGGAAGCCCGTCATACCTATTATAACAACAAATATTATATATTTAACATCGAAAATTTTTGAGTATTGATAACATATATATATATATATATATATATATATATATATATATATATATATATATATATATATATATATATATATAAATATAACTCCTGAAGTTAGCGATCTCGTGTGGAGTAGCAGAACACTCATCCATTCCCTTTAGCTCCTTGTTGAGGACATATTCCTTGTCCCCGTAGGTCGACTTGTTGCAGTGTGATGGTGTCCATTTCCTCTTCAAGCCGTGTGCTTCTTGTTTGAGGATTAATACAACTTCTTCGATTCGCTTACACACGCATTGAAAATAATGATTTCCGATTTATTGCAATTCAAATCTGATAACATAATGGTTTGAAATTAATGAATGTCACTTATGTTTTTTTAAGTTAAAGGTTGTAATAGGTTAATCCATTTCCAAATCAAAAATCTCTTTGAAATTTGGGGAGTTACAGTTTCGCATGCTATATAATCTAACTAGTTTTTAGAATAATATTCCATGTATTATTATATACATATATTAAAAACCATCGTTCCTAATAACAGTACATTTTACCCGTTTAAGATTTTTACCACGTTAATTTGTACCCAATGACTCTTTTCATCCTTCTAGAATCTAGATTTCCAACACCCGTCTTCCCCAATCGTATTTTACCACCGCTAACGGTTTTCATATGTTTCTCCAAAATCCTTGAACTCCTTTCCTTCACATTACCAAGATGTTGCAACCAGACACCTTCTCACCACTGCCATCATCGATTGTCATTCTCTCCGCCACTGCCGCTGACCCATATCCAGTGCGTCAATTGAAAACCCTAGTTGGCTTCCAATTTCCTATAGCGCAGCATCGACAAATGTAGTTTTTTTTGGGCTTATATAACCCTTGATTTTTTTGTTTCCTAAATATTCAACTACATCGCAAAAGCACAATCGAAACTTTCTAGTATCTCATTTTCCGTTCATCTGTCATGCATCGTATGTGACTTTTCTAGCCCGTTCAGGTTTATGTCGATTAATTTATCCTAATTATATCCACATTTGTTTAATTCTTTTGTTCATAAATACAACTGATTAGATGGTAGTATGGTAGATGACTTTATAAAGAAGTTTTTTAATTTCATTTGATTATGAACGAAAGCAGGAACGAAACTCAAAGGAGTGGATAAACCGTAAATGAAGGAATGAAACTAAACAATCAAGGGTGAAATTGTTTGGTGGATCATGACTTTTAGAATTTGAAGAACCTACCTCAATGATAATCCAACTCCAAGACGCAGGTAAAATTTCAAATTATGTTGGTTTTCAGGTGTAAATGTCGTTTGTACCCTTTTATCGTTTTTTGGAGGCCTTATTTCCTTAAACCTCGACAAAGGGAGAAGGTATGTGTCAATCTCATCCGTCTCATCCCTATCATCTTCGCCCTTTTATAAAAGCTCCACATCAAAATTAGCTTAAATTTCATTTTTTAATGAGTATGTTGGTAGAGGAAAGTTATAACTTTTTATGTATAGTTGTTAAATATACAAAAACTTATGTTACTGCCATAAATATTTGATTAAAGATTGGATAGATTCAATCTTGTATTGCAGATCACGCCTGGAGAGAGAGAGAGAGAGAGAGAGAGAGAGAGAGAGAGAGAGAGAGAGAGAGAGAGAGAGAGAGAGAGAGAGAGAGAGAGAGAGAAGAGGAGGAGGAGGAGGAGGAGGAGGAGGAAGAGGAGGAGGAAGGAAAACCATAAGGGGGACTTTAATCGTCGACTTTTCCAAGTAATTGTAAAGTCATTTAAAAAAAACTATTTAATCATTTGATTATATAAACCTAAATAATAAGGTTTAAAGTTACTGTGCTCCAATAATACACTTAATTGATTTCATCTTTCTTTTTTTAGGTATCATGAGGACTGAAGTTGTCTGAATAGTCATGATCTTTTACATTCAATGGGTAAACGAAAGCTTTATTGTAATGTTAGTCGTTAACCATTAATTTTCATATAGTTGTTTATATTGTTTATTATTATTATTTTCTTTCTGTTACCATTCTAATATTTTGCTTTGCCCATTATTTAGTGGTAACAACAACTGGTAAAGTGAATTATTGGATGGTTCCAATGCAACCACTTGGCTAAGAACGATGGAGAATTAGACATATTGGTGGAGGTAATGAACTATAACATGCATTAACATTTTAATTAGTTTGTTAAAGATTCCTTTTAAAATTATACACAGAACTAATGAGTTTTTTATATTACTTTAATTTTTTTATGACTTTTTAGCTGCCACAACCCTTGTTGTATCCTTACCAGCTCTGGTGAAATCTATTAAAACTTCAGGTATGTTTTTTGATAGTAATCTTGATTATATGGAACCTTTTGATGGTAAACGTTTAACATGCGCAACCTTGTTGGATGTAAAACCTTTTGTACTACTTCTACATACGTAGATCTATATGATCTGGTTGTCAATAACTCTAAAGTATGATGCTTATAAGTTGGGAGTTTAAAATAATTAAATTGAAAAATTCAAATATTGCAAAACATAGCTTGTGGAATTTTAGTTGCACATGTGAAAAAGCTAAACATTAAAAACTAAATCTTTTAATTAAAGCATTGTAGTTTGATCCACATGCACACACACACACACCTAATTATAGCATTGTAAAATCAAAGTACAATGCCTTAATAAGAAAAAAATCTGTATTTAGTTTTAATAACCCATCCTTTTGGAAAACGCCTTGGATCTCAAACTGTCACACCCCCAAACCAGAACGGCGGAATCGTTCGGGGGCGGAGGACGTCATATTCAGTATCATAACAGTTCATAGAAAGGAAAGTACACACCACCATAATATAAATATATTTGAAAAGTTTACATGATTGTAGATGTTACATGTTTGCAAAAGAAATCAAATATAAAATGGTGATCCAAAATATGTTACTAACGCCAGTGCGTTAGTCTTCAGAAGTAGTTGCTACCTGGCTAGCGGTTTCCTGTGAATACAAGTTATTGCAAAGAAAAAGCGTCAACATTTAAGTTGGTGAGTTCATAAGTGGTGTTTCGAGAAGATGTATGCCATTCGAAAGTGTTTGCATGTTTTCCAGAAAAACCCTTATTTTCCTATAAAAGTATGAAATGCATATGAATGTTCGTGATGTAAATTGCAACTAATTGTACCGAGAAAATCCCTTATTTTCCTATTAGTTGTTTGGTTTGTATACAGGAAAAACCCTTATTTTCCTGACATAACTGGCAGTCTCTAAGACCGAAAATCGCAAGCAAGCGACGTGCTTGTAAGTCGTGTCATAGTTTTACATAGTAAAGTTATACGAAGATCGCACTTATTAGATGAAGAATAGTTTTAATGACTACTTGTTCATAAAAGCATAATACCATAATAATTGTATATCCGATGAGTTTTATAACCATACTAAACATAATATGCCTGTAGCGACGTTCTTCAGGCGTCGTAGCGTTATGACAACTGTCACCCCAAAAGACGGACTGTAGCTAACAGTCAGGGCGCGGGATCATGACTTCCCGTATAGATCTATACACATTTGACACGTTCTCCGAACGGGAGACTCTGGTTATAGACAGGACTTGTAGCATTATTTTCTAATAAAGAAAGTAACGTTTGAAGATATACACGACTCATGGATTCTCAACTAAGTCTGTAATAAGGTAGTAGTTTGTGTGCAAAGTTTAACCTCTTTCACAATGTTTGACAAAGCATAAATCATAAGTTCTTTTAAATGCATAAAATGACTTAGTAAAGAATGTTACCCTTGATATGATGTGTTTGTATGTAAACGTATAAATAAAACATATTTCTATTTATAAACATATTATATCCCAAGAGGGTAAAGCTGTGTTGTGAGGGGTTTTGTATCATAATAACTTCACAAGATAGTTAAAACAACAGTATGAAAAGTATGTCAAAAGGTTAATGTTTCACACGATTTTAGTCATGTGTTTACTTGTATTCCTTCCCAAAAAGAGTATAAAACATTTAAAATGTATTTAAAGAGTGTTCGAAGGGGATATGAACTCACTTGATAGTTTGAAGATAGCAAGGTGGAAAACCGGGCAGAGTTTCGTCTCGGGGAAACTGATTTTTCTCGGGATTCTCGGGAATAGAATCGACCCTCGGGATTTGAGCAAAAAGACCAGAGCTTCGGGTTTGAGCGGACACGTAAAACGAGGCAAGGCTGTGAGAGAGAGAGAGAGAGAGAGAGAAGAAATGAGCCCTTTTCTTGGAAACCCTCGCATCCTATTTATAGCAAGGCTGGTCTGCCTCGGTACGCGGGGCGTACGCTCGTACGCGCTGCGTACGCGTACGTCATGCATGACCGAAGCCTCGACAGCCTCGGTTCGGATGGGACGGGTTGTTGGGTTCTCGGGTCGGATGGGACGGGTTGCTGGGGAGGTGGGTCGGATGGGACGCCGGGTCGGATGGGACGTCGGGTCGGACGGGTCGGATGGATCGGATTCCTCGGATATGGCGACGTGGACGATCCGAGGCCAATCCTCTCGGTTACGCGGGGCGTACAGGAGTACGCAGCGTGTACTTCGGAGAAGGATGCTGACTCCCCTTCGGATAATATCCGAATTTTGAATTAAATAAATAATTAATTTATTTAATAAACTTCAAAAATCCATATCTTCTTCATACGAACTCCGTTTTCGATGGTCTTTATATCCTCGCGTAGGTGAGACTACGCTCTACAACTTTCGTTTAGACTCCGTCGGCAAATTCCAAAATTATATTTTTATTATTTATTAAAAATCCATCGTGTTTAAGGAATTTCTTAGAAAATTCATAACTTCTTTATCTGATGTCGGTTTTTGCCAGACTTTTTACCGCTGGAATACCATTGTCGAGACCTTCGATTCTCGTTTAGGTCATTCCGGCCAAAAGTCGCTCGATTTCCGATTCGAGTTTTTAGCTGTCTGATGCTAAGCCGAACTTGGAAAAATCACATCTTCGCTATATGAAGTCGGATTTGGGCGATCTTTTCACGTACGATTATGTTTCAAAGACATTTAAACATAGAAGGAAATTAAATAGAACTATTTGTACGTTTTATTATGAAAGTAAATTTTATTACTTAGAAGCGGTTACAATACTTGACCCATTTTGGTCGTTACAAAGAGTTGAAATATCGGGTTGTCACACAAACATTGGCACCAACTTTAATTTTTGTGTTCTATTACCAGCATGAATTTGTTTATAACAATGTTTTTTTGACACTTGAATGCAATTTGTTAATGTTATTCACTATGAAAATGTGTGATTTCATGCAAAATGCTTATCAGTGGTATTTGGCTATAGAAGAATAGAAGAGACTATCGAGTTGAGCCTAAATAAACTCCATAATCTGAAAGGGATATTAAGTCACATGCAATTCTTGCCTAAACTGTTAATGGAATTGTTACAGAGTAGGTTCTTACTTGTACCCAGTAATACATGAATAATTGCTTTAATAGAAACATTTTTTTTGTTTTTAAATTTTAATTTTTACCGGATAATCAAGCGTCTTGGGCAGTTGGTGAGGTTGAGAAGCCAACAACTAATAAGCTTTTGCTTCAACAAAAGCAATATGTGATTTATAGAACATTTTATTAGCATAAAAAATTAACATGAATTTAATTTTATATGAAGCACAAGTTGGGGAATCTCATTTATTTTTGATAGGTTGGTCCTTCAATTCAATTGAATTTTGTGGTTTTGGTTTCAAAAAGAGTTGCTTTGCAATTTTACTCATTGTTTTAAAGCTTATTAAAAAACTTTTGAACCCAATTACAAATAAAACGAATGTGTTTGGGGTGTGGGTTATCGGTTATGTAGTCATTAGGACCAAAAGTGTTAGGAAACTTCAAAAGAACTCAAGTGGCAGCGCAAAACTTAGTCGGACCAAAACTGCTTGGGACTAAAATGAAATATATGTATCGTGTAAAAAGAATTGACCCGAAACTTATAGATAACAAAAAATAAAAATTATATACGAAATAAAACAAACGCCATCTAGCAACTTTGTCCCATCCGTAGCATGGGTTCACCTACTAGTTATTATTATTAATATGACTATATTTATCATAAGATATTCGGCTATCAAGTTCAACGAAGTATATTATTACCAACTAACTATTGATCTAAAAGAACATTTGATGTACCAATGTAGCGTATCTCTGTGGAGTGTTACCGAGGACAAAACAGTGTACTAACTTTCATGTTCAAAGTTCAAATGTCATGCTTTTAACTAGTAAAATATGGAAAACCATCTGTGAAATATATAAAACATAACAGTTTATATCCCATTTCACAAATAAAATGTTTACGTGTTCTGCATGATCAAACGGTTATCAGTTATAATAATCAGCGTTAAAAGCATATAAGATATGAAACACACACATGTAAAACAAGTTTTGAGTACAAGTAATCCCTTGTACTTTTCTTGTATCCCCCCTGAAAACAGTGAAAAACATTGAAAAAGGGTAGGGGTATGAACTCACCGCTTAATGTAGGGTTTGAGTGTCGACGGATGCCCTGAACGCTTATGGCCCCTATTATTCATGTGACGACACATAAATGAGTTAGAACTAAGGTGTTTCATGACTAACATGAATGGAAAACATCCTTAGGGCTTGGAATTACTAAGAATAAGTGTCCTATGATCCAAACTTAATGATTTATGCAAGTTTAGGGCCAAATATGGGCATTAGAGTGGGTGTATGGTCTTGAAAATGAGTGTGCGGCTGGGGACTGCGGCCAGGAGTGTGTGTGAGGCAGCACACCAGAGTGTGCGGCCATACAGAGGGTGTGTGCGGCCGTACATAGGAGTGTGCGGCCGTACACTCCTCATTTGAGTCCATAAGATGATTTTGAAGTGTAAGCTCTTCATACTTGGGAATTTTGAATGTGTGTTGCCCCCATATGAAGGTTTGCGGCCGTACACCTTCAAGGGTTGATGAATATGATGAACATAATGAGTTTTAAGCTTAGGATTCAAGTGTTTACCACTATACTTAGCTTGAAGATGGAGTAGATCACGATTATGAAGCCTTCCAAGCGTTCTTGGTCGATGATTTAGAGAGAGAAAGTAGAGAGAGGGAAAAGAAACATCTAAATGAATGAATGAAGGGGTATCCATCCATATATCGAATTGGGTGTGAGGTTGAGGGTGTTTGCGGTTGGGTGTGTGGCCGTACACACAGGTGTGTGCCGCACACACCTTATTTGGTGAGTTTAGCCCGATATTGTGATAGTAAACACTCTCCAACCCTTCCTAAGACTCATATCTAGATTATACTAAGTCTAGAGCACCCATATGGAACCACAAGATTTAATAAAAGACAATGAACTCAAGTTTTAGTGCTGAAACACAGATCAATTACATGGGTTAGAAGTTTCGGGTTGTCACATTATCCCCCCCGTTAGAGGGAATTTCGTCCCGATATTCAAAATTAAGATACAAATCATGGATTTGGAAAGAGATGCGGATACTTCTGTCTCATTGAGTCTTCATGCTCCCAAGTGAATTCCGGTCCTCGCTTGGCATTCCAGCGAACCTTCACTATCGGGATGTGACTTTATTTTGTGCGTTTGATCTCTCGATCCATGATTTTGATTGGTTCTTCCATAAAGTTCAGGTTCTCATTGATCTCGATTTCACCAAGAGGGATCACAATGGTTTCGTCGGATAAACACTTCTTAAGATTAGAGACGTGAAAGACGGGATGAATGTTGCTGAGTTCATGGGGTAATCGGAGTTTATAGGCTACCGGACCAATCCTAGCGAGGATTTCGAAGGGTCCAATGTACCTCGGATTAAGTTTCCCACGTTTCCCAAAGTGTATCATGCCTTTCCAGGGCGAGACCTTCAACAAGACACGGTCTCCAACCTGGAACTCCAAAGGTTTTCGTCGGTTATCAGCGTAACTCTTTTGGCGGTCTCGTGAAGCTTTCAATCGCTCCCGGATTTGGATGACCTTTTCGGTGGTTTCGCGAATGATTTCAGGACCAGTGAGAGCACTGTCGGGGAATTGACTCTTGGCTAGCTGCGTGTCCCCTACCTCAGCCCAACACAGAGGGGACCTGCACTTGCGACCATAGAGGGATTCAAACGGAGCAGCTTTGATGCTGGTGTGGTAACTGTTGTTGTACGAGAATTCGATCAAAGGCAAATGTGTGTCCCAAGGACTTTCCGAAATCAATGACACATGCTCTAAGCATGTCTTCCAGAGTTTGGATAGTTCTCTCACTCTGTCCGTCGGTCTGAGGGTGATAAGCCGTGCTCATGTCTAGTTTGGTTCCAAGAGACTTCTGAAGAGACTGCCAAAATCTGGACGTAAACCTGCTATCTCGATCAGAGATAATGGACGCAGGTACATCGTGCAGTCGAACTACCTCTTGGATGTAGATCCGCGTGAGTCTTTCCATCTTGAATGATTCTTTGATCGGGATGAAGTGAGCAGATTTTGTCAAACGATCGACAATTACCCAAATGGTGTCATACCCACTTGGACACTTGGGTAACTTGGTGATGAAGTCCATGGTAATCATTTCCCATTTCCATTCGGGTATCTCGGGTTGCCGGAGCACACCCGAGGGTTTCTGGTACTCAACTTTCACCTTGGCGCAAGTCAAGCACTTGCCCACAAATGTAGTGATCTCAGCTTTCATGTTGGGCCACCAGTATTGTTTCTTAAGATCTAAGTACATCTTGTCTGAACCTAGGTGAACAGAGTATCTAGTCTTGTGTGCTTCCTCCATGACAATTTCCCTGAATCCTCCGAACTTTGGGATCCAGACCCGGTTCATGAAACAGTAGACTCCGTCACCTCTGATCTCAAGTTTCTTATCCATTCCTCTCAAGGCTTCGATTGACACGCTCTCGGGTTTTAGGGCTTTTAATTGGGCTTCTTGGATTTGCATGGGTAAATGGGAATGGATAGTCATCGTCAGATTTTTCACTTTGCGACTCGAACTTTCCTTTCGGCTAAGGGCATCAACCACCACATTGGCCTTGCTGGGATGGTAACGGATTTCACACTCATAATCGTTGAGTAGTTCTACCCATCGCCGTTGCCTTATGTTCAAGTCTTTCTGATCAAAGATGTGCTGCAGGCTCTTATGGTCTGTGAAGATCGTACACTTGGTTCCGTAGAGATAATGTCTCCAAATCTTCAGTGCAAAGACTACGGCTCCTAACTCCAATTCATGAGTGGTATAGTTGATCTCGTGTGCCTTCAGCTGTCTTGAGGCATAAGCAATTACTTTTCCTCTTTGCATAAGCATACAGCCTAAGCCTTGATTAGATGCATCACAGTAGACCACGAAGTCCTCTGTCCCTTCGGGTAGGGACAGAACAGGTGCGCTGCACAAGGCTTGCTTCAATGTCTGGAACGTTGTTTCTTGCTTTTCACTCCAACAAAAGGGTACACCTTTCTGTGTCAGAGTGGTTAAGGGTTTGGCGATTTTGGAAAAGTTCTGGATGAATCTCCGATAATAGCCGGCGAGACCCAGGAATTGACGAATTTCTGTGGGTGTCTTCGGCGCCGACCAATTCTCTATCGCTTTTATCTTGGATGCATCCACGTGAATACCCTCTTCGCTTACCACATGACCGAGGAAAGTTACCTTCCGAATCCAGAATTCACACTTGGAAAATTTCGCGTATAATTTCTCGGATCTAAGGGTTTCCAACACTAGCCTCAAGTGTTGTTTGTGATCTTCTTCGCTTCTAGAGTAAAAAAGTATGTCATCAATGAACACAATGACGAACTTGTCTAAGAAGGGACGACACATCCGGTTCATCAGGTCCATGAACATAGCCAGTGCGTTGGTTAGACCGAAGGGCATCACTATGAACTCGTAGTGTCCATACCGAGTCCTGAAAGCCGTTTTGGAAACGTCACTCTCATGAACTCGTAGCTGATGGTACCCTGACCGAAGGTCTATCTTTGAGAAGTAGCTGGCTCCCTGAAGATGATCGAAGAGGTCATCTATTCACGGAAGGGGATATCGGTTCTTGACGGTCAACTTGTTCAACTCACGGTAGTCGATACACATTCGGAAGGATCCATCTTTCTTCTTTACAAACAATACCAGAGCTCCCCAGGGTGAGGAACTCGGTCTGATGAACCCCTTACTGAGTAATTCGTTAAGTTGACTGGATAACTCCTGCATTTCTGCTGGAGCTAAGCGATACGGAGATTTCGCTACGGGGGTGGCTCCAGGAATTAGGTCAATGCGGAACTCGACCTGATGTTCGGGAGGGATTCCTGGAAGTTCTTCGGGAAACACATCAGGAAAGTTACAGAATTTGGGGATGCTCGTGAGGTCTTTAACTTCCTGTTTCTCATTGATTACATGTGCTAGGAATGCTTGACACTCCTTACGCAGGAGTTTTTGAGCTTTGATGCAGGAAATGATGCGGAGGTTGGAGCTAAGTTTATCGTCATAGATTATGAGAGTCTGCCCCGAAGGAAGGTTGAGACGGATGGTTTTTTTTTAAACAGAGAATATCAGCATGATTGGGACTCAACCAATCCATGCCAATAATGACATCAAAGCTCTTTATGGAAACTGGCATAAGATCAACAGGAAATGAATGGTCATTCAGGGTAAGGGTACAGCCTATGAATACATCGCTAGTGCTCTCCTTCTTACCGTTAGCCATCTCGACGGTAAACGTTTCGGTTAACGGTTGAAAATTAGGTTTTAGATTATCTTTGAACGTATGACTAACAAAGCTTCTTTCAGCACCCGAATCGAAAAGAATACTAGCATATGAGTTGTCGAGAAGGAACGTACCCGAAACAACGATGGGATCAGCGACTGCCTCCTCCTGTCCCATGGCTAGGACTCTTCCAGTGTTATCAGTTGTAGTCTTTTTGGGGCAGTTCCTCTTGAAATGCCCAACCTCTCCACAATTATAGCAGGCTTGACCAACGCCTGCTCCAGAAGATTGATTGGCTGATTGGACTGGAGCTTTGCAGAATCGGACTGTGTGCCCCTTCTTACCACAATTGGTACATGACAGTTCACGGCAGGGGCTGGGGTTGTGATGGTATTTGCACTTGTCACAGAGGGGAAGGTTACCAGCATATCTACTAGTAGATGTTTGAGTGGTAGATCCCACAACAGAAGCAGCAGCAACGGGGACAGTAGCAGCATGGACTGCTACAGTCTGCTGTTTCTTTGAGGATCCTTGAGAAGATTGGCCCTTCTTCTTCTTCCAAAACTTCCTTTTCTCACCACTACTCTTGGTCAGTTCAGGGGTGGCGGTTGTTTCCTTAACATCATCGCTGTGGTCGATCAGGGTCTGGGAAAAACTCTTGGCGCTGTCATACGTATCCGGCCGTGTAGCTAAGACATTTCCTTTTGTCAGTTGGGTCAGCCCCCAAATAAATCTTTCTATCTTCTTACTCTCCGGGGTAACCAATCCCAAACAGAGTAGTGCCAGGTCATCAAATCTTGAAGTGTATGCAGCAATATCGGAACCCTTCATCTTCAGGTTCCAGAGCTCGTGCTCTAACTTCTACATTTCGCCCCGAGGGCAATATTCAGCTAGGAGAAGTCTTTCATGGCTTCCCAACCCATGGCGTTGGCTACAGGTAGGGTCAAGGATTTGACTCGGGCATTCCACCAAGTCAGAGCTTTATCAATGAAGGTACATGCTGCGAACTTTACTTTATTGGATTCCGAACAAGTATAGATTTCGAAGATGGATTCGATTTTATCGAACCATCGGGAAAGGGAAATGACAACTCCAGTGTCATCGAAGGTGTTGGGTTTTGAGCAATCTAACACTTCCTAAGTGTGCATGCAACCCTAATAAACCTTGGATCTATGTTTGTCTAAATACATGCAAAATAATAGTTTTCCAAGGTTCATAACCTATCTAACATGGCATGGGGAACATTTTAACATAAAAGAGTTAGAAGAGATTACATACCTTTTTGATGAGTCTGGTTCTTGAGGAGTTTGAGGGCCAAGCACCAATAGTGTGAATGCCTCAAATGGAATCACAAAACACCACAAACTCTTGGAAAACTTTGAGAGAGAATACACACTTGTATTTTCGGCCACACACAAGCACACACACACTAGTTCACTAGTTTCCACTAGTTGCGCTAGCCACCATTTCATGCTCCATAATCATGCTTATATAGTGTGCATGGTTAGGGTGAAACCCTAATAACCCATGACCTTTCCTTTCCAAGGATCCATGGGTTAAAAGCTCCATGGATCATCCATGGACTTCCATATAAGCCTAGCCCATTAACAAATGAGTGTTAGCCCACACCATATAAAACCAATAGCCCATAATCTAATTAGTCTTCCTTTTAATCTCTAAATTAATTCATAATTAACTTAAGACTAAGACTAATTAAATAACATAACTTCATATAAATATATTATAACTTATAATATATTAATAAACATATGTGTATAACTCTCATAAAATTATCCATAAATAGTTTGGATGAGATGCAACCCAAATGGACCATGCCGGTCGGGTCAAGTATATACCAAATAAGTTATGGACTTAGACACCTTATCCAACAGACTCCCACTTGGATAAGTCTAATAACTATATATGCGTATGTTACTTCAGGAACCAACCAGCAATCGTAGCTCTCGAAAACTCCGTTGAACTATGAAGCGCCATTTTAGATAAGTGATCGTATAATCCTTTGTTCTCATGATATCAGCCGGACAAATACATGGAACAACGTCGTACTTATTGTCCAGCAGTTTGTTTCCTGATTTCCGATTTGTTTGACAAAGAACTTAATCGAACACATCAATTTAGTTCTGACCAGCCGGTACATAGGTCACAACAAAATCATTCAGGGGCCCAAATATCGCTTCTATTTCTAGAAGGAACAGATAAACTTCGACTCATATGCTTGTTCTACTTTTTGTTGAATTGTACACAAAGGCACGTTTTATAACATCAAGTTACTGATGCGTTTACGTGCAATCAATGCACAACCAACTCATAGGTAACAACTCATATCTCTAGGTTTGAAGATTTATATGATATTACCGTCTCACGATCACTCGAGATAAATTCCATGAAGTGGTACAAGTGAGTGTGGGTTTATTCCAATACTCATAACTTATGAGCACTCATGAATGTTGTAGCAACCATTGCTATGACTAAACCCATTTAGCCATCTACAAACTCGATTCATGACAGTCTTGATTCATACCTACTTCCAACATATGAACGACTGTGGAGTGTTTAAATAACTTAGTCATTCGGAAAGAATAACCTAGCTATTTTGGAAGTCAAAACATGAAAAGTGAAACACAATAATAATCGAATCCAATATGGTCTCAGAACCCTTTTGAATATAAATAGAACCACCTTTTATTTATCACCATATTGATTACACATTATTCATTGTATAATGTTTCAAACAATCAACTTAAGACTTGAATAAAACAACAGTCGTCCCATGCTCCTAGCATGTACACTTTGTTTTTCTAAACAATAGTTATGCCATACTCCAAGTATGCACACTATGTTTGTCTATGATCTTTACATTGTGATGTAGATCAATTGAACATGATTCCAATGATACTCATTTCACAATCCCAAATCCTTATTGTAAATGTGAGAATCCCCGATTCCTATCATTTACCAAAAAAACTGTTAGATTTTAAACTTTTATGCAATGTTCCTCTTGTAATGATTATGCACAAAGTCACCAAAACCTTGTCACCAGTCATTACAGAGTATTCCAAAGAAGGTCAACTTCTATGGAACGGAAGTCTCATATTCAAAGTACATTGCTTTGAACATCCTTCTTGCATTAAGGTTTTCTAATCTTACATGGATTGAATAACTTCCACCTATGGAGACATTTCCATAGTCCCATTTTGACTATCACTTCCGAACAAGAGTTACTTCTTTTCAGAATATGTCAATATGGTCCTTTCCGGCAACTTACATCATACTTCCAACTTTCCCTGAGCAACCAATCTTTGGCGAACCTCAGATTTGTCCTCGACAATTGCTTAATCACTTTAGTCATATCCAGTTCTAGACTTTTCCCTTCTCAATGCCTTAAGCATTTGGAAAATTTAGAAAAGATGAATATTATAGCACATGCAATCGCTCCTATATCCGAAGCATATGGGACATGATTCATGATGTTTGACATAAAGACATGATACTAGACCAGTCTTTTGCTACAGTATTTTTTATTTGCCATGTTTTCAAAATTTAACTATGAAGAGGGATGCCGTAGTCATAATTGAATTTTGAGAACGCAATATATATAGAATTTCCTTAAGTCGAACCATTCAGACAAAAAATTCATATATATGTCCTTGACTAAAGATGATTAAAATCTCAATCTAAGCTTCTAGAATTGAAATGAAGTATAATTTCCTCTCCCTTAATTATAGCAAAACAACTTTTCAACCCCTGCAACTTCACGAATTGAAACTTTGTTTTCTATAATTAACATTGCTAACTAGCAACACTAAACGTAATAATCATGCTCCCACTAACATGATGATTATCAGCATAACACTTATGCTCCCACTAGCTCTGACATATATCCAGAAATCTGCTGGACTTCTGAAATTTAGATTCATACACCCTTTCTTAGATAGCTCACATGTGTGTCTAAACAATTCACAGAACTATGATAAGGGATATCGTAATCATAGTCTTAATTGTTTAGGCATTTTCCATTTCTCACAAGTCCATGTTAGTGTGTCGGTTAACCACACGCGCTCCACTAACGACTTTTGAAAATGCAAATAACACAATTGATATCTACGTAAAATCTACTAAGTGAAAGCGTTTCCTCACCATCATTTTCATGAATCGAAGAGAAACCTTATGACACTTAGATTTTATAGTGTATGAGTTCCTATCCATGTGAATTTGTCAAAACCATAATCACAAGATAAGGTTAGTGACAAATTCAGCCTTACATGGATTAAACTTGTTCAGTCTTAGTTTCTTGTCACCTTGGTAGCACAAGGCCCACCAATGCTTCCAAGTTGAACTCTGATAACTCACATGCAAATTCAACTTATTTGAAGTAGGTACAGAAATAAGAATTATGTCAACACGATAGGTTGCAAACCTTAATTCGTGTGCTAGTGATAAATTATAGGTTTTACTCTTGATTAAATCTTGAAACTCTTTCAGGATCTTTAAGGCTCCCACTGTCCCCTTGACATATAAGTTTTCCAAGTCAAGGACCATTCCTTGATAAAAAAATATTCAAGGGACAATGCGGATTCTTATCAAGACTAACACTTCACACAATTGGTCTTAGTTGGTCTTTGTCTCATCCAAGATATCACAACTTACCAATCTCAAATGTACAAGAGTAGAAAACATTTTACTCTTACATTTGACTAGTGTTAATAAAACTTCCTTTATGTCACTCAAAGTTACAATCTTGGAGTATGACTCTAAGAATTGTTTTGGAACGAAGTATGACTCATCTTCTTGATTTTAACCAATCCAACAATTCATGACCTCTCTTCTTAGCCATAACAATTCACTAAGACGTCCTTATAGTATGAATTTGTGATATGGTTTCATAATCATTAAGATGATCATGAAATACGATGCTAAAGTACTCTCCCATCCTTTCAGATTTGAGAAACTTTTATCTTTTTGCCCAATTTGATTCTTCACATTTGTTTTGTCATACATTGTAACCTTTCCAATGTTACAAAATTATACTTAACCTCATAAGTATAATCATATTTACTAATCTTTAGCAAATCATGACAAATCAATCTTTGTGGTGGATCGTGACCAGCGCACACCCAGTGTACCTAATTCCTTAGTCCTTCAATTGACTCACATATACATGTGATCAAAGAATTAGTCTTAATTTTCAAAGATGAAAATTCTCATTCATCATACAATACAACTTGTAAGATTCCAAGTTTTTGTCCAATTGAAACTTAGGTGATGAAAAACTTTCTTCATTTGGTAAATTCAGACACTACCACAAATGAAAGAATCAAATCCACTTTCCAATATTGCTATTATTGGAAACATATAAGCAACAATTTTCCACAGATGCCATTGTAAGGATATTTTTAAAATAAATAAAATTAAAACCCCTTTTTTTTCTTTTTTTTTTTAAAACTTTGCGGAAAAATTTATCCTTACAATCCACATGAAAACCTTGTTGTTATTTATTCATAAGCAATATATTATAACTCTTAAGCAACAACTCAAAATTCTGATTACCGAACCATGCGATCGAAACCCACCTTCGCAATCAGAATCAACATATACTTACTTTAAGCTTCCTATCTTTTCTTTGATTCTTAAAACATCAACATGTGACCCATTCACATTATGTAATAAGAATCCCCAAATAGAAACTTAATAGAGTTAGTCAGTGGACTTTAACTGAAGTAGAGTCAAACTTTTTGACTTGATCAATCTTATGATCTTTCAGGTAAATATGGCAGCTTCGCAATCAGTGTCCCTCCCTTTGGCAACAAAACACATGGACCCTTTGGTAATGGCACATGAGATTATCTCAGACTTAGCCTTTCTCTTTACCATTTGGTCAACCGAGTTACTATGGCCGATCCCTTTCCATTGGGAAGAGAAATGCTTTTCTAGATATCCAATGCTACCATTTTCAATGTCCATTTAAGACTTGGTAAGTTGTTATTTTAATCAAATTTGCTTTACTGGTGTTCCAAATCATTGCTGATTCCACAACACCAAGCAAATAGATAAGATCATTAAGGGTCATGTCATAGTCTGTCTCATAGTAGTCCCAAAGAGACTCACTATGTTACTAAGAAAGTGATTGAACATCCAACTTTCACGAGACTTTGACACCCAACTCTCCCGGCTTGTCAATATGTGACTTTATCTCCAAGATGTGAGCACACATAGACTATGCTTGCCAATAGGGATTGAGTGACTTTAAACTTTTCAAGAACTTGTGGGTGAGGGAGAATAATTGGAGGAGGTGGAATAAGTGAAGCATGATGTTGAGGGACACCATCTTCAAGAGATTTGGGAAGATCATAGTTGTCTGAACCAGACATCTATAATGGGAGAAAATCAAGTTAGTTGATTCAAAGTCCTTAATATAACACCCAATATGAAATATTAAGGCTAGGACCCAACACAATATTTTATAATTTGGAAGAGGGATGCCGTAATCCAAGCTATAAAATATTTGAAGGTAAGCGAATGATGATTCACCAATTTCCACCATGAAAAACAAAATAATTTATTAGGTTTTAATTGGATTTGAAATTCCTAGATCTTTTGAGATTCATTGAACTTTTCAATGGCATGTTTCAATCTCGAGTGTGCCCTCTCAAATTTTGTGACTGGGATGCCGAGGATCACAAAACAAGGTGTGAATAACCATACCAATTCACTTGGTACCCTTAATATTATCACCCAATCAATGTGTCGGTTAACCACACACGCTCCATTGATCTATGACAAACATTAAGTCACCCTTCGTGATCCTTACTAGTCCAAGTTAGTGTGCCGGTTAACCACACACGCTCCACCAACGACTTGGTAAGGTACAAAGTGTGAATTCCATGGGCTAGCACCAAATTCACATTTTTCCTAAAGTAACTAAGATTGGGAATTAAATAAAAAATATTTAGTTACTTTATAATATTCATTATACTTTTAATGAGAATTTAAAGTCATTGTCCTACCCGTTCGGCTAACGACCCTCCACCGATCAAGCAAGCGGTGGGTGAGAGTGGACACCCATTAAGTCGCCATTTTATAGGCAACAACCTTATACCCACCTTATAGACCGGCTTCGTGAATGAGGCCTACTAACGGTAAAACGACTTGTTCTTATACATATATATATAATTAACCATTAATGTTATAAATAGTATAAGTGTTGAATTTTAACTTTTAAAATTCTAAGTGTTGGAATTAAAGTTTATTAAAGTGTGTGAAACTTTTCCAAATTCCAAAACTTGAGGGCAAGTTTTGAAACTATTCAAAACTAATTAATTCCATGATTTATGTGTTTAAAGTAGTTTTAATCCAAAAACTCTTCAAGTTCCATAACTTGAGGACAAGTTATGGAAGACTTTAAACTAATAAAAGAATTACTTTTCTTTATTTTATAACTTATGGAATTAATTAAGGTTACACTTTATTTATATATTTATTAATGAAGTGACTCTTGAACCTCCATAACTTAAGGACAAGACTCTTCATCTTTTGTAACCATCCAAAACTTTTCATTTCATAACTTATGAATTAAAGTTTCATAAAATGAAGACTCTTCATTTTCATGTAACTTATGTGTTTTAAGTGTGTGTTGAAGAAAAGTGACCTTTGGATATCCATAGCTTGAGGACAAATTATGGACTCCATTAAAACACATAAATGGTCAAGAATTAATTCTAAACAATTCAGCAAATAATTCCTATCATCTTCTAAATTCATAAGAACATGAACATGATCATCAAAATTTCAAAAATTATATGAACACATAAAAATCATGGAATTTTGATATATGCTATTGTAAATGGATTCGAACAACCATTACACCAACTAAAATCAGTTTTAAAACATCAAAACAGTTTAGGGTAATGTTTCTAGTCCATTTCCAGCAGCAAAAGTCGAAATTCTGCATTCTGATCATTCTACTCGCCGAGTGCACGAACCTACTCGGCGAGTAGGATGAGTTTTGCCTTGTACTCGGCGAGTCCCCCCATGGACTCGGCGAGTCCATCAGCCAGACAGCAACAAATTCAACTTTTTTTACTATTTTGCATCAAGTATCAAACAAGCAAGCCTAGGCTCTGATACCACTGTTGGGTTTTGAGCAATCTAACACTTCCTAAGTGTGCATGCAACCCTAATAAACCTTGGATCTATGTTTGTCTAAATACATGCAAAATAATAGTTTTCCAAGGTTCATAACCTATCTAACATGGCATGTGGAACATTTCAACATAAAAGAGTTAGAAGAGATTACATACCTTTTTGATGAGTTTGGTTCTTGAGGAGTTTGAGGGCCAAGTACCAATAGTGTGAATGCCTCAAATGGAATCAAAAAACACCACAAACTCTTGGAAAACTTTGAGAGAGAATACACACTTGTATTTTCGGCCACACACAAGCACACACACACTAGTTCACTAGTTGCCACTAGTTGCACTAGCCACCATTTCATGCTCCATAAGCATGCTTATATAGTGTGCATGGTTAGGGTGAAACCCTAATAACCCATGACCTTTCCTTTCCAAGGATCCATGGGTTAAAAGCTCCATGGATCATCCATGGACTTCCATATAAGCCTAGCCCATTAACAAATGAGTGTTAGCCCACACCATATAAAACCAATAGCCCATAATCTAATTAGTCTTCCTTTTAATCTCTAGATTAATTCATAATTAATTTAAGACTAAGACTAATTAAATAACATAACTTCATATAAATATATTATAACTTATAATATATTAATAAACATATGTGTATAAATCTCATAAAATTATCCATAAATAGTTTGGATGAGATGCAACCCAAATGGACCATGCCGGTCGGGTCAAGTATATACCAAATAAGTTATGGACTTAGACGCCTTATCCAACAGAAGGATGTAGGTTTTGCGTTCATGAAATCTTTATAGGAACCCTCCTTTCGGTGTCCCTGGCTATTTTCTTGATTTTGGGGCTGGGGACCACTTCCTGAACCACCGGGGTTCATTTGAGGCATGGCGGCTGCTACTGCAGTAGTAACAGCTGCCTGGAACATCACAGGGTCATATTGAAGAGGAGGTGGTGGCGGAGGAGGATTGTTGGTCTTGGAGTTGGGTCTCTTTCTTGGAGGCATCTTGATCTAATAAGATCAGGAAAGAGAGGATGGTAAGTCCTCTGAATTGAATCAAGAGATATGACTGATATATACATTCTGAATAAGTGATAAAGCAGGGTAGAGTTATTGAAACAGATAAATTATTGCTAAAGGAATGATCAAGGAACAACGTGCGAGCGAGGATTTCTACAAAGAATTGGCTCGAGAAATACTCCCATAGTATTTCAGGATTCGCTTACGACACTGGCTCGATGTTTGTGGTATTAGGGTAAGTTTAAGGCATGTCGCATACCGCAGTAACTCCGAAGCTGTGACAACCCGATATTTCAACTCTTTGTAACGACCAAAATGGGTCAAGTATTGTAACCACTTTTGAGTAATAAAATTTACTTTCATAATAAAATGTATAAATAAGTTCTATTTAATTTCCTCCTATGATTAAATGTCTTTGAACCATGATCGTACGTGAAAAGAACGCCCAAATCCGACTTCATATAGCGAATCGGAGATCGAGCGACTTTTGGCCGGAATGACCTAAACAAGAATCGAAGGTCTCGACAATGGTATTCCAACGGTAAAAAGTCTGGCAAAAACCGACATCAGATAAAGAAGTTATGAATTTTCAAAGAAATTCCTTAAACACGTTGGGTTTTTAATAAATAATAAAAAAATAATTTTGGAATTTGCCGACGGAGTCTAAACGAAAGTTGTAGAGCGTAGTCTCACCTACGTGCGGATATAAAGACCATCGAAAACGGAGTTCGTATGAAGAAGATATGAATTTTTGAAGTTTATTAAATAAATTAATTATTTATTTTAATCAAAATTCGGATATTATCCGAAGGGGAGTCAGCGTCCTCATCCGAGGTACGCGCTGCGTACTCCTGTACGCCCTGCGTAACCGAGAGGATTGGCCTCTGATCGTCCACGTCGCGCTATCCGAAGAAACCGACCCGTCCGAAGCCCCGACCCGTCCGACCCGCCGTCCCATCCGACCCGCGTACCCAGCAACCCGTCCCATCCGAAGCCGAGGCAGTCGAGGCTTCGGTCATGCATGACGTACGCGTACGCGCTGCGTACGAGCGTACGCCCCACGTACCGAGGCAGACCAGCCTTACTATAAATAGGGTGCGAGGGTTTCCAAAGAAAGGGCTCATTTCTCTCCTCTCTCTCTACTTTGCCTCGTTTTCCGTGTCCGTTCAAACCCGAAGCTCTGGTCGTTTTGGCTCAAGTCCCGAAGGTCGATTATACTCCCGAGATTCCCGAGAATCCCAAGGAAAATCCGTTTCCTGAGACGAAACTCTACCCGGTTTTCCATCTCGCTATCTCCAAAACTTTCAAGTGAGTTTCATACCCCTTAATCTACCTTTTAAATATTCTTTAAATTCTTTTATATGCTTTCAAGGGGGGATTACAAGTAAAACACACGAGTATTATCGTGTGTTACATAAAGAAACTCGTTTATATGCTTTTATATATCCAAATCACATGCGATTTACAAACTTTATAAGGAACTTTCATATATATATATAATATGTTAAAAATAGCGTTCTATCTTTTGAAATATACATTGTTGTAATGCATGTATAAACTAAACTTTTCTCAGATTATTCTTGTCTATCTTAGACTCTACACCAAAAATCTGTGCTTTCATAAACAAGTGATTCCTTTTCTAGGTATTTCTAAACAAACAAGACACACTTTTAGAAAACTATAATAGGTATAGTTTTACGAACAGATTTCTAACTCTTATGTACTAGAAACATATATTTCAAGAAGTTTACTTTCGTATACAAGAAACAAACGTAACATTTTAACAAGTAGATCTGTTTTTATACCACGGTTTTGTGAGACACTAACTTCATGTACGTTCGAGTACACATTTCAAGTCCTGTATTATATACCAGAATCCCTTGGAGGGGGAGCATGGTGTTTGTGTATAGATCTATACGGGCTTGACAACCCGCGCCCTGACTGTTAGCTGCAGTCCACCGTTTGGGGTGACAAACGTCATAACATTCCAACGCCTGAAGAACGTTGTGTATAGGCATTCAGAGTCAATAGTATGGTTATAAAACTCACAAGGGGTATTAAAAATGCATTGATTTACAAGGTTTTCAAACTCATTGGTTATTTTACATTTACATACATTTTGGAAACAAACATTGGTCTTGAGTGAAGGCTACTTTTATACTAGTAGAAAATATAGGATTTTCTAAACACAAACAAACAAAGATGAAACATTTCATTTCATTCAAACGTTGTCACTTAAATACTTATGAAATTCACCAGCTTAAATGTTGATCTACTCTTTCAAAATTTCTTGTATGTCCCAGGAAATCAGTAAATTTCAGGTATTCATTTCGCTTTTGATAAAGGGATGCTGCGGCGCCAGTTTAATCTCGTATTTTTGACATCATATTGTAATTAAGTTTTGAACATGTAACTTTTGACAAATGTAAACTTTCAATTATATATATGATGGTTGTATTGCTTTCTTTACTATGTATTCATTTGTTACGTTACCACATGAAGTCATCCGCCCCCGAACGTTTCCGCCGTTCAGGTTTGGGGGTGTGACAGAAGCACATGTTGGCCGTGTCTCGAATGAATATAGTTGGCCAGATTATATTGATCCTAGACATAACTACATAACTGCCTAGGTTTAACCGCAGTACACAACACCCATTTACTTATGTTTTGATCTACTTGTAGTTACGGATCTCGACGGTTCGGTATACTTGTATACTTTTGAAAATACTTATATTTTGAAGTATACTTTTAGTTCAGAGCACTTAGGCCCCTTAGAGTTTATAGTCTTATACCATGTAAGGTTTGGTATACTTTATTCACTATAAACAAGGGTTCCGATACCAATCTGTCACACCACGAAAACCGAAGGCGGAAACATTTTCGGGGTTGACTCCACGTTGAGTATCAAATCCGATGCACATAGTAAGTAAAGTAAACAACCATTACATTACATATATTAAAAGTTTACATTTGTTTTCAAAAGTAAAGTTGTACATTGTTATACATATGTATATATAAACAAAAGCAAGACGTGTATTGAATGCGCTCCATCTTCGCCAAAAGGAGTCATCGGGTACCTGTCTAATACGAACCTGAGAATACAAGCAGTTTGAAAATCAGCATAATGCTGGTGAGTTCATAAGCGGTTTTGTTTTGTGAAAAGTGTACAAGTTCCTTTCCGTTTCTGAAAAGTTACACACCAAGAAAATACCATATTTTCTTAAAAGTTGGTTATTGAATCCCAAAATGTAATGTAAAAATGTACACTGAAAGCATGTTTACCCTTGTGAAATGTAAAGTTTAGTTATCTGGTTTGTTACACGTTTCTGGTTATGTACAAATGTTTCCCTAGGAAAATCCGATATATTCCTAAATGTTGGTTACCAAATGTGAAAGATGTATGCTGAAACCCGGTTGTCCTTGTGAAATGTATTAGTTTTAACACATATATAAAACTAATATTTACAAAGTATATTAATTACTTTATTCATTATTACTATTAAGTAAATCTCTATTATCCTAATTTGCGAGTTCCATAACCCTACGATAGACTAGATATGGCAATAAGTAGTCCACATCACCTTATGACTTTCGTCACCCTTGAACCATTTCGGTTCGGCTGTAGCTAGCAGCCAAGTGTGGGCTAGTTAGCCCCGTATAGATCTATACACTCAAGTCACGCTCCTTATCTAAGAGATTCTGGTTACGGGTGTAGTCCTCCACTCGCGTATCTCTGTGGAGTGTTCACCGAGGACGTGTCTCCAATTTATAGGAATAACAAATTTCCTAGTAATAATACGATTATCCTCCACTCGCGTATCTCTGTGGAGTGTTACCGAGGACAAAACAGTGTACTAACTTTCATGTTCAAAGTTCAAATGTCATGCTTTTAACTAATAAAATATGGAAAACCATCTGTGAAATATATAAAACATAACAGTTTATATCCCATTTCACACATAAAATGTTTACGTGTTCTGCTTGATCAAACGGTTATCAGTTATAACAATCAGTGTTAAAAGCATATAAGATATGAAACACACACATGTAAATCAAGTTTTGAGTACAAGTAATCCCTTGTACTTTTCTTGTATTCCCCCCTGAAAACAGTGAAAACATTGAAAAAGGGTAGGGGTATGAACTCACCGCTTAATGTAGGGTTTGAGTGTCGACGGATGCCCTGAACGCTTATGGCCCCTATTATTCATGTGACGACACATAAATGAGTTAGAACTAAGGTGTTTCATGACTAACATGAATGGAAAACATCCTTAGGGCTTGGAATTACTAAGAATAAGTGTCCTATGATCCAAACTTAATGATTTATGCAAGTTTAGGGCTAAATACGGGCATTAAAGTGGGTGTATGGTCTTGAAAATGAGTGTGCGGCTTGGGAGTACGTCCAGGAGTGTGTGTGAGGCAGCACACCAGAGTGTGCGGCCATACAGAGGGTGTGTGCGGCCGTACACTCCTCATTTGAGTCCATAAGATGATTTTGAGAATGTATGCTCTTCATACTTGGGATTTTGAATGTGTGCTGCCCCCATATGAAGGTGTGCGGCCATACACCTTCAAGGGTTGATGAATATGATGAACATAATGAGTTTTAAGCTTGGGATTCAAGTGTTTTCCACTATACTTAGCTTGAAGATGGAGTAGATCACGATTATGAAGCCTTCCAAGCGTTCTTGGTCGATGATTTAGAGAGAGAAAGTAGAGAGAGGAAAAAGAAACATCTAAATGAATGAATGAAGGGGTATCCATCCATATATCGAATTAAGTGTGAGGTTGAGGGTGTTTTCAGTTGGGTGTGTGGTCATACACACAGGTGTGTGGCCGCACACACCTTATTTGGTGTGTTTGGCCCGATATTGTGATACTAAACACTCTCCAACCCTTCCTAAGACTCATATCTAGATTATACTAAGTCTAGAGCACCCATATGGAAGCACAAGATTTAGTAAAAGACAATGAACTCAAGTTTTAGTGCTGAAACACAGATCAATTACATGGGTTAGAAGTTTCGGGTTGTCACACACACACACACACACAAATATATATATATATATATACATATATATATATATATATATATATATATATATATATATATATATATATATATATATATAAGTCCTAAAGTTAGCGATCTCCTGTGGAGTAGCAGAAGACTCATCCATTTCCTTTAGCTCCTTGTCGAGGACATATTCCTTGTCCCCGTAGGTCGAATAGTCGCAGTGTGATGGTGTCCATTTCCTCTTCAAGCCGTGTGCTTCTTGTTTGAGGATTAATACAACTTCTTCGATTCGCTTACACACGCATTGAAAATAATGATTTCCGCTTTCTTGCAATTCAAATCTGATAACATAATGGTTTGAAATTAATGAATGTCACTTATGTTTTTTTAAGTTGAAGGTTGTAATTGGTTAATCCATTTCCAAATCAAAAATCTCTGTGAAATTTGGGGAGTTACAGTTTCGCATGCTATATAATCTAACTAGTTTTTAGAATAATATTCCATGTATTATTATATACATATATCAAAAACCATCGTTCCTAATAACAATACATTTTACCTGTTTAAGATTTTAACCACGTTAATTTGTACCCAATGACTCTTTTCATCCTTCTAGAATCTAGATTTCAACCACCCGTCTTCCCCAATCGTATTTTCCCACCGCCAACAGTTTTCATATTTTTCTCCAAAATCTTTGAACTCCTTTCCTTCGCATTACCAAGATGTTGCAACCAGACACCTTCTCACCACCGCCATCATCGATTGTCACTCTCCCCGCCGCTGCCGCCGACCCATATCCAGTGAGTCAATTGAAAACCCTAGTTATCTTCCAATTTCCAATAGCGCAGCATCGAGAAATGTAGTTTTTTTGGGCTTATATAACCCTTGATTTTTTGTTTCCTAAATATTCAACTACATCGCAAAAGCACAATCGACACTTTCTGGTGTCTCATTTCCGTTCATCTGTCTTGCATCGTATGTGACTTTTCTAGCCCCTTCAGGTTTATGTCGATTAATTTATCCTAATTATATCCACATTTGTTTAATTCTTTTGTTCACAAATACAACTGATTAGATGGTAGTATGGTAGATGACTTTATAAAGAAGTTTTTTAATTTCATTTGATTATGAACGAAAGCAGGAACAGAACTCAAAGGAGTGGATAAACCGTAAATGAAGGAATGAAACTGAACAATCAAGGGTGAAATTGTTTGGTGGATCATGAATTTTAGAATTTGAAGAACCTACCTCAATGATAATCCAACTCCAAGACGCAGGTAAAATTTCAAATTATGTTGGTTTTTAGGTGTAAATGCCGTTTGTACCCTTTTATCGTTTTTTTGGAGGCCTTATTTCCTTATACCTCGACTAAGGGAGAAGGTATGTGTCAATCTCATTCGTCTCATCCCTATCATCTTCGCTCTTTTATAAAAGCGCGACATCAAAATTAGCTTAAAGTTCATTTTTTAATGAGTATGTTGGTAGAGGAAAGTTATAACTTTTTATGTATAGTTGTTCAATATACAAAAACTTATGTTTCTGCCATAAATATTTGATTAAAGATTGGATGGATTCAATCTTATATTGCAGATCATGCCTGGAGAGAGAGAGAGAGAGAGAGAGAGAGAGAGAGAGAGAGGAGGAAGGATAACTAGAAAGGGGACATTAATCGTCGACTTTTCCAAGTAATTGTAAAGTCATTTAAAAAAAACTATTCTATCATTTGATTATATAAACCTAAATAATAAGGTTTAAAGTTATTGTGCTCCAATAATACACTTAATTGATTTCATCTTTCTTTTTTTAGGTATCATGAGGACTGAAGTTGTCTGAATAGTCATGATTTTTAACATTCAGTGGGTAAACGAAAGCTTTATTGTAATGTTAGTCTTTAACCATTAATTTTCATAAAGTTGTTTATATTGTTTTTTATTATTATTTTCTTTCTATTACCATTCTAATATTTTGCTTTCCCCATTATTTAGTGGTAACAACAACTGGAAAAGTGAATTATTGGATGGTTCCAATGCAACCACTTGGCTAAGAACGATGGAGAATTAGACATATTAGTGGAGGTAATGAACTATAACATGCATTAACATTGTAATTAGTTTGTTAAAGAATCCTTTTATAATTATACATAGAACTTATGAGTTTTTTATATTATTTTTATTTTTTTATGACTTTTTAGCTGCCACAGCCCTTGTTGTATCCTTACTAGCTCTGGTGAAATCTGTTAAAACTTCAGGCATGTTTTTTGACAGTAATCTTGATTATATGGAACCTTTTGATGGTAAACGTTTAACATGTGCAACCTTGTTGGATGTTAAACCTTTTGTACTACTTCTACATGCGTAGATCTGTATGATCTGGTTGTCAATAACTCTAAAGTATGATGCTTATAAGTTGGGAGTTTAAAATAATTAAATTGAAAAATTCAAATATTGCAAAACATAGCTTGTGGAATTTTAGTTGCACATGTGAAAAAGCTAAACTTTAAAAACAAAATCTTTCGATTAAAGCATTGTAGTTTGATCCACATGCACACACACACACACACACACCTAATTATAGCATTGTAAAATCAAAGTACAATGCTTTAATAAGAAAAAAAATTAAAAATCTGTATTTAGTTTTAATAACCCATCCTTTTGGAAACTCCTTGGATCTCAAACATTGGCACCAACTTTAATTTTTGTGTTCTATTACCAGCATGAATTTTGTTTATAACAATGTTTTTTTGACACTTGAATGCAATTTGTTAATGTTAATCACTATAAAAACGTGTGATTTCATGCAAAATGCTTATCAGTGGTATTTGGCTATAGAAGAATAGAAGAGACTATCGAGTTGAACCTAAATAAACTCCACAATCTGAAAGGGATATTAAGTCACATGCAATTCTTGCCTGAACTGTTAATGCAATTCTTGCCTGAACTTTAAATTTTAATTTTTACAGGATAATCAAGCGTCTTGGGCAGTTGGTGAGGTTGAGAAGCCAACAACTAATAAGCTTTTGCTTCAACAAAAGCAATATGTGATTTATAGAACATTTTATTAGCATAAAAAAAATTAACATGAATTTAATTTTATATGAAGCACAAGTTGGGGAATCTCATTTATTTTTGATAGGTTGGTCCTTCAATTTAATTGAATTTTGTGGTTTTGGTTTCAAAAAGAGTTGCTTTGCAATTTTACTCATTGTTTTCAAGCTTATTAAAAAACTTTTGAACCCAATTAAAAATAAAACGAATGTGTTTGGGGTGTGGGTTATCGGTTATGTACTCATTAGGACCAAAATTGTTAGGAAACTTCAAAAGACCTCAAGTGGCAGCACAAAACTTAGTCGACCAAAACTGCTTGGGACTAAAATGAAATATATGTATCTTCTAAAAATAAATGACCCTAAACTTATAGATAAAAAAAAATTATATACGAAATAAAACAAACGCCATCTAGCAACTTTGCCCCATCCGTAGAATGGGTTCACCTACTAGTTATTATTATTAATATGATTATATTTATAATAAGATATTCGTCTATCAAGTTCAACGAAGTATATTATTACCAACTAACTATTGATCTAAAAGAACATTTGATGTACCAATGTAGCAATTGGATTTATTTAGTATTTAAATAAGATCACACATATTTTATTTCAACACATCAGTTGAACACTTCAATATATTTACACTTGTGTTATTTGCGACTATGTATAAATCGGCAAAGCATAAAACCTAAGATTAATAATGTTTCTCTTGAGCTTTAACATCATTATGGTTAATGGTAGGAATAGCAGGAGGCCTTGCTTGATCATACCCAATACAAGAACAGGTTTTCCAAATGCATACATCATATGCATCAAACGGACAAGGAGGTTCAATAAAATCACAGTCGGAATCTTTACTACAAGAACCATGTGCGACTTGTGGGAAGCTCGTCATACCTATTATAACAACAAATATTATATATTTAACATCTAAAATTTTTGAGTATTGATAACATATATATATATATATATATATATATATATGTATATATATATATATATATATATATATATATATATATATATATATATATATATATGTATATGTATATATATATATACATGTTGTGTGTCGTATGTATAAGTTTATTATTTCTAAGAAAAGAATAATTAACCCGCAACATAAATCAACATAATGATGAAATTCATTTTCTTGAGAATTCTCTCCATCTTTGCAAGCAAATGTGTTTTTAATAAGATTTACTATGAAATGATGGTTATATATAGGTATTCTATAGGTTTCATTTATCTAATATTCTTAGATTTCATAAATATTTGCATTTATGACCTATTTGTTATTTGGAAAACGATTTATTCTTGAAACAGTTCTTCCATTGATGTTTGTTGTTTTAATAGGTAGTTATTATAGAGACACTTTGAATTGGACTAGACAGCGTATATAGAAATGTATCTTTTATATATAATGACGATGGACATAACAATTAATAATTCTTTAAGAATATTTTATTTCAAAGAAAAAGTTGTTACCTTATATATATATATATATATATATATATATATATATATATATATATATATATATATATATATATATATGTATGTATGTATATATATATATATATATATATATATATATATAAGTCCTAAAGTTAGCGATCTCATGTGGAGTAGCAGAAGACTCATCAATTTCCCTTAGCTCCTTGTCGAGGACATATTCCTTGTCCTCGTAGTGAGTGACCATCCTGATCTTCCTGATCCAATCATTAAAGTTGGTGCCATCAAAGATGACTCTCCTACAAAGGTTCATGAGAGAGAAAGAGCCGGTAGGGTTTGAGCCAGAAGCATTGTTGGAGGACATCTGAAAAGGAAGAGAGACAAGTTTATATTAGATAAAGAGTCCTTAATAAGACACCCAAATGTAATATTAAGGCTAGGACCCAACACAATATTTTATAACTTAGAAGAGGGATGTCGTAATCCAAGCCATAAAATATTTGAAGGTAGGTAAATGACGATTTACCAATTTCCACCATGAAAAACGAAATAATTATTAGGTTTTAATTGGATTGAAACTCCTAGATATTTTAAGGTTCATTGAACAATTCAATGGCATGTTTAAATCTCGATTATGCCCTTCAAGTTTGTGACTGGGATACCGAGGATCACAAAAAAGGTGTGAATAACCATGCAAATTAACTTGGTACTCTTCATTTTATTACCTAATTGATGTGCCGGTTAATCACACACGCTCCACCGATCTTTGATAAACCTTAAGCCACCCTTTGCCACCCTCGGGAAGTCCAAGTTAGTGTGCCGGTTAACCACACACGCTCCACTAACGACTATAGCAAGGTGCGAAGTGTAATTTAATGGGTTAGCACCAAATTCACATTTTTCCTAAAGTAACTAAGATTGGGAATTCATAAAACATTTAGTTACTTTATATTTATCATTATACTTTTAATGATAATTATAGTCTTTGTCCTACCCGTTCGGCTAACAACCCTCCATTAGTCAAGGAAGCGGTGGGTCAGAGTGGACACCCATTAAGCTGCCATTTTATAGGCAACAACCTTATACCCCCCTTACATACCGGCTTCGTGAATGAGGCCTACTAATGGTAAGACCGACTTGA
This sequence comes from Lactuca sativa, assembly GCF_002870075.4. Lineage (NCBI taxonomy): Eukaryota > Viridiplantae > Streptophyta > Magnoliopsida > Asterales > Asteraceae > Lactuca > Lactuca sativa. Next base: position 36,303,332 of record NC_056625.2, on the reverse strand, counting down.
ACTTAAACACATCTATATTATTAACTTATAATATTATAAAGTATAAGGGTTGAATTTTAACTTTTAAAATTCTAAGGGTTGGAACTAAAGTTTTCTAAAGTGACTTTACAAGTCCCAAAACTTGAGGGCAAGTTTTGAAACTCTTCAAAACTTTTCGACTTCATAACTTATGAGTTTAATATCTTATTAAAATGAAGACTCTTCATTTTGTGTAACCTATGGGCTCTATAATGGCTCTTTTAGAGAAATGACTTTTGGTAATCCATAACTTGAGGACAAATTATGGACTCCATTAATAACATTTAGATCGACAATTACATCATCAAACAATTTGAAAATAATTCCTGTGATCTGTCAAAACTCATAAGCATGAACATTCATATCAAAAAAATTTAAGAATCATATAAACATATATAAAACTTGAAACTTTGATAATAACCTTTGAAATTGGATTAGCATAATCACTACCACACCAAAAACAGGTTTTATAAGTCCAAAATAGTTTTAGGTAATTATTCTAGTCAAATACCAGCAATAAAACTCGAAATTCTGCACTCTGGGCCTCCTACTCGCCGAGTGCAATAACCTACTCGACGAGTAGGACGAAGTTTCACTTGGACTCGTCGATTCCCCCATGGACTCGGCGAGTTCACTGAACAGTTTGTAGATTTTCGACTTTTTTCAGCAATTTGCATCAAGTATAATGAAAACAAGCCTAGGCTTTGATACCACTGATGGGTTTTGAGTATTCTATGTCACACCCCAAAACCGGAACGGCGAAACGTTCGGGGGCGGATGACGTCTTGTACAATATCATAACAATGTAAAGTAGTAAACAAGCAACAACATCATCCATTGCATTAATAGTATAATTTAATACAACTATGTTCTTTGATATTTATAAGACACCAAAAACATGTATCAAAATAAAGACGAGCCTTGAATATGCTCCGTCTTCTCAAAACCTGGTCATCGGTATCTGTCTACTGTCGACCTGAGAATACAAGTTATTTTGAAAGCCTAGATTAGCATTTAAGTTGGTGAGTTCATAAGTATTTTGTGTTCATGTTTGTATAAGTTTGTTGAAAGTGTTTGTAAATGCTTGATGTAAAAGTTTGTATACGTTTGAAAGCTCCTAGAAAATCCTATATTTTCTACTAGTATGAAAAGTAGTCTTGTACCAAGACCCGACTGTTTTGTGTGTTTGTTTCTCTGTAAAAGTGAGTGTTTTTTCCAAGTATTAGAAAAGTAGTCTTCTACCAAGACCCGACTATTTTGTGTGTTTGTTTCTCTGTAAAAGTGAGTGTTTTTCCCAAGTATGACTATCATTACCAAAATATAGTTTGCAATTATCGTTTATGTGAGAAGATCACAATTTGAATGTAATGGGAAAATGCATTTGTATAGTAGTATTGTATATAGCAACTACTGTAGTAATAACTACCTTAAACCAATTGTTTAATTAAGGTAAAATGTGATGAAGTTATAACCATACTTAATTGACTAATGAAACATGACGATGTAAGACGTCGAAAAGATATGACATCTGTCACCCGTAGACTTGCAAGTCCCACTGTAGCGAACAGCACGGTGTAGGATAGTCAGTCCCGTATAGATCTATACACAAACTCATGCTCTCCCTCCAGGAGATTCTGGTTACAAAACGTGACACAAAAAATTTGTTGCCATGTCATGAAGTAGTGACACAACAAACGTGATAGTGTTCCCTTAATGTACTTGTATAGTGATAGTGTGTAGTAATCGCCTAAACTATACCTATTATAGTTTACTAGTAATTTCTGTAGTTTGAATGAATGAATCTACACCTTTGTTACCCAAAGGTATTGAACTGATTGATAGTACTTTTATATCTACATAAAAATAGATAATATATATGTAACGGCCCAATTTTCACATCCAAAATTTTCGTTTTTAAAACATTACTTTAGAAAACGTTAATAATTAAAAACATTGTTTGATCAAACCACAACACAACGTAAACGTTTAACATGTGCAACCTTGTTGGATGTAAAACCTTTTGTATTACTTCTACATGCGTAGATCTGTATGATCTGGTTGTCAATAACTCTAAAGTATGATGCTTATAAGTTGGGAGTTTAAAATAATTAAATTGAAAACTTCAAATATTGCAAAACATAGCTTGTGGAATTTTAGTTGCACATGTGAAAAAGCTAAACTTTAAAAACTAAATCTTTCAATTAAAGCATTGTAGTTTGATCCACATGCACACACACACACACACACCTAATTATAGCATTGTAAAATCAAAGTACAATGCTTTAATAAGAAAAAAAAATTAAAAATTTGTATTTAGTTTTAATAACCCATCCTTTTGGAAACGCCTTGGATCTCAAACATTGGCACTAACTTTAATTTTTGTGTTCAATTACCAGCATGCATTTTGTTTATAACAATGTTTTTTTGACACTTGAATGCAATTTGTTAATGTTATCCACTATGAAAATGTGTGATTTCATGCAAAACGCTTATCAGTGGTATTTGGCGATAGAAGAATAGAAGAGACTGTCAAGTTGAGCCTAAATAAACTCCACAATCTGAAAGGGATATTAAGTCACATGCAATTCTTGCCTGAACTGTTAATGGAATTGTTACAGAGTAGGTTCTTACTTGTACCCAATAATACATGAATAATTGCGTTAAAAGAAACATTTTTTTGTTTTTAAATTTTAATTTTTACAGGATAATCAAGCGTCTTGGGCAGTTGGTGAGGTTGAGAAGCCAACAACTAATAAGCTTTTGCTTCAACAAAAGCAATATGTGATTTATAGAACATTTTATTAGCATAAAAAAATTAGCATAAATTTAATTTTATATGAAGCACAAGTTGGGGAATCTCATTTATTTTTGATAGGTTGGTCCTTCAATTCAATTGAATTTTGTGGTTTTGGTTTCAAAAAGAGTTGCTTTGCAATTTTACTCATTGTTTTCAAGCTTATTAAAAAACTTTTGAACCCAATTAAAAATAAAACGAATGTGTTTGGGGTGTGGGTTATCGGTTATGTACTCATTAGGACCAAAATTGTTAGGAAACTTCAAAAGAACTCAAGTGGCAGCACAAAACTTAGTCAGACCAAAAATGCTTGGGACTAAAATGAAATATATGTATCTTCTAAAAAGAATTGACCTTAAACTTATAGATTAAAAAAAATTATATACGAAATAAAACAAACGCCATCTAGCAACTTTGCCCCATCCGTAGCATGGGTTCACCTACTAGTTATTGTTTATAATATGACTATATTTATAATAAGATATTCGGCTATCAAGTTCAACGAAGTATATTATTACCAACTAACTATTGATCTAAAAGAACATTTGATGTACCAATGTAGCAATTGGATTTACTTAGTATTTCAATAAGATCACACATATTTTATTTCAACACATCAGTTGAACACTTCAATATATTTACACTTGTGTTATTTGCGACTATGTATAAATCGGCAAAGCAAAAAACCTAAGATTAATAATGTTTCTCTTGAGCTTTAACATCATTATGGTTAATGGTAGGAATAGCAGGAGGCCTTGCTTGATCATACCCAATACAATAACAGGTTTTCCAAATGCATACAGCATATGCATCAAACGGACAAGGAGGTTCAATAAAATCACAGTCGGAATCTTTACTACAAGAACCATGTGCAACTTGTGGGAAGCTCGTCATACCTATTATAACAACAAATATTATATATTTAACATCTAAAATTTTTGAGTATTGATAACATATATATATATATATATATATATATATATATATATATATATACATGTTGTGTGTCGTATGTATAAGTTTATTATTTCTAAGAAAAGAATAATTAACCCGCAACATAAATCAACATAATGATGAAAGTCATTTTCTTGAGAATTCTCTCCATCTTTGCAAGCAAATGTGTTTTTAATAAGATTTACTATGAAATGATGGTAATATATAGGAATTCTATAGGTTTCATTTATCTAATATTCTTAGGTTTCATAAATATTTGCATTTATGACCTATTTGTTATTTGGAAAACGATTTATTCTTGAAACAGTTCTTCCATTGATGTTTGTTGTTTTAATAGGTAGTTATTATAGAGACACTTTGAATTGGACTAGACAGCGTGTATAGAAATGTATCTTTTATATATAATGACGATGGACATAACAATTAATAATTCTTTAAGAATATTTTATTTCAAAGAAAAAGTTGTTACCTTATATATATATATATATATATATATATATATATATATATATATATATATATATATATATATATATATAAGTCCTAAAGTTAGCGATCTCATGTGGAGTAGCAGAAGACTCATCAATTTCCCTTAGCTCCTTGTCGAGGACATATTCCTTGTCCTCGTAGTGAGTGACCATCCTGATCTTCCTGATCCAATCATTAAAGTTGGTGCCATCAAAGATGACTCTCCTACAAAGGTTCATGAGAGAGAAGGAGCCGTTAGGGTTTGAGCCAGAAGCATTGTTGGAGGACATCTGAAAAGGAAGAGAGACAAGTTTATATTAGATAAAGAGTCCTTAATAAGACACCCAAATGTAATATTAAGGCTAGGACCCAACACAATATTTTATAACTTAGAAGAGGGATGTCGTAATCCAAGCCATAAAATATTTGAAGGTAGGTAAATGACGATTTACCAATTTCCACCATGAAAAACGAAATAATTATTAGGTTTTAATTGGATTGAAACTCCTAAATATTTTAAGGTTAATTGAACAATTCAATGGCATGTTTAAATCTCGATTATGCCCTTCAAGTTTGTGACTGGGATACCGAGGATCACAAAAAAGGTGTGAATAACCATGCAAATTAACTTGTTACTCTTCATTTTATTACCTAATTGATGTGCCGGTTAACCACACACGCTCCACCGATCTTTGATAAACCTTAAGCCACCCTTTGCCACCCTCGGGAAGTCCAAGTTAGTGTGTCGGTTAACCACACACGCTCCACTAACGACTATAGCAAGGTGCGAAGTGTAATTTAATGGGTTAGCACCAAATTCACATTTTTCCTAAAGTAACTAAGATTGGGAATTCATAAAACATTTAGTTACTTTATATTTATCATTATACTTTTAATGATAATTATAGTCTTTGTCCTACCCGTTCGGCTAACAACCCTCCATTAGTCAAGGAAGCGGTGGGTCAGAGTGGACACCCATTAAGCTGCCATTTTATAGGCAACAACCTTATACCCCCCTTACATACCGGATTCGTGAATGAGGCCTACTAATGGTAAGACCGACTTGAACTTATACACATCTATATTATTAACTTATAATATTATAAAGTATAAGGGTTGAATTTTAACTTTTAAAATTCTAAGGGTTGGAACTAAAGTTTTCTAAAGTGACTTTACAAGTCCCAAAACTTGAGGGCAAGTTTTGAAACTCTTCAAAACTTTTCAACTTCATAACTTATGAGTTTAATATCTTATTAAAATGAAGACTCTTCATTTTGTGTAACCTATGGTTTCTATAATGGCTCTTTTAAAGAAATGACTTTTGGTAATCTATAACTTGAGGACAAATTATGGACTCCATTAATAACATTTAGATCGACAATTACATCATCAAACAATTTGAAAATAATTCCTATGATCTGTCAAAACTCATAAGCATGAACATTCATATCAAAAAAATTTAAGAATCATATAAACATATATAAAACTTGAGACTTTGATAATAACCTTTGAAATTGGATTAGCATAATCACTACCACACCAAAAACAGGTTTTATAAGTCCAAAATAGTTTTAGGTAATTATTCTAGTCAAATACCAGCAATAAAACTCGAAATTCTGCACTCTGGGCCTCCTACTCGCCGAGTGCAATAACCTACTCGACGAGTAGGACGAAGTTTCACTTGGACTCGTCGATTCCCCCATGAACTCGGCGAGTTCACTGAACAGTTTGTAGATTTTCGACTTTTTTCAGCAATTTGCATCAAGTATAATGAAAACAAGCCTAGGCTTTGATACCACTGATGGGTTTTGAGTATTCTATGTCACACCCCAAAACCGGAACGGCGGAAACGTTCGGGGGCGGAGGACGTCTTGTACAGTATCATAACAATGTAAAGTAGTAAACAAGCAACAACATCATCCATTGCATTAATAGTATAATTTAATACAACTGTGTTCTTTGATATTTATAAGACACCAAAAACATGTATCAAAATAAAGATGAGTCTTGAATTTGCTCCGTCTTCTTAAAACCTGGTCATCGGTACCTGTCTACTGTCGACCTGAGAATACAAGTTATTTTGAAAGCCTAGATTAGCATTTAAGTTGGTGAGTTCATAAGTATTTTGTGTCCATGTTTGTATAAGTTTGTTGAAAGTGTTTATAAATGCTTTATGTAAAAGTTTGTATACTTTTGAAAGCTCCTAGAAAATCCTATATTTTCTACTAGTATGAAAAGTAGTCTTGTACCAAGACCCGACTGTTTTGTGTGTTTGTTCTCTGTAAAAGTGAGTGTTTTTCCCAAGTATTAGAAAAGTAGTCTTCTACCAAGACCCGACTATTTTGTGTGTTTGTTTCTCTGTAAAAGTGAGTGTTTTTCCCAAGTATGACTATCATTACCAAAATATAGTTTGCAATTATCGTTTATGTGAGAAGATCACAATTTGAATGTAATGGGAAAATGCATTTGTACAGTAGTATTGTATATAGCAACTACTGTAGTAATAACTACCTTAAACCAATTGTTTAATTAAGGTAAAATGTGATGAAGTTATAACCATACTTAATCGACTAATGAAACATGATGATGTAAGACGTCGAAAAGATATGACATTTGTCACCCGTAGACTTGCAAGTCCCACTGTAGCGAACAGCACGGTGTAGGATAGTCAGTCCGGTATAGATCAATACACAAACTCACGCTCTCCCTACAGGAGATTCTGGTTACAAAACGTGACACAAAAAATTTGTTGCCATGTCATGAAGTAGTGACACAACAAACGTGATAGTGTTCCCTTAATGTACTTGTATAGTGATAGTGTGTAGTAATCTCCTAAACTATACCTATTATAGTTTACTAGTAATTTCTGTAGTTTGAATGAATGAATGTACACCTTTGTTACCCAAAGGTATTGAACTGATTGATAGTACTTTTATATCTACATAAAAAATAGATAATATATATGTAACGACCCAATTTTCACGTCCAAAATTTTCGTTTTTAAAACATTACTTTAGAAAATGTTAATAATTAAAAACATTGTTTGATCAAACCACAACACAACGTAAACCATGTCTAACAGCCAAATCATACAACCAATCGAAATATCAAAGTATAAATCCCATAGAAATCTAGTGAATGCGGAAACCAGTGTGTGTGCATGATGTGCCGCTACCGCGCCGGCTCCTTCCCCTTTCATGAAGAGGTACCTGAAACCAAAACTGTAAACTGTAAGCACAAAGCTTAGTGAGTTCCCCCATCGTACCACATACCATACAAACACATAACATACATACTGCCAGGCTATTCTGGGGTGCCTGTCTACCCGGTACGGCCATTCTGGGGTGCCGACTACCCGTGCGGCCATTCTGGGGTGCCGTCCTACCCGTGTCAAGCCATTCTGGGGCGCTGACCTACCCATGTCAAGCCATTCTGGGGTGTTGACTACCCTTCGGTCCTAACAACCGAACCTTAGGGACTATTTCACCCCTACTACTACTATCACATTTAAACATAACATAAACATATTATCAGACATATCTGGGGTGCCTGAACTACCCTTCGGTCCTAACAACCGAACCCGGGGACTGGTCCCCTCCTACTACCTCTATCGCATAAAACATACCAAGCCAGCATGAAAACACATCATCACATATTGTCAGACGTATCTGGGGTGTCTGACTACCCTTCGGTCCTAACAACCGAACTCTACTACTTTCACATACAACATATCATGCTAGCATATAACATATCAGGTAGTAGCAATCCTAGATGATATCACAAAGACAATCATCTATCATACGAACCCTACTGGTGGGCCGACATTGTGGCCGTAGACCCACCGCTACTGCAAGGTAACTCATCTCGAAGTAGCTGCTGATCTGATCGGGAACTGACTGTCTACTGCTGTTGCTGCTGCTCCGGAAATCCTTCGGCTGCAACTCCCACAACATACTCAATCAATCACTGCTAACTGACCTTTGGGTAAAATGACCATTTTACCCCTGGTCATGCCCTAAGTCAAAGTCAGAGTCAACTTTCAGTTGACCTGACTCGCCGAGTTGGCTCGCCAACTCGCCGAGTCCCTGTTCAATCGACTGACCTGGGTCCCGTTTCTACTCATCGAGTTAGGCGTTGACTCGACGAGTTCTCCTTCCAAACTGATTGTTCAAGTCCTTCATCCTACACGCCGAGTTGTATGAACAACTCGGCGAGTTCATCTTTATCTGATGAACACTTATGATGCGACTCGCCGAGTTGTATGAACAACTCGCCGAGTCTCTTCTTGATCTAAGAAGATTGCCTTGGACTCGCCGAGTCAAGGCATTGACTCGCCGAGTTCCTTCATGGGTGGGTTCGGCTTCCAACTCACTGAGTCACACCCTGTGACTCACTACTCACACTCGACACAACGAAAAGGGGACAACTCGGAGACTCGCGAGCAGACTCGCCGAGTCAGATGAACGACTCGCCGAGTCGTTACCATGCAATCACTATATACGCGATGCTGCTCAATTCCAGTCCATGCCATTCATAGATCTGGGTTCCTAGAGCATGAATAGCACGTAAAGTTTCTTTACGTGTAAATATTCCTCAATGAGAGTTTAAGGGTTCAAAATGCACCAAAAGGGGTAGATCTAGGGTGTACAAGCAACATGGGTCCATAAAGGCAGTGGATCCAAGCTCCTGGAGCTCGATTCCACCTAGATCTAGAGGCTAATCAGCCTAAAACAAACCCTCCACATACACAAGCTTGGAAATGGGTCAAGAAGGACTCTAATGGGGCCATAAGCATGAAAACATGGGGGAAAACGAGCCATACCTTAGTGAACACTCTGAGATAGCTCAAGGATGCTTGACCTCCTCTTCTTCTTCTTGATCTCCTCTCCTTCTCACTCCCCAAGCTTCAAGACGACACACCAATAGCTTCAAATCCACAAGAACGGGGCTTAGAACGAGGTATAGGGCTCTGAGGGTGAATGGGGGCTGGCTTGGGGCGGAAATGAGAGATTAAATAGGATGCAACCCCCTGAAACTTAGGGTTTCATCCAACAGTGGTGACTCGCCGAGTCCAGGATATGGACTCGCCGAGTCGCCAACTTAAACATGTCCCGGGTCCCGTCTCTACTCGGCGAGTCGGACCTATAACTCGCCGAGTCCAAGGCTAAAAATGGAAAATACTCAAATAAGATTTGCGTACCAGGAACCGGGTGCTACAATATAACTAAGATTTAAATGAGCTTCTGACAGATAACCGATAGTCTAAGTCCACATCCAAACAAGGAAAAGGAAGTAAAGCGAGTTATCAGTCCTAAGTCCTTTAAACATTATTTACATAATTATATCTATGTAGTCATGATTTTAACAATATATAAGTTTTAAAAAGAAGTTTTGAAATACATTTGAAGAGTTTAACAATTTGAATAAATATTGATGACTTGATGTCAGTTTATAAAACGATTTGAAACAGTTTGTTTGATAACACAGTTTGAAGTATAAGAAATCCTTTGTTTGATAGTTTTAAATCACATGTGATTGATTTCATAACTATAATGTTTTCTACTTGTATTCCCCCCATAAAAGCATTTAAAATCAGTAAAAGATAAGTTAAGGGGTATGAACTCACCTGTAGTGAGTGATCTAGCAAGAAAGACAGATAGAGGATGCTAAGTGTCAAGTGAAGTCTCGAGCACAAACGGATCCTATTAGGCGTATAATGACACACATATATGTATATAATTAGTGTTTAAGCAAATAATCATGATAGAGTTTATTCATAAGTAAAGTTACTGTCTTGTGTCAGTTATTTACTGTTGTTTCACTTTGCATACTCGAATTTTGACGGTTGTCACAATCTACTATCTCGGTCAGAGATAATGGATTTTGGTACACCGTGCAGTCATACTATCATTTACTAAGAAGATTTTGAGAAGATAGCATTTGTGTTAATTGCATTCTCAAATTCGATTATGATTACGGTATCCCTCTTCATAGTTCGAATTGTGAGAAATTGCAAATAGTTTGAACATTCGGGACTTACTGTCGTAAGTTCTAGAAAAGTTTAGACACACATATGAGTTTTCCTTTAGAAAGGTGTATGAGCTTAGATAAAGGCTTATCGAAGCACCTCATATCAGAAATTTGAACTTTGGTAAGAAAGTCAATAATTATTGATTTCTAGAAGTCCAGCTGATTTCTGGTTACATGTCAAACCTAGCGGGAGCATAAATGTTATGCTAGTAAAAATATAATTATCATGATAGTTGGAGCATGATTATTATGTTAAGTGTTTCAGGATAGCAATACTAGCTATAGGAAACAAAGGTTAAGAATTTTGCAAAGTTGCAAAATTTGAAAAGTTGTTTCGCTATAGTAAGGGAGAGGATACTTATACTTTATTTTGAATCTAAAGGCTTAGATTGAAATATTAATCAATCTTAGTCGTGAGCATATATGAAAACCATGTTGAAGTGTTTCCACATTGAAAATTCTATATGGAAATATTACAGCAAGAGACTGGTCTAGTTTCATGTCTTTATGTAAGACATTATGGATCGTATCCCATATGCTTTGGGTATAGGATCGATTGCATATGTTATAATACTCACGTGTTCTAATTGTCCAAATACCTAGAGCATTAAGAGGACTAGAACCAGATATGACTAAAGTTATTAAACAATTGTCAAGGATGATCTATGGTTCGCTAAGGATTGATCGCTTGAAGTTGGAAGTATAGTAATGAATGGAATATATTGACATTATTATAAATAGGTAGGATTCTGTTTAAAATGAATTGTCATATGGTAAATATGGAAATGTTTCCACAATGGGATATGGATATTAAGAATCTATGTGTAAGATAGAAACTTTTGTGCAAGACGGATGTTCAAAGGAATGTACTTTAAATGTGACACTTCATTTCCATGGAATTGTCTTGTAAAAATCTCCAATGAAATGCTTTATGATGTAATTGGCAAAGTCTTTGTGACTTTGGTGCCTTGACATTACAAAAGGGTCATTACATATAAGTTTAGACTCTAACGGATTCTAGAAGTGGCAATAATTAGTTATTCTTACACTAGTGATAAGGATTAGGGATTGTGAAATGAGTATCATTGGAAAATTGGTTCAATTGATATATTTCACAAACAAAGGACCATAGGCAAACATAGTGTGTATGCTTGGTGCATGGCATAACTATTGTTATAATTCAAGTATTAAGTTGATTAATCAAAACATTATGCAATGAATAATCTACCCTAATAAATAAGAATGATTTTGCCACATGTCATTCTCTCATTCAATTGGTCACATGTCATTTTGTCATAATTTTGAGATATATTTAATTTCTACTTCTCATTTTTTTCCAATATATCATTAATTTAGTTTCCATAAATTAAACAAACCATAATGACTATTAATTTTATATTTTAAATTTTAAATTTAAATTTCAAATTCAAATAAATTTACAGTTTAAACCTTTGTGTTTAACATTGTATTATAATTATCCTGTTTAGTACACGGGTATGATAAGTAAACATACAATTTTAATTTATTTATTTTTTGCATGTTTTTTTTCTCATAATTTTTATTTATTTCAAATTTCAAATTCAAATAAACTTCTCATTTAATCGTTCATATTCAACATTTTGTTCTAATCAACCCGTATAATATACGGGTATTACAACTAGTGTATAATCAATATGGTGATTAAATATTAAGTGTTTTATTTATATTCAAAAGTTTTGAGACCATATTGGATTAGATTATTTTTGTGTTTCACTTCGCATGTTTTAACTTCCCAAATAATAAGATTATTCGAACATCCACCGTCAATCATACTTTGGAAGTAAGTAATGAGGTAAGACTGTCATGAATCCGTCTGTAGATTGTCTAAGTGTTTAGACATAGCACAAGTTTAATGCAGTGTTCATGAGTACTCCTTTAAAAAGATTTGAGTATTGGATTAAAACCACGCTCACATGAACCACTTCATGGATTTTATCACGAATGACTGTGAGATGATAATATCTTATATTCTTGAAATTGAGACATATGAGTCGCAGTTTACAAGTCGGTTGCACAATGATGATATGTAAACGCACCATTAACTTTGTGTTATAAAACATATTGTTGTGTGTGATCTGATGAGTAAATAGAGCAAGCATATGAGTCAAATTTTATCTTTTCCTTTTTCCCTAAGAGGGATAAAAGCGATATATGTGGGCCCCTCGATGATTTAGTGATGACAACCCTAAGCGCTTGGCCAAGCCTGGACTTATTTGATTTGTTCAATTATCCGGTCGTCATAAATCGGAAATCGGGAAACAACACATGGACATAGAGAATGATTATAATCCATGTCTCATGTCCATACGATATCTAGAATGGAGGAATATATGATCCCTTATCTAGTGGATGCATTATTGATCAGAGTTGACAGCGGTCTTTAGAGAGCTACGATTGATAATCGGATTTTAAGTCGTACTTGCAATATTAATTATTAGACTTATCCAAGTGGGAGACTGTTCGATTATGTGTCTAAACTCATAACTATAATTGGTATGTACTTGACCCAATATGTAATACCGTAAATTTTCGAAAACAAAATTTTCATTTAAAATCACATAATTGTGATAATGCATTTCACAAGAATCTCATTTGTTAAGTTTACAGTTCAAAACTCCATAAATATTTGGTTAAAATCCAAGATCCTCAGTAACATAACTCCTTCACTGGTGTGTACAATCAAACCGGTGCCTTCCCGCGATCTTGAGAAGAACCTAAAACACATAACACATAACACGATAAGCACAAAGCTTAGTGAGTTCCCCAAAATACCACATATATCAGATTAGCCACTCGAGCCTATAACACTGTAAGACCCTCTGGTCTATGTGTCTCAGTGGGACCTTCCAATCCTACGGTTCATTGGACCCTTCGGTCCCATTGCTCGTTGGACCCTCTGGTCCAGTCTCAGTGAGAACTCTCCGGTCTCATAGCTCATTGTACCCTCTGGTCCGGTCTCAGCATCACATAATATAGCATAAATATATATCACACAGACAATGCACAACTCAAATAAGCACATAAGACCCTCTGGTCATACATAACTACCACTCTAGGTACAATTTAGTGAGAAAACTCACCTGGCAAGCACCAAGTAAATAACCTCGCACCCGAATCTCGAACTAGCCTTCGCCTAACACAAGGAATGAATATATCTAATCAATACTCTTTTACACGACCCTAATAATTGAAGTCTATTCTTTCTTTCTCTAATTCACTAATTGGGTAAAATACCATTTTACCCCTCCATGGTCTCTATTACTCATGTTGACCAAACCCCTGAGTCAATAGAAGTCAAACTCGAGTCAACAGTCCAAGTTTGACCCGACTCGTCGAGTGCACTTACTTATGCAACTTGTCGAGTCCACTCACATCCTCAGAAGTCTCGTGAAGGTCCAACTCAGCTCGTCGATTTGACCCCCAACTCACCGAGCTATCGCATGATCAAGCTCATTGGGACAAACCCTCACCGACTCGTCGAGTCATCCTATGAACTCGGCGAGTTCCTTCGCTCTGATTTCCCATTCAGACGTCCAAATCCATATCTATCATTCCAAACCCTAGATCTAGCCCCCTAGGGTCCAAAAGTCATGTCAAGCTCAGATCTTTATGTCCATGCATGGCATATGGTGCTCTAATTTCCCAAAACAATTCCAACAAGGTGCTTGCACACTATAACTCTTGTATGGCTGGGTAAAGCTTGTAACTTTGGGACTCTCTGGACCTCACAAGGTCCAAATCTAAAGTCTAGACCACAAAAGGGACCTTATGCACTCAAAGCCCCAACAATAGGTGGTAAAAATCCCTAACTACCACCAACATGAGATCTAGTCACCATAAGGTGAAAGGTGAGCACTTTTTACCTTTCTCGAAAGCTTCTAGACAAGATAACCTCAGATCTACTGGCCTCCTTCATGTTCCTTGATTGAATCCGACCCTTTACTTTAATAAGAAATGCACCAAACACTCAAATGCTAGCTCAAACTCTCTTTAAGCTTTATTGTTGTATAGGGTTTCTCTCAGGTTGAAAGAATGGTTAGTGAGCCGCAATTGAGGCTGCAGGTTCCCTTATATAGGCCCCCAACCCCGGGAAATTAGGGTTTCTCTGTCCAACACCTACTCGGCGAGTCAGCTCTTTGACTCGTCAAGTCCACTCATTAATTCCACGTGGACAACTCGTACTCGACGAGTTAGACTCACAACTCGCCGAGTCATTCCATGAATCTCAAAGTTAACACATGATAATGCACCTAAAAGTCCGGATGTTACAATTCTCCCCCACTTGAATTAGATTTCGCCCTCGAAATCGCTTCTCAACGTCACATAGATGGAACATAAAAACCCAAAAGGTACCACCGAGAGGATCGCATACCACACAACTCACTTCCCCATGGACACCTGAAACCAAAAAGGAACTCCCAATCAAAGAAGAGTACATACCCTTTTTCCGCTTCAATACCCCCTTCTAACTCACCAGAATCTAAAAACTCTAGCGGCCAGTCACACTGCCAAACCGCCCTCTCAAGCTATCTCCATGTTATTCGCTCCTCGAATAACCGACCTTGGAAACTCATTTCCCCTCTGATTCTCTCGTTGCAACTGATACAGACAAGACAAAGCCCAAAATTTTGCCACCGATCACTCACACCAGGCATACTAAGCGCTCCATATCCTACTCAAAGGAGCGAAAGGGGTCACGCTACACCAGGGACCCATCCACTGAACTGCCATCTAAAACCAATCTAAACAAAGAACTCTCAACACCCTGCCCTCAAACTCAAGAAAAGATCATGCTTGCTCAGAAGCATCCTCTGACATCTAACAGTCGTAAGCCTCAGCTCCCTCTCAGCTATCCCTTTCAACACTGAGCACCAGGTCAACTCTCGTCTCCACAGTTGAACTTCCAAAGGTTACCCTTTTCATGTCCCAAACGTCTCACTGACTTCCTTCTCACAACAACTATCTCAGCCCATTATGACACACAAGTCACGAAGTTCACTTTACCTCAAGCAGATACGGAAATCGTCTCACCCTCGACCTCTGTCGTCTACTACTCATTAGTTCCATGCGCCTCGCGGTCCTTTCCATACAAGCGAACTAACCCACTTAGGTCTAAGAAATCAGATGGCACACAATACCCCTCAAATTAAATTCACGACCCGCAACCCACGCGTACCTCACTTCTCTGATTCCCCTGATTGCGGTCTCTGCAGCCGAACTCAGAATATAATGATTCCCGACAATTAGGGAGACCTCTGTCTCTCTCCTGGCCTGGCCATTGGGTCCCCAAAGACTCGATCCAATAAGGCTACTCAAGAGTAAGAACTCTCCTGCGTCATGCTCTGACTAACGAATAACACGGCTCCCCGCAGCACCACGACACTCTCTCCCTGGCTAGTGAGTACTACGGCTCCCCGCAGTATCACAACACCCTCTCGTTGACTAGTGAGTACTATGTCTCCCCGCAGTATCACAACACCCTTTCACTGACTAGTGAGTACTACAGCTCCCCGCAGTATCACAACACCCTCTCATTTACTATTGACTACTACGGCTCCCCACAATATCACAACACCCTCTCGCTGACTATTGAGCAGTACGGCTCCCCGCAGTATCACAACACCCTCTCGCTGACTAGTGAGTACTACGGCTCCCCGCAGTTTCACAACACTCTCGCTGACTAGTGAGTACTACGGCTCCCCGCAGTATCACAACACCCTCTCGCTGACTAGTGAGTACTATGGCTCGCCACAGTATCACAACACCCTCTCTTATCACCCCACAATCTCATTCTCAGGTCATTACTTTATTGTGTTCACTAACCCACGCTTTGGGGCCCAACATAGATAGGTACACACACACCCACCCTGGCTAAGCATTACTACTCCTGACGACCACCGTCAGGACAAAACACTTTTTCTCGCTGCAATTAATATTCTTAGATAAACCCGCTTGATGTCAATTAGCTGAAAGGGCTCCCACTGGAACCGAAAACACCTGATACACCACTTGCCATTTCATAAATCCAGTCTCAAGATATTCTAAAATTCGGGCATTATACTCGGATACCTCGGTACACCATTACAGATCCTCACGATGTCTTTCCTCAACCACTGATCTCCTACTTACGACATCATACTCAGATACGGATATACATCCTTCCAGAATCTCATAACACAATCGAAACATCAGAATATTCGAACTCTCAATTGAACATGGAGGAAACGTCAACGACTCAGAACATATTTGACGAACATCCGGAACTCCCTCCTCTATTGTTCAAAATCCCATGCAAGAATACACATACCGACCCCGAATGCTGGTTGCCCAATCAACTTCTACCCAACCCAGAGAGCATATAACAATTCGTACATTGAACCCAAAATTCCCATCCGCTGAAACTATCCTTACAAGCCTCCCACCTAGAATTTGTCATTACAATCCTGTGGAATTCCTAGCCACCCTAAGATCTACGACCAACGGCCACCTACAGAGGGGACACTCATCCTTTCCTGAACACACACAACGTGAACTATCTCGTTTTTCACCTCGCCTCGACCACCAATAACCCTGGTCTCATGAATCCGAACCGTAGATCTCCATAATCGTTTTTCTAACCGCACTTGAACGGATCGCTGATCCCCTCAATAGAATACCCAATTCTCCCCCACTCAGGGTTCGAACCATCACCGATAGGCATGCCAACAATCTATTCCACAGACTGTTTAACTAGGTATGCCACACTTGACTCTTGAAACTTACCACATACACTCGATGATCTTCCAATAGAGACCAAGCAACTCGAAACATCCCGAACCTCAGGTAAAATCCTTGAAAACTTCCCATCGGGCCATCCAAAATCTCAAACTGTCACACTGTCAGACATCTCAACTGTCCCTTAGTAGCCATGGATCTCAGTCCGAAAATAATGAACTACCACACTCCTCATCTCTGATTCCTCGACTAGCCTCCTATTGCAGGAATCAAGAAAAGTAAGAGGCCTTACTCCCACAGCCGATGCACAATGCAGACTTCAAGGGCCACCGCCCCAATATACTCCTCGCGTTCACCGGGAACTGCTGCTAAGAGTATGCCTCCCTCAATAAGGCATCTCCTTGTTCTCTTCCATTTTAGTCCCACTGATGACTCTCCCATGGTATAAAAATACCTCGCAACATCGTGCTACCCAAATGCTTTGGCGAAAAGGTTGCAACTCTATGCTACCTCATGGGGTTTACCTCCCAACTCTGAACCTGGAAGCTCGTTACCTCTTTTGCTTCCCCCAGAAAATGAGGACAACACAACTCTTGTCACAGAAGGTGACGTCTCATCCATCGGTCGATTGCTCAACTCAGACCGCGACTCTCCAATAAGCATTATCTCTACTCATCCCTGAGTCTTGCGACTCCAATTGACACTTCACCAAGAATCCATCGGAACTAACTCGGTCTCCCCCTCAAGGTATGCTCCGTTGAAACTCGTTCAACATGGCCCTCTGGCCCCATACTCTATCGCATCTGATCTCAGTCAAATCAATCACGATGGGGTAACTAGAAAAAAGGCACAAGCAGTATCATGTATAAATCATGGTACTCAACCCATGTTATCTCTTCTCAATCTGCCACAAATCATTGTACTTGAACCATGACATCACCCCCTCGATTTGCTACAAATCATGGTACTCGAACCATGACATCACCTCTCGATCTACTACAAATCATGGTACTCGAACCATGACATCACCTCTCGATCTGCTACTTAAAACCTTCGGAATGCTCCCTGCATCAAGTATGGGTTCTCTTCTTTAAGTAGTACGGGCACATACTACTTGCCACATCTAACCATACTTTCTACACCGACCATCCCAGAGTGCCTAAGTAGCTGCTCAACCTTCTCGATCACCAATCCCATCATGCGTGTTCGCTTCCCAACGAAATGCTCTACTTTGTCAGCATACTCATCTGACTAAGGTCACCCCTAGGCTCTTTCTAGGTTCTCACACTTCTCCGCCATCAGCTGTTGAAGAACTCCTTATGATGCCAGCCATCTACCTCCTGAATATCGTCATATTCTCTTGGTAGCTGACTCCCATCATCGAGAGCTCCACAAATCACTAATCAAGCAGCATTCCGGCATCGAATAATCTCCACCATCACGTAAAATCACTCTAGGTTACAACACTATTTGCTCTACTAACACTCAACAAGTGTCACCGAAATAAAGCAACTCTACCCCACATGGGCATCTAACTACTCTCTCAGTAGGCTCCTCTGATGCTCATCTAGGTACCTCTCCTAGATTACTCCTCTACTAGAAGCTACATCTCTAAAATATTCAGGCTGGATACTCTTACTCAGCACATACTCGAAAGCACATCACAGATAACAGCAACTCCTAGGCTAAGGCATCACAAATCAGGCCACTCTAGTCCAAAAATATGAAATACCTAGACTATCCTCTATCTTGCAGAATATCACAAAATATCTCATAACACAAAAGTAGGGTATTTTGGGAAATCACCGTTCAGGCTCTGGCTAATTGTACACACTTCTCCAACTCATTTTCTCTTAAACTCTTTCTCATTTTTATAAAATTTTATCTCTTTTAAAAAATCCTTCTCAAATCCTCAGTTTGAGTTCAAACACGCCCGGAAGTGCATTTGAATCCCTCAAACCAAGGCTCTGATACCAACTTGTAACACCGTAAATTTTCGAAAAAAAAAATTTCATTTAAAATCACATAATTCTCATACTGCATTTCACAAGAATCTCATTTGTTAAGTTTACAATTCAAAACTCCATAATTGTTTGGTTAAAATCTAGGATCCTCAAAAACATAACTCCTTCACTGGTGTGTACAATCAAGCCGGTGCCTTCTCGCGATCCTGAGAACAACCTGAAACACATAACACATAACACGGTAAGCACGAAGCTTAGTGAGTTCCCCAAAATACCACATATATCACATTAGCCACTCGAGGCTATAACACTGTAAGACCCTCCGGTCTATGCGTCTCAGTGGGCCCTTCTAGTCCCACGGTTCGTTGGACCCTCCGGTCTGGTCTGGTTGGGACCCTCCAATCCCATGGCTCGTTGGACCCTCTGGTCCAGTCTCAGTGAGAACCCTCCGGTCTCATAGCTCATTGGACCCTCTGGTCCGGTCTTAGCATCACAAAATATAGCATAAATATATATCACACAGACAATGCACAACTCAAGTAAGCACATAAGACCCTCTGGTCATACATAGCTACCACTCTAGGTACAATTTAGTGAGAAAACTCACCTGGCAAGTAGCAAGTAAATAACCTCGCAACCGAATCTCGAACTAGCCTTCGCCTAACACAAGGAATGAATATCTATAATCAATACACTTTTACACGACCCTAATAATTGAAGGCTATTCTTTCTCTCTCTAACTCTCTAATAGGGTAAAAGACCATTTTAACCCTCCATGGTCTCTATTACTCATGTTGACCAAACCCCTGAGTCAACAGAAGTCAAACTCGAGTCAACAGTCCGAGTTTGACCCGTCTCGTCGAGTGCACTTGTGCAACTCATCGAGTCCACTCACATCCTCAAAAGTCTCGTGAAGGTCCAAGTCAGCTCGTCCAGTTGATCCCCCAACTCGTCGAGCTATCGCATGATCAAGCTCATTGGGACAAACCCTCACCAACTCGTCGAGTCAGCCTATGGACTCGGCGAGTTCCTTCGCTCTGATTTCCCATTCAGACGTCCAAATCCATATCTATCATTCCAAACCCTAGCTCTAGCCTCCTAGGGTCCAAAAGTCATGTCAAGCTCTGATCTTTATGTCCGTGCATGGCATATGGTGCTCTAATTTCCCAAAACAATTCCAACAAGGTGCTTGCACACTATAACTCTTATATGGCTGGGTAAAGCTTGTAACTTTGGGACTCTCTGGACCTCACAAGGTCCAAATCTAAAGTCTAGACCACAAAAAGGACCTTATGCACTCAAAGCCCCAACAATAGGTGGTAAAAAGCCCTAACTACCACCAACATGAGATCTAGTCTCCATAAGGAGAAAGGTGAGCACTTTTTACCTTTTTCAAAAGCTTCTCAACAAGATAACCTCAGATCTACTGGCCTCCTTCATGTTTCTTGCTTGAATCTGACCCTTTACTTCAATAAGTAATGCACCAAACACTCAAATGCAAGCTCAAACTCTCCCTTTAAGCTTTATTGTTGTTTAGGGTTTCTCTCAGAGTGGAAGAATGGTTAGTGAGCCGCAATTGAGGCTGTAGGTTCCCTTATATTGGCCCCCAACCCCAGGAAATTTGGGTTTCTCTGCCCAGCACCTACTCGGCGAGTCAGTTCTTTGACTCTTTGAGTCCACACATTAATTCCATGTAGACAGATCGACGAGTTGGACTCAAAACTCGTCGATTCATTCCATGAATCTCAAAGTTCACACATGATAATGCACCTAAAAGTCCGGATGTTACACAATAGTAGCATGGTCCATTTTGGGTTGCTTTCACCGAAGCAATTTGATAGGATGGATTTTGAGAAAAAGGTTATTTGTGATTTATTAATATATTATAAGTATAATATAGTAATTGAGAAATCATATTATTTAATTGGTATTGATAAAGAATTAATTTGGAATTAATTTAGTAATCGAAAGAGACTAATTAAATTAACAGGGACCGATTATGTAAATCAGTGATACATATGGTTCGAGCTATTGATCCATGATGTGCTAATTTTATGTGAGAGTCCATACAGAGTTAGTCCATATGAGTTATTTGATCATAAGCCTAAGTGTATGGATTAGGGTTTACAAGTGACCCTTGGAATTCTACATTATATATGTTACCCTTAAGCTCCAAAAATTGGCACAAGTTACACACTAGGCTTCCAAGGAAAACCCTATCCATTTTTGTATGCTCCTAGCCTCATTCTCAAGTTCCTCCATTTGCTCTTGGTGTCTAGTGAACCATTTGAGGCATCACACTTGGGGTGCTAAGCTCTTGAAAGGCCAACTTCAACAAGCTACAACAAAGAGGTATTCTTCTAACTAGATTTTATGTTTCAAATATTAATATTGTATGCTAGTTATAGGTTTCATGCTTCGGATAATTATTTATTGCATGTATAACTGGAGAAAACTTAGATCCAAAGCATTAGGGTTGTATGTGCACCATAGGACTGTTATAGTACTTAAAACCCACCACTTTTTTTCCAGTAAATCTGGAATGATCTAGAAGTCTTCAAATTAACATTAAGGGTTGAGTACCTCTTCAGGTCGACTAGTTGCACTGTGATGGTGTCCATTTCCTCTTCGAGCTGTGTGCTTCTTATTTGAGGATTAATACAACTTCTTCGATTCGCTTACACACGCATTGAAAATAATGATTTCCACTTTCTTGCAATTCAAATCTGATAACATAATGGTTTGAAATTAATGAATGTCACTTATGTTTTTTTAAGTTGAAGGTTGTAATTGGTTAATCCATTTTCAAATCAAAAATCTCTTTGAAATTTAGGGAGTTACAGTTTCGCATGCTATATAATCTAACTAGTTTTTAGAATAATATTCCATGTATTATTATATACATATATTAAAAACCATCGTTCCTAATAACAGTACATTTTACCCGTTTAAGATTTTAACCACGTTAATTTGTACCAAATGACTTTGTTCATCCTTCTAGAATCTAGATTTTCAACACCCGTCTTACCCAATCGTATTTTCCCACCGCCAACAGTTTTCATATTTTTCTCCAAAATCTTTGAACTCCTTTCCTTCGCATTACCAAGATGTTGTAACCAGACACCTTCTCACCACCGCCATCACCGATTGTCACTCTCTCCGCCGCAGCAGCTGACCCATATCCAGTGCGTCAATTGAAAACCCTAGTTGGCTTCCAATTTCCTATAGTGCAGCATCGACAAGTGTAGCTTTTTTGGGCTTATATAACCCTTGATTTTTTGTTTCCTAAATATTCAACTACATCGCAGAAGCACAATCGAAACTTTTGGGTATCTCAGTTTTCGTTCATCTGTCTTGCATCGTATGTGACTTTTCTATCCTCTTCAGTTTTACGTCGATTATTTTATCCTAATTATATCCACATTTGTTTAATTCTTTTGTTCAAAAATACAAATGATTAGATGGTAGTATGGTAGATGACTTTATAAAGAAGTTTTTTTAATTTTATTTGATTATGAACGAAAGCAGGAACGAAACTCAAAGGAGTGGATAAACCGTAAATGAAGGAATGAAACTGAACAATCAAGAGGGAAATTGTTTGGTGGATCATGACTTTTAGAATTTGAAGAACCTAACCCAATGATAATCCAACTCCAAGATGCAGGTAAACTTTCAAATTATGTTGGTTTTTAGGTGTAAATGTCGTTTGTACCCTTTTATCGTTTTTTTGGAGGCCTTATTTCCTTATACCTCGACTAAGGGAGAAGGTATGTGTCAATCTCATCCGTCTCATCCCTATCATCTTCGCTCTTTTATAAAAGCGCCACATCAAAATTAGCTTAAAGTTCATTTTTTAATGAGTATGTTGGTAGAGGAAAGTTATAACTTTTTATGTATAGTTGTTCAATATACAAAAACTTATGTTTCTGCCATAAATATTTGGATAAAGATTGGATGGATTCAATCTTATATTGCAGATCATGCCTGGAGAGAGAGACAGAGAGAGAGGAGGAAGGATAACTAGAAAGGGGACTTTAATCGTCGACTTTTCCAAGTAATTGTAAAGTCATTTAAAAAAAACTATTCTATCATTTGATTATATAAACCTAAATAATAAGGTTTAAAGTTACTGTGCTCCAATAATACACTTAATTGATTTCATCTTTCTTTTTTTAGGTATCATGAGGACTGAAGTTGTCTGAATAGTCATGATTTTTAACATTCAGTGGGTAAACGAAAGCTTTATTGTAATGTTAGTCTTTAACCATTAATTTTCATAAAGTTGTTTATATTGTTTTTTATTATTATTTTCTTTCTATTACCATTCTAATATTTTGCTTTCCCCATTATTTAGTGGTAACAACAACTGGAAAAGTGAATTATTGGATGGTTCCAATGCAACCACTTGGCTAAGAACGATGGAGAATTAGACATATTGGTGGAGGTAATGAACTATAACATGCATTAACATTGTAATTAGTTTGTTAAAGAATCCTTTTATAATTATACATAGAACTAATGAGTTTTTTATATTATTTTTATTTTTTTATGACTTTGTAGCTTCCACAACCCTTCCTGTATCCTTACCAGCTCTAGTGAAATCTGTTAAAAGTTAAGGTATGTTTATTGACAGTAATCTTGATTATATGGAACCTTTTGATGGTAAACGTTTAACATGTGCAACCTTGTTGGATGTAAAACCTTTTGTACTACTTCTACATGCATAGATCTGCATGATCTGGTTGTCAATAACTCTAAAGTAGGATGCTTATAAGTTGGGATTTTAAAATAATTAAATTGAAAAAGTCAAATATTGCAAAACATAACTTGTGGAATTTTAGTTGCACATGTGAAAAAGCTAAACTTTAAAAACTAAATCTTTCAATTAAAGCATTGTAGTTTGATCCACATGCACACACACACACCTAATTATAGCATTGTAAAATCAAAGTACAATGCTTTAATAAGAAAAAAAAAATCTGTATTTAGTTTTAATAACCCATCCTTTTGGAAACGCCTTGGATCTCAAACATCGGCACCAACTTTAATTTTTGTGTTCAATTACCAGCATGCATTTTGTTTATAACAATGTTTTTTTGACACTTGAATGCAATTTGTTAATGTTAATCACTATAAAAACGTGTGATTTCATGCAAAATGCTTATCAGTGGTATTTGGCTATAGAAGAATAGAAGAGACTATCGAGTTGAGCCTAAATAAACTCAACAATCTAAAAGGGATATTAAGTCACATGCAATTCTTGCCTGAACTGTTAATGGTATTATTAAAGAGTAGGTTCTTACCTTTACCCAGTTATACATGAATAATTTCTTTAAAAGAAACATTTTTTTTGTTTTTAAATTTTAATTTTTACAGGATAATCAAGCGTCTTAGGCAGTTGGTGAGGTTAAGAAGCCAACAACTAATAAGCTTTTGCTTCAACAAAAGCAATATGTGATTTATAGAACATTTTATTAGCATAAAAAAATTAACATGAATTTAATTTTATATGAAGCACAAGTTGGGGAATCTCATTTATTTTTGATAGGTTGGTCCTTCAATTCAATTGAATTTTGTGGTTTTGGTTTCAAAAAGAGTTGCTTTGCAATTTTACTCATTGTTTTAAAGCTTATTAAAAAAAACTTTTCAACCCAATTACAAATAAAACGAATGTTTTTGGGGTGTGGGTTATCGGTTATGTAGTCATTAGGACCAAAAGTGTTAGAAAACTTCAAAAGAACTCAAGTGGCAGCACAAAACTTAGTCGGACCAAAACTGCTTGGGACTAAAACAAAATATATGTATCTTCTAAAAAGAATTGACCCTAAACTTATAGATAACAAAAAAGAAAAATTATATACGAAATAAAACAAACGCCATCTAGCAACTTTGTCCCATCCGTAGCATGGGTTCACCTACTAGTTATTATTATTAATATGACTATAATTATAATAAGATATTCGGCTATCAAGTTCAACAAAGTATATTATTACCAACTAACTATTGATCTAAAAGAACATTTGATGTACCAATGTAGCAATTGTATTTATTTAGTATTTAAATAAGATCACACATATTTTATTTCAACACATCAGTTGAACACTTCAATATATTTACACTTGTGTTATTCGCGACTATGTATAAATCGGCAAAGCATAAAACCTAAGATTAATAATGTTTCTCTTGAGCTTTAACATCATTATGGTTAATGGTAGGAATAGCAGGAGGCCTTGCTTGATCATACCCAATACAATAACAGGTTTTCCAAATGCATACAGCATATGCATCAAAAGGACAAGGAGGTTCAATAAAATCACAGTCAGAATCTTTACTACAAGAACCATGTGCGACTTGTGGGAAGCTCGTCATACCTATTATAACAACAAATATTATATATTTACCATCTAAAACTTTTGAGTATTGATAACATATACATATACATATATATAGATGTATATATATATATATATATATATATATATATATATACATGTTGTGTGTCGTATGTATAAGTTTATTATTTCTAAGAAAAGAATAATTAACCCGCAACATAAATCAACATAATGATGAAAGTCATTTTCTTGAGAATTCTCTCCATCTTTGCAAGCAAATATGTTTTTAATAAGATTTACTATGAAATGATGTTTATATATAGGTATTCTATAGGTTTCATTTATCTAATATTCTTAGGTTTCATAAATATTTGCATTTATTACCTATTTGTTATTTGGAAAACGATTTATTCTTGAAACGGTTCTTCCATTGATGTTTGATGTTTTAATTGGTAGTTATTATTGAGACACTTTGAATTGGACTAGACAGCATATATAGAAATGTATCTTTTATATAGAATGATGATGGACATAACAATTAATAATTCTATAAGAATATTTTATTTCAATGAAAAAGTTGTTACCTTATATATATATATATATATATATATATATATATATACATACATATAACGGATTAGGTGTCTAAGCTCATAACTATAATTACGATGTACTTGACCCGATTGTGTATATATATAGAGTTAGGTTCATATATAAACTCTAATTATTGTGTGAATGTATAACCAATTTTGGACCAATCACTTATTTTGATAACAAAAAAAAAATTAATTCTATATTTATACATATTTTTCCTTAAATCATGGACCAGTTACAGATTTTATATATTTATCGTTTTCTAAGCACTATTCATTTCAATTCATCATCAGTGCTTTTCATTATCATGTGCATGGTTCAAAATCACCACTTTAGTGCAAACGTCTTCAATTTTGTACCGATTCCACTATTGATTTGGAATACCAATGGGATCGGTTATGTATTTCACAAAATTAATTTCAAACACCGATTGTTTTCTTTCCTTTGGATCAATTGTTTTTTTTTTACTTCTAGTTGTATCAATTAAATAAGGAGGGTGCAAATAATTGATTTAACTCAATGCACTAAAATTGTTCGAAGTTTCTATCGCCGATGGGAAATAAGCTGCCGATTCTTTAATATTAATAAATTGATTTTACTCACTCACTTTATTCATTCGTATACACATTTGATTTAATATACAATTCAATTCATTGGGTTAAACTATTCGGATGGTGAATTTCTTTTGTTGAGCATCAACCTTATGAAGCGAAGCTAGTTTAAATATATTGTGTTTTAATTATACTGTTTTTATTAGTAGATTATGTGGTATATTGTTTCGTGTATCAAGATCGTGTTTCGAATGAATCTATCTTTATTGTACAGAATTTTAGAAATGCTCAATGCTCATTTCTTTTTTGTTCCACTTACAGAAACATTATGTGTTCCATGTGACTATGCTCGTGTTATGACTTGTTTCATGTAAACGGCTTTGAATATTGTTTTCTTTTTCTATAAAATTATAATCTAAACTTTTTTTTAATATAATTAATTTCTGGCGGTAGATGATTTTAAGTGTTTGATAAAAATTATTAGCTCTATTTTGGTGATTTTTATTTTCATCTTGTCCTTTTTAAACATTTATTTCATATAGCCTTAAAATTAATGGTTTTTTTGTGTTTAGGTACTCTAACATAATTGAGGAGCATCAATTAACAAAGTATATGGACTCAATTAAAAAGTGATGGCTTTTCTAAAGCGTAGGTTTTTGATTTTTTTAAACACACAAGCAAGGGATAATTGTAGAGGAAAAAATGGGGTCCTTTCTTTAATCGTGAAGTTTTTTCTTCATATGCTCACCAGATTTTCATAAACCCAACATAATTTAAATTCATTCTTAAGAGAATATCATATTTGGAGTTGTAAATTATGTTCATTCTTACAAGAATGTCATATTTTTATACTTGCTATTTACCTTCTTTATTTATTTCATGTTATATTTCTTTCAAGAATGTTAAATTATTATTCAAGAATGTAAGTTATGCACTTGTAATTAGTTTCTTATTCTTCAAGAATATGTTTTTTTTTCAAGATTGTTAATATTATGCTTAAAGAATATCGATTATAAACTTGTAATTCATGTCTTATTCTCCAAGAATAAGAATGATAGGAATGAAAATTTAATTGTGCCATTTGAGAATGTTCAAAACAATCTCCAAGAAAATCGACCTCAAAAGTTATTTTCAAAACTATTAGTTTGTATTCTTAAAGAGTGGAGAATAATCAACAAAATCATCCAAAAGAATTTCAAATATGCAAAATTTAGTATACCATATTCCTAAATAATCCAGAATGCTCATGAAAAGAATGGAAATTGAATTAAAAAATTATTTTTCCTGAATGAGAATGATAATAAGAAAAATTGAATTTTGGAAACTTTTAACTAATCTTAATTTGTATTTTTAAATTTTAATTTATATTAATTAATTTGACTTAGTTGCCTAAAATGTAGGTAATTTTTTCATTCTCTCTCTTAATAAAGTGATATATTTACTCATATAATTAATTAATTGTAGTTACACAGTAAACGCTAGTCCATATTAATAGCATGCACCTTAAAATTATATACATTCGTTCTTTTAATCTAATGGTTATAATTTGGTCATACATTCACACAATAATTATGATTCACATTTGATCCTAACCCTATATATATATATATATATATATATATATATATATATATATATATATATATATATATATATATATATATATATATATATATATATATAACGGATTAGGTGTCTAAGCTCATAACTATAATTGGGATGTACTTGACCTGATTGTAGCATGGTCCTTTTGGGTTGCCTTCATCAGTGCAATTTGATTGGATGGACTTTTGAGAATAAGGTTATTTGTGATTTATTAATATATTATAAGTATAATATATTAATTGAAAAATCATGTTATTTAATTAGTGTTGATCAAGAATTAATTTGGAATTAATTTTGTGATCAAAAGAGACTAATTAAATATATTAGGATTGATTGTGTAAATCAATGATTATCATAGTGTGGGCCAATGATCCATGGTTATTTAGGATGGGCTAAACTAATGAGATAATCTATGGATAGTCCATGGAGGTTTAACCCATGGAGCCTAAGAATGTGAAAGGTCATGGTGTATTAGGGTTTGCATCGATGTAACCCTAGCATTTGTATCACTATAAAAGCACACCCCTAGAGCCAAAATCGGTTGCACCATTCATTCTAAGAGAGTGATATTGATTTTGTGCTAAGTAAATTATTCTCTCAAGCCTCCTCTTGCATTTGGTGTTTGTGAACCATTAGAGGCATCACACTTGAGGTGCTCGAGCCTTCAAAGGTCAAGAACTACACCCTACATATAAGAGGTAACCATCTAAACTAGTTTTTATATTGTATAGCTTCAATTGTATGCTAGCTAGGGTGAATGCTTTGGAAAAATGAAAATACATGTATAATTAGAGAAAACATAGATCCAAAGCATCTAGGGTTGCATGTGCACCATAGGAGTGTTATAGTGCTCAAAACCCAACAGTGGTATCAAAGCCTAGGATTGTTTTCTATTATACTTTATGCTTGTTAGTTTTCAAAGTTGAAAAAAATCGATTTTCTGGCCTCTGACTGATGAACTCGTTGAGTCCACTGGCTAACTCGACGAGTCCGCACAGTAAAAGGGTTACTCGGCGAGTCAGGTTCATGCGCTCGTCGAGTTCATGGCTTTGGGTGCAGAAATTCGAGGTTTTTGGCCAAAATTGGATTAGCATCATTGTAAGTCCCTAAGTTTCTTGTGTATCAATCAGGTCCATTTAATGGTGCGGAATCCCAATCAAACGGGAGATGTCAGATCAAATAGAAGAGAAGGAGAAGAAGAATAATATGAATCTCAATGTATTGATAAATAGAATGATGATCCGGATACAAGAGATTCACACATACTAATACACACTTGTTCTTCTCTCTCTCTCTCTCTCTCTCTCTCTCTCTCTCTCTCTCTCTCTCTCTCTCTCTCTCTCTCTCTAGGCCGTACACTCCTTGTTCATTAATCCCTACTCCTCACCCTAACACCTATATATATACAAGGGGAACATGGGCCGTAAATGGGTTTACGGCCGTAAACTCAACCATAAACACGTATACGGCCGTACACACCAAGTTGTTTATGATCCAAGACACAAAAATACATTTTCCTAGAAAAGCAAAGTATAAACCATATTTTCGCACTATAACCCCTGAATCATCCTACTTGTTTCGATAGACCCATCGTGTGTCAAGAGACTTTATGCCCTTTGGCATTCAACCAACTTCCAAACGCCGAGTTTTTCAATTTGATGTAATTCTTCATGCATTGCATCTGCCCAGCTGGGCTCATTCAGAGCCATTTCAACATTCTTGGGCTCTATTTGAGAGATAAAGCAAGAGTAAAGACAGGTATTGACATCTCCACTCTGACTTCTGGTTTTAACGTCGTCGCCCAGCTGACCAATGATGTTTTCGATCGGATGATCACATTGAATCCTTGAGGGTATTTCTTGGCTGATATCATTAAGCGAGACAGGAAAATTGTGAATATTGACACCTCCTTCATTTGCTGATTGAGCCGCGCCAGACGACTCTGCTACAAACTCATTTGAAATGTTTTCAGGAAAGAGAAGTTCCATAAAGGTTGAAGTAACAGCGGAAGCATCTTTAGACATCAACTCTCTTTCTATAGGAGTGAGTGGTGTTGTTTCAGCATCAGGAGTATCATTCTGAACTGGAGATTTTGGCAAATGCTTCTTACATGAACTTCACCGTTTACCAAATGGACGTCAAGACTGCCTTCTTGTATGGAAAGGTGAAGGAAGAAATCTACGTTGACTCAATGTTTCCTAGGTTCGTTGACTCAATGTTTCCTAATCATGTCTACAAGTTGGACAAGGCATTGTATGGGTTGCATCAAGCTCCTCGAGCGTGGTGTGCGACTCTAACAAAGCATTTGCTCGAGCATGGATACGCTCATGGCACTATCGATCAAACTTTGTTTATCAAGCATGTCGGTAATGATCAGATTCTGGTTCAATTCTATGTTGACGACATTATCTTTGGGTCGACCAGTCTGTAGCTTTGCAAGGAATTCGAAGGTGTTATGAAAAAGAGGTTCGAAATGAGTTCGTTGGGGGAAATGGCCATGTTTTTGGGGCTTCAATTCAAACAAAATTCAATCGGAATCCTGCTACATCAAGCCAAGTATGTGGAGGATATTCTTGAGAAGTTCGGGTTTCACGACGCTAAATCTACATCGACGCCAATGTCTGAAAGACCTCTTCTGACTCTAGATACTGATGGCGACTCCGTAGATTAGACTCTCTACAGATCGATGATCGGATCGTTGATGTATCTTACTGCAAGCCGTCTAAACATTATGTTTGCAGTTTGTCAATGCGCACGTTATCAGGCTAATCCTAAACTTTCACATCTTATTGCTGTCAAAAGAATTTTTCGGTATATCAAAGGTAGCCCAAAATTGGGTCATTGGTATCCGAAGAATTCTGAATTTGATTTATATGCTTTTGCTGACGGTAATTATGGAGGTTGTGAGCTTGACAGGAAATCTACTTCAAGAGGGTGTCAATATCTTGGTGACAGACTAGTGTCATGGCAATGCAAGAAGCAACACGTTGTCTCAACCTCAACAGCGGAGGCGGAATATGTTGTTGCATCTGCCTGTTGTTCTCAAGTTATTTGGATCCAATATCAGTTGTTGGACTATGGTTTGAATTACTTAGAAACCCCCATTTACTATGATAATGAGGCCGCAATTCAAATTGCCAAAAATCCAGTCCAACATTCTAAAACCAAGCACATCGATATTAAAATTCATTTCATCAGAGATTGTTATGAACATTCACTAATCCGGCTGGAACAGGTTTCCACTGCTAATAATGTGGCGGATCTGTTCACTAAGCCTTTTAACAAAGCTCGTTTCGATGTGCTTGTGGGATTTCTGAAAATGATTCGTTTTGAGGATTAAGTTTTTCTGTTTTTTTTTCTTAATTCTTCTTAATTTTTTTTAATTTATTTTTGTTTTTTTAGGTAGGTTGGTTTAAATTTGCGCATTTTATTTTCTTTTATTTTTATTCTCACCCATGCACAAATTTAGGGGGAGAAATATTCAAAAATCCAAAAACAATCAAAATTTCAAAAATCCAAAAACAATAAAAAAAATTCAAAAATCCAAAAACAATAAAAATCCAGAAATTTAAAAATATTGTTGATAGTTTTGTTTGTAGGTGTTGTGACGGAAATGATATTAGCAAGTGATAACGGGCAATCTGAATCTGTGTAACGTACCTAAATTGAATTGTCTACGCTCTATGCTCGATGCGTTGGTAGGCACGAAATATTTTAAATGGACTTGACTAGGGAGAGTTGAACTTAAGAAATTCAAAGACTTGACAAATATTGACCTAGTTAGATCCGTTTAGCCTGACATTACGACGCTCGGATAGGTAGAGCAGGGAAATATACATGAGAATCTAACGGTCACATTAGAAGAACCCGTATCTAGAACTGTGGACTAACTTTTCCTTGATGTGTGGATTCTGTCCTTAATTCCGGTTTTGATGGGGTGACTGGGGAATTCCGATAAACTGGGTCTGTAGATGGTTATTTTCTTGCTTTCTGTTTGTTAATCATATGTTACCTCCTCTGCGTGATCGAGAGATCCGACCTGGACTATAACATATGCAATTCTATCTCTCTGCATCTTCTCCCTATGCAATTCTTTCTATCTGTTAGTCATATACTGTCTCCTCTGCGTGACTCAAAATCCGACCTGGTACACAGTATATGCAACATTCTCTTCTCAAACCCTCTAAAATTCAGTTAGTCATATGTTTCATCCTCTGCGTGATTGGAAGAGATCCGAACTGGATGTATAGCATATGCATTCTAAATCTATTTTCTTTCTTAATAATTGTCTGCTCACTCGGTGTAAGGAGTATTATGGAAGTCCTTGATGGCTAGAGCATATAAGGAAGTGGGAAACACGTTCTAATACAATTAAAATTGAGCTCATATAGATTGTCTGTAGATTTCGCTACTCAATTTAGGTGGACAACAATATGCTTGGTTGTAGTCAGTTAAATGGCCTCAAGGAAATATATATATATATATATATATATATATATATATATATATATATATATATATATATATATATATATAAGAATAAGGGCTAAAAATGTCATGTTATTGGTAAATTGTCCAAATTTTGTCACAAATGTTTCGTGCTTAAAGGTACCGACGAGTGGAATAGGGTTGTTCAACAACTTTGATCCCAGAGTCAAAAATTTATTCTCAGTAATTAAATTCTTTTGTTTTGTTGTGTATTTTATTTGATTTGATTTTATTTTATTTTATTTTTATTTTTATTTTATTATTAATTTTTCTTTTTGTTAATTGTTAAAATTTAACTGTTAATTTTTAATTTTAAATTTTACAAATTAATTTTATTTTACTTTATTTTATTTTTATTTTTAATTTTAAGTTTTAATTTTAATTTTAAGTTTCAATTTTAATCCTCAAAAGTTTTATTTTTTAAATTTTTGAAACACTTGGACTGTGTCTTACACTGTGTGGCCAGCAGGTAAAGGAATCTTGGATATTTAAGGAGTTTACAGTCGGGATCATCCTCACTTTATGATTTCCAGCCGCAAACTCTCCTTCTCTCTCTCTCCTCAAAAAATCGTTTTTTAGTGAAATTGCTCGGATAGCTTCGAAGGTATCATGTTTTCGACCATGAATATGTGTTTGTTTCAGCAATTAAACGATTTTTGAGCCTAAAATCGACGAAAAATGGTTTGTCGGAATTTACGGCCCAAGCTTACGGTCGTGAAGAGCTTACGACCGTAAACTCAATTTGCGGCCACAAACTGTTTTGAATCATAAAATCTATTTTCTTTTATATGGTAGTGATCATGCTCATCCAATTAAAAGATAATTGTCAAAATTTGAAGATTTGTATTAGTTTATGTGATAGGCTAATTTCCTGTAAAATTGTTGATATGAATTATCTTGACTTATGAGTTTAACTAGATCATAGGTAAATTACTTGATAATTTTTGTTAGTTAATTAAAATGTTGATCTTAATGTCTTTAATGTCTTCCATAACTTTTCTTCAAGTTATGAAAAATGAATAGTCTCATCTTTAAAAATGCATTAAACTCATAAGTTATGAATACGAAGAGTTTTGACAAGTTTCAAAACTTGCCCTCAAGTTCTGGAATTTGTGGAGTCTCACTAATGAAACTTTAATTCCAGACCCTAGAGTTTTAAAAGTTGAAATTTAACCCTTATACTTTACAATATCATAAGTTTTATAATATATATATATATATATATATATATATATATATATATATATATATAAGACAAGTCAGTCTTACCGTTAGTAGGCCTCATTCACGAAGTCGGTCTATAAGGGGGTATATGGTTACTGCCTATAAAATGGTGGTTTAATGGGTGTCCACTCTCACCCACCGCTTCCTTGATTGGTGGAGAGTGGTTAGCCGAACGGGTAGGATAAGACATTAATTCTCATTAAAACTATAATGATAAATATAAAGTAGCTAAACTTTTATTAAATTCCCAATCTTAGTTACTTTAGGAAAATGTAAAATGGTGTTAATCCATAAAATTACACTTTGCACCTTGTTAAATTATTATTGGAGCGTGTGTGGTTGACCGGCACATTAATTAGGTGATTTGTAACATTGAGTGTACCAAGCTAATTTGCATGGTTATTCACACCTTCTTTGTGATCCTCAGCATCCCAGTCACAAACTTGAAGGGCACAATCGAGATTTAAACATGCCATTGAAAAGTTCAATGAATCTCAAACGATCTAGGAATTTCAATCCAATTAAAACTTAATAATCAATTTCGTTTTTCATGGTGGAAATTGGTAAATCGTCATTTACCTACCTTCAAATGTTTTACAATTGGATTACGGCATCCCTCTTCGCAATTGTAGATTATTGTGTTGGGTCCTAGCCTTAATATTTCATTTGGGTGTAATATTAAGGATTCTCATCTAATCTAAACTTTGTTCTTATTCTTTTTCAGATGTGTATCCCAAACAATGCTTCCAACCCAATCCCTCCAGGCTCTTTCTCCTCACAAACCTATGTGGGAGGGTCATTTTTGATGGCTCGAACTTCAATGACTGGATTCGAAACATCTTAATGGCTATTCGCTATGAGGACAAAGAAGATTTCCTAGATAAAGAGATTAAGGAGATTGATGTAACCACTGCTACCCCCGAACAGATCGTTGAACACACTACTCATGAGAGGGATGCAACAAAGGTGTTGTGTCTAGTGATTGCTACCATGACTGCTAAGCTACAGAAGTCCTATGATGACTACTATCCTTTTGAAATGTATCAAGATTTGATGGAAAGATACCATCAAAGTGCTGGTAGGATACGTATGAGATCATTGCCTCCATGATCACAACCAAAACAAAGGATGGAGAGCCCATCACGTCCCACTTGCAAAAGATGCAGAGATATGTGGACCTCTTGCTTAAATTGAATGTTAATTTTGATGAAGAGTTAGCCACATATATTATTCTACACTCTTTACCTTCTTGTTATGATCAGTTTCGTATAACCTATCATATGAATAAGGAATTGGTCACTCTTAGCAAGCTTCAAGGCCTTTTAAGAACTACAGAAAGAAACTTGAAAGGCAAGTCGGTTGTGTGTACTCCTACTACTACTACTTATGCCCCTGTTCTGGTAATTGGACATGGGAAGGGAAAGAAGAGAAAGGCTCCGTACAAGAGCCGCAAGGGAAAGTCTCTTGATGGATCCTCTTCCAGTGGGACCAAAGCTGGTTCTACTAATCCCTATTCCAATCCAAAGGATGCAGAGTTCTTCCACTGTCATGAAAAAGGGCACTGGAAATGAAGCTGCCCCAAGTACTTGCAAGATATAAAGGATGGAAAGATCAAGCCCTCATTTTCATTTATTTACACTATTCAATCTAATAATTCATCACATGCAAATTCTTGGGTCCTTGATACAGGTTGCGGATTTCACATTTGTTCTGATTTGCAGAGACTAAAAAAAAAGTAGGGATTTTGAGCACGGGAAGATAAACTTAATCATGGGAAACAGGAAAGTGTTATTTGTGACCAAGATTGGAGTTTATTCTTAATTGCTTAGTAATGGTTTAAATTTAGATTTGAATAATTGTTGTAACTTGGCCGATATGGCGAGAAACATTATTTCCTTTCATAGTTTGTATAAACAAGGTTTTACCTTTTCTTTTAATAATGAAGTTGGTAGTATTAATGCTTATTATAATGGTGTTTTTATTTTGAAGCGTTACCTTGTAATGGTATATATGAAACTGTGATGGTTGTAGATAACTTAGGAAATAATGTGTTGAATATTGATTCTTCCAATGTTTTGGACAAGGCATGCAAGTGGCATTGTCGTCTTGGACATGTCAAAAAAAAGCGCATAGCCCAACTCCAAAAGGATGGAGTCTTGGAGTCATTCGACTTGAAGTCGAATGACACTTGCGAATCTTGTTTACTTGGTAAGATGACCAAGTCACCCTTCACCGGTACTTGTGAAAGGGGTGAAGGTTAGTTGGATCTCATACACACTTATGTGTGTGGACCATTCAGAACCGCCACAAGGGATGCTAACTGCTTCTATGTGACTTTCACTGATGAATACAATAGATATGGCTATATCTACTTCATCAAACATAAGTCAGAAACTTTTGAAAAGTTCAAGGAGTTTTAAGCAAGAAGTGGATAATCAATTGGGCAAGAAGATAAAGATGTTGTGATCTGATCATGGAGTAGAGTATCTTAGTATCGAGTTCCTAGACTATCTAAAGGAATGTGGAGTTGTTTCACAACTAACGCCACCTAGGACACCACAGCTTAATGGTGTGGCTGAGAGGCGCAATCGAACCTTGCTAGACATGGTTCGTTCCATGATGAGTCGAGCTTTGTTACCTATCTCATTCTAGGAGTATGCCTTAGAGACTGCCGCCCATATCCTTAATCTAGTCCCTACCAAAAAGATTTCCAAAACACCTCACGAGATGTGGACAGGGAAGGTTCCCTCGTTAGACAACATCAAGGTTTAGAGTTGCGAGGCTTTCGTGAGATGCAAGACTCACAAAAAGCTCGAACCTCGGAGTGAGCGATGTATTTTCATTGGCTACCTGCAGAAGTCCTTTGGATATCTCTTTTATAGATCGAGTGACAATGATGTCTTCATTGCAAGGAGAGGATTCCTTCGCGAGAGAGAACTCATATGCCAAGAGGACAGTAGGAGGCAAGTTGACCATGAAGAGCTTTAAGAGTTAAACGATGAAGGAACCTCAAAAACTAGCACTCAACCCGAGGAGGAAACTCTGGTTGAGCCAATTGACGAGTCCGTACCCCTGAGGCATTCCAATAGAGTTAGTGCTCCACTTGTGTTATATGGTTTTCATACAACAGCTAAAGGTGATACATTTATTGATGGGTTTTGAGCATTCTAACACTCCTATGGTGTGCATGCAACCCTATAATCCTTGGGTTTATGTTTTTTCTATTATACATCAAAACTTTGATTTTTCCAAGGTTTCATCCTACTAGCATATCATGGTGTATATGTAATACAAAAATCTAGTAGAATGACATACCTTTCTTGTAGCTTTGATTCCTTAACACCTTGTGATCCTAGCACCCCAAACATGATGCCTCAAGTGTTTCACACAAAACCAAAACTCTTGGAATAACTTGAGAGAAGAACACTTCACCACAAAATCGGCTATCCATCCTTGTTCTAGTCTTAGTGCTGATTTTGCTAGCCTATGGCGTCTTTATATAGTGTGTCACATGTAGGGTTACACCATGCAAACCCTAATGTGCATGGCTTTTCATTTCCTCCATGATCCATGGGTTTTAACCTCCATGGAGCACCCTATGGGTTTTAGCCCAATCCAATCAACCATGGATCATAAGCCCACTATATAAGAATGAATGATTTACACAATCTATCCCCATATATTTAATTAGTCTCTTTTGATCACAAAATTAATTCCAAATTAATTATTTATCAATACTAATTAAATAATATGATTTCATATTAATATATTAGAGTGTATAATATATTAACAAATCATAAGTGTCCTTTTTCTCATTTTGTCTATCCAATTGTTACGATGCCATGCAACCCAAATGGACCCTGCCAAATCGGGTCAAGTACATACCAGATATAGTTATGGACTTAGACACCTTATCCAACAGACTCCCACTTGGATAAGTCTAATAACTATAGCTGCAAGTATGACTTCAGGATCCGATCAGCAATCGTAGATCTTTCAAAGTCTCGCGGAACTTAGATGACCTGCCATTTAAGATAAGTGATCATATAATCCTCTGTTTAAGATCTCAGCCGGACAAATACATGGAACAATGTCGTACTTATTGTCCAGCAGTTTGTTTCCCAATTTCCTATTTGTTTGACGTAGAACTTAATCGAACACATCAATTTAGTTTTGACCAGGCCCGGTACATAGGTCAAAAAAATCATCGAGGGGCCCAAGATATCGCTTTTAATCCTCCAAGGACTAAAAGGAATAGATAAACTTCGAATCATATGCTTGTACTAACTAATCGTCAAATTGTACACAACAGCACGTTTTATAACATCAAGTTACTAATGCGTTTTCGTACTATCAATGTACAACCAACTCATAGTCAACAACTCATAGCTCTTGGTTTCAAGAATTATATGATATTACCATCTCACGATCACTCGAGATAAATTCCATGAAGTGATACAAGTGAGCGTAGGTTGAATTCAATACTCATAACTTATGAGTACTCATGAATGTTGCAGCAACAATTGCTATGTCTAATACAATTCAGACAAATCTACAAGCCCAATCCATGACAGTCTTATTTCAATACCTACTTCCAAAGTATGATCGACAGTGGATAGTTTGAATAATATGATATACCATAACATGATTATTATGGAAGTCAAAACATGCAAAATGAAACAATAGTAAATGATTGACACAAGACAGTACCATACTAGTAAATAAAAACACCTTTTATTTGAACATCAAATGTTAATTACATTTCAACTATTACAAGTTTCGAAAGCTATCTAATTACTAAAACTAATATCATCCTTCATCCCAATGCGCCTCGCATGCTGTAAATGCTTAACCCTACACAGTCCCTTCGTGAGGGGATCTGTTGAGTTCTCATCTGATGATACCCTCTTTGCCACGAGGATTCCTTCTTCAATCCGTTGTCTAATGAAGTGGTATTTTCTGTCGATGTGCCCGAATCTACCATGATCCCTTGGTTTCTTGGCTAAGGCAACTGCACTCTCGTTATCACAGAAAATCTCCATAGACTCCTTAATAGTTGGTACAACTCCAAGGTCTCCAATGAAGTTCTTCAGCCATATTGCCTCCTTCGCCGCCTCGCTTGCTGCTATGTACTTTGATTCTCAAGTTGAATCAGCTACTATCTCCTGCTTGGAACTTTTCCAAGTAATTGCTCCTCCATTTAGGGTAAAGACGCAGCCTGACTGAGAGCAAAAATTATCCATGTCAGTCTAAAAGTTGGCATCATTATACCCAACTACTCTCAAGTCATCACTCCCACCAAGGGTAAGGACCCAGTCCTTAGTCCTCCACAGGTACTTGAGAATGTTCTTTACCGCAGTCCAGTGAGCCTTACCAGGGTTCCCCTGATATCCGCTGACCATGCTCATAGTAAAGGCCACATCAGGACGAGTACAAGTCATAGCATACATGATCGAGCCTACAGCAGAAGCATACGGTACTCGACTCATCTCAGCTATCTCAGCCACTGTACTCGGGTTCTGAGTCTTACTCAGTATAACCTGATTATATGATTTTTGTGCATTTATTCTAATAAAAATGGAGATAAATAGAAAACAGTTTCCAAAATTACCCAAACTTTTTGTAGCACTATCATTAAACATATAGAAGCTGTGAAAATTTATAAAAGATATTTTTCAATTAGTTTGGCTATTTTTCTTTGTTTTATTCTCTTAAATAATTATTAATTGGTGAATAAGTATTAAACAGTTAAATTAAATTACAAAAACTTTTGTAAACTTCATTTACAGTGTACATAACTTGAGAAAAATACCAAAGGTGATTTTTATATATTAGAGTATGATTTTGCGGATTTAAGTGCATTTAATCTTAGAAAAATAGAAGAAAAATAGCATACAGAAGAGAAAAATTATCCAAATTTTTACTTAGCACCCTATTATATTATAAGGTTTTCTGGTAAATTTTCATGAATTTTGGATGAGTATAACTATTTTTCCCTTTTTTTAGTCCATTATAAACACAAAAATCATGGAAAAATAGATATACATTTTGAAAAATTCCCAAAATATTTTTCAAAGTCTTCCACATAGGGTAGGAGTTGTGATTAAAAAAGATAATATTTTCACATTTCCTAAAGTGGTTTCATGATTTACTGGAACTAAACAAAAAGAAAATTCAAAACCATACTAAACAGTAGCAAAAATCGATGAAATGAGATGTCATTATTTACTTTAGGGGTCATCCAAGAATTTATCTAGGATTTATAGACCTTGGAAAGTATTTTATATGAATTATTGCTCTTTTTTCTTGAAATAATTATAATAATTCGAGAGTAGTGAATTATTTTTTGAAAATTTATAAATCATCTTATTTTGTTGGTGGGATTCTGGGAAAAATAGGATTTGATCAGAAAAGGAGCTTTAGATATTTATTTGGGAATAAATCCTTTATGAACATATTTGAAAGCTTTTAACAACAAACTTTGATCATCTAGCATCTGAGCTTGAAGATCATCACATGCATGTTGGTTTGAAGACCATTCATGAGTTTGAAATGTTCAAAAGTCATTTTTGAAAATATACTTAGGATACATGTGGTGATTTTCCACCAAAACATGTAGAAAAGTGCATTATGTTGATTTTGACTTAGGTTTTGGTCATGAGACTTCACCATTAGCAACATGCATGTTGCTTTCGGGTTAAATCCTACCACCATCATCATCAAAACTGAAGTGAATGAACATGCATACAAATTTTCTAAGATAAAGGTGTAGAAGAAGAAGGAAATGCAAGAAAATCCATGAAAACTTGAAGGAACACGAAAGAAAATCATGTTCTACCTTAATGAACACCACTAGATGAAGAAGATTTTGAGTATCTTGAGTGTTCTGGGACTTGTTTGCTGGAAAATTCTATGGTTCATAGAGAGAGGAAAAGAGAAAATGTGTGTGGGAGTGTGAGAGAGAAATGAGAGAGAATGAGGGACGAGGTGGAGTGTGGGAGAAAGGAAATCATTTAGTGTGTGTTGGGAAGATAATCTTTGAAGGAGGAGAGATAGTGGGCCGATTTTTGAGGTGTAATATCCCTTTCTCTGTCATTTATTTTTTTAAAATTTAAATTATTTTATAAGATATCTCAATTTTTATATAAAATATGCACTAAAATCATTTTTTTATTCATAAAACCTTGATTTTTGATTTATAATTTAAGGGTAAATGTTAATGAGTTAAATTTTATTTTCTTTGAATGCATTTTCATAATATTAATTATTATAAGATAATATTATAAGTTTCATAATTATTTTCATAGAGTTTTTGAGGTTAAGGTTTATAAAATTAGGTGTTTAGGGAATTTAAGGGTTTTGGAGTTTGATAAATCTTTGGATATAAAAATAAATTGAATCTTTGAGACTTTATATTATTTTTGAGTTTCATAACTCTTATTCAAATTAGAAATAATGTTTGTAATTTAATTTTTTACCGGTTTATTGACATTCTATGTAGTGATTCTGAGATTCAAGCGAAATTGGGGAATCAAGTATACTAGTCCTAGTCTTTAACTTTGACTTAAGTTTCTATGAGACTTTAACCTAATTTCTACTTCTAGGTCAAGTGCATGATGTGTGTATATGATTTATGAAAAGTTGTTCGATTCGAAGAGTGACCCGAATATGATAGTCACTACAGTTAAGTAGTTGTAGAATTCACATATCAATGCGAAGTCTAAGTACACTATCCTTCAATTCTACTTGTTTCCAAGCTTCTAGTAGGTTATAACATAGCTTCTAGTTACTAAGTCTAGTATGTGTCGTGCCAATACATACAACTAAGTTTGGTCAAATCTAGAACCGACTTGAATTTTGACGGTTGTCACAATCTACTATCTCGGTCAGAGATAATGGATATTGGTACATCGTGCAGTCATACTATCTCCCTGATGTATGATCTAGTCATTTTCTCCATCTCGGCTTTTTCCTTTATTGGGAGGAAGTGCGCGGACTTGGTTAATCTTTCGACAATTACACAAATGGTGTCATGACCACCCGTTGTCTTAGGTAACATAGTTATAAAATCCATTGTAATCTGATCTCACTTCCATTCGGGGATTTCTAGTTGTTGTAGTAGACTCAAAGGCTTTTGATATTCCACATTGACTTTGGTGCAAGTCAGACACTTGCCCACATCGGTAGCAATTTCAGCTTTCATGTTCGGCCACCAATAAAGTTTCATAAGGTGCAGATACATCTTGTCTGAACCTGGGTGAACGGAGTATCGAGTCTTGTGTGCTTCGTTCATGACAACCTCTCTGTAACCACCAAACTTTGGTGTCCAGATTCGGTTAATGAGATAACGGACTCCATCACTTTTGACTTCTAAGTTTTTATCCATTCCTCTTAAGGTTTCACCTGCCACATTCTCAGGTTTCAAAGCTTCCAATTGGGCCTCATGGATCTATGTGGACAGGTGTGAATGGATAGTCATGGTCAACGAATTTACTCGACGACCCGGGTATTCTTTTCTATTGAGGTCATCAACTACTACATTGGCTTTGTCAGGATGATAACGAATCTCGCATTTGTAATCGTTTACTAGCTCCACCCAATGTCGTTGTCTCATGTTTAGTTCTTTCTGGTTGAAGATATGCTGAAGACTTTTATGGTCCATGAATATTATGCATTTCGTGCCATAAAGGTAATGTCTCCAGATCTTCAGAGCAAATATTATTACTCCCAATTCGAGGTTGTGAGTGGTATAGTTGACCTCGTGTGTCTTAATCTGTCTTGGGGCATAGGATATGACCTTTCCTTGCTGCATAAGAATACAGCCTAGCCCTTGGTTAGACCTATCGCAGTATACTACAAAGTCTGTTGTCCTTTCTGGGAGAGACAAAATAGGTGCGTTGCACAGGGCTTGCTTCAGCGTTTGGAACGCAGTTTCTTGTTTTTCTCCCCAGCTAAAAGTTACACCCTTTTGTGTCGAAGTGGTAAGTGGCTTAGCGACTCGGGAGAAGTTCTTAATGAATCTGCGATAATATCCAGCAAGGCCTAAGAATTGGCGGATTTCTATCGGTGTTCTGGGTGCTGACCAGTTCTTGATTTCCTTTATTTTGGAAGGGTCCACGTGTATTCCTTCTTCGCTGACCACGTGACCTAAGAAATCTACTTTCTGAATCCAAAACTCCCACTTTGAGAACTTCGCATATAAATACTCCGCTCTCAATGTTTCCAATACATGTTAGAGGTGTTGAATATGCTCCTCCTTACTTCGTGAGTAGATAAGGATATCATCTCTGAAGACTATCACGAATTTGTCCAAGTAAGGACGGCATACCCTGTTCATTAAGTCCATGAACACTACGGGTGCATTCGTTAGTCTGAAGGGCATTACTACAAACTCATAGTGACCATAACGAGTTCTGAATGTTGTTTTGGGAACATCCTCTTCTAGAACTTGTAACTGGTGATACCCTTATCTTAAGTCAATCTTTGAAAAATAACTTGCTCCTAAGAGTTGGTCGAATAGATCATCAATATGAGGCAAGGGATGTCGGTTCTTGATAGTGAGTTTGTTTAGCTCGCAGTAGTCTATGCACATACAGAAAGATCCATCCTTCTTCTTCACGAACAAGACCGGTGCTCCCCAGAGTGAGAAGCTCGGTCTGATGAATCCTTTGCTGGGAAGTTCATTCAATTGGCTGGATAGTTCCTGCATCTCTGACGGTGCTAAACGGTACGGGGATCTAGCTATGGGGGTAGCTCCGGGAATCAAGTTGATTCTGAACTCGACTTGTCGCTCTGGTGTTACTCCTGGAAGATCTTCGGTAAATATGTTGGAGAAATTATAGACTTCGGGAATGCTCTCGATGTCTTTTACTTCTTGTTTCTTGTCTACTAAGTGAGCTAGAAAGGCACAGTACTCTTTGTGAATATGCTTTTGGGCTTTGACGTAGGAAATGATTTGTAGGTTTGTACTGGGTTTGTCACCGTAAATAATGAGGGTTTCATTACTTGGCAGGTTAAGGTGAATGGCTTTTTCGTAACATAGGATATCAGCATGATTAGGACTTAACCAATCCATACCAATGATGATGTCAAAACTTTTTATGGAAACCGGCATAAGGTCAATTGGGAAGGAAAAGTTATTTAGAGTAAGGGTACATCCTATGTATATGTCGTTAGTGTTCTCTGTCCTTTCGTTTGCCATTTCTACGGTTAAGGTATCTTTTAATGGTTGGGAATTTTGTTTAAGTGTTCAAATTTATGGCTCACAAAGCTTCTCTCCGCACCACTATCAAATAGAAGGCATGCGTATGAATTGTTGAGGAGAAACGTACCCGTGACCACAGTAGGATCTGCAATGGCTTCTTCGTGACCTATAGCCAGTATTCTTCCAACACCACCCGCATTCCTCGCCTTTGGACAATCTCTTTTGAAGTGTCCAGTTTCACCACACCCATAACAAGCCTGGCTTACTCCAACGCCAGGAACTTGGGTGATTGGTTGTGCTGGTGACCTACAGAAACGGGCGGTGTGCCCCTTTCTGTTGCAGTTCTTGCAGTGTATTTCACGGCAATTTCCAATGTGATGGAAATTACATTTGTTGCACTTTGGCAG
Source organism: Lactuca sativa (assembly GCF_002870075.4). Taxonomy (NCBI): domain Eukaryota; kingdom Viridiplantae; phylum Streptophyta; class Magnoliopsida; order Asterales; family Asteraceae; genus Lactuca; species Lactuca sativa. Next base: position 36,258,946 of record NC_056625.2, on the reverse strand, counting down.
ATTTCCAGCATAATGTTTTGATGGTGAAGGGGTAATAGGAACAGCAGTAGGAACAGTAGCAGCATGGACTGCCACTATCTGTTGCTTCTTTGAGGGATCTTGCAAAGATTGGCCCTTCCTTTTGTTCCAAAACTTTTTCTTGTTGTTGTTGCTTTCTTTGGGTTGCTCTGGAACGACAATCATGAAGCCTTGACGAACTCCATGGTCTACTAGTGACTCTGCCAGACGTTTGGCACTATCGAATGTAACAGGATTCGATGCTAGCTGTAACATCCTAAAATTCAAGGCCAAAATTTTCATTTTCAAATAGGTTATTATAAAACCAAAAGTCTAAGAAAACATCCATAATATCATGTCATGTCAAAACCAAAGTAGAACTAACCAAAACATGTTATCATAAACAATATCATAGTGTAATCCCAAAGATCTCATGTGCGGAAAACCATAGTGTCATGCGTTGCGATCGAGCCAGCTCCTTTCTCTTGAAAACGAAGTACCTGAAACAAAAACTAAAAAATGTAAGAAAAAAAGCTTAGTGAGTTCCCCCATCATACCACATAAAACCTATCCCTCGGTATCTTTCAACTGGTATCTGTCTGGCATAACTGGGAGCTAGACTCCCCTTCGATATCTTTCAACCGATACTCGGGAACTAACCTCCCCTTCGGTCTCTTTCAACCGGTATCCGGGGACTATTTCACCCCTATCACTATCACATAATAACAGGTCATAAACATATTAGTTCCATGATAACATAACATAAACAAATTGAATCACATAATGGCATATCATAACCATACTAGTCACATAATATCATATCATAAACATACTGCTCACATATTGGCATATCATAACCATACAGGTCACATAAAAACATATCATAAACATACTACTAGGCATGCATAGGTTTTGTCCACCCCTTCGGTATCTTTCAACCGGTAACCGTCTTCGGTATCTTTCAACCGGTAACTGGGGACTATTGCACCCCTACTACTACTAACACATATCTCATAGCATCCCAGCACAATAAGCATATCAAATAATGGCAACCAGATAATTATCACAAATACAATCATCTCCAACATAATCACCTGCTAGTGGGTCGGCATTGGTGCCTTAGACCCACCCCTACTGGAAGATAACTCACCTCACACTGTTGAAGTCCCGTAGACATAGCCCCCAGCTGCTGGATGACAGATTCCCAATCTGTCAACATCAAAACATCACCCAATTAATAATTGGGTTCCAACACATAAATAAATACTTGGGGTTAAATACTACTTTACCCCTAACTTAGCTTTATTCAAGCCCAAGGCCCAATCCAAAGGCCTAAAAGTCAACTATGAGTCAAAGCCCGACACATGACCCAATTTTCCAAATTGGACCCAAACCTTTATAATGTCTTACCATAAGGCCCAACCATTTAGTCCCGTCCAACATTCGACATTCTAATGGCCCAATATCACATAATCACAAAGGCCCAAACCAGGGCCCATCTATGGCCCAATTTTCCAAATTGGGCCCAACTCCTCAGACAGGCCTTACCTCAAATCCCATTAATTATCCAATCATCAAGGACCAATAAAAGGCCCAACAATAAACCCAAGTGAAATTAGGGTTTTTCACATAAAATGACGATTAGGGTTAAGTCTTTCTCACTTAACCCATTAAGGACTTAATCCATTAAGTCCATCATTCTTCTAAATAAGTCATAGGGTGTGATTGGGCTTAATCACACAGTTCCATTCCAATGGCCCAAAAGTGGGTCCCAATAAATCCAATATTAGGGTTTTCTAAAATCTAATTAGGGTTTCCAACCCCATCTTAGCCCAATAGGCCCAATTGATATGTCTTTTGATCGATTAAGGTTCATTAGACTTATTAAGGTTTCACTAGGCCCATTAGTCATGTGTTTGGGCTTTTAGGTCCATTAAGCTTCATTGGGCCCATTAGGGTTTATTAAGCCCATTAAGCCTCATTGGGCCCATTACGGTTTCTTAGCCCCTTACTCCCTTTGTCCAACCATCCAAACGAGTCAAAACACCATCAAAGCACACCGCCACCCGACACGGCGGCCGGTGGCAGCAGGAGGCGGCAGCCACCACTTCACGGTGGTGGTTTTCAATTTTCCTTTCATTATTCTAATTTGTAATTACACTTTACAATGCTAAATCTCAAATAAACACACGGTGGTGCATGGTGGGAACCACCACCTCACGGTGGTGGTGGTGGTGGTGGTTATTAGTTTTTCCAGCCAAACAACTACACACACAACACACACACCATAGCAAAAACAAACACCCACACGCTTTCTAGTTTGCAAACGGATCCAGCCACAACGGCGGGATTGCGATGACAGTCACCATGGCCGGCTGCCATGGTGGTTCTCCGTGACCCTTCTCGACATAACTTCCCCCACAACGCACTCACGTCGCACACGAGACTTGAACCATACCACCATTCACCGATGATAGCAGGAAACGCCAAGAGTTCCTCCACCTAGAAGGCGGCAGGTAACGGGATAAATAAAAGAAGAGAAGAAGAATGGCAGCGATTTGGAACAGCTACAACAGCCGTGGGGGTAGATTTGTGACCTCATCAACAACGGTGGCACCGTAGGAACACGATATTGCAACCTCATTGATCTTCACATCCATGGTTTGCCGGTGACTTGGTTGGTCAGAGAAGCAAGGAGGTAAGGTGGCGGCCGATGAGAGAGGCATAAGGTGGCGGCTGGGACTTCCTTTAGGGTTAGGGTTTGAAGCGGGTGGGGTGACGGTTTATATACCCTGATCCCCCAAACATACATTCATAATGACAAGTCTAGCCCCTCCTTTCCCTTTTTCTTTCAAAATGAACCCATAAATTACCATTTGGACCCTGCCTCTTAAAACCTTTACAATTTAAGTCCAACTTTTACCAAGTAGCTCCTCTCTCAACATTTATTTTCAAATGAAGTGAGAAATTACTATTTGGCCCTTTATTCCAGTATTCCTTTTCATAATAAGCCCATAATTTACTACAAAGCCCCCAACCTCCAAAATTCTTTACAAACTAATCCGAAAATTATATTTTAACCCCTTAAACTTCCAATTATAACCTTTTTAACTCCTTGAGAACAACGCCTTGCTCAATTATTATGGATTTTAGGCTACTATTCCTTCAGTAATTTATTTATTTATTAAATAAATAAATGGGGTGTTACACTAGCACATTTCCTTGGATCTGATATGATAGTCCCCAGATGTACCTCTCAATTTTCTTACTCTCCCGGGTAACCATCCCAGGACATAGAGTTGCTAGATCGCTAAATCTAGTGGTATAAGTTGCTATGTCAGAACCTGTCATGGTAAGGCCCCAAAGTTCTTGCTCAAGCTTTTGTACTTCACCCCTCGGGTAGTACTCTTGCATCATCATTGTTTTCAAATTTTCCCAGCCCATTGAGTTAGCCAATATAAGAGTCAGTGACTTGACATGGCCATTCCACCATGTGAGGGCTAGGTCAAAGAAGGTGCAAGCAGCAAACTTCACTTTGCTCCCTTCAGGGCACGAGCAGATTTCAAAGACTGCTTCTGTTTTCTCGATCCATTGTGTTAAGGCATTGACTCCCCTGGTTCCATCAAAAGATTTGGCTTTGCCATTGGTGAAGTCTTTCTAAGAACACTACCTTGGGTGTCCATGACTTTCTCCTTGGTTAGAAGGATGAGCACCACTACCCGATCCACTAATACCAGTTGTATTAATGTGCGTCATGGCGGCTGCCACGGCGGTTGTGACTACTGCTTGGAATATAGCAGAGTCAAATTGTGGAGGTGGTGGTGGTAATGGAGGTGGAGGTGATGCTGCAGTGGTATTGATACGCCTTAAATTTCTTCTTGGCGGCATCTTTCGCTATATGGTTTAAAGAGGAATTAATGATAAGCCCCCTACAGTGTTTATGAGTCAAGTGATATTGAACAAGATATATCTTAGTTCCTAAAGAATATTATCCTGACTTTAATAATGTTCCATTGATGAGTAGCAGTTTACTAAAGCAAGTAAAAAATTTCAAGTTTCAATATAAGAAACCTATAGTTATATTGTTAATGAATTATGTACAGTATGACCCATACTGGGTCCCCATATAACTAAATAGTGTATTCTAATTATATATAACTCGGGTCAAGTAGACCTTCGAATAAATGATCCTACTCTATATCCACATCCAAACAAGGAAAATGAAGTAAAGCTAAACCACAAATTATAAGTCTATAAAACCTTAATTATATATAATTGTAATGTATACACTTAGCACTTATATATCTACTAGCAAGGGTCCTTGGTTTTCACATAGTTGGTTCTAGTATTGTAGTGCCTTAAAATAATCCTATAGTATTTTCACTTTATGTTTGGTTCTAGAGTTTTTCTGTATATAGAGTTGGTAAGTTTTAGACTTGTTGCAACACTACCATCACTCCCAAACACATGTTGGTCGTATCTCAAATAAATATAGTTGATCAAGCTATATTTATCCCAGATATGATTACATAACTGTCTAAGTTTAACTACAGTGTCCAACATCCAAATATTTTTATGTAGTTCTGACTGTGATATTGTTTCTGGTATGTATGCATGTTAGTGTACTTCTTGTAAAATACTTATATTTGAAAAGTATACTTTTATTAAGAATGTTTCAGCCCCATTGTATTTATATTTGTATATCTTTTGTGGTTTGATATACTGAGTTCACTATAAACAATGCTCTGATACCAATCTGTCACACCCCCAAACCTGAACGGCGGAAACGTTCGAGGGTGGATGACTTCATGTTTAAGTATCACAACAATTGCATAATACTAATCAAAGCACAACAACCATTGTATTAATAGAGTATAAGTTATTACACAAGTGTTCAAATCATTGTATATAGACACCAAAATGTATAGCAAAAACTAAAAGACGTGAATATATATTGCTCTGTCTTCTCAAAACTTGTGGGTGTACATGTCTACTGGTTCCCTAAGAATACAAGTGTTTTGAAAATAGAGTATCAACATTTAAGTTGGTGAGTTCATAAACATTTGTAATAGAAGTTTGTTAATTGATTCTTGAAGGTGTAAGTATGTTGTACCAGAAAATCCAATATTTTCTAATATAACTGAAAAAGTAGTGTTAATACCATAAAACGAAACGGTGTATTTGTTGTTGTACTATGTTATAGTGTAACGTAGTTTTAATTCACAATAAAACTATATAAAGACTATTTTCTACATTGTTATGTTTCCCTATATTGTAAACTAGTATGTTCTCTGTAATTGTGTATGTGCCTGGATCCACCAGCTGTAATTGTAAGTCATAGTATTGTACTTGTAAATCGTTATGTTGTAGTTTTATTATTTAATAAAACCCTTTGTTAAAGTATTCATACACTAATCGTATTGCTAATATCTTTTTGCGAGTCATTATAACCATACTAAGACCAGGAAGGCCTGATACGACATTTTTCAAGCGTCCAAAATTGTAATGACATTTGTCACCCCAGGCCTGCCGGCCTAACTGTAGCGAACAGTTTAGGTGTGGGATTTTCAGTCCCGTATGGATCTATACACATTTGTCTCGTTCTTTATTGGGAGATTCTGGTTATTACCATCAGGACTTTAATAGTACTTAAATAAGGACGTGAACGTTATCTCACAAAAACCATATCGACGGTTACGTGAAGAATAATGAAAAGTCATTTTGTAATAAATGAACTGAAAGTATGGTCCTTTTCTAGTATACTCGTTGTGTAAAGTAATTGTACGAGAGTGTTTAGTTTAGTATCGTATCTTGACTTGGTAAAATAGTGTAAGTGTTCCATAAATTATACCTATTATAGTTTATATGTTTATTTTGTTTGAAATGAAATATTCATGAGAATACCCATTTGCTCGGCATGTTACAAAGGGTATTAAATTGATTGAAGTGATTTATATATATATATATATATATATATATATATATATATATATATAATTAAAATTGAAACAGCAGTCGGACAAATAATTCTACCCTAAGCCCACATCCAAACAAGGATAAGGAAATAAAGTGAAATTATTAGTCCTAAGCCCTTTAAATCCTATATATATATATATATATATATATATATATATATATATATATATATATATATATATATATATATGTCACAACTAGGAATTCTGATGCTTTGTAAAACCCTTAACCAAGATAACATTATAGCTAAAACTTGAAAACATGTATGGTGCTTATTCAATGACAAAAAAAATTCCATCAAATACTCTATACAAACATTCAAATAGTCAACAAAAGCTTGGAAACCCTAAAAATCCCGGAGTAAGTCCATTTTGGACTAGGACTTCCTTATTGGGCCTAATGGACTAATAAGCTTCCAAATTGACTATTTTAGGCTTAGAACCCTTAAATGGGCTCTAATTGGACCCACTTTCACAAAATTTAACATTTAGGCCATAATGGGCCTAAAATAAAATAGTTTACCTAAATGGGCATTATTGGGCCATAACAACTCTAATTAGCCCTAATAGGTCATAAAACTCATCCCTTGATGTGTATTAGGCCGTGAAATTCTCTAAAAGGCAAAAACCATCAAATTGGACCCATATTATGGACTCAAGCATTAAAGGCCCAAAATTCTTTCTCTTCTCCCTCTCTCTCGGCCTAAGTAGGAAAAAAAAGAATTGTGATAAGAGTAATTAGTGAGGTGCCACCTCACTAATAACCATTAGTCCTACATGCCTAATACACAACATACACCCATGAACTCTCATTTTCCCATGCACCATCATTTCAAGCATCACTCTCTTTCTTCTTCCCTTTTCTTATCATCTCTCGGCCGAAAGACAAGAGGCACACACACACATAACTCAAAACTCTTTCTAAGTATACATTCAAGAACACTTTCCTTCCCTCCATCAAAATTTCGAGATCTAGGGCATTTCAAGGAGGTTCTTCCACAAAAATCATCATTCTAGGTAAGTTGATGCTTAGATCCATGGTTTAGCTTCTTGAATCTTTTATAAATCTCCTTATAACTCATGAAAGTTCATGATCATGCTTCTTAGAACCTATCTAAGCCAAAGTCTTCTCAAGAAGCTTTCTAGGGCCGAAAACAACATCAAACTCTTCCATTCTTTCTTCAAAACCAAAAACAACAAGCAAAGGTGAGTTCATACCCCTTTATTTTCGGTTTTCACAAGTTTTATGGGGGAGAATACAAGTAAAATGTATAGATCTATGTGTATGTGTATGTTATGTGTGATTTCATGTGTTTATGTGGTATATGTGCCAAAGAGGAAAGAAATTTTGAGATCTATAGCTCAAGGAGGAAAATAAACGCGATCAAAGATATATTACATTAAACAAGTCAAGAAAAATAACCCTCTAAGGTTATATTAAACATATTACAACATAAAGCTCATTTTTGGGCTATAATTGTCAAATAAACAAAAGTTGGGTTAAAGGTTGTCATTCATGGTTTCAAAAGGACCAAAAGGGTCAAAACAGTTAAAATAGATGTTTTTATGAATATTATGCTCTTCGAAGGACTAGAAATGTAAATTGTAGCCTAATGGGCCAATTTTTGGGCTTTTCGGCCCATAGGCCCAAAATTGCGAAAAAATGTGTTTTAAGGGGTTGAAATGGTAAATTTCTCAAAAAAGTGGGTAAAAAGGTAAATAAATCTATTTCAGGGGTTAAAATGACCTTTTTGCCAAAAAGGATCAAAAATGCAAAGTTTTTGGATTTTGGGTCAAAATTGTAAAATTTGCGAAAAGTTTGGACTTTAAATGAAAATTCTTTACTAAAGGGGCTGAAACTGCCAAAGAGTAAATTTTGGGTTAAAAACATTATTCAAATAAGTGTATGGGCCAAAAAGGTCAAGAAAATAGTTTAAGGGCCTAAAATGTCATTTTTTTTATAAAAAGGGACTAAGATTTTCATTTTTATTAAAGAATGGCTGAATAGGTCAAACCAATATTTTTGAGTCAATTGTTTTATTATTAAGATATTTTGGTCAAAAATACCAAATTATAACTTATGAAAATAGAATGAAGAATATACATATATTTTCAAATATCGTTATAAACAATCGACAAACCTCGTGTCTTTACGATTTAACAATTGTACAATCAAACTTCCGCCAATTATACTATACCTAAAACAAGTAAATATTCAAATTGTTGGGCTTAAAAGATTCTAATCATGCTTATTGGGCTTTCGTAACCCATTAACATAACTTTTGGGCCTAACAATAATAATACATGTCTATTAGGCCTCCTGTGACCCAATTACATGCTTAAGGGACCCTCAATGGCTTTTACGTGCTATTGGGCCTCAGTGGCCCATTAACATTGCTAGTAAGGTCCAAATAAATCATATGCGAAATGGGCCAACGCGTCCTTCGTAATACCCAACAGCCTTAAATAACATATGTAATTAGTAGGACCTCGTAATCCTCTTCTCCTCGTCTGTTAGGCTTACATTCAATTCAAGTAAACAAATTCAGGTCGTTAATCAATGGTAATCAAATTCGTTTGGGTTAAGTGAGTAATAATGGGCGACACCTTTAAGTGTCGGTCATAGTCTGTAGTTATAATCAAAGTCTCCTGGAGGGAGAGCGAGAGTTTGTGTATAGATCTATACGGGGGTGACTCCCCCACACCTCGGTTGTCCGCTACAGTTAGACTCGGCCAGTCTAGGGTGACAAAATCTTAAGATCAATTCAGGCGTTCAACAGAATGCCAAGACAGACGAACTAGTCATTATCATGCATGGTTATAACGACTCACATAATAAATCCAATACTATCTAAGTAATCAAGGGAATTCATAATCATTTGTTGTAGCGGTATAATAATTCGAAACAATCATACTATTTTATCGAAAAACATCAGATTTTGGGGGAAATCAACACTATTCACTTGTATTTTCAATAACTATAATGCAAAAACTTCTCATTTATACACTCTTTGAAATCATTCATGCATAAACCTATGGATCTTCACACTTTTGTATAAACAATGGTCGTTTCAGAAAATATCGGATTTTCTGGGTTTTATAAACTGCACAAAACATTTTCATAACAAACCTGCTTATGAACTCACCAACATTCCATATGTTGACGTTTTCAAAATAACTTGTATTCTCAGGTAACAGATAAGTTGAAGAACATTACCAAGTGTGTTAGGATGTTATGTTTTGAAAACTCTCAAACAATTTATGTTTTGGAAATGTAATATTTAGACAATGTACTTGATGTGAACAAGGTCAGTTGTAAAGTATTAATGGATGGTGATGTTTATGTTATGTTTCATGTATATTCATTGTGATGATATTCAATTTTAGTCACACGAGCCATCGGACATTTCCGTCGTCTGGTTCGGGGGTGTGACAATATATATATATATATATATATATATATATATATATATATATATATATATATATATACATATATATATATATATATATATATATATATATATATATATATATATATATATGATTTGAGTAAAAATATTAGTTTAAAAGGAGTTTTAAACAGTTAAATGGGTTTGACATTATTTGAAATAATTTAAATAATTTGAAACAGTTTGGAAATATTTAGAAATCATTTATATCTTGTGTTGTACTTGTATTCCCCTCCCCTTCCCCCCCCCCCCCCCCCCCTAAAACATTTAAAAATAGTAAAAACATAGGGGTATGAACTCACCTTAAGTGGGTGTTCATGTGGAGATACGGTGTAGTAGTAATGATCCTTAAGTTAAGACCAGAGCGAGTAGTCGTGTCCTAACAATAATTATCCCCTATATAGAACTCAAACTAATAAGATATCAATTTAAGTGATAAATAACACTAGAATCATGTAAGAAACACTTACAAAAAGCGTTAGATTTATCCGAAAATAGGTGTTTTCGGTTGCTTGTGTATTCTCGGTGTTCTTGGTGGAAATAAGGAGATTAGGGTGTTTTCGGTTGGTAATAAGAAGATTGGATGGTAATTTCTAAGGATATTAAGAACACTTGAAGATCTTTGACAAGATCTTATGAAGATTCAAGTGAGTTTTTGTATGATACTTGAGAGGAAAGAGGGTGATTTCACATGAGTTTTTGAGAGAAAAGGTGGTGTTTTTGGCTAAGATATGTGAGAATGAGGATGTGTTTTCGGTCTAATATATAAATATGGAAGAAATATGATGTGACACATGCATTGGAATATGTATTTTATCCTCTAGAATTGCGTGCCAAAGGATAATACCGAGGGATTTCGGTCTTGGGTCCACCGAGAACGAGGTGAGGGTTTGTTGTCCAAAGACGATTGCGGTCCAAAGGCGATTTTAGTGGGAATGATTTCGGTCCGAAGCACTTGGCGTATGCGAGGGTTTGCGGTGTTGATTTCGGTCCACACCGTAAACCGTTTTCGGTCCGAGGGTTTTGTCTTATGCGAGATTTCTCGGATTTTGATGTATTTGATTTCTTAACCAAAATACATTAATAAATATAATTTAACATATTTAAATCAAATTGTTCTAACTATTTTCCCATTGATTGACATTCGTTAATCTTTGTTGACTTCTACTGACTTTTGTTGACCTGAAATAACAAGTTGTTACAGACTTGCTGGAAAAGTCATTGTGGTATATTAGCAGCTCATTATTGGGATTCTTCTTAGTGGATTCATGTTTGTTTTATGATATGTTTTCATGTGAGTTATGTTACTGGTGATGCGAGTAGTTATAAGTCTCTTCGGTGTTTTGACTTTCGACAAATGATTATACACCTGAGCTATTTTGGGAACTTGAGTGTCATGCGAGTTTAGGTATTGACCATGGTTATGTTTGTGGGAGCAATTAGTTAGTTACGACTTTTCAGGAAGTTGTGTTTGTATTTGAGTACCTCAGTCATGATATCTGAATTTGGGATGGGTTGATCAAAATTGTTGTTGTTTTGTTTATTTATCTTCATGTCTAGATGCAGGGCTTTTGAACCAAGGGGATGTGTAGGCTAGTTTAGCCTTTATTGGTTCATATTTTTTCTTGAGTCTGTATGTGAGGTTATCGAGATCGACTGTGGATTATGGATGATGTACTCAATTATCATTGAGACGGCGTGAGACCTGGAAAACCTTGGAAGTACTGATTTTGTGAACATTCTGTCAACATCATTGATGTGTGGAGTGGCCTTGTTTTCCTTGAAATCAGTTATGATCTAGAAGTCTTCAAATTGTGATTAAGGGTTGAGTGCCTCTTGAGGTCGATTAGTTGCAGTGTGATGGTGTTCGTTTCTTCTTCGAGTCGCGTACTTTTTATTTGAGGATTAATTCAACTTCTTCGAGTCGCTTACACACGCATTGACGATAATGATTTCCGCTTTCTTGTAATTCAACTCTGATAACATAATGGTTTCAAATTAATGAATGTCAGATATGTTATTTTAAGTTGAAGGTTGTAATCAGTTAATCTATTTTCAAATCAAAAATCTCATTGAAAATTTAGGGAGTTACAGTTTCGCATGCTATATAATCCAACTAGTTTTTAAAATAACATTCCTTGTATTATTATTATTAATATGACTATATTTATAATAAGATATCTGACTATCAAGTTCAACGAAGTACATTATTACCAACTAACTATTGATCTAAAAGACCATTTGATTTACCAATGTAGCAATTGGATTAATTTGATATTTAAATAAGATCACACATCTTTTATTTCAAAACATCACTTGAATGCTTCAATATATTTACACTTGTGTTACTCACGACTATGTATAAATCCGCAAAGCATAAAACCTAAGATTAATAGTGTTTTTCTTGAGCTTTAACATCATTAAGTTGAATGGCAGGAATAGTTGGTGGCATTGCTTGATCATACCCAATACAATAACAGGTTTTCCAAATGCATACAGCATATGCATCAAAAGGACAAGGAGGTTCAATAAAATCACAGTCAGAATCTTTACTACAAGAACCATGTGCGACTTGTGGGAAGCTCGTCATACCTATTATAACAAAAAAAATATTATGTAATTAACATCTAAAACAATGAGTATTCATAACACACACACACACACACACACATATATATATATATATATATATATATATATATATATATATATATATATATATATACACACATGTTTGTGTGTCATATGCATAAGTTTATTATTTCTAAAAAAAGAATAATTAACCAGCAGCATAAATCAACATAATGACGAAAGTCATTTTCTTGAGAATTATCTCCATCTTTGCAACCAAATGTGTTTTTAATAAGAATTACTATGAAATGATGTTTATATATAGGTAGTCTATAGGTTTCATTTATCTAATATTTTTAGGTTTCATAAATCTTTGCATTTATGACCTATTTGTTATTAGGAAACGAAGTTTTCTTGAAACGGTTCTTCCATTGATGTTTGATGTTTTAATAGGTAGTTATTATCAAGACGCTTTGAATTAGATTAGCCCAACATACATAGAAATGTATCTTTTATATAGAATGATGATGGACATAACAATTAAGTATGCTATAAGAATATTTTATTTCAAAGAAAAAGTTGTTACCTTATAATAGCAACTCAAACACAACATATATGACAAGTATGGATATTTTGGGAAATTATTTTTTGAGCTACAGCTGGCTGTACACTTCGCATCCTCATCTTCCTGTTTAAGATCAATCTTTTTCGAAAAGTTTTTATGAAAATTTCTCAAATCCTTAGTTTGAGTCTGGAATCACAGGAGTGTTCATCCAAATTTCTCAAACCAGGACTTTGATACAAACTTGTAACGTCCCAAAAACCATAACTAATATTTTTTTTAAGTTATATAAAAAGTTTCCAGGAAAACAAGTCAAGAAGATCATAAGTATTAAAATACAATCATCCCAAAATTCAGAGTATCACAAAATGCGAAATCATGAAAGTTATCGAGGAGAGTGTATAGTCAAGCATTCGTTTTCCCATGATCATATAAAGTACCTAAAGCACATTTAAATCCACGCTATAAGCACGAGGCTTAGTGAGTCCCCCAAAATATCACATACATCACAACATAACAATCAGTTATGGGTTGTCAGCAACCTTGGGACTATCAGTAGTCCTAAATATCACATACATCACAACAATATAAATAGATATGGGTTATCAGCAACCCTGGGACTATATCCAGTCCTATGGGTCACAGCAACCCTATGGGTTATCAACAACCTTGTAGGTTATTAGCAGTCCTGGAGTTATCAGCAACGGAGATACACATATAATAGCAATCAACAAATAAGACTCAACTAGTCTAGCATGCACACCAATATGACATAGGTAATATAGTGAGAAGACAAGCCTCACAGATAGCAGCTAAACACATCAGCTCTCACACTGTGAAGACCAGTACAACAAGACACCTAACAGCAATAAAGAAGCACCCTCTCAGTCTACACCCTAAAACCCTTAAATTAACCAAAAGTCAACTATGGTCAAAGTCAACAGTCAACATCAACCTCAACAGGTCTCTATGTCGTGGCCACCCATAGGCCACGTCGTGGCAGCTTCTTGACAAAACAGTCAGGCAACCCCCCAGTCGCCACATCGTGACGATTAAACTGTCATGTTGTGGAAATTTAGCTTTCACATCCTAATGGATTAAGCTCTCAATCCATTAAGCCACCCTTTCAAACTTTCCAGAAAACTTCTAAGGTCTAATACAACATAAAAATTTGACATTTTTCAGTCATGCATGTCTAATGCAAGACTAATACTCAAACTAGGTCAAAATGGAGAAATAACACTAAAATCTCATACATGAAGCTCTTTACACCAACTAACTTCAGATCTAAAACATATGCCCACCAAGGGACCTCAATAATCCATAAATTTGATAAGTTTATGGAATCCATGCACTCAACTCAACCCAAATATGGGGAAAAAAAGTGGGTAGAAACCTAGATCTAGCATGATATGATGAGAAAGATAAGATCTTAAGGACTTACAAGAGTCCAGAAATAACACAAGATGATGAGGGGAGATTTTCTTACTTGAACAAAGCACCAAAGACAACTTCTTCTTCTTCAAAGCACTAAAACACCACCGAGAGCTTCACAAATTAACAATGTAGGATATGGTTTTCCTTGAGGGTGAAGGGAGGTGATGGAGGTTGAGGGTGTGCAAACCCTAGCCCTCACTTCCCTTAAATAGGGGCACAAACCCCAAAAATTAGGGTTAAGCACTCAGCGACCACCATGTTGTGACCACAATCTCATCACGTCGTGGCACACGAGGAATGATATGTGTTTTTTGTCGTGGTCATGTCGTGACATACCCTTCACCACATCGTGGCCATCATAAAATCCATATTTTAACACTTTAAATTGCCCAAAACATAATGAAACATTTACCTGAAATAGATGTTACAAGTCTTCCCTTATAATTATTTATTCTTATGCCTTAAAAGTTTATAGCAAATAAACTTTTAAAGATAAGAAACTTAGAACACTCAACGCATGCACCAAATTGCGAGAGAGAGAGAGAGAGAGGGAGAGAGAGAGAGAGAACTCTCGGATTTTAGGAGCAAAAAAAAGGAAATAATCAACCAAAAAAACTAGCCATGCATTCATTTATATATTAACTCTTAGATATGTTGCATCTTACTTGCATTAAAGGAAAGCATGAGACATATGACAAGCATGAGTGTTGCAAGACGTTGGAAAACACTCAACCTTCCACATGGGAAGCATGGTCATGGTTTTGACTAGCTTTCATGTGGGCCATGAGTGTGTTTTACTTCATCTCCTAACTAGTATGTACATCTTTTATATAATTAACTAACTTTATAAAAATAAACTCTAACTAATCCAATAAAATGTATACAACTTATAAAATCATACATTATGACTTACTAGTTCTTATTTTTCTAAAAGAAATATTATTTCCATAAATAATAATTTCTCAATTAGTTATTAAAATATTATTTTCATAAAATAATAATTTTCCAATTAAATACAAGTGTTGATAATATTTATTAATAATCACATTACTTTATTGAATTATCAATAAGTAGTAACTTGTTATAAGGTGTGAACATATAGGATTATATGTCATTAAAAAGAAAATATCATTCTATAATGACTTTTGGGCATATAGATCCTTCATTTCCTTCAGTTGTAATATTTTTTTTTATTCATATGGGGTGTTACATTCTTTTCGAACCAGCCCTATTTGCAAAAATGAAGCATATGAATGGGCATTCTTGTTTATCTTAATTACCATCATTCTTTATTGATGCTTAGTTTTCTCCATTTACCATTCCCCATTAATTGTTTTTCTTTTGCCTTCATCTTTATTAAACCATGCAACAGATGCAAATAGATTAAAATTGCCAATCTACTTACTTCTCAGGTTTCGAATCAACATCTCTTGGTCTTCTGCCCTCGTAAACCTTACAAAGGTGAATCATTTTCTGATCTTGGATAGCTCGCCACTAAGATGGACAAAGCCCCACATACCTATGGAATGCACTCCAACTATAATGAAGAAAGTAGCATACCAAGCGAGTGAAAGGTACATGCATTATCAATATGTTGGGGAAATTCAAGTTGGAGTTAGGAAAATACTTTGTGCCCAAAATGTCAGGTTATAATCAAGATAAAAACTTTTTCGACTATGTAGGATTTTTTACCATTTATGAGTCCATTAAAGAGTTTGCTAATATTATACGGAGCTCAGTGATTTGTTTGATAGGGATATCATGCCTTATTATTTTTCAATGATAGACTAGAAAATTCAACACATATGGAGTTGGACCGACGTTAAGTGCATACCCTCGATGATGTTATCACAAGTCACGACTACCAAATCAAGTTTCTTTTACACCACAATGATACAAGTGCGGGAAAAGATGAATGTCACAATAAGGAAGGCAAACAAAGAAACAAATTGTGACAAATACAACTCAAAATCATCAAAGTTGTGCTTTATATGTATCAAAATGCATTACTTGGACACAAAATTGTCGGCTAATGAAATCCATGAATGCCTTAATAGCAAAAATGGGAAACAAAAAGGACAATGAATCCCAAGTGAACATCCGTAAGATGCAATGCTTATGAGGATTGGCGAATGCACCTGTTAATAAAGAAAAGGAAGACTTGTGCCTATGATACGTCAATCTCACAGTCAACCAAAAGAATACTCCAACATTAATAAACACAAGGATCTCTCACACTTCATGGATGTTCAAGAAACCAAGAGACTAAGCATTCACTATGCATCAAGTAGAGGCACTATCAATAAGGAGTCCAATCCACAATACAATTAAAAGTTAAAACTCTTGCATACTATCTCAAAAACCAACTTAGGTATGATCTTGGGTCTTGAGGCTCATTGATACTTGTATATAGGCATAGATGTTAAGGCTTTAGAAGGGTTGTGGTGGAGATATGGATTCCCTGTGGATCGTACAGGTTCGGGAAATATATCTACCATATGTACGGGTTACAAGAAATTTAGTCTAGAATAATCCAAATAGACACTTACGAATCTTGGCACAAAAACGTAAGCCGGATTGCTAGAAAAATTCTAAGATTGCTTGAGAAGGAGGGCCGAGAAGGGTATATCACGACCTAAAGAGGAGTCGTATTTATGTTTGACAATTAGGATTTCCTTCTTTAGAATTAGTTAAGTAAATCCTATATTTAAATGCATAAACAATTGTTTCTAAAACTAACAAGATTTGTCAATCTTACCATAATCATCCACCGCCAACAGCACCACCCCATAGACTCTGCTAGAGGCGCTGCCCCTAGGACCCTGCAAGGGGGCACACAAGGGGGCACAGTCCCCTTGACCTACCGTCATTTTGCCGTACCGGTTTATAATTCGATCTTATATATGTACACTATGCACATGCCAAACATATAATATATCGAGTACAAATTATAAACCCTTAGCTCACATATTAATTTCAATAACACAAAATACTTTGTGAGACTAAAATCACCGATAATAGATACATAAAAAAACTGATAAGTGTACATGAAACATCAGAATTCGATTCAAATTGTACCCATACGGACATCTGATACAAGAGGATACATACATAGATACGCAAAAACACAAACAAAAAATCCCACCCACGAGCCACCAAGCTTTTTTTTTTTTTAACTCAAATCCATGATATAATTACGAAGGTTGCATAAACAGTCAAAGCAAATCTTAATTTTTTTTTTTTTACAAAAGTCAACACCCCTCCCAACTGCACTTCCCCTCTCTTATCTGCCACCACAATATCGTTAAACCAACATACGAAGAACAATCAGCAAGTAGAGCTAAAGTTGATCATAAGAACTCACTCTTATTTGCCAGGAAAAAAAGAAAACAGAAAAAAAAAAAAACACATGTAACCACCAACCTTCAACCCCATCACTCATTTGTAGCATCAAAACTACCACCACCACCGCCACCGCCGCCGCTACCACTACCACCACCACTAGTTGTGTTTGTTCTCTTTCTGTCTCTCCAATTCTCCCCCCAAACTTTAGCCTCGGCCACCGCCCGCTCCCTCTCAAGATCCCGATTCCGGCCTCTGCTACTGGTATTCGCCGGACTGTTCCTCTGAGAATCAGAATCCTCCACCACCCCCCATTTCCGGCCAGAGCCACCACCACCATTACTGCTTTCACCATCCGCAAGATCAGCACCACGGGTGTTGATCTCTCTCAAAGACTCCCTCTTTCTGTAATCAGGTGAGTTCTTGTAAGTGGAAGGTGAACCATGGGCCCGAGGCATGGAGTCATCAAGACCACCATCACTGGGGTTCCTCCGGTCAGCTCGGCTCCTGGGTGTACCGGAGCCGCTGCCTCTGGCACTTCTCTCGGCTCGAGCCGCTTCAGGGTCGTAGGGTTGAGAGGCTAAGTATGTTAAAGCAGTCACAACATCACCAATCAGAGGTCTTGTTGCAGCTTGTTCTTGTAAACACATTGCTGCAACTGCAAGTGCTTGGTAAAGTCCCCTCACTGGATAACGCCCTTGCAATAATGGATCCGCCATTTTTGGAAACTTCCTCCTATCCTTGAAAAGTGGTCGTGCCTACAATTTTTGGATAAATACGTCAAACACATTAATTCTTAATACATTAAGCCAGGTTTTTTTTGGCTTAACCAATTAAGTTGTTCTATCCAGATTAAGTAAAAAAGAAACATCCTTCTATAGCCAACCAAATTAAGTGCTTAACCCATTAAGCAAAAAAGAAATAACCTCTCAAAGTCCCATGCAGTACAACCTGTTTTGTCATGTCATGTCATGTAACAAACGGGGCCCACAGGAAGGAGAGTAATATGAGTTATGACTTACCCAAGCAACAAGATTGTGTTCTCCAGGAGCACGGGTATTGTCGATGGCTTTTCTTCCAGTTATAAGTTCAAGGAAGACAACACCGAAGCTGTAAACATCGGATTTCAAGGTGAGCTGACCTGTCATGGCATATTCAGGAGCACAGTAGCCATATGTGCCCATCACCCTGGTGGAGACATGTGTTTTATCGCCAACTGGACCGAGTTTTGCAAGACCAAAATCAGATAATTTAGGGTGGTATCCTTCATCAAGAAGAATGTTGGATGATTTTAAGTCTCTGTATATGACTGGAGGATTTGCTTTGTCATGTAGATATTCTAAACCTTTTGCTGCACCAGCAGCAATTTTCATTCTTGTGTTCCAGTCTAAAGGTTCTTTGTCTGGTGGAAGATCTAGAGAAAAAAAAAAAACATAACTGTAAGTTCTAAGTAAGTATGTTTATTATATGCATATGATCATTATTGATGAAGCTTAATGAGAATAATCAAACATGGTCTTTTTGATCAACATTTTGGTTTTATGCAACAATATTAAACTATCTGCAAAAGTTCAAAAGTTAACAAGATACAACAATCATCCCAAAACATTTACAGATATACTTTGCAAATGATTTAGTATCGTTGATGTTTTGAACTAACATTAGCACATGGTTTAGGAATGTTGTTGTGTTAAACATAAATATTGATGAGATGCTCAAGAAAGTCAAAGTGTAATTAACTAAAGAAAAAAGTGGGGTACTTTCTACTTTGAGATAAGTGAGACAAATAGAAAAGTATGTTGCTATTTCATGACCATATCTCCAGAAACTAAGGCTGACAAATAGAAAATTTTAGGATGAATATGAAGAAGAGAAGCTGCAAAAAGCAAGTCATGGTAACATATGTCCTCAAAAGCAGACCACATATGACTATTCAATATATAATTCTTGTAAATAGTACAATACTCTCACACATGTCTATAAAGTGAACAACAGTTTGATTGTTTGGTAATTTATTAACAGAAAAATGATTATCAATATATAACTTAAATAAGACTTAGGGTAGAGCTAGTTTCTTCTCTAGGTCTGCTATTCAACTAAATGAAACCAAAAGATCTTTAAAAATAGTCAAAATCACCATGAACTCAAGGAAAAGCAATGGAATCGGATTATCATATATAGTCTCTAAATAAAGGAAAGAAAATTACGAAATCAGCAACTTTAGTAGCCGATTAAGTCATCAATGAGAATATGCATACATAACAAGTGAGGTACTTATTACCTAAGCAATGAGATAGCCTAACACAAGCAACTCACAAAAACAACAATAATTGACAAATGGAAATCAAGGGTCAACAAAACATATATATCTTCAGTTGGTCAAACAGAACAACAACTGGTTGATGGCTATTTTTGTCAAAGGTGAGCTTTTTGTGGAAGAGTGCAATAGATTTGGTAAATCCTTAAATAGTTCTATGTTGCCTAAAATGATTGCTAGTGGTCTGATTATGGTGCAAGGCCCTGTTTCTATTTTTTCCAATTAAGTGTTGTATAGATAAAAATATGCTTTAAATTTTGTGAGAAAATCACGGCAAATTTGGGGAAATGGAAGAAAAAAAGAAAGGCAACTTTGTAAAAAGTAAGGGACAAATGGGAAAAAACCTCTTTTTCTAACTTTTCATTATTTCTGCATTAAGTAAAAAAAGAAACATATATAGCTTATACAGGACTAAGTCCACCTGTCCCCATCGATTCCATTAAGTCAAAAAGGAACAACACTTGAACAGGCTTTTCCTTCTTATTATTAAGGCTTTAGGCTCTAATACAATGTAAAGAGTGATTCTAGAAAAGCTACAATGTGA
Source organism: Lactuca sativa (assembly GCF_002870075.4). NCBI lineage: Eukaryota > Viridiplantae > Streptophyta > Magnoliopsida > Asterales > Asteraceae > Lactuca > Lactuca sativa. The sequence continues at coordinate 36,238,749 of NC_056625.2, read as the reverse complement.
TCAACATTCCAAACCCTTGTAACTGGAATTTTCAGTTTCCATTAATCCATCCATTCAACCTACTGTGATTTGTGAAAGCCAAGATCAAAGGGAAACACTTGATAAAGGTACTAACATTGATGGATTTCAAAATAGTGAGAGAAATGAGAAATCTAACCGTGTAAATGATCTTCAAGTGATCCCAAAGGCATAAACTCATAAACTAGGAGGCGTTGATCTCCATCTGCACAATAACCTATCAAATTCACAAGATTTGGGTGATGTAACAGGCTAAGCATAAGAACCTCCACCAAAAACTCTCTATTCCCTTGAAGACCATTTCTATCAAGCTGCTTCACAGCAACTACCTGCAAAGTAAACAACTTCTTTTCAGAATGCCGACAACAAGAACAAACCATTCAACATTTAAACATGTTATAAAAAAGACATGATTTTTTTTTTTCAAAATCACCTGTCCTGTGCTATCCAAACGACCTTTGTAAACACGCCCAAAACCACCTTCTCCTAACATAGACTCAGGGCGAAAGTTCTTTGTTGCTGCAGCAAGCTCACGAAAAGTAAACGTTTGTGCTGCAATGTTTGCTGTTTGTCCATCTTTTGTAACCATCTGGTCCTTCTTAGGATCCAAACTAACACGGGATTTTGATTTTCCTATAACAATGATGGAATTAGACATCCCCAAATTTTCAAGCAGATCTTTGGAGATACATTCTTAAACAGAACCATTGTTTCGAACCAATTCAGAATCTTGTTGAGACCCAGCTCATCGAATCAAAAAACTAATCGACTCAACAGATCAGACTAGAAATTGAAGATGAATAGAAGAAGAAAGAATACATAAAGAAGGAGAATTCGAAGATGGGAAAGTGTTTTATTACCTGAACTAACCCTACTGACATGATGAGATTGATGAGGAGCCGAACCTTCTTTCCCAATATCCTTTTTAGACACTTCCTTTACACCATTTCCTTCTTTGTTTGATGAATCAAAGCATGGAAAACACCCCATGCCAAAAACAAACGAACCCACAAATTATATCTGATGGGTTTCTATATCCCCAGCCTATAATCTATACATAGGAAATTATACAAATTAACTATCTTTCAGCCTAGAGGAATCGAAATCGAAATCGAAAACGTTCTCTCTCTTCTCTCTCACTAGGATTGCGAATGAAAGATTGGAGGCCATGAGCTAACTCATGAGTGACCGATCAACAGTAACTTATTTCTCACCCAAAAAAAGCAGATCAACAAATCGAAGAAACTGAGGAAAAAGAAGGGAAAGAAAAATAAATTAAAGAAATATAATAATAATATCCTGTATATGGGCTGTGAAGAAAGAAGAAAGGGGTGGAAATAGAATCATCTTGTAAGTGAAAACTGAAAAGGATGGGTTTTTTGTAAATTTGGAGCGGTTAAGAGAGAATTAGGTGAGGTTGATTTTGGTGTAATGTTGTCGAAATCTACGGACATAAACAGTGTGGAGTGTGGTTTTGTTTTTGGGTATTTCTTTCGCATCTCTTTTTGTCTCTCGGAATACGAGCAAATTACGGGTTCGGGTCATCATTAACGGCTCCGGTCCGATGGTCTTTGTGTTGGGTGGTGGGGTGGGTCCCACACGGTATGTGCTTTCACACTTTGTATTGCTCACCATACATTCACTTTAGTTTTAACCATGCTTCAAACCTTATCTCGTTCCGTTTAAATTTCATTTGACAAAATTGTAGGAATGGTCCGTCTCGTTTCAAAAAAGTCATAATTTTAATATAATTTTATATTTTAAAGTAAATTACATATTTGGTCCTTATGTTTTTCCCAAGTTTATCCTATCGATCTTATTATTGAATTTTTAACATGACTATCCATGTGATTTGCAATTGTTGCAAAATTCTGTCTGTATTGGTCTATTAAAGGCCAGTACAATGACTTTTATACCTCTTCTTTTTTTTTCTCTATTTTATTGACAATTTCTATTAATACTAATGCGGGGACCATTTCTAAAATAGTTTAAAGAAACACTAAAAAAATATTATTCTAGTCACTGACTCCCATCAAATTGGAGGAAACCACATCACTATATTTTTTTCTCTCTAGCTTTCAACATCTCTGTGGTTGGCAGTTATAGCTCCAACGCTTCGGCACCGCCCTGGAATCCACACCCTCTTTAACCACCAACATCTTGAAGCAAATTTGTCTTCCTCTCCCATTAAAACTTGTCGATTATCTATGTATCTTTCACCTCCTATAACTGCGACTCTGGTCACCAAAACCTACCTCCCATATCTCTTTCTTTCTTCTTTCGACTTCAGGTTGGTAGGTTTTCAATTTTGGGTTGCAATTTACGGATAAATCGGTTTTGGTTTTCAAGTTTGTTCATGAGTGTTAGGTTGTAAATAATTTAATTTATGGTTTTCATATTCATATTTGGGTAATTGGTGGTTATGGTGGTGGGACTCGTGACGCTGAAAGATGGTGGTGTTCATAATTTGATAATTGGTTGTTTTCATATTTTTTAGGTATATTTTTCAGTTTTTTCTTTGTTTTAGAGCTAAAAATGGTGAACGATTGTGGTGGTCAAATGAACACAATACTAGTGGTGGTATTTGTGATAGTGGTGACGGTGGTGATGTTGGTGATGATTGAATCTTAAATGTCAAACTGATCGGTAACTATAGTTTATATTTTATGATTTTTATAAATTTAAATAGAAAACTATGGTGGTGGTGGTGATTAGTGGTTATGGTGGTGGGGATGGTGGCGACATTCATGAATTCAGTGGTTGTGGTGGTGGAGTTGATGTTTGTTAGAAATGATGATAATTAGTGATGGTGGTGGTTGTAAATGATGTTGGATGGTGATAGTGATTAGTGGCGGTTGGTGGTTGATGGTTAGCGGTGACGATAGTATGTTGGATGGTGATGAACAAACATGGTAGCAAATAAATCGGAAACAAAAAAATAACAAAAATATTGAATAGAAGGAAAATACTTGCATTCTAAAAAAAACTAACAACTTTGTTTTTAATTTTAACGATTTAAGGACCATCGGTAAATAAATGCAAACCATAGAGATGAATAATATAAAAAATTCAATAGTTAGACCAACAGTATAAATTTTGGTAAAGCACATGAACTATTACATCAATCGTGTTAGCTTATGGTTTTATTTTGTTACATGGTTAGTCTTTCTGTCGTTAAATCTAATTTTTGACCTATTTTTTTTTAATAATCATTTTGCATTTAGACCAAATTTGAAAAAAAAAATAAGAAAAAGAAGAAGAAAAATGCAATAAAAATTGTTTATGTAATTTGTTTGATTTATTTTGTAAAACGGCAAAGTAACTAACTTATTTTTAAATAATCACATATGTTTTCATCGATATTTAAGCTCATGACTTCTCATATGAAAGTCACTCCATATGGCTAGACGGTTAGGCCATTACCTTTGATATGTAATTTGCTTGATGCTTTGATTTTTTTCTTCATTCTAGATTACATTCCTTCTTTCCACTTTTGTTTCAACCAACTTCAACATTATTTCACTTGTACCATCATTTGTATTTTTAGCCCATTTATTCCATATGTACGTGTTACGACCATTTACTAATTTCATTCCTCATTTTCGCTTAGTTGTTTTGCTTGGTATATTTTAAATTGATATGATGATGTCTTCTTTGCTAATTACGCAGATAATGATGTATACTTTGCAAATTATAAAGATTATTCCCAGGGAATGACAGTTATTGGTTTTGTTTAAATGAAAGTGCTAATATTAAACAAGGATGTTTTGTTGTCTTTATTTGAACAAATTTGATAGGATTGAGAATGCCCAGAATTTTAATTAAACCATCTATTTTTGTTAAAAGAAACTATAACACCAGTTTTAAGGTAAATTTTAAATTTAATAAAAATAAATAAAGAACAAAATAGTCATAATAAAAGTTAATTTAATAATTTTATGAATTAGTTTTATATTTAAAGGTAAATGTTGAGAACTTAACGGTTCACTTAGACCATCTCCAACTCATCTTCATTTGTCCCCCATAAATGGAGTAAAAATGGTGTAAATAGTGTTTCATCTCCAACCCTACTCCATTTTCTACCCTGTTTTTTATCTCAAAAAGTATATTCCTAAAATATTCTATTTTTATAACTTATATATATTGTCAAATACACCATTTTACTAATTAGATTTTAACAAATATATATTATATTTTAACATAATATAAATTGTATATAACATGATATTATAAATATTAAATATTGCATTTAAATTATAACTAATAGATAAAATAAACTAGTAATATATAAAATAAAAATGAGAGGGACTAAAATTTACAACCAAACTTCACCTCTATTTTTGGAGATATGAATAGAATTCCTCCATATATGGGGGAATACTATTCGTATCTCCAAAAATGGAGGTGGAAATGGGGTAGGGTTGGAGAAGAATAGGAAAAGAAATAGAGAAAAAATGAAGTTTCGGGGTGAGTTGGAGATGCTTTAATATGTTGTGAAAATTCTATAGTTGATCATGATTTTACCCAACTAACACCCTAAAAGGAGAACCTGGGTTAGGGAATTTGTGGTTAGGGTTAATCTAGTAACTTGAGGATGTTGAATAAGTGTTTGTGGGCAATGATGAAAAAAAAAAAAAGGAAAAGGACCCTATATGGACTAAATATGATCAAATGTCAAAGTTTTGAAGATGAGCCTCAACCATCTTTTTTTTTTATTTGAAAGAGATTGAGGTTGTAAGGAGAAAGAATGATAAATTTGAAAGAAGCACTAAATACATGCCTAATTTTAAGAGGTAATAAATTCTTATTCACCTTTTCTAAATCTATGAAACATACACAAATCCGATTCTAATATGGATATGTGCTAAGATAAAGGAATTTGAGAATGATTATATGCAGTGAATTCAATGGTGGTCAAATGAAAAAAGATAACTAAAAAGACTAAATATGATTAAATGTCAAATTTTTGAAGATAAGCCCCAAACATTTTTTTTCTTATTTTCATTTGAACGAGATTGAGGTTATAGAGAGATAGAGAATGACACATTTGAAAGAAACATTAGAGCTTAAATCAATGTCTGATTTTAAGAGGTAATGAGTTCTCATTCATCTTTTCTAAATCTTTGAAACGTACATAAATCCATGTAATATTCGATTATCATGTATTTCCATTTTAGTGCTTAACCTAATTGAAGTTTGCACATTTGGTTCCATGTGGTTGGGTTTCACATTGCAAGCCGTATGTTCGGCGTATATGTGGGTACGCGCAGCATACTCGTAAGAACGGATCGTGGAAGCAATGCTAGTGTTTGTATTACAAACGCAAGAATAGAATATGGGGTTGTCGCAATAATTGTTGTGGGTGAAGAGGTATAATGGCTAATGAATTTAGATTACGAGGTTCCATCATGCTAAAACCTAATTGCACATATTATCAATTTGTGATAGTCTTGTAACTTTGGCAAGTTTAGACACTTAGATTGTTATATATTAAATGGTTAAATAATTACTCATGAATGGTTTGAGATTGATTGAGTTTGTTAAAACACAAAAGATTAATCATGAAGTTATCGGGAGATTGTGTAGGTATAACGATAATCCTATTGAGGTTTTATACATATGGTATAATTAACTACAAATTACATAATTTATAGATTTTACTTGCTTTTATAAGCTAAATATGTAGTTAAATATAAAATATAATATTCAAATCAGATTTGATAATGACATTTAATACAATTTGAGATTGCACAACAGTTGAAGTATAGATGATCTCTTTGCTGACAACACATATATGTTTTTTTGTCGGACAAGTAGTTTTATAGACATTTTTATATAATAAAGACAATATTTCACGAACTGATTATTGTAGTTTTCAAAAGGTACCAACTTCAGGACATTACAAAATACTACACCATTAGTTATTATGGTTTCTGAAATTTGCATGGTTGGTCTTCTTGACTAACACTGTTAAAAACACACAAAATAAGAAATTTACCATTTTTTTGTATTTTTTTTTTTTTTGCTTTTTATAAAGACAATTTGTATAACATCCTCTAAATAGTATCTAACTTGTCACCTCCCCATCGCCACCTATCAACGTTTTTGCCCCCCCCCCCCCCCCCCTTCCATTTGGTTATCTCATTATTCTTTCTTTAACGACCAATCAATCGACTAAAAAAATAATATTAGATTTAAAAAAAAAAAAGTTTTAGATTTAAATTAGAAACGTGGTTTTGTTGTAGTACATATCTGTTCATACTAAAAACTTAGGCATTTTGACCAAACTATTGATGACGAGATGGATTCAGAGGAAGTAAAAGAAATCATAATGGGGAACTACCTTCATTAACTGTGTCGGTGTTAAAAACAAGAGTGAGATATCGACAATATGGATTTTCTTGATGACATTCATCGTCGGCGCCCCATATAGAATGTCACATGTGACTAAATTCCTCAATGACAGGACTCGTTGTTAGCTCATAACTAGTGTCTATACTTCGTTTTGAGCTTTATTTGTTACCATTACACCATCGATTCAATGCAAGGAATGATGATTGGAAGTCGTTAGGTATTTGTCATAACATGGTTTTGGTGAAGGATGGTGATGTTTTTCGGGAGCATCGATGATGAACTAGATGGATCAAATGTTGTTTTTGGCGATGTCATTGCGATTTTGAGAAATAAGTTCATGGTCGTCGTCGACGTGGAGGAACCGTCGTAGCGGAGGAGAAATGAGGTGATCAAAGGGGGATGGGAAGGAGAAAGGCGGTGATATGCAGAGGAAGGGGGCGGGTTATATTTTATTTGGATGATGTTACACATATGGTCCTTGTAAAAGCAAAAAAAAATACAAAAAATGGTAAAATGCTCATTTTATATGTTTTGAACAATGTTAATCAATCGAAACGACTAACAATGCAAGATTTAGAAACCATAAGACTAGACAAAGTGGTTCTTAACCACTCCCTTAAACATGCCAAAGGGCTCGTCAAACTTCAACTCGTTGTTGAGAGAGAGAGAGAGAGAGAGAGAGAGAGAGAGAGAGAGAGAGAGAGAGAGAGAGAGAGATGTGATTGGTGCTCTCTAACTTGTTTTTTTTTTTTAAAATCAAATCTATTTAAATAACACACCACAGCTCTCTAATAATTACAAGCTCTAATAATTATAATTACAAGGTAAACAATTTTTTGGCAAAAGCTTAGGGGGCTAGCAAAAAGTTGGTGTGGCATATGTAACACCAATCCCTCAAGCCTAACAATCAACAGAATAGCTTAGCTTAGCAAACCTTGTGTTGGAATTGATACCTTTTAGAAACAACAAGGACCATTTTTAAAATTTGTCTACAACAAACGGTTATGTTATGACGAACTTATAAAAAGGTTATGGTATGATGCAATAATTTGTACTTTGGTATTGTTTGCAAGTTGTGACGAGCCCAAAAAAAAAAATTTGTTACGATCATAAAGACCAAATACCGAATATAGTACCGCTTATAAATACAATTCACCGTTCAAAACCGCCCTATTAGAAGTCATCTGGTAGATGAACACCAAGCACACGCCATTGATTCTCGTCCTTATCACTCCAAAGCTTCCAATATTAATCTTCCGTTTTTACGTTAGCAATTGAAGGAAGATTGAAAATTCTCGGAAAACTAAAAATTTTAATCCAAGACTACAATTGGGGCAACATAATCACCAATTTGTCATTGGAATTCATCCCCATATCTCGAGGGTTGCCAAGGCGATCTGGGAATTAGGTTTGTATTTGTATTTTGCCCTGAAGCGGCGTATTTAATTCTTGTTATATTTCATAATCTTCAACCTTTTGTTCTTGTTTGGTTTGTTCGTTTGTTTTCTGTCTACAACGAGGGTTTTGGATTTTAGGTCAATCCAACACTTGTTTGACGGTTCTGGAACTTGTTTGCAGTTTATATGGAGCGAAGACGGTGGGTGACGTTGCTGATTATCATGTGCTTATTTGCTGGTTCAACTGGCAGAGGTAATAATTGATGTACCTTACTTAGGTTCTGATTTCTCGGTGCCCTAGTGTTCGTGTTTCTAGCCTGTTCATTATTGGTTTATAATGACACAAAAAGCTACCTCACCAAGGTTCTTTGCTTCTTTAGAGATGGGGTAGGGAGCCTTTATACACTAACTTTCATTTGCCTTTTGGTGAGGGGCCATGTATGTGACAGTACGAAGACTTTTTGTAACCTCAATTATTCTTCTCCATGTTTTTACCCTTTTTGAGTACACTAGGGTTAAAACTTTATTCAATTGAATATTGGTGAATGAGAGTCGATAACATAAGAGCAACCACCATTGATTATGTATTTAGAATCTTTTTTTGATCTGTAGATGTCTACATCTCTGTGTTGGGGTTTCTTTTTGCTCAGAAAGTACCACGAATTTACTTATTCATCAAGTTTTTTTTATGGACACAGGACTTGAAATCAAGAATAAGGTTCCCTCACTACTTTACAATCACACACTCGCCACAATTCTAGTGGAATATGCTTCTGCAGTAAGCTCAACATGACACTATGAGACATTATGGAGTAATTAAGTTAAGTAGAACAATTAACAATAAACCAAAATGCAGGTATATATGTCAGATTTAACACAGCTTTTTACTTGGACTTGTTCAAGATGTGATGGCCTGACCACGGTACTTGGCAGTTTATAATTATAACATATGAAAACTGATAAACAGTACTCTTCAAATTATGCTGATTTTGATGTTATCTTGAATCAGGGTTTTGAAGTTTTAGAGCTGATAGTTGATGTTGAGAACTGTCTTCAGGCCTTTGTTGGGGTTGCAGATGATCTTGATGCAATTGTTATTGCATTCAGAGGCACTCAAGAAACCAGGTGTTTGTTTATTGTTATTTCATGGTCTTTTATTTATAGATTATCGTTTCTCATGAAGACTGGCATGGTTACAGTATACAGAATTGGATTGAGGACTTATTCTGGAAACAGCTTGATTTTGATTATCCTGGATGCACAGATGGGAAGGTGGGTGTTTTATTTTAATAATTTTTATGCTATTGTGATAATTTATTGGTTCATCTTTTATTGTTTCAGGTGCATCATGGGTTTTTTAATGCTTACAACAATACAATTGTGAGGTCTGGAATTTTAGATGGTGTTAGTAGAGCAAAAGAGATGTATGGAGACCTGAAGATTATGGTGACAGGGCATTCAATGGGTGGGGCCATGGCTGCTTTTTGTGGGCTTGATCTTGCGGTAGTAATAATAATATATATTTTTTTGTTGGTGATTATATAATATGTTTTATCTTTTGAAGGTAAATTGAAGAATATATATATATATTTTTTTTTAAAAAAAAATAAATAAATAAATGCAGCTGATTTATGGAGGGAATAATGTTGAGGTGATGACATTTGGGCAGCCAAGAATTGGGAATGCTGCATTTGCATCTTATTATAGTGAAGTTGTACCAAATACATTTAGAGTGACACATGAACATGATTTGGTACCACATCTGCCCCCTTATTATCAGCACTTACCACATAAGACCTATCATCACTTTCCAAGAGAGGTGATGTTAATTCTTGACTTGTTTTCCTTCCCTAGTGACTAGTGTTATGGCTAAATAACTAATGCATATTCTGATTCTTGCAGGTGTGGCTGTATAATCTTGGATTTGGATTTCTTATTTATGAAGTTGAGAAGATATGTGATGGTTCTGGTGAAGACCCTGATTGTAGCAGGTAGTAATTTAACCCCTCATTGATACATATTTTTTTGGTGGATATGTTTTGATGAAGAAATGAATATTTCAGATCAGTATCTGGAAACAGTATATCAGACCATTTGTCATACTTTGGTGTTGAAATGGGGTGTGATACATCAAGCAAATGCAGGATAGTGATGGCCCCTAGTCTGTCTTCTTATGGGAAAGTGGATGACAAAGGGAATTTTGCCTTGTCCAGATCTCCTCCTTCCAAGTCGATCTTGAAAACCAAAACACAATCACAAATGATTGATTAGCATTTGCTCATCAGAGGGATTGCATTGCATATTATTAACAAGGCAATTGCTGTGCTGTGTTATGTGTGAGTTTTTGTTTGGACATTCATTGTAAATATCTATCTATGTACAGTTCTTGATAATCTTTGATGTTATTGACACAATTGTAAATCTCTCTCTCTCTCTCTCTCTAAAATATAAATAATGAGAATGCAAAGATCACATAAATGATCTTTGATGCAATTGTTATCGCATTGAGAACTAGACTTGAATGTCTGCAAGTCTAAAATGGTAGTCAAATGGTTTTCTTGGAATAAATGTCTAAAGACATCATCAATGAGAACTTTAATGGTATTTGTATTTATAAAAATTGTCTTCAAACTCCAAAGATAGACCTTTAATTCGTCCGGTTGTAATTTGACTTGATGAGTTGGACTTTTTAACCCTTTAACTACTACAATATTGAACGCATTAAATGAAATCCTCAGAGCATTTAATACAATGTTATTGTATTAAATATAGTCATATATGTCAAGGGGCAAAAAGTAAGTATCTTTATTTTGTTCAAAAATAGTACAACACCTCACCTCATAGTCTTCATTAAGGTTTGATTTTAATGACGCTTCTGATAACATGGTCTGTATATGTGATATGTCAACTCATTCGGTAAAAAGTAAAACCAAACCAAATGTTGTTAATACATACAATTTGTCCCAGATAACACTTGACCAAAAAAAAAAACTATTTACTCACTCAACTCAACTGGTTAAATGATGTTCCTTTCTGTAATTCTGTTTCAATTAAATAATAATAAAAAATAAAAAAAGTATAACATCATCTTAAGATGCTTTTACATCCACCATCTTTCACCACTTTATTCTTTTGTCCTTGAAAACATGCCAAGCTTGATTCTTGATGAACATTGAAATTTGAAAGGTGTTCTTCCCTACCTACCTCTAACCTCCTAGAAGGATCTTTGAATTGAGTGCAAAATGCAGATGTAACTCTTCTAGAAATATCAAGCTGTTGTATCATAACAAATGTCCCCACGAGGAACTTTTAGTGATTGTACCTATTGTCCAGCCTTTTACCTGTAACATAACAATTGTGTAGGTGTAAAGAAACTATGTTAAGTCACTCACAACCTCCTAAATAAATTTGAGTTTGAGTGAAAACCAAATGGGACCTACCTACCTGGAAGCAATTGCAGCACGATTCCATGCATCATATATACCGTACTCTTTCACCCTACACAACCACCAAAAATTTTAACAACTCATGAAACAAATAAGGTGTGTTAACAAAAGAAAGGCATAATGTTTATCAATTGTCTCCATAATTTAACCAATTTTCCCATCAGGTTATATTATATCATGATTGGTTTATATCAATTTTGACATCAGGTTTACTAAAATATCTATATCTATATGTGTTGTTGTAGATTCAAGATAAAAGTGTGTAGTTATTGACTTACAAGTATAAGTCATTGGGATCAATGTCTTGAAATATGTTGATGTAGAAACGAAAACCATCAGGGCTCACATCTCTGCATAGAAAACCTGACAAGAGCATTTTTTTTATGCTATTGTTACTAAAATCTAACAAACTGACTTGTTTCCAAAATCCAAACCAATAAAATACCTTTGCTCTCAGCAGCAAGCAGATGCTCCTTGGCCATAGCTGGAGCAATTCCAAGCATCCTTGCAGCATCAGTGGCACTGATCCCAGTTTGCAGGGCATCAGGCTTTTGTACCAGTGTTCTTATTCTAGAAAATACCTACATTCATTTTTCCACAAGTATAATTCTCAAGTAAACCCTCACAAGCCACATATCCTTTATAACCAATGTAACATGTAAAACAACTTCTTTACCTCTTCATCACTGTGTGACTTATTCTGGATCACCATCACCCCACTTTCAAACTTCTTAAGCATAACTGGACTGCAATAAAAATCAACATAGTAACTGGACTTAGATAAATATAGCTTGATAAGTCTTGATTCTAAAGCAGAATGAGATGCAAGGCTATTGGTAGTTTGTACATACACATTAAACTTTTCCCATAGTGAACATGCACGAAGCAAATCATCAGGTGAAATCAACTCTGTAACGAAAGAAAACAAGGAATCAGAAGTGTGTTGTTCTATGATATGAAGAGATTGAAATACCAGACAGTAAAGAACCTGTTCCACGGGCACGATTGAAGAGACAGTAGATATCTATGAGATTCATTATTCCCCCAGCTTTCTCTAATGGAATTTTCACGAAATCAGCCAACTGAGTTTATAATGAAGAAGATGAAGCACTGTCAAATTTGGAAGTTATCCTCTGTAATGAAATTATATGTTTTTCTGACGAATTAAAGAAGATGTAAAACCTGACGAGATAACTGTTGGTGGTACAAAGCCCCAGCTGACTCTTTTGTAACAGGGGAGATAATACCAACACTTAACAACCACTCCTGCATCTCTTCTTTGGAACTCATCTCTTCATCGTTTGTGGCATTGGTTTGAGTACTTGAGGAGGAAGAGGAAGAGGAAGAAAGAAGTTTTTGCCTCATCTTTTCAGCCAGTATCACCATGTCTTTAGCTTTAGTCTGAAGAACAAAGTAACAAACAATTCAAACTCAACTTATATGCACTCACGATAGTTATCTGTGCAAAACCATGAGATGTCGTTACATACCATGAGAGCATTCAAGTCCTGAAATGCATCCTGCAAGCTCTTATCAGTACTCTCCCACATTTCTTGCTCCTTTCTCAGTATTCCGGAAACCCCAACCACCGGCATTTTCAACGCGAATCCTGTATCGCTGCTACTTGATCCACCACCATCACCCAACACAACTGGCATCGATTCACCTTGGCTAGAAGCCGAAACTGCACCTACCCATGCTCTTCCCCTCCAGGCCTCGTAGAATTTCCCCACAAAGGAATCAGGATCCGATTTCCCTCGAAAAACTAATGTAATTACAGCGGATTTAGACCCCCTCTCCTGTACTCTTCCATCAGGCGTAACCGATACCTGGAACCTAACCCTAGGACTGGCAAACATCCCCTTAATGGACTTCTTAGACTGAAATATGTGAGTGATGGCAGCAAGAGGAACTGCCACCGCTTTTGATGTCGGAGCGGATGTAGTTGATTCAGGGTTAGGGAGCCAGAGGAGACGGTAGGTGGTCAGAATGAGAAGACCGGACTTGAAAATCGGCAAATTGGGGTTTTCTTCATTGACTAAGTCGACGGTGGGTTGTAGGGAGGACTCGACCTCGCCAGGCTGAAGAACTGGGCGACCGCTACTGGTGGTTTCCGCCGGCAGCAACCAGTTTCCGGCCATCTTCAATTAAACAGTCGGTCTCAGGGGTCGCGAGTCAAACCATTTAACCACGAGACTGCATTCCATAAATCAGATCAGACTGTTCCTTTAAATTCTATGATTTAGAAAATATCTATTTATAAAATATAATTTTAAAACCATTTATGATCTCATATTAAAGATTTATAATCAAAATTCACATATATTATAATTTATTTGTAATATCAACGTATTCTAAATGTATTTATATTTCAAGAAATACATCTTTAAAATCAATATTAAGATGTTATGCTATACGTTTAAAATCAGATTACTAAACAATAAATTTAATTCATCATAAATCAATCTTTATTTTAGACAACGCATTTCTTATTTAATTAAAATTTTAAAGTCCTTTGATAAAAAAAAAAAGTGGCCCTTTTCTTAATGATTTTGTGCCGTTTTATAATTTTGAAAAAATCACCATTTATAAGACATCCTTATATAAGGAGCAAAATAATTTGTGGGATAAGAGAATTGGAAATATATCATGTTAAAAGGTTTTAATGTCACGTTTGAATTGATTTTGAACATAAACATGGAGATGAAGAAACTTGAAAAAAGCATCCGGTTTTAAGGAATCGAATACACTCACATAAAACGAGCGAACTTATCCAAAAATACGACATAATATTTTATTCCATTATGACTATGAATCGGGGGATGTCTATATAATCATAGTGAACAATTTCAAAAGGAAAATGAACGGCATACTAGGATAAAGAAAAAAAAGTCTAACATGTTTTTCTAGCTAACATGGTCGACAAATAACATTAGACATATTATTATTGCATCAAATTGAATGACTCAATAACAAATGCTGAAAAATTGGGTTGCTGAGATTATCGAGTCTTTGATGCCAAAGCAAAGGTCCACGAGTAGTACAAGCTTGATAAGTGGAGGTGGTGACTTGGCAGAGTTCTCCACTATTGTCACATTGGTGGAGGAGTTGGCGAGTTCAATAATCTTTCAAGAAAAGCTAAATTCTTCAAATCTTATATAGTATTTGTTATCACGAGTAAAACGATGAACATAGATACGATTTTTAACAATTTGAAGAGTAACAAAAAATTTATTTAAATGAAGAGGACGATGAGAATCAGATGGAAGATTGGAATGTCATTTTTTAATCACAAGTATTGTGGATCCGTCACCGACCAATACATAAAAAGAGTTGCAATTAGGTATGAAGTGACATTGAAATCCATGTACCCCAACAGTTTGAAGGATCATTCAAGGACATGGCGTTAAATAGTGGCGGTAAAGATGTTTGAACATTTGGGTTTGAACCTTGAACACCAAACCAAGTCTATAAAGGTGGTACGTTTGATTAACTCGAGAAATAAGCTTGACTAGATGAACCTAAGGACTAGTTGTGAGGTTGTTGCTACCCGTAATGGGTCGATTGGTGGTCGAAGTGTTGTTGTTGTGCGTTAAGGCAGCTATTGTTGGGTTGTGGCGAGGCCCATCAACAAACATTGGTAGGGTGGGTCGAATATTCGACGATGTCCCAACCACTTCCTTATTCTTTTTGATTTGTTGGATGATCACCACCATAACCGCAACCGCCACACCCATGACCATGACCACCATAGTTTTTTCAACACCTGAACGACCACCAAAGTATCCTCCATGAAATTGGTGGCAAGAATAATTTAGGATGATGAGTGATCCGAGTGGTTTACCTACCCATTTGACTTTGTACTTGATTAATTCGTTGCTCCTCGAGCAATAACATGGATCTAGTCTCCATAAACAAAGGAAGAGACGATCAATTACAATAAGGCTTGAAACATAATCGAACATAGGAGACAAGTCATTTATAGTTTTCTTCACAAGGTTCTTCTTGGGGATAATAACATCGATGTTGTCAAGCATATTAGTAAATTTTGTGGGGTTCATTGTCAAGTTAAATAGATTTGACGTCTTTATTATCACAAAAGAGTGTCTCAGTTTTTCCACACTTAAAAACCCATTGCGTTTTCCTTTAAGATCATTATTAGGAGAGGGGCCATTTTTCTTTAAGATCATCATGACTTCATAGTCAATGCGGTTCCATTTGATTTGTCCGATGGAGTAGGTTTTGTTGTTTGGTTCAGAAAGATGATCACAGACCCCGAAACTGTTGCAATTGGTTTCAAATAATTCTCTCCAAACATCATAATTAAGACGGCCAAGATAAAAAATATATGCTTTGATGTTCGTAATTCAGTAGGGTTTTTATATGGTTGTAGAAATTAGAAGAATGAAAGAAGGAGAAAGATCGGAAGAGAGTTGTTATCAACAGTAAAATTTCATCAATTCCAAGCTCAAGTGCCTGTTCATCCATCTTCATTCCAAAGGCGAGCATATCCATTGAGTGACTGTAACTACTATCGTTTATAGTCGCATCTTGCTTAGCAGGCATAGCTTGGAGTGAGAGTGTAGCGGGGGTAAGGTAAGGAGGCCGCCAGAGACAAAGAGGAAGGCAAATCGGCCTATTAAGCGTAGCTAAGCTAATATGCGCCTGAGAAAGCAAGTCAGGTGCCGTAGGTAAGCTCTATTCGGCCCGGAGCATTGATTCCCCATAACGAATAGGCTAGCTCTATCTCTCAATTACCTATCCTATGCTCGAGAAGGTCCCTCAGTTCATTGGCAGCACCTCGAGGTGCATTTAGTTGTCTTACATGAGACTCGGGATATTACCCACTCCATGGCATGACACCTTTCGCTCATCCATTCCGCCCGCCCAGACGCGGCGCCTTTTCTCATTATTATCTACCGCCATTTCTTTCCTTCCCGTTATTCACGCATGAAGATCGTCGTATGTATGCTCTACTTCGGGTGTTGGAATTGACCTAACATTATCCTACCGACCCATAGCTCATACCTTTCTCGACCGAAGCCATAAGTAGTAGTTTAACGCTTGATTGAAGCGTGGTGGTGCGAGGGAGGGAAGGAAGAAAAAAAGGAAATATTTTGGATAAGATAACATGATTTGCTATGATACCAAGTATTTTTTCATAACTAATATTTTTACATTGATGACTTTAAATAGAATAATACATGGACTATCTGATGGCCCTAATATATACAAGTGCATATAAATAGAAATGTAATATAATGACTAACAAAATTACCATATTATCTTTTTACAAAAATAATACTAAAAACAAATGTAATTGACATTACTTCATCTAATCAAGTTTTTCACACAGAACTTTTAGAAAAACTTCAAATAAATTCTAAAACCAAAAAAAAAAAAAATCAGCATCAATTCAAAACGAAAGAAGTTCTCAACAAACACACATTCATCGTCTCTTTCCAAATGCAACCTAGGGCCATCAATAGTGAAATAAAAAAATCTATATGGAATATTGGAATGTATTCTCCCTCGCTAGTAGCTTTACTAGCTTAGTTGAAATAAAAATAGTAGATTAAAAATTTGTTGTTTTTAAATCGCAAGTCTTATTATGTGAACTCAATATACTACAATTCTACAAACACTCCATCCACCCTAGAAAAAACCACACATTCCCCCACCATTAGAAAAACCACTCCTATACACAAGAATGATGGCGCTTCTAAAAGCACTCCTATTAAATGTAAAATAACTCAAAATACTAATAAACTACAACATAGTTCATGTAAAAATGGCAGTTAATAAAAATTGCAGGTCATTTAAAATTTATAGGAAGGGACTCGAAGAATCTTGCATAAAATAGTAGTATTGAATTTCTTAAAACCTTGAATCGCATCCCAACTAAGTAAAATTGCAGGTTTTAGTTTATCCCAACTAATTAAAATCACATGTTTAGCTATTTTCAAGATACAATCAAACAAAAAAAACTTCAATGTTATACAAAAAAGTAACTAAAGTTTCATAGAATTAACCAGAGAGAACCAAATGTAGGTTGCATGATACATCAAATATAATTGCATCAAAAGAATGTGAACCTGTTTGTTAATTTGCATTTTCAATCACCAAGAACGTATAAAAATTAAAAAAATAAAACTGGTCAATTTATTATATATATTGTTTGTTCATCTCTTTAAAAATCCCATTGCCTGATACACATTACTTAGAGTAGAATCTGCTATCTCTGCAGCTTTGCTTGCACCTTCTGCTAAAACCTCATCCAAATAACCTCTATCTGACATGATTTCCTCATACCGAGTCTGCAAAAAAACAAACATTTTAATCTTTGAAGCATAAAGTAAAAGCTAGTAATGGAATAGGAACCTGGATTGGATGGAGATGATCAATTAAAGCATCAGTAAGAACAGGTTTAAAAGTCCCCCAATTCATGTCATGACATTCCTGTGCAACTTCCTGCAATACAAAATCATCAACAAACATAACAGATAACACTCTTCTTCTTTTTTTTTTTTTTTTAAGAATATGAAAATAAAAGGAATTAGTTTAGTTACCTCCTTTGTCCTGTTTGTAATGATTTGGTATATGGAAAGAAGATTATTGCATTCAGGCCTATCACCATTATCAAACTCCAACCTAATTTACCATAACGATCTTGTCACTTGTCACATCCAAAATAAAATAATAATAATAATAATAATAATAAATTTTTTCTCGAAAAAGATCTAGATCCCTCACCCAGGAAAAGAATCTGTCTTGCAACGCTTAATCTTGTTTGCAATTGCCTATAAAAATATCAAAACCAAAAATTATATAATAAAACGTTTCTAATTAACAACTGTAGCAATAAAGTCTGGCCACTCACATCTTTTGAGTCGAGTAAATTAATTCGAGATTGATCTGAAGTAGCAGATTTCGACATCTATATAAAAAAAAAAAACATCAAAGGTAATACAAATATATACTTAAATCATTGCAAGATATATATATTTGGGTTTAGGGTTTAGGGTTTAAGAAATACCTTAGAAAGACCATCAGTAAGGGACATGACACGTGCTCCGGTTGGTGGAATTAAGGGCTCAGGAACCTTAAAGATCGAACCACCCCGCCTGCAAAATCAATAAAAAAATAATAATTTTAGTCAATAAGTCAATGGCATCAAGTCAACTATCTGGATAATTATGTCATACTTACCCTCCTAATTTTTTCCATTTCCTACCACCATATAAATGATTAATCCGTTCAGCCAATTCTCGTGTCAATTCTAAATGCTGCTTTTGATCCTCACCAACTGGGACTAAATCAGACTGTAAAAATATATTAAGTGTTTATAGGAATGAATATTGGATAATGGAAAATGGTAAGGTCAATGATGAGTCAAACCTGATAAAGAAGAATATCAGAAGCCATCAACACCGGATATGTCAAAAGTCCAACCCCAACATTTTCATCCCCCTAAAAACAATAACAAAACAACCAATCATTAATTTCAAAAAACAATCTTGAATTAGCAAATATTATTTTCATCAGCCCCTTAATTTTGGATAATTGGCATGAAGAATATGATTATGAATTGTAGAGAATGAGCTGTTGCATACAATAAAGACGCACCGCCTTACGCGATTTCTCTTTGAACTGAATCATTCTGTTGAGCCAACCGATTGGTGTGGCAGCACTCAGCAGCCACATCAGCTCTACATGAGCACGAACATGAGATTGAACAAATACAGAAGCCTGTATGTATACACACATTTTAAATTCAGTTTGCAACATTAAATTATTATTATTATAATTATTAAAAAAAAAAAAAAAAGACCTTTGAGGTGTCCACACCACATGCCAAATAAAGTGCTGCGGTTTCTTTAGTTGCTTTAGACAGTTGTTGGACATCATAAGGTAGAGTTATCTGTGTTTTTGTTACAAAAACAAATGAAAAAGCACAAAGTGATGAATATATAAATTATGATTAGTATGCATAGATCAGATTTCCTAAAATGCTTAGTGCACATACCGCATGGAGATCCACAATAAAGAATAGCGTCTCATACTTATCCTGAAAGAAAAAAGAAAACATTTTTTTTTAAATAAATGATCGGTTAATTAATTCTTTAAATCATATAGAAACATTTATAAATTAATGAAACTGGTACCTGTAGTGATACCCAATTTTTTATTGCACCAAGATAATTCCCGAGGTGTATAGATCCTGTTGGCTGGACACCAGACACGATTCTCTTTCTGTAAAATACATTTTTTTGATTCATAGATTTAGTTAAGGATATCTGGGAAGAAAATATAAAACAGCAATTTATGGAGATTTAATATAGTTACTTTATAGATGTGGAGGAAGTTTCTGAAATAACAGGTTCAGGGGTTGCAACACTGCAATAGCATCTTTGGCTGCTAACACCTCCAACAATTGGAATATGATTCTCTTGAGTCAAATGTAGTCTTCGTTGTAATTTACTTGAAGTGCTATAGGACCTGTTTCAAAAAATCAGTTTATTGGATCATTTTTTGTGTAATGGTTATGTTCAAAAGTCACCTTTAGACTTTTTCAAACATCTTCATCTCTCAGAGACAATATGTCAAACACATGGAAGGCATTAGACTAAATTTCAGAACTAACTCACTGTACATGCCCTATTCAGCTCATCATTGTTTCAATGTTCAGAATAAAACTTCACTGGCAAAGATGATACAAAAAATGACACATGTGGGTAGAGAGATATATTTATCAAGAAATGGTTAATTGAGCTACACAAAGTGATGTTCACCTTAGGAGTAGAAACATTCTAATCTATCAGCAATTAGCCATTGCCCTACTCCAATTGTACTTTCTATATTCAAGAACAATGAGTGGCTACTCGTAAACGGAACAGACAGAAATTCACGGTTTAATATCCCCAATTTAATTTTAAACCTCATCAAAATCAGGAATGTGGCAATAAACCCATCAAAAATTCGAATTTAGCATACATTCTAACTTGTCCATAGAAAGTTTACAAGTAGAAACATTCATGACAGAAATCATATCTATTTTGCGATTAAGAATGAAACTCGTTGCATGTAACCAAGTCGGTACAATAAAGAGAGATAAAGAGAGGTGAAATACATGAAGCGTGGACAAGTGCTGGAGATATTGACGAACTGAGAAAGAAGGGAGCGGCCCATCTTTTTTCGCTCGAGACTCTCCCTGTCGAGAGTTCAGTTTACAGATATGGTGAAGATGAAGACCAAAGAGGGTACTGCTGGAGCCTGGAGGTGTGACTAAAGTTTGAGGGTGTGAACATTTGCAGCCCTGAAGTTTGTTATTTTACATTCCAGTCCCTTTTTATTTTAAAGATTTCTAGAAAATGAGCTTGTTAGCTTATCTCCAATTCATTGAAGTTTATGCTCCAACTCTTAGACTATCCCCAGCTATGAGCTATGGAGAGTGGTTACACCCAAACCATCAGAAAAGCACATCAACTCGGCGCCACATAGGTATTTTACCATTCCACAACCAACCCACTAGGTTGTGGAAATAGTGTTTACCGATGGATTGGTAGTGAAGGGGCAAAAAGAAGAAGAGAGAAGGAGAGAATGTGAAGGACCAGATTCATAACCAATCAAATTTATCGTCTTCATGACCATTCCATAGCCAAGCCACCGGACACCGGGTTATGTTACATCTTACCTACTTTACGTCACATTCTACATATTACATTTTATCTACCGATAATGACAGATAATCTACCGACACTTGATATTTAATCTACCGATAACGACAAATAATAAATAAATTACAAATCCTTCCACAACGAAAGGACATGTGTCTTCAATAATGTCTTTAATAATAATGGTTTCATGCGTCATTGCGTGCGTCAATCCTCTTGCCATCAAAAGGACAGATATTTTTGTGTGAATAATTTTGTTTGTGTTATGGCTAACGTATTTACGTTAATCTATGTTAATCTTCCATGAACAGTGTTTCTTCCATGTAGGGATGCTTTTTGTTCTTGTTTGAAACCCCCACACCGGATAGCCTTAGTGAACAACTCACTGTGTGTCACCCTAAAAAAAAAAAAAAAAAAAAAAAAAGAAAGAAAGAAATGAAATGATGTGAACGATTTGCCCCCGCAACCTAGTTCACTATATCTCTTTTTCTTTTTTTTTTTCTTTTTTATATTTAATTTATGTTATAAAAAAATAGATGTTGTACTAATTTTAAAAATAAATAAAATATACTCCTAAAATACATAAATAAAAATTCCACACAAAATGAGACTATTGTTGATCATTTTTAAAAATAAGATACTGGATTGGGTTGGGTTAGGTTGCTAATGTGGATAAAAATTTATGGTTAGTTAGGTACTTAGGTTATGTATGTGGAAGATAAAGAAAATAGTTTTTAATAGATATTTGGGTTGAGTTGAATTAGGTTGGTTTTAAAGTTCGGCGGATTGTCAATGATGATAGTCTTAAAGTTCAATAGACTGTCATCAGCATTTTATTATATCATTTTATAAATAATATTAACACGTAAAACTAGAATTTTATATTAATTAGAAATTAAAAGTTACAAATTACAATTTATTAATAAAAGATAACAAGTTAGAAATTCAAAGTTACAAATAATAAATTAAATAAAAAAATACTATGTTATCGAGATGATTTAATCATACAAGTTAGAATTTAAAATCTACGTGATAATGTAGTATATCATGTTTTTCGACATAATTTAATGAAACATATTTGGTAACGCTTTATTAATATGTAATTTCACTATGTCATATTATGATAAATAAGATATTATCGTTTTAAGATATATATATATATATATATATATATATATATATATATATATATATATATATATATATATATATATATATATATATTGTTTAGAATTGTAATATTAATTAACTTAATAAAATAAATTTTTGAATATAAAATAAATCAAATTATAAATATAATATCTATATCAAATAATAATAATAATATATAGTTTCTTTATGACAAAAAAAATGTTTGCTTTTCTATGACAAATGTGTTATGTTAGATTGGGTAAAAAAAAAAAATACAAAATCTCATACCACACTTTAATGGGATTAAACTCTGATTCATTGAACTTGATCCACAATAATAGGTTTAATGTATTAATAATAGGTTTAATGTATTGAATGTCACATCATCAACATTTTGCTCATTGAAAGCTCCATTAAATCTCCATTGGGGACTGCCTTACCACGAGTCGAACTAAATCTTATATGTTGGTATTTTTTTTGTCAAACTCGAATTAAACATGTTTTACTAAATGTGGCTCTTAAAAATATTTCCAAACCTTCAAATCAAGTTTTTGTTTTGACTCATTTAAGCTCTCAGATTTAGCTTGAATTTTTCTAGAGCCAAGCTCAAAATTTTAGGGAGAGCCCTTAAGTTATTGAAGATTCCTTGAGTCATCAAATCAAGTTCAAGTTCATCTTAAGATCACTGAGGCGAGTTCAGACTTATCTTAACTTGTTTGTATCCACACTAGTTTATCTGTATATTATTTACCTCCTTACCTTTGTCCCAATTTACTTTCAGATTTATTGTTTGTATCGGTTTTTTTTCTTATGCCACAAACCACTGTTTATTTTCCACTGTTCCCCCACGTTTCATTTGCATGAAATCATTGAGTGAGAGTTCAGGGTTTTCCTTATGCCTGAGATAGCAATGGTAGAGGTTGCCTACATCTTATCCTCACCATATTCTTATGGGACTTGTGTATTGCTATTGTTGAATTCATTATTGCTGCCTACAAAATTGATCATGATTTTGATTTTTAGGGTCAAAATAGTCATATTAAAAAGAAGGTAACTTGTTCCAATCTTTTATTCTTGTACTCAGCAATAATCACTATACAAACATAGAACTACCCAAGTTCTGAAATGTAATAAGTATCCATATTGTGAATTTGGAATGTATATATGGAGCTTTATTAGAGTGAATAGTTATAGCTCAATGCCATTTACAGTGTTCATCAAAGAAAGAAAGATCAAGTACAAATTTGCCAAGATACAAAACTAAAATACTCTAATTTGATTGTCTTTAACCATGCTAACATTTTTACAGTCTTTATGTGAAGCAACTCTGAAACTTTTGTTGCTACAAAAACCAAGCTACCAATAATCCCCACAAGAACAAATCCCATCCTTGAAATGATGAAACCGATGCAAATCCCGAACTATAATCTCTCTTTTCTCCACAAGCGATATAAATTTGGTGGCATTATGACAATCACCACAAACACGAAGGTTTTTTCTAATATGAATAGTCTTACCTGGACGTGTATTCAAAAGCCCATAAGCAATAGCAAGCTTCTCACTATGAACACTCACCATGTGTTCTTCAACATCATCTTCTACATCACGCATCAAATCCACATCAGCCACATATCCAGCACCCTTAATCTTCTCTATCAATGTTTCAAGAAAATCATATATCTTTTTACTATCAGAATGCCACGAACTCCCAGAATAGAAACTATGAACCTCATTCCCCAAATCAACAGAGCTAAAACCAGGCGTTTTAACAATCCCTTTTCTTTCCATTTTTGTCCTGATTTCATTCACTTTGTCCCACATTGAAACAGATGCGTATAAATTTGCAAGAAGCACGTAATACCCACCATCATTTGGGTTTAATTTAAACAATCTTTCTGCTGCCATTTCCCCAAATTTTACATTTTTATGAATCCTGCAAGCACCCAACATTGCACCAAAAACATTAACCCCGGGCTCAACGGGCATCTTTAGAATGAAATCCCATGCTTCCTGAAGCCTGCCCGATCTGCCCAACAAATCCACCATGGCTCCATAGTGATCCATTGTAGGGTCAATCGCGTATTTTTCTTTCATAATGGAAAAATATCGAACCCCTTCTTTGATAAACCCTGAATGGCTACAAGCTGAAATAATACACAAAAATGTTATATTATTTGGCTTTATGTTTTCATTTTCCATTTTGTTGAACAATTCTATAGCTTCTTTTCCACATCCATGTGTCCCATACCCATCGATCATAGCATTCCATGTAGTTATATGCTTTTCATCCATCAAATCAAATAGCTTTCTAGCAATAGTAATGGCTCCACATTTAGCATACATGTCAACAAGAGCAGTCTTGACAAAAACATTTCTGTCAAGAAAAGATCTTGTCACAATTCCATGGATCCACTTTGCTTGTAGTAAGATTGATGATTCTGAAATGGCTGAAATGATGCTCACCATGGTGAAAGAATCAGGCTCTATGTTTTCAAGTTTCATGTCACGAAAATGATTTAAAGCTTCGATTACACGACCATTTTGGGCGTACCCGAGTATCATTGTGTTCCATGAAACTCTAGTTTTTTCTTTCATGTTTTTGAATAGTTTACCTGCAATTTCGATTTGTTTACACTTGGAATACATGGAGATTAATGAGTTTGTGAGGGGAATGTCGTTTTGTAAGCCAAGTTCATTGGCCAACCGATGAAGGAATTGGCCACGGGAAAGATCACCGGAATCAGCACATGCATGGAGAGCTGCCATGATGGTGACGCCGGTTGGTTTGATTCCATCGTCCAACATCTTCTGGAAAAGAATCAGTGATTCCATGGAATCACCACTTTCTGCATAGCCATCGATCATTATATTCCATGAGACCACGTTTCTAACACTCATCTTGTTGAATATAACGCGTGCAATACTTAAAGACCCGCATTTTAGATACATATCAAGTAATGCTGTTAAAACATTTGAAAGGCGTTCGTATCCTGACCTAAAAATGTAGCCATGAATTGATTTTCCGATTGTTGAATAGCCAAGATTACCAACAGCAGGGAGTACTGAGATTATGGTGATGGGGTCTGGCTTCAGTTGTTCATCTTGCATCTGTGAGACCAATTCAATTGCTCTCCCTGCAAAACCGTTTTGAGCGTATCCAGCAATAATGGTGTTCCAAGACACCAAGTCTCTCTCAGGCAATCTAACAAACACCTTGTGGGCATCATCAATCAACCTACACTTTGCATACATGTTGACGACACATGTCATGGCATAAACATCGCCTTCGTGTCCGTTCAAAATCAATTGCGCATGAACCTGTTTCCCGTTCTTAACGAGACAGTTTTCGCCACAACCCTTTAACAAATACGTAAAATTGTACACCACCGGCTGCACGCCGTCTTCTATCATACGACAATAGAATGAAAGCCCGTCAAAAATGGAAGAATTCTGAGCATACCCTTTAAGCATTGTGTGATAAAGAGCATCGTTTTTATTTTCGATTGGTTCGAAAACACGGGTGGCTTCGGTTAAGCTGCCGTATTTGCAGAACAAGCTGACCAGTTTCGTTTGAAAGAGATGTTCTTCATAGAGACCATTTTTAATAATAAGAGGGATGATTTGGTGAAGTTCTTCCATGGAAGTGCAGAGTTCCAGGAGAATTGCTGCTGGATGTTTGTAAACATGAGCTGGAATGTGGGTTCTTTGAGCGAGTGTGTGTTGGATGCGAGAAGATGACGGTGATAAGGAAGATCGCGGTGTCGTAGAGAGTGATGCGACGGGAAGTAGCTGTGAACTCATCACGACTTTTGGTTAATTTTCACTTTGAATTGCAAGAACAGTTGATTGTTCTTCACAGACAAAGATATCATCAGAAAACAAAAATCTTACCCGGAAACGGGAATTTGAAAGGCCGCAAAAGCAATTTCCCAATTTTTACAAATCTTCAAGCAACTTGTCATTGTACGTTTTATATTTTTTTTTCAAGTAAATAGTTATATAAAAAAATGTAACACTATATATTTATATTTCAAAATTATATCAATTACAACATTTCGTGAAGTTTAGATTTTTTTGGTATGGCAAACACACACGTTTTATTCTACTTCACTACATCTATAATTGTCCCTGACACTTAAACACACAGTCTATAATAGTCGAGAAACATTCACCAACAACTGATACCACTTGGATACAAACCCTTTCCTCCCAATCATTTGATATATTGAATCAATAATGGTTGTGATGATTAATATCTGATAAAGAACCAATTCGGCTTCATAAGCAAGGGGTAAAAAACTGAGGTAATTCATATTTTCAATGTCATATAGATAAATATAAAGAATAAGCAGGCACTTTCATACGGTGTTTGTTGATATTGGGAATGCATATGATAACATACCATGTGAGATGATTTGGAGGACCCAAATAGATGGATTCCAAGGAAATATGCCGTGGTTATATATTGGTTGTCAAGGATTTGTGATTGAATTCTAGTATGGAAAAAAGGTGATGCCATGGATAACACTTAGCCCATGATATTTTTCGTGGGATTCAAGGAAGTTTGTCATGGTGTATGTTTTTTTATCGATGATATTTTGTTGTGGCATAAACAAGGGTGAAACTAAATGTTGGTTGGATATTTAGAAGTCGGAAAATGATAATAGATTAGTAAAGTTAAGAAATAAGTAAATGATTGACATTACTCAACGCATAAATGTGAGATGGTTAAAGTGTACGCCAACTATAAGAATATTATGTGAGAAGGTCATCTTTTAGACCAAATGGAAAATCCATAGAATGACAGTTACGTCAACTATGTCGTATGGCTTTGAATGTTGGCTAATAAATAAATAAAAACACAAGAGAGAATGTAAGTTACGGAAATAAGGATGTTATGGTGTACATGCAATAGAACAATGTTGACCGAGTGTGGTAATTAACAATAAGTTAGGAATTATGTTTGCCACCGGAAATTGAGGGAAGAAAGATTGTGATGGTTTTGACATATCAAAAAGAGACAACTAACGGCCACGATAAAGACGATGCATATTGTTATGGCTAATAGGACTAAGAAGAAGAGAAGATAGTTTGAGGTTATCGCATGAAAAGGTTGACACTTTCCAAGACATGAGGGAATGAAGACATATAATTAAAATAATTAAGTAATGTATGTCTTAGTTACTTATACTATTGTTGTGTGTAATTTAGTAACTATCTTTATAATTCATTTCAATTTTTTTTAAACGACAATGGTGCAACGGAGTATCTCCGTGCCACCATGGCACCTAGTCATGAAGACTCGAGATCAAAACCTCTCCAAGGAGAATAACCACCCCGGTCTTTGCACCCAGTTTTCTTTGTGGGGCTTCACGGATTAACTGGGATCCGAACTCAGCTACCGTTCTAGGAAAAATCTGCCACATGTGCTCGCCAGGAATAGAACCCCTAACGTTCACTTATTACTATTAGATATTATTCTTAGTATTAATATTGAATCATGCACACTTCTTAATGTCCAAGGTCTAAGCATGGAACCAAGTTCTCTATCATTGTTAACTTCTTTTCTTTGCATGGAAGTAAAACTATCTACATCTTGCCTCTTCTTTACCCATGACAATATCATAATTGGGCATAGTTATATTAGGAAATGGACTTATGAAGGTAATTAAGTTTTTTGGTTTGTTCACATATGGGTAACTATCTTTTTTTTGTACACATCTAGGTAACAAACTTTTTGGAAGTGTTCACATATGACCATTATGACCTGCTGTAGTAGGTTACATCGGGTTATAATCGGTCATAATGGTCATATGTGAACACTTCTAAAAAGTTGTTACCTAGATGTGTACAAAAAAGGTAGTTACCCAGATGTGAACAAACTGAAAAGGTGAAAGTAAATTACACCAATGGTCCTTGTGGTTTGGATAATTTTTGTGTTTGGTACTTAACTTATTTGTTTAACTCGGATGATCCATATTGTTTATTTTTATTGTGCGTTTGGTCTCTATCTTACCTCAAAAGACTATGGTGCCCTTTTTAATTTATTTTTTAATTAATTTTCTTATTTATGTATTTATTTTTTATATATTTAAAAAAAATAATAGACCCCACATATCTGTGTCTCCTCACCTTAAACCTGAAACCACATATGTGTATCTCCTCACCTTAAACCTGAAACCACAACCCACTGTCTCTCCATTGAATTTTCCATCACCACAACCCAATAGAAGGGTTGTGGTGTTGGTTCGCCGGAGTTGAAGGACCGAAAAAAGAAGGGATGGTAAAGACGTCAATGTCATTAAAAATGGAAAGGAAATAGAAGTTGATGAGGATGAGAGATGGGATAGTGACTGGTGGGACCCAACTTAAAATTTTCAAATGTAATTTCAAGTTTGAGGTGAGGAGATACAGATATGTGGGGTTTATTAATTTTTTTAAATATATAAAAAATAAATACATAAATAAGAAAATTAATTAAAAAATAAATTAAAAATGACACAATAGTCTTTTGAGGTAAGACAAAGACCAAATGCATAACAAAAATAAACATTAGGGGTCATATAAGTTAAAAATAAGTTAGATACCAAACACACAAATTACCCAAACCACAGGGACCATTCGTGTAATTTACTTTTATATTTTCGGTTTGTTCAAATCTGGGTAACTATCTTTTTTTTTTATACGTCTAGGTAACGAACTTTTTAGATGTGTTCACATATGACCATTATGATCGGATGTAACTTGCTACAGCAGGTCATAATGGTCATATGTGAACACTTCCAAAAAGTTTGTTACCTAGATGTGTACAAAAAAAAAAATTACCCAGATGTGAATAAACCGAAAAGTTAATTACCTTAATAAATCCATTTCCCGTTATATTATTCTTCCATCATCCTTATGTTATAAATCAACCACTAAATCATTTTACTCAAATATGCAACTATACAAAAATAGTTAGTTTCTTAACAATGGTTTGCAATAGAAAGTCTCAGAGAATAATTATATTATTCTAAAATATACATATGATGTTGAAGGACGTAAAAGAAGACTGTAACAAGTTTATATAAAAAAAGGGGTACATGCATCCTCTAGGCAGTCCATGTCAACTCTAGGCAGTCCATGTCAAATTCAAGGCCCATGGAGTGGGGGTAAATCAGAGAACATTATCACTATTTTGGGGGTGTGTCATGGTTTAAACAGTGGGCCTCTTTTGTGGAATTTCTCACCTCCATCATGGGGACTAAGTTCATATAAAATTATAAATGTTGTGTTGATGTTGTGATTCATCAAGTTTAGGTTGAATTAGATGAAAGTCAGTCATAATGTCTCCTTGATGGCCTGATGCGGAATCCAAAACATCATTTACAGCATTTCTCATCCTCAACATGCGGAGATAACTTTCTTTAAAAATAAGGTTTAAAATTGTGTTTACACCAAATCAAAGTTTCTATTAAAACAATCGTAACAGCTATTTAACTAGCAAAACTATCTCTTACTTGGTCCGAGTTTGATATAAATAGACTAGACATAAAGAATAATATAGCTTTCAACATATCATATCAGAAAAGTGGTTTATTCATGTTATGTGGTTTGGACTCCAATTAGATCATGGAAAACCTTGCAGCCATTGAACTATCTCCTATGATCCGTCCTCATTGCCTATGTTACCATTTGTGTCTTCCCAACAATCCTCCAATCTGCATGTTGAACTAAAAACTTGTATTCAGACTTAACAACACAGATATGAATCAAGATGGACATTTAAAAGAACCCTATTCAAGTCTTTTCAGTACCAATCTCATGAAGAAATAGCAGAAGCATTGACCTAAAGATTAACCGAATCAAATAACTTACCAAGTATCTAACCTTCAATTGTAAGCTTGAAAAATGAAACAACTTATGCCTTTGATTTCTTTCCTTTTGTTTCTTTGATAACAGTGGATTGAAAAGGCAAGAAAGTCTTGCCACCCATGAACCCTTGTAGCACTGTTGGCACTTCAACACCATCTTCTTTCTGGTAGTTCTCAAGTATACAGCATATAGTCCTCTCTGTTGCTGTGAGGGTAGAATTTAATAAATGACAATATTGCTTTGTCTCCTCATTACTCTGCACAAGTCAAACACACACCTCAAAGTCAACAGAACATATTTTCCAAGTTACAAATACAATTAAAACCAACCTTCTTTTGCCCATATCTAATCTCCAGTTTTCTTGATTGATAATCAGTGCAGTTTGAGCACGAAACAAGCTCTCTGTAAGTACTGGATGCAGGAAACCATGCTTCTAAATCATACTTCTTTGCAGCAGCATCGTTTAAAGCACCAGAAACAACAGACACTACCTGATATGGAAGTTTCAACATCTGATAAAACTCCTCTGAGTTTTTCATCATTTCTTCATGCATGTCCCATGAATCATTATCATTAGGGCTGGTGATGCAGAACTGTTCTAGTTTCTCAAACTGATGAACACGAAAAATCCCAAGAGTGTCACGCCCATGTGATCCAGCTTCTTTACGAAAGCAAGATGAATATGCTGCATATTTTAATGGCAGCTGTGTTGGATGGATCCAATCATCCATGTGATATGCACAAAGTGGTTGTTCAGCAGTAGCAATCAAGTACTTGTCATCTCCTTCACCTGTTACCTTGTAGAGTTCTTCATCAAATTGTGATAATTGAGCACATTTGGCCATGATATCTTTTCTCATGAAGAATGGAGTCTGCAACAGTGTGTAACCCTTCTTCTCCAAGAAATCAAGGCCAAAATTCACTAGAGCTTGATTGAGACGCACACCATCTCCTTTTAGATAATATCCTCTACCACCAGCAACACTAGCACCTCTTTTCAGGTCTGCAATTCCAAGAAGACCGACAAGATCCACGTGATTTCTCAGTTTTGCTTCATCCCTCTTCTCTCCCCAACTCCTAACTATCTCGTTATCTGCCTAAATTTGTTCTTTGGTTAACATCTAGGGTTCCAATATCAAGACGTCAAACAAGCATAATGTATATTGAAAGAATACGCACCTCATCGTTGCTAACGGGAACAGAGTCATGAACAATATTTCCAACCAGATTCAGATTTGAATGCAATGCTCTTTGGGCCTCCTGAACCTGTGCTTCTTTCTTCGCAGTCAATTGCTTGTTTTCCTCGGTATCTTTAATCAATGAAGTCGCATCTTGTCCTGCAATTCTGAGTTTGGCGACTTCTTTGTTGATCTTGTTGAAATCCTTTCGAAACTGTTCCAGCTCGAATTGACGGCTTTTCCATTCTTCATAAAGGTGAATGATTTTATCAACAAGTTCAACATTAGCAAACCGCCGTCGCTGAGATTCGCGTATAATCTCTGGATTGCGCCTGAAAAGATTTATTCCCAACATTATTTAAGTGTCTCTCTTGTTTGCATATATGGAGATCGAAGAAGAACAAGAAGAAGCAGAGCTGAACCAAGAACAGAGACTGCTTTAGGCCGGAGGATGTTAGCTCCTAGCAACCAATGTTAGGGTGTTTGGCTTAGACAGCCAAAATTCTTTTTTGAAAAGAAAAAAAAAAAAAAATTGTCAAAATAGTTTTTATATAAGAAAAATGAACTTTTTGGAAAAGTCAGGAAATCCTACTTTTTGTAACTTTTCCAAAAAGGACTTTTGGGGTTTGAAAAGTTAAGTCAAACACCCTCTTAGTATTTATTCTTAGAGGGTTTTTGTTTTAGCTTATTTTTAGTAGTTTATATTTTGGGGCAAATGAAAAAGTTAGTGGTTGGCTTAGCTTATTAGTAGGTTGGTAATCGGGTTGAGTTTGGGTTGGTAGGTTATGGATTGACGGGCTCGCGTGTCAAAAAACATAAACTCAATCAAACTCATAAAATATATGGGTTGACGAGTCAAGGGTTAGTGGGTTGGAAATCTCAACCCAACCCAACCTATATAACCCGTTTAAGTTTATAGGTTCGTAGGTTTACAAGTTATTGTGTCGAATCCAACCCATATAACCCATTTAATAAATAAGCAACACATTTTCAAAAAGAATGTTTTTTCAACATAAATTATAAAATAATTAAAGTAATTAACATAAATTCATAAAATTATAAAGTCATTAACATCCAAATAAAATTGAAAAATGAAAACATAAGTAGATGTGTTTTTCGTTTGTGACACGTGAGTATCTAAAAATGACGACATTTATTTTTTTCTTTTTTGATTAGGGAACCACAAACGCATATTAGCCACATACGAATACGGAAGTAATACAATGAATTGAAGTATTACGAATACGGAAGGAAATCATATTTCATTAATAATTAAATATATCTATTTTTTAATTGCTATATATATATATATATATATATATATATATATATATATATATATATATATATAAGTTGACAGGTTGACCCACGAACCCAAACAAGTCTTATGGGAAAAACGCAGCCACAACGGTAAACAACAATGCGGAATAATACTTCATTTGACTAAACTATTCACTTCTTGAATGAACCTTTTTAGGATGCAAACAAATAGGATATTTTTTACTTGCAACAAAACAACCCCAATGCAAGTTATATGATCAAATAATCAACCCAAAACTATAAATAATCAACCAATAACGACACTGGAATTTTAGCGGAGAAATCTCTCAAGAAAGGAGAATAAAACCACAAGACTACTAGAGCCGCTTCAAATCCACTATCACAAATATTAGAGCAATACAAAGTCTTCTCTAGATGTACTATAGGCATACAATAATCATCATATACTTGGAACTAAATCACATCAAGCATATGGAATCAAATAAGCAAAGACAAAGAAGAATATCATCAAAAACGTTCCTGATTTCCAGCAGCAAACAGAAGTGACGCTTCCCGAGTCTCTGGAGCAAATGTCGACAATTCAACCGTCGGATCTGAAGGTCTCGATGTTAGGAAGCTATTGTTCAAAAATGGGAATTGAGAAAAAAAAACCCTATTTTGCTTCTTACTCTCTCTAACTCTTTTGGTGGTTGAAAAAAAATTTGTGTGTGTTAGTGAAATTAGGGCATGTAACACACACACACACACACACACACACACACACACATATATATATATATATATATATATATATATATATATATATATATATATACACACACATACACATGAGCTAAATAAGTGGGCTTTCCTCATGGGCTAAAAAACCCAATAGAAAACCCAACAAATCTCCCCCTTTTTGGCCTATGAGGAAGAGTTCGTCATCCCGACGATCGAGCAACATATCTTCAACTTTTCCCTTGCTAAAGCTTTAGTCAACATATCGGAACCATTATCATCAGTATGCACTTTTTCAAGTTCAAACAATTTGTCTTCAAGAGCATCTCTAATCCAATGATACCTCACATTGATATGCTTTGTTCTTTTGTGTAACATAGATTTCTTAGCAAGGTGAATGGCACTTTGATTATCACAAAGAACCACATAGTGTTTTTGTATAAATCCAAGCTCTTGTATAAATCTTTCTAGCCATAATAGCTCTTTGCATGCTTCTATTGCTGCCATATACACAGCCTCAATGGTGGACAAGGCAACACATTTTTGCAGTCGTGACTGCCATGACACAGCTCCCCCCGCAAAAGTCATCAAATATCCATAAGTGGATTTCATGTTGTCCTTATTTCATGCCATATCAGAATCTGTATAACCAATAAGAATAGGTGCTCCATTTCCAAATGTTATACCCAATTCGGAAGTACCGCGTATATATCTGAAAATCCACTTAACTGCTTCCCAATGCTTCTTTCCCGGATTTGACAGAAACTGACTAACAAAACCAACTGCATGGTCAATATCTAGTCTTGTACACACCATGGCATACATCAGACACCCAACGGCTAATGCATATGGAACTCTATCCATCTCTTCAATCTCCTTCTTAGTAGAAGGGCAATCTCTATTAGTCAGCTTAAAGTTGGTAGTTAGAGGCGAACTAACCACTTTAGCTTTATCCATGTTGAATCTGCAAAGCACCTTCTCAATGTATTGCTCTTGTGACATACACAACTTCGTTGAAGCTCTATCTCTAGTAATCTGAATGCCAATAATCTGTTTTGTTGACCCCAAGTCTTTCATAGCAAAAGACTTGCTCGGTTGTTTCTTCAGCTGAATAATTCTCTCTGCATTCTTGCCAACAATCAACATATTATCAACATAAAGCAATAAAATTATGAAATCATCATCACCAATCCTCTGGAAGAAAACACAGTGATCTGAAGTAGTCTTGTGGTAGCCTTGCTCACCCATGACTGACTCAAATTTCTTGTACCACTGTCTTGGTGCTTGCTTCAACCTATAAAGACTTTTTTGAAGCCTACACACATAGTATTCTTTGCCTTAAACCTGAAAACCTTCGGGTTGCTCCATATAGATTTCCTTGTCCAAGTCACCATGAAGGAAAGTTGTCTTGACATCCATTTGCTCAACCTCAAGATCAAGGCTAGCAGCCAAACCAAGAATCACCCGAATGGAACCCATCTTCACGACCGGAGAGAAAATCTCATCAAAATCAATACCCTTTCTTTGGCGGAACCCTTTAACCACCAATCTAACCTTGTACCTAGGTCGTGAGGTATGTTCTTCAGTCTTCACTTTATATACCCACTTGTTCTTCAAAGCTCTCTTACCTTTAGGCAACTTCACCAACTCAAAGGTATTGTTTTCATGCAAGGAATTCATCTCATCTTGCATAGCTTCAACCCACTCTCTTTTATGATCATCTCCATAACTTCTGCATAACAATCAGGTTCTCCCCCATCAGTGAATAAAACATACTCATCAACAAAATAACGGGTGGAAGGATGACGATCTCTCGTAGACTGCCTAAGTGGGGCAAATAGTGGTATATCAAGTACCGGTAACTCTGAATGAAGATTCTCATCCAACTCTTACTGCTCTGGAACATCTTTGTCATCAGTACCATGTTGTTCATCAGTCTGAACATCTTCATTAATTGGCTCAAAATGTTGAGGGGGAACCGGATCCAAATCAACACGGTCATCAATATATTGAGGAACTATCTTTGTCTTCTCAATATCTTTTAAACTCTGATCTTTAACAAATACAACATCACGACTTCTTACGAGTTTCTTCATAACTGGATCATATAACCTGTAACCGAATTCATCTTGGCCATAACCAAGGAATATACATGGATTCTTCTTCACTTCAAGCTTTGATCTTTCATCTTTGGTAATATGCACAAAAGCCTTGCATCCAAAGACTCGTAAATGACGATACGAAACATTTTTTCCACTCCAAACCTTGTCAGGAACATCAAAAGACAAAGGAACACAAGGAGTAGGATTAATAACATGTACCTTTGTATTCAAAGCTTCTCCCCAAAAAGAATCAGGTAATCTTGCATGTGAAAGCAAACATCTAACTCTTTCTCCCAATGTTCTATTCATCCGTTCTGCTAAACCGTTTAACTGTGGTGTCTTTGGAGGAGTCTTTTGGTGTCGAATACCTCGCTCTCTACAATAAGCATCAAAAGGACCAATGTATTCACCGCCATTATCTATCCGAACACACTTCAATTTCTTCCCAGTTTGTCTCTCAACCAAGGCATGAAACTGCTTAAACACATCCAATACTTGATCTTTAGTCTTCAAAGTATAAACCCATACCTTCCTTGAATAGTCATCGATGAATGTGACAAAATACAAGCAACCCCCAAGTGTCCTAGTATTCATGGGACCACATACATCGGAATGCACCCCGATCAAGTATATTCTC
This sequence comes from Lactuca sativa, assembly GCF_002870075.4. Taxonomy (NCBI): domain Eukaryota; kingdom Viridiplantae; phylum Streptophyta; class Magnoliopsida; order Asterales; family Asteraceae; genus Lactuca; species Lactuca sativa. Next base: position 36,202,960 of record NC_056625.2, on the reverse strand, counting down.
CTTCCTGGAAGGAGGATGTGTGACATCCCCAATTTCACGGCCACAAAAGACCGATTTGTTTATGCTTTGTTTTCAAAATCAGAGTGATCGTTTAAAGAAAACGGTTGCGGAATTTGTTCTCGAAAAGAATGTATTTTTATTAAATAATAAAACCTCGGGATGTCATGTTCGTTACATACCAAAAGCATAAACAACATAAAATAGACCTTACAATAGTTATTCAACTACTGATCTATAATCCAAAATCTCTCGTCAAGTCCGCCGACTTATACTCTTGTGTCATTACCTGTAATGAAAAGAAAACTGAGTGGGTCAGGCTTGGGAGCCTGGTGAGCATATAGGGTTTTCAACCCACAATAATACATTTGTTATATTCAATTATCAAACAATCAACCCAAATACCCATCCCCATTATCTTCTTAAGGTTTCACCCTAGGAACCAACTATCCTTCATTCACTTATTCCTAAGGAATCGGCACGAAATCCATTGCTGCCAAAGTTTATCTATCGAGTACTAAATCCATAGTTATCAGACGCTAACTCCATAGTCGTCGGGGTTTACTCAAGCGATGCTAAATCCATAGTCACCAAGGTTCACTTAACAAGCGCTAACTCCATAGTCGCCAAGGTTTACTTAACAAGCGCTAACTCCATAGTCGCCAAGGTTCATCAAATAGGCACGAAGTCACATCGTCGCCAAGGTTTATACAATAGGCGCTAACTCCATAGTCACCAAGGTTTATCTAATAATAGGCGCTAACTCCATAGTCACCAAGGTTTATCTAACAGCAGGCGCTAACTCCATAGTCACCAAGGTTTATCTAACAGCAGGCGCTAACTCCATAGTCACCAACTATCCCATCTACCCTTGTTCTACCCAACAAATTTTGTAGATATAAATACTTACACAGTTTAAATCATTTAACACCTGTATAAAACTCCAATTTCCATGTCCATCTCAAATAGACAAATAACATATAAACACATAGCACGTATTTCATAACAAATACTTCATATTGATGTGTTAGAAGAAAGCAACTACACACCCACACATATAAACAACAATATACTTAATACACTCAAACCATACTTGTATTATTATCGTGTTTATGAAAGGTAGTATACACTCACTTGATCAGACGATGATCGGACAACACTACGACTTGCAGAAGTAGTAATCCACCGCAGATCTGGAAGATCTCCACAAAAATCGAACTTCTCGCGGGCAGAGCTTCGGCTCGGGAACCGCACTTCTCGGGATCTTCGGGACCTCGGGACTTGCCTCGGGGCTAGAGAATAATACCGGGGCGTCGGGGTATTTCTGGCACGCAAAACGATGCAAAACGGGAGAGAGAAGAGAAGAAATTGGCAATTGGGTCGGCTGCCCTCGCATCCTATTTATAGGAGGCTGGAGCCTCGCGGGGCGTACTGGTCCGAAAAACGTCACTGCGTTCGTCATCCGAAGCCACTTGCTGCGAATGTCGACACTTCGGAGTACGCGGGGCGTACCTCGGATCAGACCGGTGACTCCTTCGGATAATGCTTCCGAATTTCCTTTTAAATTTAAATACAAAATGATTAATAAACTTCGGAAATTCATATCTTCTTCATACGAACTCCGTTTTCGACGTTCTTTATATCCACGCGAAGGTGAGACTACGCTCTACAACTTTCGTTTAGACTCCGTCGGCTAATTTTGACTTTTATTTTTATTATTTATTTTTAATAGGCCGCGACAGAAAACTTCGTTATAAATTCATAACTTCTTCGTTTGACGTCCGTTCTCGCCTAACTTTTTATCGCTTCGATACCAACAACGAGATCTTCGATTCTCGTTTAGATTGCTAAGGCTAACTATCGCTCTAACGTAAATTCACTTTTTACGTCGCGCTGTGTCGTGCCGGTTCTGTCGCGAAACTTCGACAGGTCATAACTTCTTCGTTATAACTCGGATTTTGGCGTTCTTTATATGCACGGAAACCTTGTAACATATACTACAACTTAGTTAGGATTATTCACCCTAAATAATCTTCTATCAAAAAGTCATTTTTGACTCTTATTGTCTCTAAATTGACTAGCCCTGATCTATGGGCGTTACAGGATGGCTCTTAAAGGAAACTCTACTTTGCTTACCTGTCAGACAACGAGAACATCTCTTCAAATTCACATCATGCACATTGGTCAACACATTTTTCTTCAACAATAAAGACATCCCCTTTTCACTCATGTGACCAAGTCTCTTAAGCCACACATCGTTCATGTTATAATGTATCAATGCATGGATCGATTCTTTGGAGATCTTCAGATGTGTCATGTATAACTTTGAGCTTATTTTAACTCTTGCCACGATCAAAGAACCACGAGTGAGTTTCCAAATGCCACCACCAAAGGTACTATGGTAACCGTTATCATCAAGTAAGCCAGCAGAGATAAAACTAAGTCTAATATCTAGAACATGTTTTACATTGTGTAAAACCAACTCCATCCCAGTCTCAAACTTCAAACAAATATCTCCGACTCCAATAATCCTTGATAACCCAATATTACCCATCTTAACATTCCCAAAATCACCAAGAGTGTAAGATGTGTAAAAATCCCTTTGTGATGTCACATGACAAGTAGCACCATTGTCAACAACCCAACTCGAATCATCATGTGCAAGATTAACCATATCATAATCACAACAAATAAAGAACTCTTCGGTAGCAGTGTTAACTTCAACAGTATCATTACCACCATCATCTTTCTTGTGGCTGTTCTTTTGATTGTTGTAATTTGCCTTCTTGTTCTCCCTTTTCAACTGTATGCAAAATCGTATTGTGTGCCCTTTCCTACCACAATGATTGCACTCATAGTCAGCAAACTTTCCTTTAGATTTACTGTGATGCTTCCCTTTGTTATCCGGACCTCTACTTTGACTTCTCCCCTGTTTTCTGTGACCAATATATATGAATGTGAAGAGGAACATTGTGACTTTCTTCTCATCTCTTCATTTAAAACACCTCCTTTAGTCAATTCCATGGTGATAATGCCATCTGGTGCAGAGTTGGACAAGGATGTCCTAAAATTTTCCCAAGAACCCGATAAAGTGCCAAGGAGCCATAAACCTTGTAACTCATCTTCAAACTTGATACCCATTCCTGGAAGCTAATTAATAATTCCCTGGGAAGAATTTCAAATGATCACTAATAGGATTTCCATCATCGTTCTTCAAGCCAATCAACTGTTAAATCAGGAACAATTTATTGTTCCCGGTCTTCCGAGTGTAAGGTCCTAAAACGGATCTTACCTATGATCAAACAAGCAAGACAATCAATAATAATAAGAATGAAGTAGAAACAGAAATCAGAACAAGCTTGAACACACTTCTATTAATGAAAACGTCTGGTACAACTTGTGAATAGCAACCGCGAACTCTGTGGCATCAACAACCATTAAATGACCTAGCTAGCAACTATATATAGTGGACTTGGGTCGACCTTGGGTTTACGGCCGTAAACAGGCTTACGGCCGTACACTCATGACATGGTCATAAACTACAAGTAAACTACTAAAATTGCATATTGACCCAAAAGAACCTATTACAACGAAAGCCTAGACCAAATCATTAATTGGACCCTTCAATCTCCCCCTTGGTTTGGTGCTAGCTTGAAGTTAATATTTATCGACCACCATCACATTTGCCTGCCCTATCGCCCCGTTCCACATACGTTTATTAATGATCTCGACAACCATAGACGTGTACTCTTTTGCTGCTTGCTCAAAAATCTCCTCAGCAACTATAATTTGATGAAGACTCAAATGATGAATATCCCACCTCCTGAACTGGAGCAAATCCCTTCGATCATAAAGACATATGCATCCATTTTTAAGCTTGATAACAGCAGATGTTGTAGTCTCGTCGAAAACCCAGTACTCCATGGAGCTTAGAGATCCATCTGGGTAACTTTGAAGCACATGGATTTGTTTGACCTAATTGGTTGCAGGCCACATCACCACCTGAAGAGGATGACCAGTCTTGGGATCTATGACATCAAGATAATTCTTGATAATAGACTCAATAGTCTTCATCGAAGGAAAACTCCTTTTCACCCGGTCTTCTAGAAAATTCTTGAATTGAGTTGCTTGTGGATTATCCGAGGGATTTGAAAAAGGAGATCGTGACAACTCTTATAAATCCACCCTAGTCCATGAATTGAAATCATGATGGTCTTTGTAGAGCTCGGTGTCGCCGCTCTTTCATCATACTATCCACATGTTAAGAGGATCATGAAATACCCAAGAAATGATCTAAGATCTATCACCATACGTGTCTCTAAAGCGAACAGCTCCAAGATCCGTAATGGTGATTGATGTTTGATCTGCAGGTGCATTCTTGTCAGAATTCCTCTTAAACAAGAGTTGTCCTTTTTCAGCAGCTTCAAATTGTCTATCACGTATAATTGCCTCAACATGGGGAGCATGGGCGGGTTCCTCATCAAAACGATTAACAACCTGTGAAGTCTGAACGGTTGGCATGGTAACAGGAAAAGCTTGAGTATGTAGATTGATCCTATACTCGTAGATATATTTCCTAGGGACCATTTAGCTTACAACGACCAGGGATATTGTTGTCCACCTAAATTGAGCAGCGAGATCTACAGACAATCTGTATGTGTTCAATTTTAATTGTACCAGAATATGTTTCCCGCTTCCTGATATGCTCCAGTAATCAAGAATTTCCAGAATACTCCTTACACCGGGTCATCAGACAATTATTAAGATAAAAGATAGATTTAGAATGCATATGCTATACACCCAGGTCGGATCTCTTCCAATCACGCAGAGGATGAAACATATGACTAACTAAAGTTTTAGAGGGATTGAGAAAAAGAATGATGCATATACTATGTACCAGGTCAGATTTTGAGTCACGTAGAGGAGACAGTATATGGCTAACAGATAGAAAAAATTGCATAGAAAGAAGATGCACAGAGATAGAATTGCATATGTTACAGTCCAGGTCGGATCTCTCGATCACGCAGAGGAGGCAACATATGGATAACAGACAGAAAGAAAGAAAATAACTTTATACAGACCTAATTTATTGGAATTCCCCAGTCACCCCATCAATACCAGAATTAAGGACAGAATCTGCACATCGAGGAAAAGTGAATCCATAGTTCTAGATACGGGTTCTTTTGGTGTGACTAGTAAATTCCCATGTATATCTCCCTGCTCAACCTATCCGAGAGTCGTATTGTCAGGCTAAACGGATCTAACTAGTTCAACATTTGTCAAGTCCTTGAATTCCTTAAGTTCAAATCTTCCTAGTCAAGTCCATTTAGAATCTTTCGTGCCTACCGACGCATCGAGCATAGAGCGTAGACAATTCAATTCTAGTACGTTACGCAGATTCAGATTGCCCGTTATCACTTGATAATATCATTTCCCAATTTCTGATTTTTTATTGTTTTTGGATTTTTTTTTTGAATTTTGTTTGGTTTTTGTTTATTTCTCCCCCTAAATTTGTGCATAGGTGAGAATGAAATGGATCTTACCAGTGATCTTACCAATTTCTTTTTAAGAGTAAATTACACGATTCATCCCTGGTTTTGGTATCATATTATACGTTTAGTCTCTAATTTCAAAAAATAACTCGGACCATCCTTATAATGCTTATTTCTCACTCGGACTGTCCCTGACGAACATAAAATGAGTACTTGAAAGACCCTAAACTTTCATACTTGAAACATTATTACTCCAAGACATGCTACATGCATATTCATAAATAATATCTTACATTGATAGTGTGATTACAAAAGACTGGATACAAACCAACTAAGTTTTAGTATATTACATAATTTCCCAAGATACTATAATTAATACATACATGAGTACGAAATACAATAGTTTCAAACTATTCAAAATCTTCCAACAATAACGATTATACTGGTTACTTATCTCCTGCAATTTGTTAAACATTGAGAGGGGTAACGGTGACGCTTAGTGAGTTCAATAATAGATACAATATAACGTTATGCTATATATATACTTTAATATGACAGAAGCAAAGAGGAACAAGGAACAACAAAGGCATATGTGAATCACGTGACAAGCTTTCCATATCAATCAATGACTTCATTCAAAGATATACAATCAATAAGACATAACAATTTCGGATCATCACTTTGCTAGAATAGACAGGCTTTCAGCCCTACATAGCCCTATATATGTCAATACCAGAAGTTATACGAGTCATGCTCTACATGGCCAAAAGCACAAAGCCAATACCAGAATAATACGAGACATGTTCTACATGGCCAAAGGCATAAATCCGATACCAGAATAATACGAGACACGCTCTACATGATCTATAATATAAAAATCAAGATAACACAGGAAAGCACATAGCACATATAACACATAACATACAATTGTTCCTATATATTGAACTCACTGTGAATTAACTAAAGGTTAAAATAGTAATTTGGGCAGCACTTCGTTACTATGATTAGCTTTCTTCGATGAAAACCGAGAGCTTTCTTGAAAACCAGGCCTTACGAGGGTCGAGCTTCAAACCGAAAAGATAAATTTATCGGGCTCTTCGAGCACTTCGGAACATGTTTCGGGTGTTGGGTATGATCTCGAGTCTTCGGGGGAATTTGAAATGGTAAAAATATGAATTTAGGAGTGAAAGATGAGAATTTTCCAAAATTACCTGGGAGGTCTTGGACCTCCCTTTTATAGGGTGAACTTCGGACTGAGGGGGGGCACGTGGCTCGCATGCGAGGGTGCCAGGCGTCGGATGCGAGGCGAGGATAGGTGGCTAGGTTAAGAAGCCTCCACCGCGAAGACACGCGTCGGTCTCGGATTGGGCTGCGTCATCGGATGCGAGAGGTTGCGACACGCGGGTCGGACACGGGGCAATTTGCGAGAATCCGGGTGATGTGTCGGAAATTTGATCTTATCCATGCGAGATTTCTCAGTTTTTAAGCCCCTATCTTCAAAAATCCATAACTTTCGCATACGAGCTCCGTTTTTGACGTTCTTTATATGCATGCGTAGGTGAAATTATGCTCTACAACTTTCGTTTAGACTTCGTCGGCTGATTTTGAATTTATTTTTAATATTATTATTTTTAACAGACCGAGTCAGGAAAATCCGTTAAAAATTCATAACTTCTTCATCCGACGTCCGGTTTCGTTTGACTTTTTACCGTTGTACTACTATTGACGAGATCTTCCATTCTCGTTTAGGTTGTGTCGGCTAAAAATCACTCGATCTTTATTTCGAGTTTTTAGCTGTCTACTGCTATTAAAAAACTTAGAAAAATCATAACTTCCTCATACGAAGTCATATTTGGGCGTTCTTTTTATAAAAATTCTTGGTTTAACAAATACTAAGACTTTCATTTAGATCACCAAGGCTAAAAAGTAGTTGATCAGAAACTCACTTTTTACGTCATTAAAAGTCGTGCCGGTTTTGTCGCGGATCTTCGATTGGTCATAACTTCTTCGTTATAACTTGGATTTCGATGAGGTTTTCGCCTAAATGTTTCTAACGAAATTATCTATAACTTTCAATAATAAAATTTTACTTATTTCAAAATTTATATTTTCGTTAATTTTACTATTTGACATTTGATTGGAATCCCATAAGACTTCCAATACGTTCTGAGTGATTCCAAACATAGTTTTACTTCAAATCTAGTAAAACATATCCGTTAGAAATCAATACTCATATATATATATATATATATATATATATATATATATATATATATATATATATATATATATAATATTTCATAATATTATTCACTTTTACAATTACAAAACACGATTTCAAAACGTGTATGTTACATTACTTTTCCCTTTTCATTTCATTTTTGATATATTTTTGATTTATTTGTTATTAAGAATTAAAAGAATAAAATAAAAAATTGGCTCACCACCATAATCATATACCCGAAACCCCCCCCCCCCCCACCCCACCCTTCAATCATTCATTAGTTCATCTTCTATTTGACATATGGGTCATCGGAGCTGGAGACCCTAAAGTAACTAAGATTGAGAATTTTATAAAACATGTTTTTAGTTATTTTATAGATCATTAAACTTATTAATGAGGATTAAGTGTCCTATCAAACCCGTTCGGCTAACGACCCTCCACCAATCAAGGGAGCGGTGGGTAAGAGTGAATACCCAATGACGGTCATTTTATAAGTCACTTCCTTAAACTCCCGTTATAGATCGACTTCGTGAATGAGGTGTACTAGCGGTTCGAGTGACTTGTCTTTATATATATATATATATATATATATATATATATATATATATATATATATATATATACACACACACACATATATATATATATATATATATATATATATATATATATATATATATATATATATATATATATATATAGTAATATTAGACTTTTAATGTTACATATAATATAAGGGTGTGTTTTTAAAACTTTTCAAAAGTACTAGGTTATATTTTAAAATTTCAAAGTTAATATTCAATTAGTTAAATTAAAAATAAAACTTATCATGAATTCAAGATAAGGATATCAAATTAAATTTTTAAATATTCGATTTTATTTGATTAAAACAATATTAAGGTAACTATCATAATCAATCCATGTGATAATTGAAAAAATTGAATTCTTAGGATCTAACAACTCAACACGCTGTGGTGAGCAATCACCACACCGTGTTGGGACGATTCACAGCCTAACATGCCGTGTTGGAAGAACTCCACAACGTGTTGAAGGAACAGAATGACGATTCTGTTTTCTCCTCCTTGTTCAAGTTCACATTAATATCAATTTAATAGAAAACTAAACCTACGCTCTGATACCACCGATGGATTTTGTGCATTACAAACAATCTTATGTGTGCATGCAACCCTAAAATTGATTTACATTTTCTCTAATTGAACATACCATGTGAACAACATTGTAGAAATCATAGAACAATATTATATAATCAAAATTACATAATAATGGTTACAAAACATACCTTTGATTGTTATATAGTAATAACAATCTAAATCCTTTAATGTTATTAAGACTTTAAGAACAAGCGTCACAATTGTCACGCCTCTATGGCTCACACCCAACACTAGCAATTAAAGAAGATTATAGAGAAGGATATAGGAGGCAAATTTTTGGTTGGAGTTCTCTAGGAAGAAGTGGCCGAAAATGCTAGGGTTATTACCTTATTTATAATGCAGATAGGAAACCTAGATAAGCCCGCGTCCAAGATAATCTTAAACCAGGTAATTATCCACTTTCCTAATTATCCATAAGAGACTATTCTAGAAACCCTAAGGCTCTAGAAACCGTCCATAGCCTATGGAGGGTTCTAGATTGCCTCTTGCTCAACTATTAAACAATTACAACGCAGTCCATGAACTTTTAATTAATTCTTTTAATCCCAAAATTAATTTCAATTAATTTTTGATTAAATATTAATTTAATATTACAATTTCTAATTAATATATTATTCTCATAATTTATTAATAAATTACTTATTTCAATTTATTAATCAGATTAATAAATCAACCTCTTTCTCCAAAATCATCCTTCCCAGTTGCTAGTCTTGAGGGAAACCCAAAATGATTATGCTATTATCAATTCAAGTATATATCAATTATAGTTATGGGCTTAGACACCTAATCCAACAGTCTCCCACTTGGATAAGTCTAATAACTACAATTGCCAGTATATCCTTCTAAATTGATCAGTAAATTGTAGCTCTCAAATCCGTTGTCGAAACTGACCTAGTCAACTATGTGTCCTAAGATAAGTGATCATATAATCCTCCGTTCTGCAAGATATCATGTGAATAAATGACATGGAACTGAATCAATTTCATTGTCCAATACTTTGTTTCCCGATTTCTAATTTGTATTGACAAAAAACTATTAATCAAACACATCAATTTAGTCATGGTCGGGCCTGACACTATAAGTCAACACCAAATCATCGAGGGGCCCAAGATATCACTTTTCCCGTTACGGAAAAAGGAACAGATAAACTTTGACTTATATTCTTGCACTATTTACTCATCAAATCACGCACAACAATACGTTTTATAACATCAAGTTACTGATGCGTTTATGTATTATTAATGCACAACCAACTTGTAAACAACAACGCATATATCTCCGTTTAAAGATTATAAGATATTGTCATATCAGAATTACTCGTGATAAATTCCATGAAGTAATTCTCTAAGAGTTAGTTAATCCAATACTTAAATCTTTATTTCAAATTACTCATGAATGTTGCAACAAACCATTTCTATGTCTAAACTCCTTAGACAATCTACAATCCAATTCATGACAGTCTTTATTCACTACCTACTTCCAAAACTATGATCGACTGTGGATGTTTGAATAATCTGGTTATTCTGGAAGTAAATCGTGAAAAATTGAAACACAATAATAAACAATTGACAAAAGATAGTAAACAATACTCATAAATAATTCTCCATTATTTAATCAACAAATGTCAATTAAATTTATTTGTCACAAGTTTCTAAACAACTATCTAACTACTAAAACTAATATCATCCTTCAGGCCCATGCTCCTAGCATGTTGAACGTGCTTAATTCTACTCAGACCCTTAGTAAGGGGATCTGCTGGATTCGCTTCAGATGATACCCTATTAACGACGAGGTAACCTTCTTATATTCTATGTCTAATGAAATGCTATTTTTTGTCGATATGCCTTGATCTGCCATGATATCTTGGCTCCTTTGTTAAGGCAACCGCCCCTTCATTATCACAAACAATCTTCATTGGCTCCTTGATGGTTGGAACAGCTCTAATGTCTCCAATCAATTTCTTCAACCATATAGCCTCCTTCGATGCTTCACTTGCTGCTATGTACTCTGATTCACAGGTAGAATCAGCCATTGTCTCTTGTTTGGAACTTTTCCAGGTTATCGCTCCTCCATTAAGGGTAAACACCCAACCAAATTGAGAATGAAAGTTATCTCTTTCTGTTTGAAAGTTGGCGTCACTATACCCAGTTACTATTAAGTCGTCATTGCCACCAAGCACAAGGACCCAGTCCTTAGTTCTTCGCAGATACTTAAGAATATTCTTGACCGATATCCAATGAGCTCTACCCGGATTCCCCTGATAACGACATGCTCAAAGCGAAAGCCACATCAGGACAAGTACATGACATAACATACATGATAGATCCAACGACGGAAGCATATGGAACTCTACTCATTTCTACTATTTCTGCATCAGTACTCGGGCTCTGAGTCTTACTCAGTTTGGTATTACTCTGGATAGGCAACTCTCCTTTCTTGAAATTCTCCATACTAAAACGTTTTAGTACTTTATCCAAGTATGTACTTTGACAAAGTCCAATCATTCTTTTACTCATGTTTCTCAAAATCTATATCCCCAGAATATAAGCAGCCTCTCTTAGATCCTTCATAGCGAAACATTTTCCAAGCCAAGACTTAACTTCCTGCAAAGTTGGAATGTCATTTCCTATAAGAAGTATCTCATCAACATACAATAACAGGAAGGTTACTATACTCCCACTAGATTTGACATATACACGTGATTCATCCTCACTTCTAGAGAAGCCAAACTCTTTAACTTAGTCGTCAAAGAAAATATTCCATCTACGAGAAGCTTGTTTTAATCCATAGATTGATTTCTCAAGCTTACACACTCTATTGGGGTACTTAGCATCCACAAAACCCTCTGGCTGACTCATGTAAACATCGTCAACCAAGTTCCCATTAAGGAAAGTGGTTTTGACATCCATTTGCAAGATTTCACAGTTATGAAACACAACTATGGCTAGCATCACCCTAATAGATTTAATCTTAGCTACTAGTGAAAAGGTGTAACGCCCCGATTCTCAATTATAAATATTATGGCTTTAATTTTCAAGTTTCAAGGTCTACTTGACGAGTTGGATGCCCTGACTCATCGAGTAGCAGCGGGTTTGGGGTCATGTGTTAAGTGACCAACTCGTTGAGTCGGAAGAGTGACTCGACGAGTTGGAGCTGGAGGGTGAAACCCTAATTTTTAGGGCTTTGCACCCTATTTAAGGAATCATTAGCCTCCCTAAGTCCCTTACAGCCCCTGTGAGTCCAGAAACCCTAAATCTCCATTTCTCTCCATACTTGTGTGTGTTTAATCTTGAAAGGTGGATCTTGGTGAGGAAAGGCTTGAAGATCAAGAAGCTTTGAGTAAGGAACAATTAAGGATCTGACGTCTACCTCAGTTTATCATCATTTGAAGGTATCAAGTCATCACCTTGAGCTTCTTCTAGCTATATCCCTTTTATATTTGAGTTTTGGGTCCATTTTGGGGGCATTTGGTGTTGCATTTCGAGTGATGAACCAAGATATGAAGTTGCAACTTCATATCTATGCTCATCTTTGCTCTTATCATCATAAAGTCTCAGTCTTTAGCATGTTGGTGAAGCTCTTTTGCCTAGAACCTCTTCTTTATCTTGATTTAAGTCATTAGCACCTTGCATGCACGTAAAGTTTGCAACTTTACATGATAAACATGCCCTAGAAGCTTGGATATGCAGTATGGAGCCTTAGCATGGCTTAAAAAATATCTGTATGGATGAAGGACCGAAGGGACTCGGCAAGTGGCATGGTCGGCTCGGTGAGTCCAATGAAGATTGTCGTAGACCCGACGAGTCAATAGAATGACTCGGCGAGTCCGATGAAGATTGCATTGGGCTCGACGTGTCAGACGAGTGACTCGGTGAGTTGGCAAGATATGCATGGAACTCGGGGAGTAGTGAGGGTACTCGACGAGTTGAGGTCAACATGGACTGTTGACCTTGGCAGTTGTCTTTGACTTTGACCAAGGGTTGACCAGTTGACTTCTGAGGGTATTTTTGGTAAATTGGATATTATAGCAAAGGACATTGGTGAATATAGGTGTTGGAGTTGGAGTTACATTCGGTGGAGTTTGAAACTATCTTCCGAGCTTCTTGTGAGGTGAGTTACCCTCACCATGCTAAGGGGTCTAAGGCACCAAGGCCGGCCCATTGGATTTGATTCCTAGTAGTTATTGATATGTTGATTTTGAGCTATTAATGTATGACAGTGGTATGCTAGTCTGGTAGATCTATAGAACTACCTGTGATTTTGTATGATTATCTGTATGTGCATTAGTTATGCTATATGTCGACATATTATGTGAGATGGGTTGAGGAGACACTGCTCTGTGCGCTAATCAGCAAACCGGGGAGCATTCCAGATACGAGCTGAGGGAGACTCGTACTATGGGCTCCATGGCGATCCCGATGCGAGTTGTGTACCGTAAGGCAATCCAGACTCACACTATGGGTCCAGGGGGTAACCAAGTCTGTAAAGCTGTGGACCCAATATATGTTGTTATTTGTATACGTGTTATGTGTGTAGTGTATCGGTATTTTGGGGGAACTCGCTAAGCTTTCAGGCTTACAATTTTAGTTATTGTTTCAGGTACATCGGGGGATCGTGGCAAGGAGAATGCATGATCGTACAGCTCCTCATGTTTTATTTATGTTTCTGGGAAAAACTATGATATAGACTATTATGAAAACAAGTCTGTAATAACTGTGGGTTTTAAATGTTTTGAAAAGTTCAAATTTGTCTTGAAATTTTTAGGTGTTACAAAAGGTCTCATCATAGTCAACCCCTAGCGAGTCCATATTCGGGACTCGGCGAGTCTGCCTGCCAGGAAGAAACCCTAAATCCCCGGGTTTGCTCACTATTTAAGCAGTGTTATGTGCCCCAAACTCGCCTCCTTCACCCCCAGAGAGCTGTGAGGAACCCTTAACCCATCCCTTGATTGATTAAAGTGTTTTTGTGTGAATTCTTGAAGGCTTGAAGAAGAAAAAGAAGAAAGGACCAAAGAGAAGAGGTGTAGAGCAAAGATCCAAGGTTAAAATCAAAGTTCATTGAGGTATTTCTCGGATTCCTTCTGTTTTATGCTTTAAACCTCCATTAGAACATTTCTAGGGCTAGTTTGATGTATTTTCCAAACCTTATAGTTGTATGGATGCCTTAATAGGTCGAGATATCCCTAGATCTGTTCATTTAGGAGTTGTAGAGCACAAATCTATTGCCTTTTTGAAGTTGCTTTGCATGAGAACCCTAGATCTAGCCTTTATTATGCTTTTTGAGCCTTATAATCTTCAAGGATGCTTATGGGCACGTAAAGATAGAATCTTTACGTGTTAATCGAGCTAAGGGAGCCCAAATCTATAAGTTTTAAACGCTGGATTCAAGCAGAATCGAGTTTAGAGTAGCTGCATGCATGCGACTCGGCGAGTCGGAAGAACGACTCGGCGAGTCGAGTCGCGAGTCCTCGATTTTCCCCTTTTGAGTGATGACGAGTGGGGACCAGTGAGTAGTAGAGTGGACTCAGTGAGTTGAAGGTCAGACTCAGTGATGGAGGGACTCGACGAGTTGTTCATACAACTCGGCGAGTCCAAGGCAATCTTCTTAGCTCAAGAACAACTCGTCGAGTTGTTTATACGACTCGGCGAGTCAGATGCAGATTGCCTGAGTTTTTGAATCGAAAGGGAACTCGTCGAGTCGATGCCATACTCGACGAGTAGCAGCGAGTAGGGTTGAGAAGTGAGAATAGAGACTAGGCGAGTTGGCGGCCCAACTCGGCGAGTCAGGTCAACTGTAGGTTGACTTTGACCGGGAGAGTTGACTTTGAGCAGGGGTAAAAGAGTCAGTTTACCCCAATGCAATGATTAGTATTTGATTGAGTGTGTTTATGGAATTGTAGCCGGGGAGATACCAGAGCAGCAGCAGATAGCTTCCAGAGCCATACACACAGCAGCCAGTTCACGAGGTGAGTTCCCTTCCAGTAAGAACGGGTCTACGGCCACAATGCCGGCCCGTTTAGTTAACAGTAGTTCCGGACTTCAGTCCGATGCAGTAGTTAGAGTGTTTGATGTCTTTGTGATTCAAGCATGTTTTGTGCTATGTGTTCCGGACTTCGGTCCGATGCAGTATGTGTGTTATGTTAGCAAATACGTGTTTATGTTATGCTATGTTCAGACAGTTCCGGACTTTGGTCCTATGCAGTTAGTTCCGGACTCCGGTCCGATGCAGGGGACAAGGTCCCAGTCAGTTCCGGACTTCGGTCCGATGCAGTCAGATCCGGACTTCGATCCGATGCAGTTAGTTCCGGACTTCGGTCTGATGTAGCGGGCAAGGCCCAATATGTGCTTTATTTGTTATTGTGTGGTATGTGGTAGTTTGGGGGAGCTCACTAAGCTTCGTGCTTACGGTTTCAGTTTTTGGTTTCAGGTACTTCCGCAAGTAATGGGAAGAGCTCGGGGTGATGGCATCGCACACACCACAGCTTCAGTTTTTGTCTTGGGAGTTGATTCAGTTTCTTAGATATGTTTGATACAGTTGTGACACAGTTTTTCTCACAGTATTTTAGTATGGTTTTGGGATACGCAATGCATGGTTTCATTATGTGATACTCAGTTTTATGATTTTTGTTATATTTAAAATGAAATTTTCGGGTCGTATTTTTGGGATGTTTCAAGTTGGTATCAGAGCCTTGGTTTGAGGGATTTGGATACACTTCCGGGTGTATCTGAACTCAAACTAAGGGAAAAACAAAAAGATTTTCAAAAGGAAAATGTTTTCGAAAGAATTTTGAAAAGCACTTAGAAAGAAAAGAATTTTTAAACGAGATAAGGGTGTGGTGCATGCGATCAGCTGAGCTCAAGTAAGTACTCCTAAATTACCCATACAAGTTTATTAGTTCAGTTTCAGTTTTAGTTTCAGTTTCAGTAGAACAGCATGCTAGTATAGAACTAAGGATCTAGGAGGATGCCTTATGTGCCTGCTATATGTGTTCAACTTTAAGAGAATTGCATGCTAGTATTAAGTAGACAGCAGTAGGATAGCCTGTTTAGGTTATGCCTGATATCATAGGTTTAGCATTGTATGCTAGTACAGTTTTCTCGTTATGAGGATAGAATTGCTTGAGTAGTTTCTTGTGTCCGAATGCTGCTTGCTTTGTGCTTGGTGGGACTCCAAGTGATGGGACTTAGCCATTAGGTGAATACGTCACATCACATGTGATCAGGGTTGAATAATCTCAGAGTGTTGGATTTGACACTATTGCGCAGCTCTTGTTTGAGTCCAACCGTTGTAGGGACGAGCCTTTTACTCGAAGGATTATCTAAGCCTCATCACATGTGATGGTATTTAGGTGATGGCTAATTAGCATTATAAGGAGACCTTCAGCAGTTGAGGACTGGTTTGAGTGGAGTCAGAGATTTCCCTAGGGCAAGCCTAGGATGAGAGTAGCAGAGATCAGTAGTAGTAGTAGTGACTTGGTGGAGTCAAGGCAGTTCTTGAGGAAAGTACGGATAGATGTGGAAGGTAGTATGGGCCCGTACTACTGAAAGCAGAGGATCCGTACTCGAATCAAGGAAGGCTGAGGCAAGACCAGGAAGCTAGTAGTAGTATCAATGATCCCTTGAGATATTTCAGTTTTCTGACGGCAGTATCGGTGCCGGGGAGGGATCAGGATCAGGTTCGGGGGCCGAGCGTATGGATGAGTAGACCAGAGAGTTTCTTTCTCCAGAGATTACTCGTATCATACTGGAGCAGACTCCTGTGATGTTCGGTTCGATCAAGGAGGGTATCCTAGAGCTGATGGATGAGAGGTTGGGCACCTTCCGTGCCGAGGTGGCGGCCATGATGGGGTCGCGCACACTTACGTTCAGGGAGTTCAGGGCATGTGGAGCTCCAGATCACCACAGGTCGCGGGACCCCATAGCGAGTACTAGATGGTTGGCGGATGTGGCCAATGCTTTCCGCACGAGCAGGTTTCCCGAGGGGGACAAGGTTAGATTGGCGTCCTATCTTCTGAAGGACAGGGCACGGGATTGGTGGGAAGAGGTCGGACATACCTTTGGAGATGATGCAGCGCTAGATGCCATGACCTGGGCTGATTTCTCTACCAGGTTCAGGGCGGAGTTTGCACCGGTTATTGAGGTGCAATAGTTAGCTAGAGAGTTTCAGGACCTCACCTAGACTACAGAGACCGTGGCGGAGATCACCGCCAAGTTCAGGGAGAGGGCTCTTCTCGTTCCTCAGTATGCAGCCGATGAGGAGATGAAGAAGGACCGTTATCATGAGATGTTGCGGAGCGATATCCGCCAGTTTGTGAGCCGGTCCAGCTATAAAACGCTGGATGACATGATTGCTAGGGCTCGGGAGAGGGAGATTGACCTTGAGATGGAGAAGAAGAGGAAACCGGAGGCGGTTTCGGGTACAGGTAGTTCGGGCAAAAAGCCCAAGGTTTCAGATCACAGATCCAGGAGTCAGCAGAGCCACGGTCGATGTGGCAAGTGTGGGAGATTGCACGATGGGGTGTGCAAGGCAGGGAGTTCCGACTGCTACAAGTGCGGTCGGACTGGGCATTTGAGCAGGGATTGTACGGCCCCTGCTACCGCCATTGCAGCATCAGATCTGATTTGCTTCCAGTGCAATCAGAGGGGACATAAAAGGTCCCAGTGTCTGAGTTTAGCTGCAGTAGGGAAGGTGGTTGCACCTGCCCCTGCTACTTTGAGGATTACAGATGGCCGGCAGGGCCGAGCCGAGGCGCCAGTGGCGAAGAGTAGAGCTTTTCAGATGACAGCAGAGGAGGCACGAGCGACTCCTGATGTGGTGACGGGGTCGTTCTCTGTGAACGGCATTTCTGCTACAGTATTATTTGATTCGGGGGCTACCCGATTGTTTGTATCGCTAGCGCTTAGCAAGAGATTTAGTAAAGCTCCAGGGGAGCTGGATTGTCCACTAGAGGTTGAGATAGCAGATGACAGGACCGTGAGGGTCGCCAGAGTGCATAGAGGGTGTTCTTTTCAGTTGTTCGACGAGCAGTTTTCGGTGGACTTGGTCCCTATTTCCCTGCGAGGGAATAAGGTTATAGTAGGCATGGATTGGTTGAGTCCCAACGGGGCGGTGATTGATTGTAAGATGCAGCTAGTGAGGGTTCGCACTCCCAGTGGGGGAGAGTTAGTGATTCAGGGCGAGAGGCCACAGCGCGGACCAGCTTTTTGTTCAGCCGTGAGAGCGAGGCGCTATTTTCAGCAGGGTTGCGCCGGATATATAGCTTATGTTGTAGACGCCCAGGAAAAGGGTAAGGTGGCAGTAGATGATGTTCCGGTAGTGTGAGACTACCCTGATGTATTCCCAGAGGATTTGCCTGGAATACCTCCAGAGAAACAGGTCGAGTTCGGGATCGATCTGATTCCGGGTGCGGCACCGATAGCTAAGGCCCCGTATCGGTTAGCTCCCCCTGAGATGCAGGAGTTGTCTACGCAGTTGCAGGAGCTGCTAGACAAAGGTTTCATCAGACCGAGTAGTTCGCCTTGGGGAGCTCCGATTTTGTTTGTGAAGAAAAAGGACGGGTCGCACCGCATGTGTATAGATTACCGGGAGTTGAATAAGGTAACGGTGAAGAACCGTTACCCACTCCTGAGGATAGATGATTTGTTTGACCAGCTTCAGGGAGCGTCTTGGTTTTCTGAGATCGATTTACGTTCCGGGTATCATCAGATGCGAGTCAGAAATGAGGATGTGCAGAAGACTGCTTTCAGGACCAGGTATGGTCATTATGAGTTTGTGGTGATGCCATTTGGGCTCACCAACGCTCCAGCCGCGTTCATGGATCTCATGAATCGCGTGTGTAGGCCGATGCTGGATCGGTCTGTGATAGTATTCATAGATGATATCTTGGTGTATTCCAAGACGCAGGAGCAGCATGAGGAGCACCTGAGAGAGGTGCTAGAAGTTCTGAGGAGGGAGAGACTTTGCGCAAAGGTTCTCCAAGTGCGAGTTCTGGTTGTGTGAGGTGCAGTTCCTTGGTCACCTCGTCAACCAGAAAGGCATTTTAGTAGATCCGGCCAAGATAGAGGCCGTGATAAAGTGGCAGGTCCCGAAGTCTCCATCCGAGATTCGGAGCTTCCTAGGGTTGGCAGGGTATTACCGAAGATTCATTCAGGATTTCTCCAAGATAGCAGTGCCGCTCACCCGACTGACCAAGAAGTCGGTGGTGTTTCGTTAGGGGCCGGAGCAGCAGGCAGCAATTGAGACCCTCAGGCGGAGGTTGTGCGAGGCTCCGATCCTTACCCTGCCAAAGGGAGTAGAGGATTTTGTAGTCTACTGTGATGCCTCAATCACAGGTATGGGAGAAGTATTGATGCAGCGAGGCCATGTGATAGCTTACGCCTCGAGACAGTTGAAGCCTCACGAGGCTAACTATCCTACTCATGATTTAGAGTTGGGGGCGGTTGTGTTTGCCCTCAAGATTTGGAGACATTACCTTTATGGGGTCCGTTGTACCATCTACACGGATCACAAGAGTTTGAGGTACCTTATGGATCAGCCGAATCTGAACATGAGACAGAGGGGGTGGTTGGATGTGCTGAAGGATTATGATTGTGAAATCCTTTACCATCCAGGGAAGGCCAACATAGTGGCCGACGCCCTGAGCCGCAAGGCGTCAGCAGCCCCTATCAGAGACTTATGTCTGAGGATGACAGTGATTACTCCATTGTTGGAACGGATCAGGGAGGCTCGGGTTGAGGGCCTCAAGGAGGAGAGACAGAAGTGTGAGAGGATAGTGGGCCGAGTAGCTTCATTTGATTATGATAGTCGAGGGTTGTTGACCCTTCATGGGAGAGTGTGGGTACCGTAATGGGGCGGAGTACGAAAGGTTTTGATGGACGAGGCTCATAAGTCTCGATTTTCTATCCACCCAGGGGCGACGAAGATGTATAGACATCTTCGACCCGATTACTGGTGGCCCTGCATGAAGCGGGATGTCGCATGGTATGTAGAGAGGTACCTGACCTGCAGGAAGGTCAAGGCAGAACACCAGAGGCCTCACGGCAAGATGCAGCTGTTAGACATTTCCGTGTGGAAATGGTAGGACATCACCATGGATTTTATCACCAAGCTTCCCAGGACCGCACGTGGGATATATTCGATTTGGGTAATAGTGGATCGATTGACGAAGAGTGCGCATTTCATACCGATCCAGGAGAGCATATCGGCGGAAAAGTTAGCCGATATCTATGTGCGTGAGGTAGTGACACGTCATGGAGTGCCGGTAACGGTGGTGTCAGACCGAGACATCCGTTTTACATCCAGATTCTGGAAGCGGTTTCATGACGAGATGGGTACTCGTCTCCATTTCAGTACCGCTTTCCACCCTCAGACGGACGGGCAGAGCGAGAGGACGATTCAGACTCTCGAGGACATGCTCAGGGCATGTGTCCTAGACTTCGGTGGCAGTTGGGATACGTATCTTCCGTTAGCGGAATTTTCGTATAACAAGAGTTATCATGCGAGCATTGATCGACCTCCCTTTGAGATGCTATATGGGAGGAAGTGTAGGACCCCGATTTGTTGGGGCGAGGTCGGTCAGCGGGTCATTGGGAGCACAGAGATGGTGCTCAAGACGACCGAGTTGATTCAACAGGTTTGTAGTAGACTGCAGACTGCGCAGAGTCGGTAGAAGAGCTACGCCGACAGGAGGCGTTCAGACTTGGAGTTCCGGGTGGGCGATATGGTCTTTCTGAAGGTCTCACCTTGGAAGGGTGTCATCAGGTTTCGGAAGAGGGGCAAGCTGGGCCCCAGGTTCATTGGTCCTTTCAGGGTTTTGGCCAAAGTGGGTCGGGTTGCTTATCGGTTGGATCTTCCAGCAGAGCTTAGCCAGATCCACAACACTTTCCATGTGTCTCAGTTGAGGAAGTGTTTGGTGGATGAGTGATAGCTTCATTTTATTTACTTATTTTTATAGTTTATTTTAGTACATTTAATTCGCATTTTAGTTAACTTTCATGCATATTTTCCCTTTTTGTTATTTTTATGACCATTTCGGGGTACTTTCTAGTTTCTTGAGCATTATTGCAGATTTTCTTGGAAACTAGCGGGGCGGCACTTTTGCGAGGCGATTGGGCTTGAAGGGAATTGGAGGTTTCATGCTTGATGGCTATGAAGGTGATTCATGGGGTGGACTTGTCAATTGCTTGAAGGCTTGGAAGAATTGAGCTTTAAATTTGAAAGATGCGGGGGAACATTCAAGCGTATGAAAATTATTAATCGGACGAGTTCACGAGCATTGGAGGATTTAGAGAGGTCAAATTGGGCTTTAAATGAAGAAAAACTTGAAGAAAATGGGCTAGGAGGTGATTGGATTCGATCTGGGCTAGTGGGATATGCTTTAGAGGCCCAAAATCTCAAAGGAGCCCATGTCAGGTACCACCCGCGCAACCCACCCGCGCAGTAGCACGCGGGTCGCGCAAGGCCCTGCAGGGGCAATTTCGGGAATCCTTCTTTTGAGCTATTTGAGGAAGGTTGGTGCCCATCTTTTGCATACTTTTGAACATCCGATTTTTGGAGATTCTCTCTGGAGTTTTGAAGACTTTTGAAGGCCAAGAACACTTGAAGAACATCATATTTTTACCTCTTGATTCTTGCTTAATGTTTGGTACAATTTTCTCTAACTTTGTTTCTTTGGGTTTAGCCATGTTTGGCTAAACTAATCTTGGTTGACTTTTGGTTAATCCTTTGAACTTTTGTTGAATGTTGAAGAATCCATGAACATGTTCTTAAATCTTTATGGGAATGTTTTGTGTTTTAACATCTTATCACTACTTGTATGTTTTAGTTCATGAGTTTAAATATGTTTGTGGTGATTAGTTGGCTAATTTCTTGATTAAGTAAAGGATCTTCAAATTAGCAAGCAACAAATGATTTTTGTGTTGTTTTTGCTTCACACAATCATAAAAACATTTCCTCCAACATGGTGGTGAAAGCATTTGACCCCTCTTGGATTTGGTGACTTTTTGGTTCTTAATGCTAGTTGACTTTCACTAATTACATGCTATTTGGAATTAGTGACTTTGACTAAGGAAATTGTTATGAGCTTCTCTAGCCATTTCAACAATTAAGAAAAGTCTAGGTAATCTCAAGCTCCTTGGATTACTATAGCCAAATTAAGGATTTAAATCAAAGTATTGCACCATTGGATTCTAATGATATGTTCATCAAAAGTCAAAGTGAGGAAACTTTAAGTCAACCATCTCTCCCTTATTGATTTTACATCAAACTCTTATTTTTGTTGCATTTGTCTATTTAAATCATAGTTGATTCTAGTTTGTTTCAAGTATTTCAAAACACCAAAACCCCCCATTTTATTTTTATTGTCATTTTACAAGTACTTTTACAAAGAGATTTTTCATAGAGTTATAAATTGAACCAATCTCCGTGGATTCGATCCCTTTACCACTATACACTATTTTAGTGTGTAATATTTAGGGTTATTATTTGTGTTGGCCTCGACAACCACCAAATTTTTGGCGCCGTTGCCGGGGATTGGTTTATTTTTAATCAATTTGTTTCTCTATGCCCAGATCTCAGCGTACAGGTGACTTGATTTACAACCCCGAAATCGAAAAAGAAGCAAGGCGTTTGGCTAAGGAAAAACGAGTTGAACGTGGTCAAACTTCTAACCCCCACGGGGACCCGGAGGTTGAAACCGCTTCATTAAGTGATATAGAACCCGATTCTAGTCCCGACCCTCGCCAAGAAATTCCCGAAACACCACCCCTACAACAAAATCCACCCATTATTGAACCAATTGTAATGGCGGACGGAGGAGAAGTTCCCGAGAGAACCTTGAGGCAAATGATGGAGACCGATGTTACACAAACTCCAACCGGTATCAATTACCCGGTTTTGGAAGGAGGTTCGGAATTGAAGTCAAGTTTAGTCCACCACCTACCAACTTTTCATGGATTGGAGAACGAAGACCCTCATAAGCACTTGAAGATGTTCCACATTATTTGCACTAGCATGAAGCCACAAGGGTCAACCGATGACCAAATCAAGCTAAGGGCATTCCCCTTTTCATTGGCCGATAGAGCAAAAGATTGGTTATTCTATCTTCCACCGGGGTCGATCAACTCATGGACCGACATGGCAAGAGCTTTCCTCGATAAGTTCTATCCCGCCTCAAGAGTCTCAAGTCTTCGAAATGAGATTTGTGGAATCCGCCAAGGTCAAAATGAGACTTTCCATGATTATTGGGAGAGGTTCAACAACTTGTGCTATAGTTGCCCACAACACCAAATTCCGGAACAACTCCTCATTCAACACTTCTACGAGGGATTGTTGCCAATGGAGAGAAGACTAGTTGATGCCTCAAGTGGTGGAGATGTCTTTAGTAAAACCCCACAACAAACAAGACAACTTTTCAACACCATAGCCGCGAATTCACAACATTTTGGCCCTCGCCAAGATATGAAAAGAGACACACAACACAAAGTCAATGAAGTGGGAACATCAAATCTCGAGTCTCAAATCAAAGATCTAACCTCCGTTGTCCAAAAGCTAGCCATGGGACAAACTCCACAAGTGATGGTTTGTGGAATATGTGCAACAATGGGACATCCTACGGATATGTGTCCCATCCTTCAAGAAGATGCGGAGCATGTGAATGCCACGGGAGAGTTCCAAAACTACCACAACAAACCATCCGGTTACCAAAATGCATATAATTCAAGTTGGAAGCCAAATCCCAACATGAGCTACAACCCAAGGTCATTGCCTCAAAATGCATTGGTTAGACCATCCTATCCACCACCACAACCTCATTACCAACATCAACAACCACACTATCAACCCAAACCGCACCCTCTACATCATCATCAACAACCTCCTCAATCCCAACCAAGTAGCTCCGGAATGTCTCTTGAAGACATTGTCAAATCTCTAGCCACTAGTACCCAACAATTCCAAAAAGAGACAAGGACTAGTATCTCCAACCTTGAAGCACAAATGGGAGATATAGTTACATCCATAAGCAAGTTGGAATCCCGTGGTAAACTCCCTTCTCAAACCGAAAAGAACCCAAATGTCAATGTGGTGACCTTGAGAAGTGGCAAGCAAGCCGGAGAAAGTAGTTCAAAGAAGAAGCCAAGGGAAGAAGAGGAAGAGATAGAAGTTATTCCCGTTGAAGTACCAATGATCAAGAATGATGCACAAGCCGGAGTTCCAAAGAAGGCTGCTCCTCTAGTAACACCAATAGTCACTCAACCACCGTTCCCCTCCCGACTTTCAACTTCAAAGAAGAATATGGAGGAGAAAGAGATTTTGGACACCTTCCGAAAGGTGGAAGTAAACATCCCTCTACTTGACGCAATCAAGCAAATCCCGAGATATGCAAAGTTCTTGAAAGAACTTTGTACCAACAAGAGGAAGTTGAAGGGAAATGAGAAAATTTTGATGAATGAAAACGCATCCGCGGTTTTACAAAGGAAACTTCCACCCAAATGCAAAGACCCCGGAATGTTCACGGTTCCTTGCAAGATTGGGGATGTCACTTTTAGTAGTGCTATGCTTGATCTTGGTGCTTCTATCAATGTCATGCCCTATTCGGTATATGAATCATTAAATGTCGGACCCTTAAGTGAAACCGGTGTCATAATCTCTCTTGCGGATAAATCGAGTGTCTTTCCTAGAGGTGTTTTAGAAGATGTCCTAGTGCAAGTGAACCAATTAGTCTTCCCGGCGGATTTCTATGTGATTGATCTAGATGAGCAAGTGTCCTCCAAATCGGCTCTAATCTTGCTTGGGAGACCGTTTTTGAAGACGGCTAGGACAAAGATCGATGTGTATGCGGGAAGTTTGACAATGGAGTTTGATGGTGAAACAATAAGTTTTAATATTTATGATGCCATGAGATATCCTAGTGACGTATCATCTTTGTACTTTGTTGATGTTGTTGAGCCAATTACTCAAGAATTGTTTGAGTTGTCTAACGGTGATATGTTGAAAATGATCTTGAGCAAAGGATTCGATTGTGGGAAGCTAGCCGAACAATTAAAGCTTTATTCTTTGGATCCGGAAGTTAAGAAGTTGGTAAGTAAAATGGAGATGAAAAAATTCACAAGATTAGATGTCAAGCAAATTGAATTGCCCCCAACTCACACAAAATTGCCGCCATCCCTTGTTCAACCACCCGAATTGGAATTGAAGGTCTTACCTCAACATTTGAAGTATGCTTACTTGGGAAAGAATGAAACCCTTCCGGTTATCATTTCAACTCATTTAACCGAATTCGAAGAAGAGCAACTCCTCAAGGTGTTGAAGGAGCATAAAGAAGCCATGGGTTGGACGATTGCGGATATCAAGGGTTTGAGCCCCTCCACTTGTACGCACAA
This sequence comes from Lactuca sativa, assembly GCF_002870075.4. Lineage (NCBI taxonomy): Eukaryota > Viridiplantae > Streptophyta > Magnoliopsida > Asterales > Asteraceae > Lactuca > Lactuca sativa. Next base: position 36,177,696 of record NC_056625.2, on the reverse strand, counting down.
GATCTTAATGGAGGATGAATGCAAGCCAAGTAGAGACGCGCAAAGAAGGTTAAATCCGCCAATGATGGAAGTTGTGAAGAAAGAGATATTAAAGCTTCTTGATGCGGGGATGATCTATCCAATCTCGGATAGCAAGTGGGTGAGCCCGGTGCAAGTCGTTCCAAAGAAGACGGGAATCACGGTGGTCGAGAACGACAAAGGTATGATGGTCCCCACTCGTGTGCAAAACGGGTGGAGAGTATGTATTGACTACCGCAAACTCAATGCAAGCACAAGAAAAGATCATTTCCCATTGCCTTTCATTGACCAAATGTTAGAAAGGTTGGCCGGGAAATCTCATTATTGTTGTCTCGACGGGTATTCCGGTTTTCACCAAATCCCGGTGGCACCGGAAGACCAAGAAAAGACGACATTTACATGTCCATTTGGTACTTTTGCCTACCGGAGAATGCCATTTGGATTGTGTAACGCCCCGGCCACTTTCCAACGTTGTATGGTTAGTATCTTTTCGGAATATGTTGAAAACATAATTGAGGTTTTTATGGATGATTTCACGGTATATGGCAACTCCTTTCAAGAATGTTTGACTAACCTCACAAAAATTTTAAAAAGATGCATCGAAACAAACTTGGTTTTGAATTTTGAGAAATGTCATTTCATGGTGAGTCAAGGTCTCATTTTGGGTCACATTGTGTCTAAAAAAGGAATTGAGGTAGACAAGGCAAAAATTGATGTTATTCAAAGCTTACCTTATCCGACTTGTGTTCGGGAAGTTCGTTCTTTTTTGGTCCATGCAGGTTTCTACCGAAGGTTCATCAAGGATTTTTCAAAGATAACAAGACCAATGTGCCAACTCTTGCAAAAGGAGGTCGACTTCGAGTTCAATGAGGCGTGCAAAGAAGCTTTTGACAAGCTCAAAGAGTTGCTTACATCCGCTCCCATCATGCAAGCACCAAATTGGGATCTCCCCTTTGAGATCATGTGTGATGCAAGCAACTATGCGATAGGCGCCGTTTTGGGTCAAAAGAATGGGAGGGCCTCCCACGTGATCTATTATGCATCAAGGACACTAGACAATGCTCAAAGCAACTACTCTACCACGGAGAAGGAGCTATTGGCCATAGTGTTAGCCTTGGAGAAATTTAGACAATACCTACTTGGTACCAAGGTCATAGTGTATTCGGATCACGCAGCACTTAAGTACTTGATGACGAAGAAAGATGCAAAGCCGAGACTCATCCGGTGGATCCTACTGTTACAAGAATTTGACTTGGAAATCCGAGACAAGAGTGGATGCGAGAACCTCGTTGCCGATCATCTAAGCCGGATCATTTCAAATGAAACTCCTCTCCCATTGCGGGACGAGTTTCCGGATGAGCATCTCTTTTCCCTTACTCAATCTATTCCTTGGTATGCCGATATTGTTAACTTTTTAGTCACAAAAAGGTATCCCGACACATTCACACGTGCTCAAAAAGACAAGTTGAAAAGTGATGCAAAATACTATGTGTGGGATGAACCTTATTTGTGGAAACATTGTCCCGATCAAATCATTAGGCGATGTGTACCCCAACAAGAGCACCAATCCATTTTGCAATTTTGTCATGAATTTGCTTGTGGGGGACACTTCGGACCTAGCCGGACTTTGAGAAAAGTCCTTGAATGTGGATTATTTTGGCCAACCATGTCACGCGATTGTTATATGTTTTGCAAAAGTTGTGAGCGGTGCCAAAGAACGGGAAACATTTCGCAAAAGAACCAAATGCCCCAAAATCCAATCCTTGTTTGTGAAATTTTTGACGTATGGGGGATTGATTTTATGGGCCCATTTCCCGTGTCATTTGGCAACGTTTATATTTTACTCGCGGTTGACTATGTTTCTAAATGGGTTGAAGCCAAAGCCACAAGATCGGACGATGCCAAAACGGTTATCGAGTTTTTAAAGTCTAATGTTTTTGCGAGATTTGGTGTGCCTAGGGCTTTGATTAGTGATAGAGGGACGCACTTTTGCAACAAAATGATGGAGGCTCTATTGAAGAAGTATCACGTGACTCATCGTGTCTCTACTGCCTATCACCCTCAAATGAATGGTCAAGCGGAGGTCTCGAATCGTGAAGTGAAGTCTATTCTAGAAAAAACGGTGAACCCGACAAGGAAGGATTGGAGTTTGAGACTTGACGATGCCTTATGGGCGTATCGGACCGCTTATAAGACCCCGATTGGAATGTCGCCCTTCAGATTGGTTTTTGGAAAATCTTGTCATCTTCCCGTCGAGTTAGAGCACCGAGCATTTTGGGCGGTCAAGAAATGCAACTTCGACGTAGACGAGGCGGGAAGGCATAGGAAACTTCAACTCCAAGAGCTAGAAGAATTGAGAAACGAATCCTATGAAAACGCAAGGATTTATAAGGAGAAAACGAAGCTTTTCCACGACAAGTCCATCACCCGGAAGAATTTTGAACCGGGACATAGGGTCTTACTTTACCATTCACGGTTGAAGCTATTCCCGGGCAAATTAAGATCAAGGTGGATCGGCCCATTTGTTGTAATAAAGACTTTTGACCATGGAGCGGTGGAAATCCAAAGTGAAGAAACGGGACAAATTTTCAAAGTCAATGGGCACCGATTAAAGCCATTCTATGAAGGTTTTAATGCAAGTGTTATTGAAATCATCCACTTGGATGTCCCGGTGTGTTGAACCAAGCTAGAAGGACGTCTCGCCTAAGACGTTAAAGAGGGGCATTTTTGGAAAGCTTTATGCTTTCATATTTCTACGTTCGAATAAAGAAGTTTTGAAAATGTTTTGATGCAATTTTTGAAGTCATTTTTGAAGAATCCAAGAGTTTCTAGGTGTTTGGGGCCTTCCGAATCAAGAACTAGTGAAGAAAACGAAAAAAATCGCAAACCGGGACTGCAACATGTGCGCGACCCGCGCATGGGTACGCGGCTGGTGTGCGCGGCCGGTCTTCAATTCGCAACAAGATCAAATCCCAAGCTGCAACATGTGCGCGACCCGCGCGCCCCCTCTGCGCGACCCGCGTGCTACCTTGACGATCATCCCTTAATTTGTTGACCAGCTTTGACTTTCGTTGACCAGGTGGTTTAATGAGTTGACCAACATTGACCGGGTGTTGACCACACTTGAATATGGATTGAAAACCTCCAGCAACTCTCCTTCTTCATTTCATTCTCTCAAAACCCTCTCATTCTCTCTCAAACTCTCAAGAACACATACACCCACTTTTCACAAAAATTTGATTTCCCGGAGTTCCACCGGTCGGAATTCGACGAGACCACCACCATTCTTCACCATTTTCCGTGCTCTACAAACCCCACCTGAAGTTTACTCCGATCCATCGCCGGGTTTAGGGGCGCCACCACCACCCACCTCGCCACTTTCCGACCATTTTCCGGCCAACTCCTACCACCTCTCGCAATTCCGACACCACCAAAGTGTTTCTTTTTCGGGGATCTTTACATCTAACCAAACAAAACCTCAAAATCTCACGAAAAAATTTTCCATAATTTTTGAGCCACCACGAGCCGCCGCCGGATTTTTCACTCAAATCAAGTTGAAAATATCCGTTCAATGAACAAGTCTTGCATTTAGGCACCCATGAATAACCAAAGCTTGGGGTGCACGGTAGCGGATTCCGGGTTCAAGTTCAATTTTGGGATAAAACGGGTATTCTCTTTCCTTGGTTTTTATTATCTTGCATTGTTTCAATTCAGTAATTGCATTCAATTATGCTTTGGAAATTGCCTAAGATCGTTAGTTGTTGCCCGGATTATTTGGAAACATTGATTTGAAAAAGGTTGAGATTGGTTAATTTGTTTGGAAATTTGTTCAAAAATTGTTTAAACTTTGGTTGGGATTTCCTCATTTTGTCTCGTATTGCTGCCGAATTTTTGTTGGGATTATCAAATTAACCGAGTGTTGTTGTTGGAACAATTTTACATTGTCAAAAGTTGGGTGTCATTATTTCTTGGATTTTTTTTTTGTGTTCAGTCTAAAGATAGTTGCATTAATTTGAGAGTAGTGAGGTGAGGGATTACGTTGGTGAAGTTGTTTTTGATATTGTAGGTTTCGAAAATGGGCAAAACCACGGCTCGGACACGCACCCATGGATCATCGACCGATCCTAACCCGCAAAAAGATACCGCCGGTCCATCACGCAAAGCAGCCGGTAAACGGAGAAAAAGAGGAGAAGAGGGAAGCGATCCTTCCCTTACAAATGCTGAGATCAAAACTTATCGCTCCAATCTTCGGGGTCGCGCAATCCGGCCGACAAAATTCTACCATAAAAAGTCCATGAAAAAGCTTGGGGTGCATGATGGTGTATACCATTTGTTCATAAAACTCGGTTGGCGTGGTTTTCTTCGACTTTGTGACAGAACTTACGAGGAACCCACAATGGAATTTCTTAGCACATATGCACGAGATGATGACACGGAAGTCCTCACATTCCAGTTGAAAGGGGAGCATCATAGACTCACATACGCAGAGCTTGATTCTATCATGGGTATAGACGATCCGTTCCGCATCAGCCCCCAAAGTCAAGAGTACCAAGATTTTCTGCGTTGCCCTGATGCAAACTTCTGGATGCAAATTTCCGGTCTCCCAACCTTCAACCCAAGCCGACAGCGAGCCAAGCACATCGTTCACCCCTGTTGGCGAATTGCTCACCGAGTCCTTACGACGAGTATCTTCGGGCGTCTCGAGCCCGGTCAAATCAACAGATGTGAGCTATTTTTCCTCCGAAGCATGAGGCATGCACTCTCCCTCAGTTTTTCAGGCTTCTTTTTAGACAAATGTGACTCCATACGCCAACGTTCCTCAGGGGAAATTTTCATCGGGGGACTCATCACGATCATAGGTCGAGCCGTCGGCCTAGACTTCCCGGCCCCCGAGTACATACCTGTCGACACCCCACCAAACTTCCTGCTAGATTGTGATACTCTCATCCGGATGGAGATGTTGCTCGATCGGGGAGCACGCACGTACAATTGGTTAGACTCTGACAAAGCCCCGGTTTACATCCTGCCAAGTTGGATCGGTTCTTCATTCGATACAGACGACCCCGACACTTGGCTTCCTCCAGATCAGTTGACCCAAGCAGGTGTATTCCCAGAATTCGGTGATGATGAGGGTGACGATGCAGATGAACAAGAGGAAGAAGATGAAGAAGAGGACGATGAGATGCCCGAAGCTGAGGACCATTTTGACCAGCCTTCGATGCAGCAGCCGATGTTTCAGCATAATCAATTCCAGGCCCCTCCACATCATTTTGACCAGGCGCATCAGCAGGAGGGACATGAAGTCCCACCATATTTCCCTCCCACGTTCTTTGACCAATTTGCCACAATGTTCTCCACGGTGCAGCGTATCGACGCCCAAACGCAAGAGAATTCGAGAGCCATTCTAGATGTGGCAAGCCGTGTTGATCGATTGGAGCAGTCCTCCTCTCACACTTCCCACCAGCTCCAGGATATATGGGACTACCACCATCGCCACGGGCATTTCCCGCCGCCCGACCCCCCGATCTAGGTCCTTTCTGCCCTTTCCTTAAGCATTGAGGACAATGCTTGTTCTTAAGCTTGGGGTGGGGCATTTCCTTTTTTTTCTTACTCTTTTTCATGCATTTTTAGTTAGGTTGCATAACATATTAGTTTAAGTTAATTTGCATTCATTTTTTTATTTTATTAAATTTTTAAAAAAAAAAAGGATTTTATTTTCTTCTTTTCTACTTTTTATTTCTGCATAACATTTAGCTTAAGACATTAGCATTCATGCATTTTTGTTGTCTGTTTATTCCCACCTCTCTTGGATGCCATGGAACAGGTTCATAGTTATTGTATCATTATTGGTCCAGGATCTTGTTGCTATCTCACCCATCGAACCGGGACCATTAGCTGCAGTTTGGGATCTCATACTTGGGATCAGATGCTGGTAGCTTAAAGGGGTAAGTGATCATGGACAGGTAGTTTTCATGAAGAACTATGCATACAATACTAATGACTGTAGGATATACTATAGCAATGGATGTCTTAGCCTTGCGGTCACTACCGCCGAGAGGATCACACTTGATCACGTTTGAACCGTTAGGATGAAGCACTAGTGCTTGTCCCCGAGTAGAATCCATATCCGGTCTCTTTGCATCACCATATCTTTTTGCGATTTTCTTAGGATTTTAGAGAAGTCTTTTAGTCCGCATGTGGACATTTTCATTATTTGTTGAAAAAAAAAAAAAAAAAAATTCACAAATTTGAAGAGGAGCTTGCATTATATATTTATGCTCCACACATGGTCATTTTCTCGCTTAGACCATTCGGATTATATTACTACCCTTTCGGTTCCACTTACACACTTTAGGAACCAAATTTTGAGTCAAAGGGTTGTTATTACATTATCTTAAAAAAAAAAAAAATAAAAAAAAATAAAATAAAATAAAATCAAAAAAAAAAAAAAAATCAAAAAAAAAGGGGGCAGGCAAATTCCCAGCTGCAGAAATCTGAGAAGGGTGGCCGGTTCAATTATTGAACTAAATCTTCCAACATTTTGGTCACCCGACGTTTGATATTCATTTATTTAGGAATGTTTTATTGTATATAGATCGAGTTGTTTTTCGCAAATTGGTGATGTTAGGGAGACTGTCGAGTCGGATACTACGGGAGGTTTGGGCCAACACCAAGTGAACCGATTCCTACAACGGTACCTGAGCGATTAAACCAAGTTACACATGAGAGAAACCGGTAAACGTGAGATCAGAGTGTACACTTAAAGAAGAGCTCCACCCGAGCCCATCCAGCTGCTTTCTCCCTACTACAGATATTCTTCATTGTATGCATGTTCCATTGAGGCTGCGACTGCTCATCCCTCCTTACTCACCTAAAGGAGTTATCCTGGCTGTGGTTTATGGTACCATTGTCATCGGATGAAAAAGTTGTGAGATAGCAGCGAAATCAATTCTGACCATGTTGACTAACGTCGAACAGGTTCCATGGTTCTATCCATTCTTTTTATTTCTAGGGTAGTTCATCCCAAGTTCATTTAGTTTTGTCTTACTTGAGGACAAGTAAGGTTTAAGCTTGGGGTGATTTGATAGCTTCATTTTATTTACTTATTTTTATAGTTTATTTTAGTACATTTCATTCGCATTTTAGTTAACTTTCATGCATATTTTCCCTTTTTGTTATTTTTATGACCATTTCGGGGTACTTTCTAGTTTCTTGAGCATTATTGCAGATTTTCTTGGAAACTAGCGGGGCGGCACTTTTGCGAGGCGATTGGGCTTGAAGGGAATTGGAGGTTTCATGCTTGATGGCTATGAAGGTGATTCATGGGGTGGACTTGTCAATTGCTTGAAGGCTTGGAAGAATTGAGCTTTAAATTTGAAAGATGCGGGGGAACATTCAAGCGTATGAAAATTATTAATCGGACGAGTTCACGAGCATTGGAGGATTTAGAGAGGTCAAATTGGGCTTTAAATGAAGAAAAACTTGAAGAAAATGGGCTAGGAGGTGATTGGATTCGATCTGGGCTAGTGGGATATGCTTTAGAGGCCCAAAATCTCAAAGGAGCCCATGTCAGGTACCACCCGCGCAACCCACCCGCGCAGTAGCACGCGGGTCGCGCAAGGCCCTGCAGGGGCAATTTCGGGAATCCTTCTTTTGAGCTATTTGAGGAAGGTTGGTGCCCATCTTTTGCATACTTTTGAACATCCGATTTTTGGAGATTCTCTCTGGAGTTTTGAAGACTTTTGAAGGCCAAGAACACTTGAAGAACATCATATTTTTACCTCTTGATTCTTGCTTAATGTTTGGTACAATTTTCTCTAACTTTGTTTCTTTGGGTTTAGCCATGTTTGGCTAAACTAATCTTGGTTGACTTTTGGTTAATCCTTTGAACTTTTGTTGAATGTTGAAGAATCCATGAACATGTTCTTAAATCTTTATGGGAATGTTTTGTGTTTTAACATCTTATCACTACTTGTATGTTTTAGTTCATGAGTTTAAATATGTTTGTGGTGATTAGTTGGCTAATTTCTTGATTAAGTAAAGGATCTTCAAATTAGCAAGCAACAAATGATTTTTGTGTTGTTTTTGCTTCACACAATCATAAAAACATTTCCTCCAACATGGTGGTGAAAGCATTTGACCCCTCTTGGATTTGGTGACTTTTTGGTTCTTAATGCTAGTTGACTTTCACTAATTACATGCTATTTGGAATTAGTGACTTTGACTAAGGAAATTGTTATGAGCTTCTCTAGCCATTTCAACAATTAAGAAAAGTCTAGGTAATCTCAAGCTCCTTGGATTACTATAGCCAAATTAAGGATTTAAATCAAAGTATTGCACCATTGGATTCTAATGATATGTTCATCAAAAGTCAAAGTGAGGAAACTTTAAGTCAACCATCTCTCCCTTATTGATTTTACATCAAACTCTTATTTTTGTTGCATTTGTCTATTTAAATCATAGTTGATTCTAGTTTGTTTCAAGTATTTCAAAACACCAAAACCCCCCATTTTATTTTTATTGTCATTTTACAAGTACTTTTACAAAGAGATTTTTCATAGAGTTATAAATTGAACCAATCTCCGTGGATTCGATCCCTTTACCACTATACACTATTTTAGTGTGTAATATTTAGGGTTATTATTTGTGTTGGCCTCGACAACCACCAATGAGTCAGTAGTTGTTCCCTTAGAAGATATTCAGGTTGATAGCAGCCTGAATTATACTGAGAGGCCGGTCACGATTCTGGACTGGAAGACAAAGACCTTGAGGAACAAGGTAATTCAGTTAGTGAAGGTGCAGTAGCAGCACCGGAAGGGGTCTGAATGGACGTGGGAGGCTGAGGAGGAGATGAGAGAGCACTACCCGGAGTTATTTGCAGATTCAGCCGTAGCAGACTTCGAGGACGAAGTCTGAGACAAGTGGGGGAGAATTGTAACGACCCGTCTCTGGTATGTTGCTTCCATGGTATTTATTTTGAAGTTTTCAAGAGGGACTCGGCGAGTCTATAGCCTAACTCGTCGAGTAGGGACGGGATTTCGAGCACGTGTAAGTCGGCGACTCGGCGAGTCCATATTCGGGACTCGGCGAGTCTGCCTGCCAGGAAGAAACCCTAAATCCCCGGGTTTGCTCACTATTTAAGCAGTGTTATGTGCCCCAAACTCGCCTCCTTCACCCTCAGAGAGCTGTGAGGAACCCTTAACCCATCCCTTGATTGATTAAAGTGTTTTTGTGTGAATTATTGAAGGCTTGAAGAAGAAAAAGAAGAAAGGACCAAAGAGAAGAGGTGTAGAGCAAAGATCAAAGATCAAAATCAGAGTTCATTGAGGTATTTCTCGGATTCCTTCTGTTTATGCTTTAAACATCCATTAGAACATTTCTAGGGCTAGTTTGATGTATTTTCCAAACCTTATAGTTGTATGGATGCCTTAATAGGTCGAGATATCCCTAGATCTGTTCATTTAGGAGTTGTAGAGCCCGGATCTATTGCCTTTTTGAAGTTGCTTTGCATGAGAACCCTAGATCTAGCCTTTATTATGCTTTTTGAGCCTTATAATCTTCATGGATGCTTATGGGCACGTAAAGATAGAATCTTTACGTGTTAATCGAGCTAAGGGAGCCCAGATCTATAAGTTTTAAACACTGGATTCAAGCAGAATCGAGTTTAGAGTAGCTGCATGCATGCGACTCGGCGAGTCGAGTCGCAAGTCCCCGATTTTCCCCTTTTGAGTGATGACGAGTGGGGACCAGTGAGTAGTAGAGTGGACTCAGTGAGTTGAAGGTCAGACTCAGTGATGGAGGGACTCGACGAGTTGTTCATACAACTCGGCGAGTCCAAGGCAATCTTCTTAGCTCAAGAACAACTCGTCGAGTTGTTTATACGACTCGGCGAGTCAGATGCAGATTGCCTGAGTTTTTGAATCGAAAGGGAACTCGTCGAGTCGATGCCATACTCGACGAGTAGCAGCGAGTAGGGTTGAGAAGTGAGAATAGAGACTAGGCGAGTTGGCGGCCCAACTCGGCGAGTCAGGTCAACTGTAGGTTGACTTTGACCGGGAGAGTTGACTTTGAGCAGGGGTAAAAGAGTCAGTTTACCCCAATGCAATGATTAGTATTTGATTGAGTGTGTTTATGGAATTGTAGCCGGGGAGATACCAGAGCAGCAGCAGATAGCTTCCAGAGCCATACACACAGCAGCCAGTTCACGAGGTGAGTTCCCTTCCAGTAAGAACGGGTCTACGGCCACAATGCCGGCCCGTTTAGTTAACAGTAGTTCCGGACTTCAGTCCGATGCAGTAGTTAGAGTGCTTGATGTCTTTGTGATTCAAGCATGTTTTGTGCTATGTGTTCCGGACTTCGGTCCGATGCAGTATGTGTGTTATGTTAGCAAATACGTGTTTATGTTATGCTATGTTCAGACAGTTCCGGACTTTGGTCCGATGCAGTTAGTTCCGGACTCCGGTCCGATGCAGGGGACAAGGTCCCAGTCAGTTCCGGACTTCGGTCCGATGCAGTCAGTTCCGGACTTCGGTCCGATGCAGTTAGTTCCGGACTTCGGTCAGATGCAGTCAGATCCGGACTTCGGTCCGATGCAGTGGGCAAGGCCCAATATGTGCTTTATTTGTTATTGTGTGGTATGTGGTAGTTTGGGGGAGCTCACTAAGCTTCGTGCTTACGGTTTCAGTTTTTGGTTTCAGGTACTTCCGCAAGTAAAGGGAAGAGCTCGGGGTGATGACATCGCACACACCACAGCTTCAGTTTTTGTCCTGGGAGTTGATTCAGTTTCTTAGATATGTTTGATACAGTTGTGACACAGTTTTTCTCACAGTATTTTAGTATGGTTTTGGGATACGCAATGCATGATTTTATTATGTGATACTCAGTTTTATGATTTTTGTTATATTTAAAATGAAATTTCCGGGTCGTATTTTTGGGATGTTTTATCTAATGGCTTACAAACACCACTAGCAAATGGATGAGAGGAGAGAGGAGGAATGCACTAAGACTTTCGGCTAGGGTTCTCTAGATGCAAGCATTGGCCGAAAATCCTAAGCCTATGAGGTTTTTATATAGCTGAGGGCTGCTAGGGCCTACCTATAGATTTCCGTCCACTCCATTCTAAGGAGTTCACCAGCCCAGTTTCACAACTATCCATGATTTGCAAAACAACATATGTTCTTTTAATCAGTTTCTTTAATTTCAAAATTAATTCCAAATTAATTTCTGATTAAATACTAATTAAATAACATGATTTCTAATTAATATATTCTTTTCATAATACATCAATAAATCAATTTATTATTTCAAATAATAAATTCAACCTCTCTCTCCAAAAGTCATCATGTCAAGTTGCTAAAGGGGGCGTTGCTCTACCCTGACTCCCGTCAGTAATCCTCAGTGTAGCCGGCGCTAGGGTCTGTTTTGTCCTGGCAGCGAGCTGTGGATAGTTGGTCTTCACGTGACCAACCTGATGACAGGAGTAGCACATCCTCACATCCTGAATCGGGGCGGTTTGGCGACAGATCCTCTCATTATTATTTAACAAACTAAACATTTGATTGAACATTAAATGCAAAGTAAAAAAAAAACTGTTATTTTATTATTTAAAATTAATGATAATTAATATTACTTTAATCTTTTTGTTTTTTTGTCTACCATAATAATTTTGGGACTGGAAGACTATATAGTTATCTATATATCGAAGAATGATTCTAAGACGATTCAGTCATGACTTAGTCGTAAATGACAGCTAGCGTAGTTGTTTTACTCCTGTTGGTCTAACACCATTTTAGGTTTTCAGTTACTTTAAGGCTTGTATTAAAGCTTGCTTATTTACACGAAAGTTGTGCAAATACACTGTCTTACACACTTAAAGCATAATTTTTTTGTTTCAAGTAGCATATGGAGTTTTCCGGAGAGAAAGAGATGAGCAAGAAGGGGGTTGTGGTATCGATTGATGAAAAACCGTCGGAGTGGCGGACGTGGGAGGGGTTGCACCCGGATATATTGGCATCGATTTTCTTGAGATTGGCAGTGGAAGAAATATCGAGGTGTGTTCCGCTGGTGTGCAAGCCGTGGATGGAAGTAGCGTCGGGCCCATACTGTTGGATCGATATCGATATTCAGGCCTGGTGTCGGCGTTGCAATCGCAGTTTACGTGCGGTTAACCGGGCGGTGAATAAGCTGATACGACGGAGCAATTTTACGGTTGAACGACTGTTTGTCTACCGTATGGGATCATCCGGATTCTTGTCTGTGGTTAACTGGTACGTTTTCGCACCATTTCAATTTTGTGTATGTACGTAAGGTGTATGATTAATTTGCCCCTTTTTCTTGCAGTCCATGTCTGAAAGTGCTTGAAGTCCCATTGAGTCGATTCACTGACACTCTGGTACTGAATCATCTAAAACCACTGCCAAATCTCAGAGTTTTGAATATCAACTATTGCTCCAAGATCAGTGCCAAAGGCCTTGCAGCATTCGGTAACCAATGCAAGTCTTTACTTCACTTGAAAAGAAACCTTCCTCCACAACGTTATTGGCCTGTTGATAATTCCGAAGCAAAAACCATAGCCGACACCATGCCAAACCTACAGCGTATTGAACTCTGTTTTGGTAGTTTTAGTGATTGGGGTCTTTCTGAAATCCTTACCAAATGCAAGTCGCTTACGCATCTTGACATTCGTGGGTGTTGGAATGTGAAGTTGAATGGTGATCTCAAGAAGATGTGTGGAAAGCTTGAGTGTTTTCAGATCCACCCCAGTGACTTTTCTGAGCAGGATCAACTTCGTTTGTTTTATCGTTATTGGAAGGTTAATGAGAATGAGACTGATCTTTTCGTGGAATTACAAACTTACTGGAATGAGATTAGGATTCGATAATGAGTAAGTATGCTTGAGTGTTCCCGGAGGACTTTCTTTTTAGCTTTTGAAATTACTTGTTTGCTTATACTTAGACGTTACAACTATTTCCAGCAATTCACCCTACTCATGTTTTTTCTCTCTTGCAATAATTAGTATCATGCATTAGACTTCAAGCATCTTCAATGTCATATAAGCATTTGTCATGTCGTTAACACAATAAAAGCAAGCATCCGCTGTAGGACTCTATGAAAAAATCCATAAATCTTTCACCCTGTTATGGAAGATGGGCTTTTGCCATATTGACATGGACCTTTATTCCCTATGTTGGTATTTATTTAAGTTTAACGTGAATGTTTGAGTTTCAGACATATTTCTATAAATTAGCCAAATCATTAAGTTTATTAGGTAGTATATTCCTATCAGATTATTATCAATAAGAATCAATCTTTGTAACCACTTTGTTTCAAAAGAGAAAACAAGATGATTGTGTCCTGCAATATCAATTTTTTCGAAAATTAGCAACAATAATGTTCCCATTATTGCAACATGTGATTCCAAAGTAATTTGCATTCATACCATTTTTTATCCATGCAAAACAATGATATGTTTTTCATGCATGTTGTACAACCTCTTTGAAACATAAATTGTTATATATATAGATAAAAGTATTATGTATAAGTCACTTTATGATCCTCATCCATGCATCACACGGATTGTTACCCTTCTAATTATTAGCAAAAAAAAAAAAAAAAAAAAAAAAAAAAAAAAAAAAAAAAAAAAAAACTTGAGGGTGGCCTATAGATTATGATATTACAAGTAGTTATTAGTATTTCATTTTTGTTGTTGTCATCGTTTGTCTATTTATTTGTTCTCTTTTTTGTTGTTGGTTTTATCTTCGTATTAGATCATATGTTTTGCTTGATTATTGGTATTGTTGATCCAAAAGATTATTTTCTTCAGTCTATTATCAAACTCGGTGACTAGAAATGATATTGGTACTAGTGTAATAGGTAAACCATCCGATGAAAAAACTGCTAATTATGCAACGCTATTGGATGTCTGGAAAATTGATAAATTTAAGATTGTAGTCGATTAATTGACCCCTATTGGCGAACTAAGTATTTAAAGTTATAAAACAGATTGTGGAAAACATATAAAAACAAAGAAAAAAATCATGATTTGCGAAAAAATCATGAAAACGAAGTAAAATAGTGAAGTTGTAAAAATAGATTGTGAAAAAAACATAAAAAAAATAATAAAAAATAAAGTTATAAAAGACAAATTGTGATAAAAGCATGTAAAAATACAATAAAAATAACATGTAAAAAAAAAATGAATGAGCACAATTTAAAAAATTTAATGATTAATAATTAGCATAAGAGAAGTTCTTGTATCTTAAATAAATAAAAAAAAGAAGTTCAATCACCTTATATAATTTTTTTTGTTGATCATAATAATCACCTTTATAAAAATTAAAAATGACATTTTAAAACTTAAAACAAATTTATTGAGATCAAAATGACCACTAAATCAAATGACCAAATGTGATTTTAATCCTTTAATTTATATTGTCCAATATTCAAAGGTGGGAGTCCAAGGTGCTTGTTGCTAAATTTTTTTGTTGTCGCATTTTTAATATGGAAAAGGAGTGTATTTCAATTCAATAATATCATTGTTTTAAAACCAAATTTTTTTAGCTGACACACGGGTCAACCGGTTCAACAATTGGATCCGATTTTCAAAATTTTCATACATTTTATACATACCTACATATATTAAAATATATATATATATATATATATATATATATATATATATATATATATATATATATATATATATTTGTTTTTTCAAAGTATTTGAGTTGTTATTCGCCTCGACTATATGCCTAGATGCTTCTAGTGGTGTTTTGAGTGACAAAATTTTTGCTGGAAATTTAGTAATTTAGAAGTCTAAACATTTTAAAAAGCATAATCGTTTGGGTTAACCCAGGTTCCGAGTCAATGATTCGACTAAGTTTTTGTAAACTCATCCAATTCAATCTTAATCACACATAGACAAACATATGTTCATGTATGTCCCATTTTCTTCACCAAGTTGCGGTCCAACCGATTGACCAAGTGGGTCGATCCAATTTTAAAACATTGAATGAAAGCGTCCTACTCTTTATAAAAAAAGGAAAATAAATTTTTATGTTTTGATAACAAATACAAATATTATCATAAAAATAAATGTACCACAAAAACAAATAATAATAATACCAACTACCAACTATCGAAGTATCAACTTTTTTGGTTCGAGAGTCCAATTGCGTATTATCCGAAATATTAAGATATTCAAAGTAAGGATACATATTCATATAACTAGGCATATATCCGAAAATCAATATTTTTATTCTTTAAGTAAAACATGTATGATCACCACTAATCCATTAGAAAAATGTTCTCACCTATGTATCACATCATCTCTATTACATGATCCCTACCAAACCACTAGCCTTTGAAAATAGTTATCACTTCATATATATATATATATATATATATATATATATATATATATATATATATATATATATATATATATATATATATATATATATATATATATATATATATATATATATATATATATATATATATGACATTAGGATAAATAAATAGCATAATTAATAAGCATAAATAAATATTTTACATTACATAAAAAAAACTCATTGCATAAACCTAAATTACTAAAAACACATAAAAACATAAAAATATTAAACCTAAATAACTAAAAAAACATAGGAATTTAAACCTAAATTACTAGAAAAACATAGAAAATTAAATTAAATATAAATATCAAAAAACCTTAAAACCAAATTTCCATATTTTTCGCGGACTTGTTGAATTTTCTGAAACGTCATTAGATTTCGTGGGTCGAGATTCGGTTGGTGCTCTGTGTTTATAATTTGAAGATCGGTAATTGCTATTTTCCGGCGACGAGTTTCCTCCATTGATTCAAATAGTGATGAGCTTTAGAACCGGACCAGTTCGGAACCGGAACCGATTTCCCTATATTATAAGAACCGGGAACCGCGGACCGCCGGTTCTAGCACCGGTTCCGGTTTCGGTCCTGGTTTTTTGGTTATTTTTCAAATGGTAACTGGTTAAAATGTTGTAGTTGATGTGTTATCTTTCGGAACCTATAAATGATTTAATATTTAACCAAATTATGACTTTACATTCTAAATTGAAGTACAAACACTAAATTACATGATGAAAAAAAATTAAATAATTCCGACTTCATATGAGTAAATTATGCGCATTTTAAAAGCGGGACAGATTCCAAAAAATAAAAACAAAATGTTGAAACAGAAAATATGCAACATTGATATGTTGTCTTCCGAGATCTATAACTGATTCAGTATCTAACCAAAATATGTGTTGGTATAGTCTAAAATGAAGTACAAACACCAAATTACATGTTGGAAAAAAATGAAGTAATTTCGACGTCGTATGAATAAGTTATGCACATTTAAAAATGCAGGACAAATTTAGAAAGAAAAAAAAGTATTGAAATATAAAAAACACAACATGGTTATTCTTTCTTTCGGGACACGTGTCTGATTCAGTATCTAACCAAAATATATGTTTGTACAGTCAAAAAAGAATTACAAACTCCAAATAACATGTAGAAAAAAAATCAAGTAATTCTAACTTCATATGAGTGAGTTATTCACATTTTAAAAAACAAGAAAAAAGTCAAACCGGTTTCGGTTTTTAGAACCAGGACCGGTTATCATAAAAATGGAGAACCGGTAACCGGACCTTATTACCAGTTTCGGTTCCGGTTCCGGTGCCGGCGATTCTAATGCTCATCCCTCGATTCAAATATGCTATTAAACTTGGTGCAAGCCGCTCGTAGGTCACACATTTTTTTGTTGAGTGTGTCGTAGGCCCATTCCGTTTTCCTTCTTAATAGCGTGTGAAAGTGCTCCAAAACATGATTCCAAAAAAATGATCTTGATTGTGCGTTGCCTCTTATCGAGTCACAGGATATGAAAATCCAAGCTTTCGCCAAAGTTTCCTCCTCTTATTTGCTCCAACCCGTAGCTTTTTTTTTTTTACCTTTTCCTTTTGGTTGCCTTCTTCAAGATGGTTGTTGTGTTTCATGAACCCTTTCGTCGTCCTCATTGTCAAGGTTTATAGTTTGGGATTGATATAATGGGACTTAAGATGGTTGTGTTTGGAATTGTTGTGGTTGAGAAGGTTGGGATTAAAACTGTTGAGAAAGTTGTTGTTAAAAAGCTTGGAGTTGGGGTTGAGTGAATTGTTGTGGTTGTTGTTATTGGTAGAATTGTGGATGGTATGGAAGGTTAGTGAATTGTAACACCCATTTCCTAGAATGGATCCGTGGGTGATATAAGGAGTCTAAGACATGGTTTTTGAGGAAAACCATATGCCCTTCTGTGGCGCATAGAGTGTCACGATGTGGCATGCAAGATGAAGAATGTGTGTTTTGGTGTGACATCCCCAAATTCGCGGCCAGAAAATACCGGTTTCATTTATGTTTTTAAAATAATTTCAGAGTAAATCCATTGATTTAAAAGAGTTGCGGAATTTGTCCCCAAAACAATACATGATAAAATAAGGTTTATCAAAGCATTCCTTAAAGAAATGTATTTTCATATATAACAAAACTCGGGATGTCATGTTCCGATACATACCAAAAGCATAAATGGCACATTATAAGCCTTACAACAGTTATATACAACTACTGGCCTATATACAAAATAACTTGATGATGCATCCATCTTATGCTCTCGCGCCACTACCTATAATACAAATAAAACTGAGTGGGTCAGGCTTGGGAGCCTGGTGAGCATATAGGGTTTTCAACCCACGATAAATAATTATATTTAATTTCACCAACCAACAATAACCCGATTACCTATTCCCGTTATCCTCACTTTATGTCCCTAGACAAAAACTATCACAAGGGACCTAGTCTAAGATTTTTCATCGGGATGGACATTACTACAAAGGGGTTTCCTTGACAATAGATGTCCTAAAGGCAACCATGAGGGGGATATAGTACACCGGTGAACACATCGTTCACAACACCTATAGGTTATGAACCTGCCAGCGTTCCACATGACAGTCTAGAAAGAGTATGTGGTTGTCATCAATACTCCGCTAGATGACTAGATCAACAAAAACATCGAGGCCTCTCATCATTTTATTTCATCACACAACAACTGTCTACCCATGTTCTACCTAACATATTAGTAGATAAAAATATATACATTTATATACAGCTTAAAACTTGTACAAATCATTCATTCAACAATTATTTCAAATAAGCAATTAATATACAAACACATAACACGTATTTTGTAGAGAATTCTTTGTATCTATGTGTTAGAAGAAAAGGAATATACACTCACTTGATAAGATGATGATCGGACAGCACTACGGTTCTTAAAATAATATTCTTCGATGAAGCCGGGAGATCTTCACAAAAACCGGGCTTCTCGTGGGCATAATTTCGGCTCGACAACTCTATTTTGCGGGATCTTCGGGGCTTCGGGACTTGCTTCGGGTGTCGGGATGATACCGGGACTTCGGGGGTAAAACTTGCCAAGTAAAAGAAGGTTTATGGGGGTGAAAGGAAAGAAATTAGCAAACCACTTCGGCTGACTTTGTGATCTATTTTGTAACATCCCGAAATCCAGGTAAAGCTATTATGTCCTTCCATTTTGTCAATTTGTCAAAAGTGGTCCTTGTGAGAATTATTGTAGCAAATGAGTACGTTGGGCGTACTGGGGAGTACGCTGCACATACTCATGCGCTTAATATGGACGCGGACTCGCCTGGGTACGCTGGGCGTACCCAGGGTTACGCTGGGCGTAATGGGTCCAGATGCAAACCCTAATATTTGACTTGTGCACTATATAATGGATGCTAAGGCTCATTTCTCAGCCTCCATATCAGTGAGTATAACCCTAAGAGAGCCTCCCAGTCGTCCTTAGCTTGAGAGTGAGTGTTTTGGAGATAAAAGTGCCTTGGTGTATGTGTGTGAAGAAGAAGGAGAGGAGCTTGTGGAGGCTAGAGCTTGAAGTGCAAGGTTGGATCTGAGATCTACAGAGGAAGGAGCTGCATTTGGAGGTATAAAGTTCAAAACTTTCCTCTTCTTTTTGGTTAGATGATTTCATGGACCATTTTAGGGTTAAAAGTCCCAAAGGTGGAGACTTTATGAGTGTAATGTGCTCCATGGACCTAGATCTGTCCCATTTCAGTGTTATTTGTGTTATAAATCCATAAAGTTTCCATCTTGGTTGTGGATATGAGGTTATGCATGAGTATTGAGTTTTCTAGTGTATGGAAGTGGAGTATTATGGGTGTTAGTGACTTGTCCAGCCATGCAAAGGCTTAAAGTCGCCGACTTTATGGATTAAGAGGATTATAAGTGGTCATATCTAGAAGTTGGACGTGGGTCTTAACGGATTAAGACACCAAAATGCTTAGAGTCTGAAACTGGGAGTTACGCTGGGCGTAATCCCAGTACGCGCGACGTAAGGGGTCGCGCACCCCGGTTTCTGTGAAGACACCGGGTACGCCCAGCGTAACCCGGGGAGTTGACTTTTGTTGACTTTTAGGGTTTGGTCAACTTTAGGGTCTTTGAGACATGAGAGGGGTAAAATGGTCTTTTACCCTTCTGAGAGTACTAAGAGAAGGAATAGACTAGCCTTGAGAGATATATTGATTTAGAGTGTTTATTTCATATGATTAGGCGGAGGCTAGATCGGATTTTACAGAGTTCGAGATTTCACCGAGTTACCCGAGGTGAGTCTTCTCACTATACTCTACCTAGAGTGGTAATTAGAGTTATGAGACAGAGTATTTGTATGTTATTGCATGATGTGATTTCTATGTGCTTTATGCTATGTATGTTACAGAGTTTACAGAGTTAGGACCGGAAGGTCCACAGAGTTAGGGCCAGAGGGCCCACAGAGTTATGGGACTGGTGGGTCCCACTGAGACACATTGACCAGAGGGTCAAACAGAGTTATAGCCTCGAGTGGTTATGTGTTATGTGTGGTATTTTAGGGAACTCACTAAGCATTTATGCTTACAGTGTTGTGTTATGTGTTTCAGGTACCAGTGAGGATCACGGGAAGGCGCCAACTTGATCGTTACACACACAAAGAGTTTTTATATTTTGATCTTGGGATGTGATGATATGTTTTGACTATGTGATACAATGGTGTTTTATAACGATTATGAATGAAATGTGTTTTATAAAATGTGAAAAATTATTTTGAAAATTTGGGTGTTACAAGTTGGTATCAGAGCCTTGGTTTGAGGGATTCAGGTACACCTTCGGGCGTATCTGAACTCAAAATGAGGATTTGGAAGATTTTCAAAATAAAATTTACAAAATTTTCTCAAGAGTAAAAAGTTTTTGAGTGTTTTTGGTCCAATGTTCAAGTTTTGGTCATATTAAGAGCTTAATGGACTTAGGTTTTAAGATCTTGCCTTGGAGTGAGTCCTAATGGATTAAGTTTGAAAATTCATCCATTAAGTCATTGAGAAGAAGTAGATTTGAATGTATGAGCCTTGATTTGTACGGATTAAGCTCTTAATGAGAGAAATGGCATTCTGCCAGTGACCACGATGTGTCTAATGGATAGCCACGATGTGGTGAAGTTTAGATATGTGATTGTTTTGTCCTTGCGTTCCCACGACATGGCTAAGAAGGGTCCATGAGTGTAGTTGACTTTGACCAAGTTGACCGTTGACTTTGTGGACCCTTGACCGTTGAGTTTTAGCCAGTTTGACTTGGGGCCAAACTTGGAGGATTTAGGTTGTTGATTGAGGATTTATTTGTCTAGGTGTTAATCGGTTCAAGGGATTGATCAGTGCAAGGAGTTAGAGTGCTACTGTGCTTCTTTGGTTTTGCGATTCAGGTGAGTTTCTTACTGTTCCACGTATCCCACTATATATCCTATGCATAGTAGGAAATAAGTACCGTTATAGTACAAGTATGCCAATGTCCATGATAACTCCTTTGTATGTATATACAGTTTAGGACACTTGGTGTCTTGGTATGCCAGACTGGTAGGGTCTTGTTGTTGGATTAGTGTCTAAGCCCATAAGTATATTTGGTATATACTTAACCCGATTGTAGCATGGCCCTTTTGGGTTGCCTTCACCGAAGCAACTTGACTGGAAGAATAATAGAGAAAGAGGTTATTATAGCTTATTAATATATTATATGAATAATATATTAAACGAAAAATCATATTTATTTAATTAACATTTATCAAGAATTAATTTTGTGGTCAAAAGAGGTTAAATGAATTAAAGGGACTGAAATTGTAATTTTAAGATAATTGTAATTTGGGATGTGGATCCCTTAAGTAAGGGTAGATGAAATCCTTATGGATAGCCCATAAGATTTCGTCCAAGGGATTGATTCTGGAAGATTCCTATGGGCTGCTTAGGGCTTAAGCAACCAGGTTAGGGATTTAACTGAAACCCTAATTTTACAGCTATATAAGGACCCCTTGGGATAGTGAAATCGGTCACTTGAAACCCTAGAAGAGTTCCAGCCGATTTTGAGCCTCCATTCCTCTATCTATCATTCTCCAACTTGATTTGGTGTTTGGCTACGGAAGTAGCTTTGGGGATTAAGTTGATTCGGAACTCGACTTGGCGCTCGGGAGGAATTCCGGGAAGATCTTCGGGGAAAACATCAGAAAAGTTGCAGACTTCGGGGATGCTCTCGAGGTCTTTAACTTCTTGTTTCTCATTAACGTCATGGGCTGGGAATGCATGGCACTCCTTTCGCAGATATTTATGGGCTTTGATGCATGAAATGATACGAAGGTTTGAACAGAGTTTATCACCGTAGATAATGAAGGCTTCGCCAGATGGCAGATTGAGGTGAATGACTTTTTCATAACAAAGGATATCAACACGATTGAGGCTCAACCAATCCATGCCGATGATGAAATCAAAGCTTTTTATGGAAATTGGCATAAGGTCGATTGGAAAAGAATGGTCGTTTAAGGTAAGGGTACAACGATGAATACGTCGTTAGTGCTCTCTTTCTTTCCGTTAGCCATCTTGACGGTAAATGTTTCGGTTAAAGGTTGGGATTTATGATTGATAAGATGATTAAATGCATGACTAACAAAACTCCTATCCGCACCACTATCGAAAAGAATGTATGCATAAAAGTTGTCGAGGAGGAACGTACCCGTAACAACGGTGGGATCAGCAACCGCCTCCTCCTGGCCCATCGCTATCACTCTCCTTATGTTGCCAGCTGTTGTTTCTTTGGGACAATTCCTCTTGAAGTGTCGGTCTCCCCACAGCCATAACAGGCCTGACCAACACCCGCTCCAGGAGTCTGATTGGTGGGTTGGGCTGGTGTCTTGCAAAATCGAGTTGTGTGCCCCTTCTTGCCACATCTGTTGCATTGCAAATCACGTTAGGGTCCGTGATGATGAAAGTTGCACTTGTCGCACCTTGGAATAGTACCAATATATCTACTGGCAGGTGCTTGGGCGGTTGGAACAGCAGCAGGAGTAGTAGCAACGTGGATTGCCACTGTTTGTTGTTTCTGATGGGTTTTGAGCAAATTAACACTCCTAAGTGTGCATGCAACCCTAGGAAACCTTGGATCTATGTTTGTCTAAAATACATGCAAAATACTTTTTCCAAGGTTCATAACCCTATCTAGCATACATGGGGAACTTTAAATATAAAAGATGGCTAGAATTACATACCTTGTAGTTGATTTGATTCCTTGAAAACCTTGAGATCCTAGCACCCCAAGTGTGATGCCTCAATTGTTTCACACAACACCAAGTGCTTTGGAATGACTTTGAGAGAATGTAGAACACTTCTAAAAATCGACCTAGCCTTCTTTCTTTCTAGTGTAGCTGATTTTGGTGGATATTAAGATCTTTATATAGTGTGTTACACTTAGGGTTACACCATGTAAACCTTAATGTAACATGGCTCTTCATTTCCACGACCTATGGGTTTGTAACTCCCATGGAGCATCCATGGAGCATCCTATGGACCTTAGCCCATCTTGATAACCCATGGAGCCTTTAGCCCACTATACAAGTTATGGTTGATTTACATAATCAACCTATATATTTAATTAGTCTTCTTTTGATCACTTAATTAATTCCAAATTAATTCTTGATCAATACTAATTAAATAATACTATTAATATATTAGAACTTATAATATATTAATAAACCACAAGTGTTATTTCTCTCATTTAGTCTATCCAAATGCATGATGTCATGCAACCCAAATGGACCATGTCGGGTCGGGTCAAGTACATACCAGATATAGTTATGGACTTAGACACCTTATCCAACAGTCTCCCACTTTGATAAGTCTGATAAGTATAACTGCAAGTATGACTTCAGGAACCGATCAGCAATCGTAGCTCTTTTCAAGGTCTCTTGGAACTGAGAAGATGATGATACACCATTTAAGATAAGTGATCATATAATCCTCTGTTCTAGATATCAGCCGGAAAAATACATGGAACAATCTCTTAGTTATTGTCCAACAGTTTGTTTCTCGATTTTCGATTTGTTTGACATAGAACTTAATTGAACACATCAATTTAGTTCTAACCGGGCCCGGTACATAGGTCAAAACAAAATCATTGAGGGGCCCAGATATCACTTCTAATCCAATAAGGAACAGATAAACTTCGACTCATATGCTTGTTCTACTACTTGTTAAATCACACACAAATGTACGTTTTATAACATCGAGTTACCAATGTGGATTCATACGATCAATGCATAACCAACTCATAGGCCACAAGACATATCTCTAGGTTTGAAGGCTTACATGATATTACCGTCTCACAATCACTCGAGATAAATTCCATGAAGTGATACCAGCGAGCGTGGGTTGAATCCAATACTTAGAACTTATGAGCACTCATGAGTGTTGAGGCCATGTCCAACATCTTAAACCTTTACAACCAACTCATGACAGTCTTAATTCATATCTACTTCCAACATATGACCGACTGTGGATAATTTGAATAATATGTAAAACACAACATAAATATTCTGGAAGTCAAAACATGCAAAAGAGATAATAGTAAACGATTGACAAAAGATAGCAACACATTACTCAGAAATAAACACAACTTTTATTCATCATCAAATGTCAATTACACTTTACAATTTTCAAAGTTGTCTAACTACTAAAACTAATATCATCCTTCAGCCCTATGTTCCTTGCATGCTGGAGATGCTTAACCCTACCCAGTCCCTTCGTGAGGGGATCTGCCGGGTTCTCATCCGATGATACCATCTTTGCCATGAGGAGTCCTTCTTCTATTCGATGTCTGATGAAATGGTATTTTCTGCTAATGTGTCTGGATCTCCTGTGATCCCTTGGTTCCTTCGCTAAGGCAACTGCACTTTCACTATCATAGAAGATTTCCATAGGCTCCTTTATAGCTGGTACAACTCCAAGGTCTCCAATGAAGTTCTTCATCCATATT
This sequence comes from Lactuca sativa, assembly GCF_002870075.4. Lineage (NCBI taxonomy): Eukaryota > Viridiplantae > Streptophyta > Magnoliopsida > Asterales > Asteraceae > Lactuca > Lactuca sativa. Next base: position 36,153,278 of record NC_056625.2, on the reverse strand, counting down.
GCCTTCTTTTCTGCCTCGCTTGCCGCTATATACTCTGGTTCTCAAGTTGAATCAGCCACTGTCTCCTGCTTGGAACTTTTCCAAGAGATTGCTCCTCCATTTAAGGTAAAGACCCAGCCCGACTGAGAGCGTAAATTATCCCTATCAGTCTAGAAGCTAGCATCATTATACCATACAACTCTCAAGTCATAATTCCCACCAAGGGTAAGGACCCAGTCCATAGTCCTCCGCATGTACTTGAGAATGTTCTTTACCGCTGTCCAGTGATCCTTACCAAGGTTCCCCTGATACCTGCTAACTATGCTTGAAGCAAAGGCTACATCAGGACGAGTGCAGGTCATATCATACATGATCGAGCCTACTGTAGAAGCATAAGCTACTCGACTCATCTCTGCTATCTCAACCTCGGTACTCGGGCTCTAAGTCTTACTCAGTCTAGCGTTACTCTTGATGGGTAACTCTCCTTTCTTGGAATCTTGCATGCTAAACCTCTTCAACACCTTATCCAAGTATGTACTATGACTAACTCCAATTAGTCTTTTACTCCGGTCTCTCATAATCCTTATCCTTAGGATATAAGCAGCTTCTCCAAGGTCCTTCATAGCGAAACACTTCCCAAGCCAGGACTTTACTTCCTGCAAGGTTGGGATGTTATTTCCTATGAGTAGTATGTCATCCATATACAGTACCAAAAAGCTAACTATACCCCCACTAGCCTTTACTTATACACAAGATTCATCTTCACTCCTCGAAAAGCCAAATTCTTTGACTTTCTCATCGAAGCAAAGATTCCATCTGCGAGGTGCTTGCTTTAACCTGTAGATAGATTTCTCAAGCTTACACACTCTATTAGGGTACTTTGTGCTGACAAAACCCTCTGGCTGATTCATGTAAACATTCTCAACCAACTTTCCATTAAGGAAAGCAGTTTTGACATCCATTTTCCATATTTCATAGTCATGAAATGCAGCAATGGCTAACAATACCCTAATAGATATAATCTTGGCTACTGGTGAAAAGGTCTAATCATAATCAACTCCCGAAGTTTAAGAAAAGTGCTTTGCAACCAGTCGCGCCTTATACGTGTTTACATTACCATCCATGTCGGTCTTCTTCTTGAAGATTCATTTGCACCCAACTGTGTGGGATCAGATCTAACCCACTTTCACCCCCCATTATAGGGTTCGACGTCCCCGTCGAACACATCGACCCGTGCCCTGGCTCTAATACCATTTGTAACATCCCCCTCTGGCACGTATCACAATATTGTCTGCTTTGGGCCACTCGGCACGAGAACTTCCCAGGGGGTCACCCATCCTGGTACTACTCCCGCCCGAGCACGCTTAACTGCAGAGTTCTTATGGGATCTGTTGCCCTCACGGCTTTAAAACGCGTTGTGATAGGGAAGGTATCCACACCCGTTATAAGGAATGTTTAGTTCTCCTTCCCAGCCGATGTGGGATCAGATCTAACCCACACATCGGCTGGGAAGGAGAACTAAACATTCCTTATAACGGGTGTGGATACCTTCCCTATCACAACGCGTTTTAAAGCCGTGAGGGCAACAGATCCCATAAGAACTTGCAGTTAAGCGTGCTCGGGCGGGAGTAGTACCAGGATGGGTGACCCCCTGGGAAGTCCTCGTGCCGAGTGGCCCAAAGTGGACAATATTGTGATACGTGCCAGAGGGGGATGTTACAGATTTGGTATACTTAGTTCACCATAAACAATAACTATGATACCAATCTGTCACACCCCCAAACCGAAACAGCGGAAACGTTCGGGGTGGATGACGTCATGCGTAGTATCACAACAAGTGCATCATAATAATCAAAGTAAACACAACCATTACATTGAATTTAATAAAGGTAATTACATCTGTTTGTTTCATATTTATATATATCAAAAGTATAACAAAATATAAAGACGTGACCATGTATGCTCCGTTTTCTCAAAAGCTACAAGAGTACCTGTCTATTGATTTCCTAAGAATATAAGCGGTTTCGGGGTGGATGACGTCATGCGTAGTATCACAACACGTTCATCATAATAATCAAAGTAAACACAACCATTACATTGAATTTAATAAAGGTAATTACATTTGTTTGTTTCATATTTATATACATCAAAAGTATAACAAAATATAAAGACGTGACCATGTATGCTCCGTCTTCTCAAAAGCTACAAGAGTACCTGTCTACTGATTTCCTAAGAATACAAGCGGTTTTGAAAAGAGTATCGACATTAAACCGGTGAGTTCATAAGCATGTTTTTTTTTAATGAAAACCTGTTAACGAATCAGTGAAAATTTTTGTATGTTTCCAAGAAAATCCAATATTTTCTAACATATAAGTTTGTTACAGTGTTCCATAAAGTAAGAAAACCCTAGCTATCACCAGTATGTATAGAATGTTCTGTTGGAAAAACCCTGGTTACCACCAGTATGCATAGTAGTTTCATTACATAAAATAAAACCTTGTATTTTATCCCCTAGAGTCCTCCAGTATAATGTATATAAGTTCTATTAATTAAAATAAAACTAATGAAGATTGAAATCCCGTAAACAAAAGATTACTTTATACTATTGTGAGTCGTATAACCAAGCTTGATATGACCTAGTGACCTTTACGACGTTCTTCAAGTGTCAGATATATGACATTTGTCACCCCGGGCATGCCTGCCTAACTATAGTTAGTAGTTCGGGTGTGGGATTGTCAGTCCCAAATAGATCTATTCACAAATCTCATGCTCTCCCTCCAGCAGACTCTGGTTATACTATGTGTAACATCCCGAAATATCAAGAGTAGAGTAGAAGGGCTAAAAGAGTAAATTGGGAAAGAGTGACTCGGCGAGTCCATGGGTGGACTCGGCGAGTAGAGTCGCGACTGGGTCGCGTGTTAAGTAGCCGACTCGGCGAGTCAGTAAGATGGACTCGGCGAGTAGGCGCTGAGTGGAGAAAACCCTAATTCTCGGGGTTGAGCCCTATATAAAGATCATTATGTTTTCCTCCCAGCCTCTTTGTTCCCCCCTTGAGTTCGAGAAACCCTAAAATCGTGGAGAAGCACCATTGTTGAGCAATTTGGAGCTTGAAGAGGTGGTTATTGAAGAAATTCCAAAGGAGAAGAGGCTTGGATTAAAGGGCTTTGCAAGGATTCGGGATAATCTTTTCCTGGAGCTTCCTTTTGAGGTATCTTTCCATTGTTTGAGCTGCTATTGTCTAGATTCTTCATTTTGGGGGTGTTGAGATCATATCCTTTGGATGTATTGGAGTTTAGAGGCTAGATCTGAGGTTGCTACCTCAGATCTGGGATGGAGAAGAGTTAGAATGCTTGAAAGTCCCTGTGTTGAGTGTTGGATGAAGTTATCTTGTCCCAAACCTTATCCCTAATGTGCAAAATGCATAGATCTCTTTGGATTCACGTAAAGTTTGCCACTTTACGTGATGGATGAGTGGTAGGAGGCTAGATCTATGTTTTGGAGCAATTGCATGGCCTGGAGTGCTTCTGTATGGATTCAGACCGGTGGTACTGGGCGAGTCACATGGGTGGACTCGATGAGTTGCTTGAAGATGGCCTGGAACTCAGCGAGTTGTATGAACAACTCGACGAGTAGGAGGAAGATTGCCTGGAACTCGGCGAGTTGTATGAACAACTCGGTGAGTAGGTTGAGGATAGCCTTAGACTCGGCGAGTCTGTTCTTGGGCTCGGCGAGTCTTGTCGAAGAGTCCCAATATTTTCTGGTCGAGTCGAGAATCGGTGAGTCAAGGGATGACTCGGTGAGTTGTGTGCGAGTAGACTCAGAGTTGTTGAACTCGACGAGTCTCGGGGTGACTCGGCGAGTTAGGTCGCGGATTGAGTGAAGTTCTGATTATGGGAACTCGGCGAGTCATAGGGTTGACTCGGCGAGTAGGGTCAGTCAGGGGTTGACTTTGACCTTGTCTTTGACCAAGGGTTGACCAGTGGTTTCCAGGGGCATTTTGGTAATTGTTGTTTGTTGTTTTGAGTTCAGTGCATTGGCGGTTGTCCAGTGGTAGAGATTGTATCAGTGATCGGAGCAGTTCGGGTTATCTGTTCAGTCGGCAGTTTCGAGGTGAGTTATCCTCACTATATTAACAGGGTCTAAGGCACCAAGGCCGGCCCTTATCGGATTGAGATCCGGGTAGTTGTTGTTATGTTGTTGCTATGTTATGTTTGCATCCTGAGAGCTAGGATGGTATATAGAGACCTGTTTGAGATCGGTATCCTGAGAGATAGGGTGATGCTATGCTAGTGACCTGTTAGGTCGGTATCCTGGTTAGAGGGGGGATGATATGCTATGTGATCTGTTTGATCTGCTTGTTGACTGTGAATTGCTATATGATTTTATGTATATGTGCACATGGTTGTTTGGACTGGAGTTGGGTTGAGGCGGGTCCTGCTGTGTGCGGTAGGCCAAGATACCCAGGGAGGACCGGTTGTCCCGAAGGCCCAGCGAGCGGCCCGGATAGGCTGTAGGCCCCGAAAGGGCGGACCAGACGTGCCGAAGGCTCGGAGAGTGGACTAGAGAGACTGAAGGCCCGGTGCGGGCGGACCAGTCATACTGTAGACTCAGAGAGTGGACCAGGTGGATTGAAGGCCCGGGAACGGGCGAACCAATCACACTGCAGACTCGATGTATGTGGATAGACTCGGAGGGTGGACCAGGTGGACTGTAGGCCGGTGCGGCGGACCAGTCACACAGTAGACCCGAGGTGCATGGCTGTTCTGTGATCGGATATGTTATGGCATGTTATGTGTGTATGGTATTTGTGGTTGGTATTTTGGGGATATCTCACTAAGCTTTCGAGCTTACAGTTGTGGTTTCATGTTTTTCAGGTTCTTCAGGAGACTGTGGCAAGGCGAAGGCGTGATCGTACCGCTCCTCGTGATTTTGTAGTATTGTGATTCTGGGAACACGTTAAAATGTTTTGTATTGAAAACCTTTTTGTAAAGATTTAATGGAATCAAGATGTTTTTTTTGAAAAAGTTAAAATTGGTTGTACTTTTCGGTCGTTACACTATGATAGGATTTAGTTTAGTACCTTGAAGGGTACAATTTGAAGTAGTGTCTCACAATCATGTATTAACTAGTTTACGTGTAGCGTTATATTCTCATATACTTAAATCTAAGTGTACGAGTATAAATAATTATACTTACATAATTATTTAGTAATGTATTCTTGTTATCCAATAGATAGTAATGTATATCGTAAACTAAGTTTGTCATAGGTTATATGCATGTATATGTAAAACCGTGTATTGAAATCCTAAATTACACCTATTATAGTTTGTATGTATGTTATGAATTTGGTTTGTGTATTGATTTGAAAACTATGCAATTATGCTTGTAAGTTGAAAACGTCCCTTATGCTCGGCATGTTACAAGATGGATCAAATATCTAAATATTTTATAAAAATGCGGAAACAATATGGTTGTATCAATTGCATCAGTTTTAAGCGTGTTGAAATCCTTTTGTATAAATTCACAAGATCATTTGTGTTTGACTTGTATTCCTCCCTTTGAAAACGTTAAAACAGTATAAGCATAGGGGTATGAACTCACAGTTAGTTGCGTGAATGTGCCGGACAACGAGACTGGAAACGAAGACCCTCAAGTTGATATATGCGACACTTAATGAGATCCTAATAATAATTAAATACATATACACATATTATTAGCGAAACCATTATTTATAGTGTTGAAAAAACACTTGCTTTTGGTTTAGGAACGTTACCGAGACTTGATTGAATCGGAAAAAGCGGGTTTTCAGCCAAGTTCATGACTTGGGGAGGTTTGCGGTCGTGAAGGGTTTCCAATCGTGAACTGTTCTTGGGCGTGAACTGTTCTCGGCCGTGAACAGTTTACTGTCCTTGAAGGGTTTACGACCTTTGAAGGTTTGAAGGGTTCACAGCCTGTTCTCGGTGAGATATGAAGATATGAAGGGTTCACGACCGTGAATTCAAGAACAACAATGTTTGATTTGATGAAAAACGGATGATTTGATGCTCCAAAATGAGTTCCAAGGTGGGTAGAGTGATAGATGAAGAGAAATCTTGTGTTTTCGGGTGATGATTTTTAGAGAGAGAAAGGGTGTTCGCGGCCAGAAAAGTGCAAATGAGGGGTAGGAGCACATATATAGGGGGTTTTCATGGTCGGTGGTGGTGCCACCAGCCGTGAACGAGTTTACGGCCGTGATCAGGTTCACGGTCGTGAGCACCAGTCAGACCGAAATCTGTTGATTTTTCGAAGGAAACTCAGGTTTTCGCGCGATTTTGGTTCCGACTCATATATAAAATTTCAATTATATAACTTAAATGATTTTCCAAACCAAAGGAATTTTCAAATTTTATTTGACGGAATCGGGCTAACGTTAACGGAAAAAGGTTCGGATTCTTACACGTTTCGTATATAAAATTATACACTTAAATGAAATTTTTATTTAATGGACAAATTATATCAATCACTTTTGTTAGTTTTTATTAGAACACTAAAGCACCATCTATGATAATATGACATATTACTCTATTTTTAACTATATAGTTCATCCACATTGCATAAAGACTATTTGGTCAATGTTTCTTGTAATCGAATAATGAGAGAATAAAAATAATAGTTTTTTTTTTCTAAGGTTTTCCATAAAATGACAAAAAAATAAAAAATTTCTAAAATAAACACAATTTTCATTGGGAGGCAACTTACGAAAATCATATATTTTTTTTATTTAATTTTTTACAAACTTCGAGTTTCATAACTATTTTATATGAACTCGATTTGAGTTGATTTTTTTCCATATGTTATTTATAATAAGGTTTTCATGAACATATTTTACACTCCAAATTTGGATATTAGAAAGTTATATATTTGAACTTCAAAATAGGCTAGTTGATGAAAAATAAAAAAAATTCAACTTTGATCTTACACAAATTTCGCATATGAACTCCACTTGAGCTATTTTTTTTCCATTGTGTTTTTTGTAACAAGGTTTTTCATGGACATATTACACTATGAATTTGGATGTCTGAAAGTCAAAATGTTTAGATACAAAATAAGTTATACAATGAAAATTATAAAAAAACTTCAAAACTTTCGCATAAAAATTTTATAACAATCATATACTATTTGAGTTCTGTCAATAACTTGCAAAAAAAATTTAATATAAAATTCTTAGGTCACCAAGATTTTTGCAAATGGTGGCATGTGAAAATTTATAAAAAATATCACAACCCATATTGATTTTTCGCAAATGTGCCTGCAAAAATTTATGCCTATTTTAAACATTTTTTTCTTGGCTATTTTATGGAAAGACCTTAGAATATAAAAAGACTGATCAATTTTTTTATTGAATAATACAACTTAAAATTTATATATAACATTATGAATCTCAAAGTAATGAAAAATAGAATACTAGTTTCTTGACATCATTTATTTAATAAAAAATGATATGTCAAATATATTAAAAAATAAAATAAAATAGTTTATATTTAAAAAAAATTGTTTAATTAATTATAAATACTTGACTTGTTCTCGTAAAATGGCCTTCCATTTAAAAAAACCCATTACCATCAATTTAATTAAAAAATTGCCAGCTTATTTTGTAAGAGGGAGTGACAAATATCAATTTTTTTTGGTTGTAGTGAAAGATTTTGGAAGTTTGAACTCTACCTCTATCCCGCTCTCACGCTCCCCTTCTTTCTATTTCTTTCTCTCTCTACATATACATATGTCTTTCTCATACTTACTGTATCAGTGTCTCTAAAATCTCTATGGTGTCTGCATAATGCATTTCAATGGAGCCCTAGTTTTGTTGTTCTCTCCAGACGCCATTGTTGGTCTTGGCATCTGATTGAACCCTCGAAATGCAGAGTGAGCTCATACATCTCTCTCTCTCTCTCTCTCTCTCTCTCTCTCTCTCTCTCTCTCAAACGCACACGCAATTTGAAGCTTCAGCTTAAAAAAAGCATATTATTAGTCCATGAATTAAATCCGTTCGAACTGCATTGTGTGTTTTCATCTGCGCAGATCTACGATGTTATACGTTTATTGTTTACGTTTCTACATTTCCTTGGTTGTGATTTACCTTACATCTATGCGTATATCTTTTCTCTTCTGTTTTATTAAGAAAAAAATATCGTGAATCGATTGATTTAACGTTTTTGACTTTCTGAGTGTTGAATCGATTTTTCAAGCTGAATAGACCATATATTGTTTGGCATACCAATTTGATGCATCTGTTGTTGTATTATCCGCTGATATACTTGTAAACTACTGTAGAGCAATAGGTAGAGTCCTGACAGTTCCTTGTCAAATTTTTTTTTGGGTAAACGTGGTGTCTTTCCATTTTGTTTTGTACTTCTTTAGTTTTTAAATACTATTTGAGCAGTACAAATTTATATATATATTTATGATAGTAATTTAGACTTTTGTTGAGATATTAAGCCGCCAGTTTTGTTCTATTCTGATTCTAGTTTTAAGAAGCTTGATGTTTATACCAACAAAACAGCAGTCAACAAGGGGATTATCTTTTAAATGTATTTAATATGCATCTGAATTTGTTCTTTTATTGTTTGGTTAATTCTGATTAAAAACTTGAGCCTTCTTATTATCTTAGGATCTTGAGATCTACTCTACCCCTTATGTTGCTCTGAAAAGGGTTTTGATTATATACTCTCAAACTGCGCTGCAGTTTATCTACAAAGATGTGGCTGTTGATTTGATTTACAATAATTTTACATTTATTTATCAAATAGAGACGCGTCAATAAGGGTTGCTAACATAAATACGAACGCTTTAGATGCAGAATTCATAGGAAGCAAGTCAATATAACATCATGAACTACTCTTCTTTAAGTCTAAGTGACATGAATAAAGAAAATATTCCTGTTGCTAATACCCAATGCACCACATCACGTGTCACTAGAGCACGTGCTAAAGCTTTAGGAACATCAGGGGTTTTGCTTTTGCCACCACTACATCCTGTGGTGAAAGTGAAACAAGAACACAAACAGATCCTTCAACCAAAAACCAAAAGAGCATCATCAGATAACAACAAGTCTGCATCTACTGATGTTGTCCCTATTGTCCAATCCAAAAGAAGAGCTGTTCTCAAAGAGATCACTAACAATCCCTTTAATCATTCCAGCATAAAACTCACTGATGGAATTAGACTTCAGGTACATATTCGATATTTCTATCAAATTTTGACAAACCATAGAACATATTAAAGAACATAATGTTTTTTGTTATCAGATTAGCAATGAGGTCAAAAGATGTACTTCTAAGAAGAATGATAGGGTGATGATGGCAGTGGCAGTGGCATCATCTGTTTGTGTGGGCCCTCAGGGAAAAACAACAACAGAAGCCTTAAATGATGAATCCATTATTGACATTGATTCCAAACACAAGGGTCCACAAATGTGCAGCTTGTATGCTACAGAAGTGTATAGCAATTTACGCACAGCAGAGGTCTGAATAGCTGTTGACCTCCCTTCATCGGTTAATAACCTCCTTTGTCTATGTTTTTTTTATATCTAAAAGACTAAAACAATCAACAAAACTTCAATTAACCAATAACCACTACATGTGCTTTGTTTCCCAAAAAAGAAAATATTTTTCTTATGCTATTCTAAAGTACCTTTTTTTTTTCACAGCTGAAGTGGAGGCATTCTGTTGATTACATGAAAACAGTGCAGCTGGAAATCACACAAGAAATGCGGAGTATTCTAATTGATTGGCTTGTGGAGGTTAGCTTTTGAAATTTCTGCATTTCAGAAATTCCATTTTCTAACATTTGTTATATTGGTGTTTGAATTTTAGGTTTGTGAAGAGTATGGACTAGCTTCAGAAACATTCTACCTAACAGTTGCTCTCATCGATCACTATCTTTCCAAGAAAAACATTGGAAAAAGAAGACTCCAATTGGTTGGTATAACCAGCATGCTTATTGCCTCGTAAGTTCACTTTTCATTGCTTTTATTTAAATAATAAATACATTCATCAAATGGTAATCTAATCATATTTATCCTTTAATTACTGGTTTAAGAAAGTATGAAGAAATTTCTGCCCCACGTGTTGAAGAGTTCTGTTTTATCACTGATAGCACCTACACAAAAGGAGAGGTATGTCAACTTGTCCTATCAAAGATATATTCTATCATCTGTTATACACAGAGTCTGTAAGATTGTACTTTACAGACTCTGTGTATCAGATGATAAAGTGAATACTGTCATATCATGTCATGTCTTGTAGTATACTGTGTATAATGACCGAGGTTAAATCTTGCAGGTATTGGAGATGGAGCAAGAAATACTGGATGTAATAAGCTTTCAGCTATCTCTTCCAACTACAAAGAAGTTCCTTAGGTAATAAGTAACTAACACTCATTGTTTCAATCTTCTTTTCTATGTATTTTGTATGGGGCCCACAAAATGGAAATAAGAAATACAATGAAACTGACTTGTTTTATTTTATTTTTCAGGAGGTTTCTTCTAGCAGCACAAAGTTCTTATAAGGTACGTTAATACAAACTCTATATTCCATTAAATTGAATTTACAAACAAAAGTGTAACAAACTGCATTTATTTATTTACAGGCGCCTATTATAGAACTGGAATATCTGGCAAATTATTTAGCAGAGTTGACTCTAATCGAGTATAGTTTCCTAAAGTTTCTACCATCCCTCATTGCTGCTTCAGCCGTGTTTTTAGCCAAATGGACACTTGATCATGATGAATATCCATGGGTCAGTTTACTGTTTGCAGAATATAAATCTTTGGTTATTAATTATTGTACTATAAAATTGATTTATTCTCTGTTGTTTTGCAGAATGGTACTTTAGAACATTATACCGGTTACAAGGCATCCGAGCTAGAAATTACAGTTCTGGCCCTTCAAGATTTGCAACTTAACAATGCAGCCCCTCTCCATGCTATACGCCAAAAGTACAAGCAACAGAAGGTAAACACTAAACACCTATTTTTAACTAAAATTAAATAATTAATATAAATCATCAATAACAGTAATTTAATTTTGTTTTGTCAGTATAAAAGTGTTGCAACGTTAACTTCCAGAAAACCTGTGAAATTGGTGTTGTAAAATGTGATGAATTATGTGCCGGGATTTTCTGGGAGTTTTTGTATTTCCTGTTTTGGATAATTTATCATCTTAGTTTGGATGCAACGTTTGGTGCTTGTTGTAAGTGGTGATTATTAATTAACCACATGTTGTAATCAACTATGGAATTTCTACAAGTGTATTGTAATGTTGCAGTTATGATGGATCAAACATATTGTGTGATGTTATGTTACATGAAAAATAACATTTTTTATGTAATTTTTGAAGTATATTTGGAAACAAAAATATCTATGGAAAGTAGATTTAACAATTTAACAAATTTAGTTTAACATCCTTCTCACATTTGACCAATTTACTTAGTACCAAATATTCAAAATAAAAACAATTATCTTGGAACATATTTATCACATGCATCATGATGTATAACATTGTTGTCTTCACCATAAAAGTTTAGTGGCTCAGGTACAGATTTTCATAAAGGTCTACTGTTCAAAAAACATGATAATGTCATTGCTCCTTGATGTAGGTACACCCCATAAGATGGGTCTTCGGACAAGTTTGTTGTAGGCCGTTGAGTCCTTATTATGTAATATATTAAATAGTAATTAAACAAACTTCACATATAAAATGGTTTTAAGAAGAAAATACTCATTTTAATTTGATCAAAGATCAAAATCAAACCAAAAATCGAACCAAAGAGACCGCATGAGTAAAAAAATTAGATAAACATGTCGATTGAAACAAATCATATGGACAGTTTATTTAATTTTTACTTTTAAATTTATATGAGATTTAACATTGATATTTCAATATACGATATAAAGTCATTAAAAAATATTTTTATTTAAAGTATTTATTGATTTTGATAAAATATCAGTGTTTTATGGATTATTGCGTTTTATGTTGGAATAAATGTGGACGAAAATGGAGATGATGTTTGCCAAAGAGATAAAATCATAAATGATCCTAAAAATTATTATACCTTGTGCATTGTTAGCTGTACATCGATCCTGACGCATATTAAAACCGAAGAATATCCAAAGTCATATCGAGCAATACGGAAAAGTCAAAGTTGACACGATATTATAATTTCTGTATCTATCGGCCCAAGAAAAAGAAAAAGAAAAAGAGAAAGAAACGATTAATGACTATGTGTGTGGGTGTTTGTTTGTTATTCAATTGAACGATTGATCTTCACAACTTCGCCGCAAATCCCTCCGATTCTTTGCTAGTTTAATCGCATACTCACTGGTTAGTCTTTCCTCTTTGTTCGCGTATGATTCTTCCCATAAAATCAGCTCAAATACGCAAGAAGTTGATGTTTTGCACTACTAGGGTTTTTCAATTGTGAGTTCTGATGACACCAGTTGTTTCATTGATCCGTTGTTTACTTACTTGGTCGTTTTCTCTGAATACGTATTAGAAAGATCAGAATTCCGAAGCTAGGTTTTGCGTGTTGATTAGGGTTTACATTAGGAGAATGTTCATCTGAAAATTTCTCTGCTAAGTTGTAGTTGGTAGATGGGCGTTTGTGTGTTGGGACTACATTGTAAAGTTGAAACAAAGAAGGAACAAGACGTAATGGAGCGAGCAGAAACCAGGGAGGACAATGGGCATGTGATTGATATAACAACTGAACCTTCTTCTTCCTCTACCTCAACACAAGATAGACAAGTGAACAGGTCAAACGCACAGCAGAATGAAAACCTCCCTTCAACCAGTGTAAGCGATCCTGTTTTTCAGCATTCTTTCTCTACTACCAATGTGACAAATCCAAGAAATACACCATTTGCTAGGAGGGCAAATGGGACAAATGGTCGTCGTAGGAGTCCATTGAATTCTGGATATTGGATATGTTTTGAATTGGTTATAACAATGAGCCAAATAATAGCAGCCATTGTGGTTCTGTCCATGTCCAGACATGAGCACCCTCGTGCTCCTTTATTTACATGGGTTATCGGTTATGCATCTGGATGTGTTGCAACACTTCCTCTTCTCTTTTGGCGTTTTTATTATCGCAATGAAACATCAGAACAAGATCCAGCTCAGCCTCGCCAAAATTCTTCCCCAAATTTCCTTTCTGCCATGGCCACCTCTTTAACTTCTTCAAATGCAAGGTCTTCTGTAGGTGACACTAATAATGCCACTGGTACAACAAGACCTGTAAGGGTATTGCTGAATGCAAGGTATGTAGTATGTAGTTGTCAACAACGTTCCATTTGCAACATCTGTTTTATAGATTTCATTTTGTGTTGCAGACTGAAAGTACTTGTTGAATACTTCAAAATGGGGTTGGATTGTTTTTTCGCAGTCTGGTTTGTTGTTGGGAATGTGTGGATCTTTGGAGGTCATTCTTCTCTTTCTGATGCACCCAACTTGTACAGGTGTCATTCTTATCATTCTATCGTTTTTATGGTTGCCCTTATAGCTTATAATTTATTTATTTTTATTGGTTTTTGACAGGTTATGTTTAGTGTTTCTTGCCTTTAGCTGTATTGGGTATGCAATGCCTTTCATCTTGTGTGCCACAATCTGTTGCTGCCTTCCATGTATTATTTCAGTCATGGGTATCAGGGAAGATCTTTCACAAAATAGAGGAGCCACTTCTGAATCGATTAATTCTTTGCCTACTTACAAATTTAAAATCAAGAAACATAAACACGGGAGTAACAGAGGGTCCCATGAAAGTACAACTGAAGGTGGGATTGTGGCTGCAGGAACAGAACATGAATGTGTCCTTTCAGGAGAAGACGCGGTAAGTAATGACACTGACACAGTACAAGACATGACATAACAGGTTGTACTGCATTGGACTTAGACAAAAATTGCTTTTCCTTGTCTCATCCAAAAAGGTGGGACAGGGATTTGCTCTTGATTTATTGTCTATGCAAAAGACGTTATTGCCCTTCTGGTTCTTATTATCAATTTTTTTTCTTATAATTATACATTTATTTTACGTAATAGGTGTGCTGTATTTGTTTGGCAAAGTATGCAAACAATGATGAACTGAGGCAGCTGCTATGTAGTCACTTCTTTCACAAAGATTGTGTGGACAAATGGTTAAAGATTAATGCTTCGTGTCCTCTTTGTAAGAGTGAAGTTGGGGAGAGTGCTATGAATTCATTAACAGAATCAACAGCTGCTGGTATACAATTATAGCATGGTGGTTAAATAGGGTTCATTTAGGGTTTTTATAAGACATACATACGAGAATGTTAATATGCATATGGTGGTGCTTTTAAGAGTGTTGTTTTTGACTTTTGATATGAAGAAAGGCACCAAAAGTCTTTGATGGTTCTATTGGTTTTTGTTTTGTTTTGGTAGGAAATATCATTATTTTGCAATCCTAATCATTCTGTCTGGCACTTCATCTTTTATCCAACCACTAACTTTTGTTAAGAAAATGCTCAAGTTTCCAATTTTTGAAACATTAATTTTCAAAAAGTTACAAGGGGACAAGATTTTTTTTTTTTTTTTTTTTTTTTTGGGGGGGGGGGGGGGGGGGTGGTTACAATTTCTAGAAATCAACAATTACCTCATTATTAGTTTTTAGGGCATGGTCTATATGCATTGGGAAAGTTACAAGGGGACAAGAATTTTTGGAGAAAAACGAGGGTGATTCTAAGGTTATCCATATCAATGCAATGCCACTAATCTTTTAATTGTGCCACATCTCACATGCAATATCAACTATCTTTCAAAGTGGACACTATTAACACATCACTAATTTATAAATTTTAAAATACATTTAAAATAATATATATCGATGTTTTAAAAAATGATTTTTTAGTTGAACCGGTCTGCTGATTGGTTTCCGGTTCGATTGTAGGTTCAGCCGGTTCAACCGTTGGTACAATCGGTTTGACCACCGATTCAACTTAGAAGATTTCATATATCTGACAGTGGTATGTATCCATCTTCGAGTTGTGGACACTTTGAAAATGTTTAATTTTTCTTTAGAAATGTGTTGTCTTTTTTAATGGGCAAAGTGAAATTCAACTTTACAAGTCTCATAAACCGGTTAAAACATATATATATATATATATATATATATATATATATATATATATATATATATATATATATATATATATATATATATATATATATATATATTGCTCATTTTAGAAATACTTATAAATAACACATGTATAATTTATATGAAATGGGGTCCATAGATTCGTTTGAAAGACTTTCAAGTTGTGAAAGATCTTGTATGATGTGGCAAGATATTATGTTTATGTGGCATTTCAAATTTGATTTGTAAGAACCGATGGAGGTGCTCTAATTGGGTTTTGTGATGACGAAGTGAGATAGAGTATGATGTGACGTGACAAATGACATGGAAACCCAGTGCCATGTTATTAGAGTTGCATAATGCAGCCCAGTCAATTCAGACAAAAAAATCTGGTCCAGCCTCAAGGATTTTGAAAATCTCGTCTGAAAAAACTCATGAGGATTATCTGGTATGACCGGTCTAATCCAAAAAGTTCCGGTCTGTTTTTGATTTATTTCTTATGGAATGTGATTCCTTCTAGATTGAGGATTGATTTTCATTCTATTATGAGAAGTTTTTTTTAATCCATTTTTTCCGGGAATGGAATGATATTTATTTATAATTATTCCTTCTCATTTGATTTTCATTCCATGGTAGGATTTTTTTTACTCCTTCCGGGAATGAAGTAGTATATATTTATAATTATAAATTACTTTTATTCATTTAGTTTTCAATAGTATTAATCTTTATAAAATTTTCAAAACTTCAATTATTTTTCTTTTTGTATTTTTTTAAAAATAAAAAAGTATTTTTATTTATAATTATAGTTCAAAATTTTATGGCTCCAAGGAGTGACAATGAAAATGGAGTTCCTTAGGTTGCATATGCAAGAATGATCACTAGTTTTATGTGTTCATGTTTGAGTTTATGTGTTTTTGGTTGAAATTAAATATTTGTATCTGTTTTGGCTGAATTAGTTTTGTCCTAAAATCATTTTCCAATTGTTTTAAGGATCCCAAATACACACTTTTGTCATTTTTCCGATTTCTTTTTGTCAAACGCAACTAGGTTATATAACAATATACCAAGAGCATCCATAATGCAACGAGTATAAGAGTTGAATATGGTCATAACTAGGAGTGAATAAAAGTTGAATGAAATGTGAATAATGAAATGAAATATAGTTGAATGATCATTAAATGATTCAATAGAAAAAATAAAATTATAATTAAGATTAAATATGTGTTTAACGAATTGTGGGTGGTGTTATATAAATGTTTAATGGATAATATTAAGATCTATTTAAATCTATAGAATTCTAAATACATAAAAAGGTTTGTACATGCCTTCTACTCACGTTATCATGTCGACATAGACTTTGACTAAACAATAAGAACAAAATGCAAAGTCAAAGTAAACGGCTTTTCCAATCATCGGTACAAATATAATTAGAGACTTTTCCTGTTTTCCATAACAAGCAACGTAAAAACCTTTTGAGTTATACCTTTATTTCATTCCTATATTTCCGAAATCGTGCGATTGTCATATCAAACTAATTATGGCGATGCTGAAAGAGTTGGAGCACCTAAAAATCTCATTAGATGCCATAAAACTGGCCACCAACAGCTTCCACGATGACTACTTTGTCGGGGTTGGTGGGTTCGGCAAAGTCTACAAAGGAGAGATTATAACCACAACCACAACCACAGACACAGACACAGACGGGGGGCTAGCAAAAGTCGTTGCATTTAAGAGATTAGACAGACGCCATGGTCAAGGTGAGCATGAGTTTCTGATGGAGATAATGATGCTCTCCCGTTATCGACACAAGAACCTAGTCTCTCTCTTAGGTTTTTGTGACGAAGAGGAGGAAAAGATTCTTGTTTATGAGTATGAGTTTAATGGTAGTCTTGAAAAGTACCTTAGTAGCAACACTCTCACATGGGCTCAACGACTCAAGATATGCATTGGGGCAGCTCGTGGACTGGAGTACCTTCACAACCCACTTGGGACACAACAAAGAGTCTTGCATCGAGATGTGAAGAGTGCGAATGTTCTTTTAGATCAGTTTTGGGAAGCTAAAATAGCCGACTTCGGATTGTCCAAAATGGGCCCAGCAAATCAAGAGTTCACCTTTCTTGTCTCCAATGCAGTCGGGACATTTGGGTATTGTGATCCGCTTTACATGGAGACAAATATTCTGACAAAGGAGTCGGATGTATATTCGTTTGGGGTGGTTTTGTTTGAAGTCCTTTGTGGGAGGCTTTGCATTGGGAAACCTGATGAGGAGCCTCGCTTGTTAACAGAAATGGCAAAACGCAGCTATGAACAAGGAGCAATAGAAGATATTAT
Organism: Lactuca sativa; assembly: GCF_002870075.4. Taxonomy (NCBI): domain Eukaryota; kingdom Viridiplantae; phylum Streptophyta; class Magnoliopsida; order Asterales; family Asteraceae; genus Lactuca; species Lactuca sativa. The sequence continues at coordinate 36,135,842 of NC_056625.2, read as the reverse complement.
CTTCAATGGTCTACGGGAACAAATGGAACCAGATTCTTTAAAAACCTTTTCTTCAGTTGCTTATCGTTGTTTGAAAAGAGAGCGTGAAGAACGCCCAACCATGGCTCAAGTGCTTGAAGAACTTGAGCTTGCACTTGAATATCAGGCAAGTATAGTAGTGCTTCTCCTTTATCTGTTTTCTTAATCATAGTTAACAAATTCGATCTGCAGATGCTAAATCTGACATTTTTTTTTTGTTTTATAGGAAAGTTTTCAAAGTGGGAAACCCATGGAGTATGAAGAAATAATCCAGATGGCTGATAGGGAGCATCCTTTAGTCTACACAAATAAAGGGGAACTCAAATTGCTTCTATCTTCAGGAATTCTTGTCGATTGGGGAAGAAGAGTAATTTAATTTTTCTTAAACTTATGATGAACTCTGTTAGAAACTTCATGCATTCCTATAAAATTTGCTAACACTAATGAAATATTAGTATATTACTAAAGACCATATATAATTTGTAAATGTGCATTTTACCAACTGAATTATCAAGGAATGTAATAAAACAGTACTTTTTAATTTGGTTAAGTGCAATAAACAAAGTTAGATTCATGTGCGCTGGTACTAATTTGAGATATTTCTAAATGTTTAGTGGTTTTCCTTGAGCAAGAACGAACACAACTGTGAGATGATTTCTGCATCTGAGTTTTCATTCAAAGATCCAAAAATTATCGAATGGGTTCCTGACCAAAACTCAAGGTTCTCTTTCTCTCTTTATCCATGTTACACATATAGACACATACATAGATACATATGTATATGATTGGCTAACTCCTTAATTTGTCCCTCATGTGCAGGTTTTCAGAGGTAGCAAAAATTGAAAGAGCAGAGGATATGAATATAGAGGTTGATATAGAGACGATTTTCTTGACACCGGGGATCACATACGCTGCATACCTTGTCTTCAAAAATTTTGATGAGGATAATTCTGACGATTCTGATCATAACTCTGATCATGATTCTGATGATTCACATACAGTCAAATCCGAGATGTTATTTGAACCACTATATGTGGGTTTACAATATAAATTTAAAGATGCAGGTGAATTTTCAGTCTCTTACCTTGCAGAGCAGATAGATAATGGATGGATGTTGATTGAACTGTGCCAATTCATTAGTCATAAGAAAGCCGCAAAGCTTGAGGTTTCATTCGATAGCATTCATGTTCGTGATAGCATCTTAATTGAAGGCATCCAGTTCTTGCCTGTGGAGTTGGTAAACATCAATCATACATCCTTTCATCATAAATACTCCATGAGATTATGACTCCTTGAATTAATCCATTTAATTTTCATTTACAGGCTATAGAAGAAGAGCCAGTAACAGTAGACAATTCTAATACGATGATAGATACAAATTGGGAACAAAAACTACCACGTGACTATCAATACATAATCAAAACGGCAAAGGATCATGTGCCATACAACATCACTAACAAGGAAATCTACATGCTATTCATCAATGGGATCCTTACGAATAGAGGCCGAATGGTACATATATAACTAATCCTACTTAATTTCTAATTACAAAGGAAATATTTATTGATAACAAATTGTATTCTTCTGGGTTGTTAACGCTTATTGTTGAAATCATTGATGTACAGTTCTTTTCTCTTAATAAAGATGGAATCAAATGTTGTATGGTGGCAGCAAGAGTAGTTCTAGAAGACAACGAAGACAACGAAGACACGAGCTTTCGTTGGATATCTCTACATGAATCGATGTACGTACCCTTCTTACAAGATTGATGCATATCGTTTTGGTGTGTTTTTTACAACATGTAAGTGATGCAGATTCAAGAAAGCGGCCGAATGTAAATCAGGCAGTGAATTAAATATCAATTGTCGTATCAACTCCCACATGATGTCACCAAACACAAACTATGCAACTTACCTTGTGTACAAATTGCCAGAAGTAAGCGATGGGAAATTTGAATGTCCTCTGCAAGTAAAGGATTCCGATGGATATTCTTCGGAAGATGAAAAGGTGCAGTTTGTCTTCTTATCCAGTCCGAAAATCCCATTAATCATGATGGCAAAGAGTGACCAAGATCATAATCAAAGGCCAAATAAGAACCCGTTGCATAGACCTAAAATCGAGGGCACTCCGAGGCAACGAAAAGATGGATGGATGGAGGCTCAGATATGGGACTTTACAACAGATGCTACTACTCGTACTATAAACATAAATGTTGAATTGAGCCTTTGTGACAACGAGGAGGAGCTTATCGGGCTCATTGTGCAAGGGATTGAGCTCAGACCCAAATAAATTGTGCTTGTGAAATGAGATCTACTAGTTGTTAACAGGGATGTGTGGGCGTTTAAAGAAAATCAAAGATTACTCCCCGAATTGGTGGTGGTTCTTAATTTTTTTTATCCAAGTTTTTAAAGATTGAGTGGGCCTTTGGATATACTTTTAAAATCCATTATTTGGTACGAGAGATGGGTTTTCAATGTATTTTTTTTGATAAACACAAAGGAGGGGTGGGGGTACCTCTATTAAATTTTATTAAATAGACTATTCTCCCGATTTCTTTATGAAAAAAAGAATTGATAGAATGGAAATGGAATTTAATTTTTTCTCTTTTCTCTATATTTTAGTGCAAAACAAACAAGAGAAATGGAATCAATTCCATTTCTCTTCTCTTATTTCCCTATGCCAAACACCTCCTAATAGAAAAAATAAAAAATAGCACGGCGGAAGAATGACCCCTACGTACGAGACGCATTATGGGCCAAAACAACCTCAAGACTACAAGAAAAGGCAACGAGAGAAGCCAGAACAAGAACAAATTCTAAACCCCAAATCATGGTTATCAAAATCGCGATCCTGATCATAGGATCGTACGATCTTACGATCCTAGGTATGAAAGACGATCCAGATCGTAAAAGGATCGTATTTGGGGTAGGATCGCAGGTAGGATCGTAAGATCGTAGGATCGAGATCCGATCCGATCCTACCTTCCTTTGATTTATTATTATTATTATTATTATTATTATTTTGTAAATGAATTTTTTTTTACCACTTTATTTCTTTTACCCTTTACCATTCTATCATTATCATTTTTTATTGTGACTTATGACTAATATTTTGAAGTTTTTATGATTTTTGAACGAAAAATTAAATTGTTTAAATATTTTTCATGATTAAATAATATAAATTAAAATTATATTATATTTTGTGGGATCTTAGGATCTCGATCCCGATCTTGCAAACCCATAAACAATCCTAGGTAGGATCTCGATCTTGACAACCTTGCCCCAAATATAGTAACTCAAACATACATAAATATACCATACACATAAACAAAAACATAAAGACGAGGGAAGAAAGTAACCATTGGCCTAAAAGTAATATGACAATTAATAAGATAAATCCTGCTAAAGCCTTTGATAACATCTGCGGGAAAAAAATATGGTGTTTGAAATAATATAATAATAAGATAAATTCCAAATACCCTTGCAAATTCTGAAAAATAAAAATTAATAATATGTTTTGCATTTTGACGATTTTGAGCATTAAAAGCAAAGTTGTCACAAGAACTCAAGAAAATGTCATAAATGGATCTAAAAAAATTGGAGTGTATGGGACTCGTCGCTTTCAACCAATAGAAAACTTAATTAATTGCTTGTTTAGTAATTTTTTATGGGGTCTATATGTAATGTAATATTAATTATCTTTTATTCATAAAAAACATTAATAAAAAAGTTTTTATTTTTTATTGTAGTGATATTTTGAGCTTTTTATTATTTTGTTGAGATGAGATGTTTAGCAAAAAACTCACATGTGATGCTCTAAATTGTTCGATTCAACCGTCCAAATACAATTGGTATAGGTTTTGGAAACTAGTGAAACCAGAATGTCTACTTTTTAATAGTTGGACTAAAATTTAGATATCCGGATAAGAAGATACTGAAAGTCAAAGTAAATGGTTTCATTTTCTTCCATAAAAATAAAAGTCAAAGTAAACGGTTTTTGTATGCAAATTAATAGAAGAGAATTCAAAGTATTTTGTCGATGCACATTGAATAAAAACGTAAACGATTTTTCTTCCTTCCCATAGCTTATTAGCTAGATCTGGACGCGGAAACTTTTCAAGAGATAAGAAGTTTAAAATAAATACCTCTGGGAGCCAATTAAGCCATACCTTTATTTCATACTCCCCTCCCCTTTCTGAAATCGATTATGGCGCTGCTGAAACAGTTGGAACACCTCAAAATCTCATTTGATGTCATAAAATTGGCCACTAATAACTTTGGACCTGAGAATTTTATCGGGGTGGGTGGATTCGGCAAGGTCTACAAAGCAGAGATAACTTCCACTGATGGGCTAACAAAAACCGTCGCAATAAAGAGGTTAGACACACGACATGGACAAGGTGAACATGAGTTCCTAATGGAGATAATGATGCTCTCTCGTTATCGACACAAAAACCTAGTCTCTCTCTTAGGTTTCTGTGACGAAGGGGAGGAAAAGATTCTTGTTTATGAGTATGAGTTTAATGGTAGCCTCGAAAAGTACCTTAGCAGCACCACTCTCACATGGGCTCAACGCCTGAAGATATGCATTGGGGCAGCTCGTGGACTGGAGTACCTTCACAACCCACTTGGGACACAACAAAGAGTCTTGCATCGAGATGTGAAAAGCGCGAATGTTCTCTTAGATCAGTTTTGGGAAGCTAAAATAGCCGATTTTGGGTTGTCCAAAATGGGCCCTGCAAATCAAGAGTACACCTTTCTTGTCTCCAATGCAGTTGGAACATTTGGGTATTGTGATCCGTTGTATGCAGAGACAAATATTCTGACAAAGGAGTCGGATGTGTACTCGTTTGGGGCAGTATTGTTTGAAGTCCTTTGTGGGAGGTTGTGCATTGGGAGACCCGATGATAAGCATCGATTATTGACAAAACTCGCACAACAGAGCTATGAACAAGGGACACTAGAAGATATTATCTTTAATGGTCTACAGGAACAAATGGAACCAAATTCTTTAAAAACCTTTTCTTCAATTGCATATCGTTGTCTGAAAAGAGAGCGTGAAGAACGCCCGACCATGGCTCAAGTCCTTGAAGAACTTGAGCTTGCACTTGAATATCAGGCAAGTATAGTAGTAGTTATCCTTTATCCGTTTTCCTAATCATAAGATGCTAATTAATAATTGACATTTTGTTTTGCAGGAAAGTTTTCAAAGTGGACAACCCATGGAGTATGAAGAAATAATCGAGATGGCTGATAGAGAACAATCCTTAGTCTACACAAATAAAAGAGAACTCAAAATTGCTTCTATCTTCAGGAGTTCGTGTTGATTGGGGTAGAAGGGTAATTTACTGCTCTGTTTCTTTAAAGTTTTGATGACCATAATTGATAAATGTATAATTAATTTACCAACTGAATTAGCAACAAATAATAATAAATTCGTTTGGTACTAATTTGAGATATTTCTAAATGTCTAGTGGTTTTCCTTGAGCAAGAACGAACACAACTGTGAGATGATTTCTGCATCAGAGTTCTCGTTCCAAGATCCTGGAACTGTGGAGTGGATTCCTTACTCTGCATCGAGGTTCTCTCATGACTCATGATCAGCTCTGTATACACACACAAATACATAGATCAATATTATATATGATGCATAACTCCTCTCTCCCACGCAGGTTTTCTGAGGTAGCTAAGATTGAAGGAACACATAATTTGCAGATAGAGGTTGATATAGAAACGATTTTATTGTCACCAGGAATCACATACGCAGCATACTTGGTGTTCAAATTTTTTCATAGATTTAATGATGTTTCACATTTAAACGAATCATCAGAGATCACGTCTTCTCAACCGACATTTGTTGGTTTACAATACAAATTTAAAGACGCAGATGAATCATCATTCTCCCACTTTGCAGACTGGACCGAAAATGGGTGGATGATGATTGAACTGTGCCAGTTTGTTAGTTATGGAAAAGTCGCAAAGCTTGAGCTTTTGCTCGAAGGAATTCCTAGTTATAACATCATGTTACTCGAAGGCATCCAGTTCTTGCCTGTCGAGATGCAGGTAGTTTTTAAGCATCATCATCATCGATCATAACATGATCAAGATTACGGCATTTTGCATAAAACTAAATTTTACTTTCATTTACAGGCTATAGAAGAAGAACCAGTAGTAGTAGTAGCAGACAATTCAAATACAAACTGGGAACAAAAACTACCAACCGACTATCAGTACATAATCAAATCAGCAAAGGATCGTGTTCCATACAACATTACTAACAAGGAAATCTACATGCTTCTTTCAAACGGGATTCTTACCAACAGAGGCCAAATGGTAAATAATAATCTTTTTTATTTCGTTCTTAATTTAAATTTTAAAGAGTAACAAAGGAAAGGTTAATTTGTCGCAAACACTGTATTTGATTGTTGAAATCGTTCCTACAGTTGTTTTCTCTTGATAAAGATGGAATCAAATGCTGTATGGCATCAGCAAGAGCAGTTTTAGAAGACTGCGATGAGGAATCCAGAAGGTTCTCACAGCTTGCGTGTCTTCGTTGGATATCTGTACATGAATCAAGGTATGTAGCTACATAATTGATTTTGGTTATATATGAAACTTGCAAATGAAAACATTAATTAATTAAATATATTTGCAGATTCGAGAAGGTGGCTGAATGTGAATCAGGCAGGGTTTTACGTATAAACTGCCATATCAACTTCCATATGGTATCATTAAACACGCCCTACGCAACTTACCTTGTGTACAAATTGCCAGACGTTAGACAGGGGACACTTGAGTGTCCTGTAGATGTAAGGGATATCAACAGAGACTCTCCGAATTTCAGTGAAGTTGGTTTGATCTATTTAACCAGCCCAACAATCCTGTTCATCATGCTGACAGATGGTGATCAAGATAGTAATCAAAGACAAAACAAGAACCCATTGTATAGACCCAAAATAGACAGCCTCCCGAGACTAAGGAAAGATGGGTGGATGGAAGTTGAGATATCTCAATTTAAAGCAGATACTCCTACTTCTCTCAACTTAGCATTTGAATTTACCTTTAACGAACGGGAGCAACTTACAGGGCTTATCATTCAAGGATTTGAGATCAGACCAAAATAAATTCTACTTGTGAAATCAGATCTACTTGGATAGCTATTCCTAAACAATTTCCTATCTATTACATGATCACTTCTTAGATGTTGAGAGGGTGTTTGTGTTCTTAGATCTTGAGAGGGTGTTTGTGTTAATCAAATTTAATTTGTAAAAAATTCAACATTACAAATAAGAAATAACAATGATGATGATTTGTGACGAACCAATATTATTAATTTATAAACTTAGGTTTCATATGAACAACCAAAAAATAAGATTAATAAACAATTTTGTCTATCCTTTTCTTGATATTGTAGATCAAAACACCACATCATTTTAGTAAATTTAAATCCCTCATATTGATGTATAGTAAGAACCAACGCATCAAGACATATTATTTGATTCTTGTTAAGACCCGAAGCATTCAACCACCTAATTAATTCATGAATCTTGTTTTGGTAAGGGTTAGTAATATCTCGCCATAAATTTTTTTAGATCAAATTAAGAAAGCTACATGACAAGAGTTGAAAAGATGACTGGTTGTTGCAATATGCAAATAACACACATGACGCAAAATAGATTCAACTTCAACTTTTTTTTTTTGTCCAAATTAACTCTTGTAGCCTATCCAAGAAACCTCTCAACCCAAAATGTGTAAAGGGTGTCCAAGAAAAGTTAAAAAGTGGGGTGAATATATGCCTTAACTCCATGGTTGCTTTCGTGGCAATGGATTGAATACCAAATGTTAAGTATAAAGATACGTTAAACCGAATAATAAATATGTGAAATAAAATTAAGACGACAAAGATTTAACATGACTCATACAATCAAAGTAACTATGTTACTAGTGTTACTCTATCGGCAAATCATAGGGAATTTTATTAGACGAAGAAAAAAAATACACAATCATCACACATACATACATACACTTTCTGCTTATAATTTGTACATGAAAATCCATTTATAATTACAAAATTTTGGATTGCTTGTGGGCCAAGCAAACAAGTCCAAAAAATCACCATCTAGTCTAGTCTTTTGATCTATACGCCACGGATCTTGGAAAGCACGGCACACATTAGCACTTCATAATGGTTGTGATAGAACTTTTATAAAAAATTAGTGGCTTTTTAGTACAAATTAAAATTAGGCTGTGAAATCGGAAAAAATGACAAAATATATAATAATTTTCTTGTTATTTGAATTATGACAAAATATATAGTGGTTTTTATGTTCTAATTTAGATAAAATTACAAAAATGATTCGTGTGGTTAGCTAAAAATTGCTATTTTGATTCAAAAAATTTTAAATTAATACCATTGGTCAAAAACTTTGATTTTTTTTGCGAGGTTGGTATAAGATATTTTAGAAATATTTAAAATCATGAATTTGCCCTTGGTGTTTCTTTTTCTATTTTTTTTTAATATTTATTTTAACATTTTTCTAATAAAAAAAAATACAAAAAGAAACATTCCACCCCTATGCACTTACTTAACTCTTATCCTTAACACCTTATGCCCACTTCACATTATATGTCCCCTCCACTATCGGAGCATTGCCAGAGAATTCGTCGGAGATCTAGAACAATGCGTCGACGGGAAAATCCATATCCCTACCTCCACCTATTCCTCTCTCTCTCTCTCTCTCTCTCTCTCTCTCTCTCTCTCTCTCCCCCCCCCCTCTCTCCCTCTCTCTTCATAAACCCTATATCTCATCTGATTTTCAGAAGAATGAAAGACGAAGATGCGAAAGATCCGACGATTGAGGGTTCCGAAAAAGAGGGTGTCTGAGCAGCACCACCTCTCCCTTCGCATCAGTTGAGTCGTCTGGTAACTCGATAGAGACATCGTAACTTGACGAAGACGATGTTGTTGTTCCAGATCTAAAACGAGGGTTTGTTGGGGAAGATAATGGCTCTGATGAAGGGTTTGCAAGCTTAAACAAGAAGGACGGCCGAGGAAAAAAGGTGACGGCTTCGGTGGTCGTTCGACTATAGATCAAGCCGAAGAAGGACGACCATCGCTAGACTCGACCACAGACGCCGATGATGAACATATTTGGTGGCACAAGCAAATTTGGCATCATAATTTAGTTTTCAGATCTATGAAAATCGATGGAGGACCAGCTGGTCATTGCTGGAAAAATGATGCTGGTGGTAGTGTTGAATTGGTGGCGATGGTTTACGGTTGGTAGCAGTGGTTTTCGGTTAATAGCGGTGTTTTTTGGTTGGTGGCGGTTATTTCCCACAAGTGGTGGTAGTGGTTGTTCATATTTTTTTCCGATAAATGATGGTGGTTGTGTTAGGGCATCCACAATGCATTGAACTCTATAAAGTTTAATGGAGTGTCACATCATCATTCACTATTCTATACAACTCTATTCATTTTCATCTCACAATGCATTAAACTCTACAAATTCAATCGAACACATTAAAAAAAATATTTATTTAAAGATTTAAATACTTTTATTTTTCCCATTGAAGAGTTCAATGACCATTGAACTCAAAATTCATTGAATGCCAATGTAGCATTTAACAATGGTGGAGTTGTATCTATTGAATGACAAGTAGGCATGACACCTCATTCAACTGTTCTATTAAACTACCAATTATGGATCCTCTTAGTTTGTTTATGTGAACAATTAGAAAGTAAAAAAAGAGAGAAATCATCGTTATAAAGAAGCTTAAAATATATTGAACCAAAGTCGCAACAAAATCAAAGTTTTGGACCCATGATGATTCCAAAAGTTTTTAGACTAAAGTGATAATTTTAAATTAAACAAGGAAACCATTTTGTGATTTTCTCTATAATTTATAAATAAATAAATAAATATAATACAAAGCAATAACACGTCATTGCTTTCATCAACAAAAGTGTCCTAAAAGTGGAAGAGTAAAGTAATTTGGCCTGCTAAAACAATGCCAATAACTTAAATCTTTTACTAAATAAGGCAAAGCCATTTGTGTTTCATCACTTTCATTTCATCTCATCCTTTTCAAGTTTCTAAATTTAATAATTATAAGTTTAGAGTAACTAAATATAATATTATATATTTATTAATTTAGTTTATCTTCTCCTTCTTTTTTAGCTTTTTTTTATTAATTGACTGTATATTAATCTCTTTTGATTAAAAGTTTGGTTTTTTCAAAATTATCACCATCAATAAACACTTAAAGCTTTTCGAGACATAGCAAATTGTTCAAACACATATTGGTGATGTCTACTTGAACCAGCCAATTTTGTATTGAGATCGGATTAATGACATTAATTTTGTTGGACAATTTAGATTACATTATATTGTTTGACTATTTGGATTTTGAGATGGGTTTTGATTAAAAATAAATTATTATTTATTTTTTTAAAACCTATTTTTTTTTTATTGGTTCTGGTTACAAAAATAAGAACCAAATAACTTCATATTTATATATTTATAGTTTACTAATATATTTTTTAATTTTAGTATATATCTTGAATTATATATTAATTTATCATAAGTCTTTTTTATCATATTACTAGGTCTAGCCTAAATAAAAAGCCTTAAGCCCTTCACGTATTCACAAATATTAACTTGTTTAGTCTATTCGGTATCTCTCATAACGACGCCATAACACCGGAACACCGCCCCCTCTAATGTTATTTGGTGTTATGTTAAGAAATGTTACCATGACTACGGGAAGTAACGCGAGAATCAATCAATCAAAAGCCATTATCTCACTCTCTCTCTCTCTCTCTTTGTATCTCTTAACATGTTATAACATTTGAACACCATTTCCTACATAAATCAAATGGTGTTAAAAATAACATGACATATGAGTTGGCAAAATTTAGGTATGATAACATGTCTTAACATGTTGTCCACACCCACCACCCTTATGGATTTAAACTAAAAATTGAAACTTGTGAATGCTAAAAATATAAAGTTGATCATCTCCATCATTGCTATTCAAGGTGATCGTATAATAATTTAAAAGAGTAACAAATTTTTAATTTTGTTCATATTTAATTTCCGAACTTTTTTTCGTACTTGATTTATTTCTTGATTTATTTGTGAGTTATTTGAAATTGTTCACGTTTTATCTTTATTATCGGATATCAAATTAATATATTTAAACAAACATCCTTACATACACAAAAGAGCATCCGAGTTATCACTTACAATCTTCTCATTTCATAAGATGTGAAGGTCATTTTGATTAATTCAAATGACCTTTATGAATCATGCCACATGAATTATATTCACATTACAAATTTTTAATCTAACACAATCAAAATTGATTGCCTGATTCCAAATTCTTTAAATTAAAAATTCTCCAATTTAATTAAATTAAATTATCCTTCCTAATCTATTGAAGACCTCCCAAGTCATAATATTTGGGATCAGATCTCAAAATGTCCAACTTAGAGACCCAACATCTCATCGACTCATCTAACCATTCTTCAGCCACCACCGTCGCCGCCTTCCAGCATCACCCACGACCACCACCATCCACCAACTCAAAGTTACTCCGCCCAATAACATCACTCATACTCCAACCATTACAATGGCTAAAAATGCTATCTTCAGAACTCAACCCATCATTCATCCTCGGAATCTTCCTCGTTTATGGCCTCAGCCAAGGCTTCTCAGCCTCCTTCTTCAAAGTTGTCACCGACTACTACTGGAAAGACGTTCAGAAAGTACAACCCTCGAAGGTACAAGTCTTCATAGGATTGTACCATATTCCATGGGTCATGAAGCCCATATGGGGTCTCATGACCGATGTCTTTCCGGTGATGGGGTACAAGAGACGGCCATACTTCATTGTGGCGGGAGTGGTAGGGGTGGTGGCAGCAACCATGGTGGCACAGGGTGGGAGTAGGTGCGGCGTTGTGGTGTTTGATAGCGATTGCAGCGGGAATGGCGATGGCGGATGTGACCATAGATGCTTGCATAGCGAGAAATAGTATAGAGATGAAGGCATTGGCTCCGGATATGCAGAGCCTCTGTGGGGTGTGCTCGTCGGTCGGTGCCCTCGTTGGTTACTCCACCAGTGGCTTCTTTGTTCATCATCTTGGCCCTCAGGTTAGGTTAGTTTCTATAATAGAAAAAAAAGTTAACCAAAAAAAAAACAAGAAAAACAAAAGTATTCATTTTAATGTACAATTTTTATTTATTTATTTATTATTATTATTATTATTACATACCGATAGCTCTTAACTTTTTAATATTATTACAAACTTTAGTGAAAATATAACTTTTTGATAGTTCCCAAGTGTGTTTTACTTTATTTTGTTTATCAAATCATGAAATACGTGAGTATGATAGTAACATTAATTTTAGTTGAAAATTACATTTTTATTTTGTTATGGTTTTGTTAAAAGACAGTGGCGCCCATGCTTGGATTTATACTAAATATATACGCATATAAATATTTCCATTAAATAATATATTGAACGTAATAAATAATTCAACAAGTGTGAGCTGTTGAATAATATAAAATTTTAAAATGAAGTTTGACGAAATGCTACTGCATTATTTTATTTCACTTAAAAACACGGTACTTTATTTTGCATATAGTTTAATAAAATATTTAATTGGTAATTAAAAACATAAAAAAGTTAGTCACAGGACAAAACTTATAAATTTTGATAAAAACTTATTGGATGTACATGTATACATAAAAAAAAGATCAATTGATAATTAATATCATGATTTTTTACAGTGACTGTTATTCTAAAAAAAAAACTTATCAAAAACTAGATCTTTAATTTAGATGTAACTTTTAATGAAACTTTACACGGAACAAAAATACTAACATATGGTTTCTTTGTAATCGTGTAAAGATTGCTTTAGGACTTCTGGCAATTCCAGCAGCATCACAGATATTTTTGGGATTTGTGATCTATGAAAAGAAGACATTTGATGACTCTTCTGCAAATAAAAAACAGGTTAGAGTTTGAGAATCTTCACATATGTTTTCATACTATATGTAGATATCGTAATAGTTTATTTAATCGGGTGAATATTGTGAATTCAAGTCTACTGAAGGATCTTTTTGTTTCACACAGGCAATAATAGAGAATTTAGGAGGAGCACTAAAAGGCATGTATGAAACCATACAATTCCCACAAGTGTGGAAGCCATCTCTTTACATGTACCTTTCCTTGGCTCTTAGTTTTAGTACACACGAAGGCCAGTTTTATTGGTACACTGACCCTAAAGCTGGCCCTGCATTCTCTCAGGTACTCTCTTTTAAATTTTATTGCATCATCATTACACAAACATATATATATTTTTTCTAATTTTATCTATTTGAATGCAGGAATTGGTTGGAATGGTACATGCAATTGGAGCATTGGCTTCTATTGTTGGAGTTTTGATCTATCACAAGCTCCTCAAAGACTACTCATTTCGAAACCTACTCTTTTTTGCTCAATTGGTATACGGCCTCTCAGGGATGCTTGACCTCATGTTCATCTTACGGTGGAACCTTGCTATTGGGCTTCCCGACTACCTATTTGTGGTCTTGGAAGAATGTGTTTCCCAGATAGTGAGCAGAGTCAGATGGATGCCAATGATCGTATTGAGCACAACTTTATGCCCAATAGGTATCGAGGGCACCTTTTTTGCATTGTTAATGAGCATTGATAGCCTCGGTTCATTGTCTTCCAAGTGGGGAGGCGCGATAATTCTCCATGTGTTTCATGTCACGAGAACTGACTTTGCAAACTTATGGCTCGTGATTCTTATTAGAAACTTTTTGAGGATTGCAACGTTGAGTTTCATATTTCTTGTCCCAAATACTGACCGTTTAGAGCCGGGAAGCAAAAGTACAGATATAGAAACTAACGGTGACAATCTACAATTACTGCCCCTAAAGGAAAGAGATGAAGTTTGATTGTATATTTAGAAGTCATGGAAGAGTTTTAGGCTTTATAACTTCGTTGTTATATGAATAAAATTATTATAGCTTATAGGTATTAATAGTATACTTTGTGATTGACTTGCCAACAAAGTTAATTGATTATAAGATGAGTACCATAGATAATAAGTAGCGGACTTGTAGACAATAATTTTTATTCACCACACAATACTTTATGCTTTAAAATATTATATTTTAGAACTCTATAAAATATAAATTATTATATATGGAGAAAAATTGTTATATACAAATCACTTCTTTAAATAACAACCTTTCATAATACAAACTATGCTTAATTACAAGTCAATTTCGACATTTATTTTATCTTCTAATTAAACCATCATATAAATAACGAATACTAAACTAGTTTATTTATTATTTTGGTTTCTAGTAAAGCCATTGTATAAATGATGAATACTAAACTAGTCCATTTAAAAACACGTTCAACGACCACCATGGACGGAAGATGGACGGAGGTTCGACACAAGAAGAAATCGGCGATCATCAAGGATAATGATGAGATTACATACTTCGTTTCCAACGTTCCTAAAGACGTCAGGCGAGAGGAGATCTGGAGTACTTTTCAAAGCTATGGAGCTGTATCTGATGTGTTCTACCCAGGAAAGTAAGGGAAAAACGGTCAATACTTTCTCTTCGTCAGATTCAAAGGAGTGGAGAACAAATACGAACTAGAAAAAAGAATCAACAGAGGAGTTATCAGTTAACCTGGTGAAGTATTCGCGAAAAGCACCCCCAACAAGGGTGGCGGCTACAGTGCACAGATCGAATACATCGAGACCAACATCTATGACAAACAGGAGCACTATCCCACCAGTCGGAACTCGAGAAAGAAGAACCTTTGCAGAGGTTGTGAGGATAGGCAAGACAGATCACATTCCTCATGATGTTCTGGCAAAAACCACAAAGCCAATCCTAGCGCTTCATCCATACATAGAGATAAATAACAAGATGAGAAAATTTCATTGGTTGGGGAGGCTCTCTCTCTAACCCATTTGGGTCATCTTCTTGTGCTTTTCGCGTTGAAAGAGACAATACATTTCGAGATTAAGTATATTGGAGGGTTGAAAGTTCTGTTGGTATTCGAACATTCTGTGGGTGCCAAGTCATTCCTTGAAAAGAGAGACAGATGGGAAGAATACTTAAGTTGGGTCAGACCATGGGATCAAAACCAATGTCTGACTTTCGAAAGGGTGGCATGGATCAGAATAGTAGGTCTTCCAATTCAATACTGGGGAAAGAAGAACCTTGAAGACATTGCTGGAACGTTTGGGAAGACAATCGCCCCATATGACGATATATCTAATCGTGTCGATTTGTCACATGAAAAAATTGGCATTCTAACAGAGACCGGGAGTAGAATTAATGAAGAAATTGTGGTATCAATTGGGGGGCACACAATCAAGATCGAAATTACCGAGTTCGATGAGGAGTGGTTTCCTTTCCAATTTGACAATGTTAAGAACCCATTTGAGACTGAAAAAACTTCAAGTAAAGAAGAAGATGGAGAAGATGATGATGATGGTATCTCAGACACATGGGTCCAAGGTGATGACTATGACCTTGAAGAAGGAGAAATAAAGAACCTTAATGAACAAGCCAATGATTTAAAGCAGGATAAGCGGTACTTAGAAGGAGTCAACAAAACAATGGAGACTGAACCAGAAAACACTTGTCAGTTGCCGGGAACCTAATCACGGTCGGAAAATAATTCTGGTGGTATAGAAGGTGAAAGGTCACCACGCGCTGGATATGAAGATGAAAGGTCTCCTCGAGACATGGAAGCAATTAATCCTAACGATAACTTGACTCTAGAAAACACCCCTAATAAATCTTGTGCATTAATCAACAAAACGAATCAACCTATTGGGCTGATGCTTAATGGATGCTTTGGTCCATTCACATCTACTGGACCCCCCAGCCCAACTCCAAATCAAGGCCCGAAGGACTATGGTATCTTCACTGGTAGAGCATCACTAAAAAGGCGACGGACAGACTGCGATTCATTAAGGTTCTCCACACAACACATTCAACCGATGGCCGATCTCGATATGCTGGTTGGTTCGGTGCAACCGCTTGAGAGTAATCCCCAGATGCCTTCCAGAGATGAAGATACTTCTATCGACCTCAATAGAGTTGAACCCAACAATGGAGACATTATAATCAGGGCAGACCAATGTGAAAGTAGCACAACTTCTTCAATGGAGGTTGAAAGAACAGTGCAAATTGGGCAAGAATTGGGGTTCGAAATCACGGTAGGTCTTCCGATTTTGAATGAAGTCCTTGGAGAAACAGGTGCCACAAACATCAACCTATGAATTTAATGTCTCTAAATATAAGAGGAATCGAGGAGGAACCTAAGGTTGCCTGGGTTCGAAGATTGAAAAACAAACACCAAATCTCCTTCCTTAGGGTACAAGAGACACAACTAGTTGACTCCGATAACATTGACGTGGTAGGTTGTTGGGGTGACCCTGATCATGGCTGTGATATGGCCAACGCGACTGGGAGATCAGGCGGCCTCCTTAACATTTAGGACTGCAAAATCTTCAACAACATTGAAGCAATTAAATCAAGACACTACCTTATGAACATCGGGTACTGGAAAGGAATTCAAGGCGTAACAGTTATTGCAAACGTATATGGGCCACAGACCTTGACGGAGAAGAAAAAGGTATGGGAAGAATTGATTGAAATAAAAATGGGGAAACAAGGTACATGGATTGTATTTGGAGATTTTAACGCAGTCAGGAGTCGTGAAGAAAGATTTAATTCGCAATTCTGCCCCTCAAGTGCACGGGAATTCAACAAGTTCATACGGGATATGAATTTAGTGGACCTTCGAATGGGAGGCCATCGATTCACTTGCTTCAGGCAATCTGATCTAAAACTTAGCAAGCTGGATCGGTTCCTGGTATGCTCAAATTTTGTGAACGCATTCCCCTCGACCTTTATTACCGCCCTTCCTCGTGAGTTATCAGATCATTTCCCTATCCTTCTATCAACTTCTCATCTAGACTTTGGGCCTTGTCCGTTTCAGTTCTTCAATGATTGGATACACAGAGATGGGTTTGATTCATTTGTGCTAAACTCTTGGAGTAAATTTAAAGGGTATGGACCACCTGATTATTACCTTGCGGCGAAGTTTAAACACATGAAAAACGAGATCAAAAAATGGAGGAATTTGAATATCCCTAAAGAAGAAGCTGAACTTAAACAACTCAAAGACAGAATGGATAATATAGATACTATAGTTGAATCCAGAAGTCTCACCACATCTGAAATAGATGAAAGGAAGAATGGCCAACAAAAAATTATGGAGTTGGAGAAATTTGCAATCCTATATCTAAAACAGAAATCCCGAATTAGATGGGCGGTTGACGGGGATGAAAACATCCGTTTTTTCCATGGGTACATGAAAAATAAGAACAGGAAAAACAACATCCATGGCCTCATGATTAATGGTTGTTGGAATACGGAGGTGAATGATATCAAAGAAGAAGTGTATATATTCTACAGGAACAAATTTCAGGAGAAATGGCCATCACGACCCAAACTTATCAGTAATAAATTCTGTGTCCTCCCAGAATCAACCAGTTTGGAATTAGAAGCACCATTTACTATGGAAGAAATAAAAAATGCAGTTTGGGCATGTGGGGGAGCTCTGGGCACGGATGGGTTCACATTTAAATTTATAAAACATCAGTGGGAGTCTTTGAAAGATGACATATTCAATTACGTTAAGCATTTCGAAAGATGGGGGAGAATTGCTCAAGGATGTAACTCATCATTCATAACCATGGTCCCAAAAGTCCCTGATCCTCTCACCCTTTCTGATTATCGTCCGATTAGCCTAATTGGATGCATGTACAAGATTCTAACTAAGCTCCTTGCTAATAAACTAAAAGGGGTAGTGAGATATAACATTGATAAGGTTCAAACAGCCTTCGTTGAGGGACGTAACATTCTCGACGGGCCTCTACTAGTCAATGAAATTTGCTCTTGGGCCAAGAAAGAAAAAAGAAACTATTGCTCTTCAAGGTAGATTTTGACAAAGCATTTGATTCCGTTAATTAGGAATACTTGGACTCTGTGATGATGCAAATGGGATATGGTGATAAGTGGAGAAGCTGGATATATGGGTGTCTGTCCTCTTCCAAAGCCTCCGTATTGGTCAACGGTTCCCCAACAAAAGAGTTTACAATGAAGAAGGGAGTTAGGAAAGGGGACCCATTATCTCCCTTTCTCTTCATTATTGCCATGGAAGGATTAAACGTGGCCATGAAGTCAACATGTGAAGAAGGGATTTTTCATGGAATTAAGATACCGCACTCTAACGTTCTTGTTTCATATTTTTTTACGCAGATGACGCTTTATTCATGGGAGATTGGACAAAGAATAACATAAAAAATTTGGCCAGGATTCTTAGATGCTTCCATATAGCATCTGGTCTCAAGGTGAACTTTAATAAGTCAAAAGTATTTGGAGTCGGAGTCTCGATACAGGAAACAGCTAGATGGGCCCTTCCTCTTGGATGTGAACCTTCTTCACTCCCATTCAATTATCTTGGTGTACCTGTGGGAGCCAAAATGAACCTCAAGAAGAACTGACATCCAGTGATTGAGCGGTTCCAAACTAAGCTTAATTGCTGGAAAGCCAAAACCTTGTCACTCGGTGGAAGAGTTACTTTGATCAAAGCAGTTCTGGGTAATCTTCCCACTTACTTTTCTTTATTTTTGTAGCACCAATTGGGGTTGTACATACTCTCGAAAAATTAAGGCGACAATTCCTATGGGGAGAGACAAGGGCTCAAAAAAGAATTGTAAGGTCAAACCTTGAAATATGATGATGTTTGAAATTAGTCTATCAGCGTCAGCGCATGACTCAGCGTCAGCATCAACATCAGCATCTCAGTTGATCAATATATATCTTTATTCAACACATTGTAACAGTTTTTGTATTTATCTTGTTTCCATAGTTAGCGTAAATTAGTTAGCTGGCATATCCCTGATTTATAGGGATTGTCGAGAATAGTAGTATATAATCTTTTGTATCAGTTTGTAATATTGCGTGCGTTTTCATAAACCCTAATAGCCGCTTTGTGCATACGTTAATCTCTTTGTGAGATTATCATTCTTAGTGAAAAGTTTTTCTTTGTGAATCTTTATTGTTCTTATTTTCTGTCATTGTTTGATAACTTGTTTGATCTTTGGGTCGTTCAATTGGTATCAAAGCAGTGTTCTCTTATCAAACAGATGGCTTCATCATCATCTTCTATAAACTCTTCAAATCATTCTTCTACTAAAATTCCTCCATTTGATGAAAACAATTTTGCTATGTGGAAAATCAAAGCTTTGTATGCTTTAGAATCTGTAGATGAAGACATGTTGGACATTGTCAATAATGGTCCATATGTTCTGATGTATCAGCCTCTGAAAAACAATGCTCCTGATGGTATCATGAAGAAAACACCTAAAGAAAACTGGACATCTGATGATAAAAGAAAGAATGGGCTTGATGTTCGTGCTCGGGCAGCAATCAGCTATGCTTTGCCATACAATATCTTTGGGCTGGTTCAAAACTGCATATTAGCAAAAGAAATGATAGACACACTGACTGTGTCTTTTGAAGGTACCGAGGAAGTCAAGGCTACCCAGATAAATGATCTAAACAAAAGGTATGAACATTTTTTTGCTAAGAAAGGTGAAACCCTGACTCAAACCTTTAACAGATTTAATACTCTTGTTAATGATTTGCGAAGACTAGATCAGTTAAAGCATCGAACTGTTCTAGTGCAGAAGTTTTTGGATTCTTTGGGTGCAGGTTGGGAAAATCATGTTGATGTGCTGAAAAATAGTGAGAAAATCAGCACAATGGATTTACAAAGTCTTTATGGAAATCTTCGATACTATGAGGAATCAAAGCTCCAAAGAAAGGAGCTGATGAAAGATGCTCAGCATGAGTCATCAGTGGCACTGTTTTCAACCAAAAGGCAAGAATCCGAGCCAGACACTGAATCCTTTTCAGAAACTGATTCTACTAAAAGTGATACTGATAGTCTGGAAAAGGTTGTTGCTAGTGCGGCGTTCATTGTGAAGACTTTTGAGAAATCAGGCCATAATTTCTCAAAGTTTCAGAAGAAGATGAAAGGGAAATCCTTCAAAAGGTCAGATGCTGACAAGAAACCTGCTACTGAAAAGAAAAGGAAAGCTCAGTGCTTTAACTGTGGTAGCACTGACCATTTTGCAAAAGAATGCAAGCAAAGAACCCAAAGCTCGGACGAATACTGGAAGCAGAAGTACAACAAATTGGTTGAAAAGCTGAAAGCAGAGAACTTGGAACATAAAGTTCTTGTTGCTGAAGAAGAAAAGTGGAAGACTGATGAGGAGTCATCAGATGATGAAGTTAAATGTCTGATGGCTAAAACAGAAGATGCTGATGAATGTGAAGACAACACAAGTTCATTTGATGCTGATATATCTGATGCGGTTGAAAATTCCAGGAAGCACAACACTGATTCTCCTTCAATGTATCAGGTTAAAAACTTTGTTTCCTATTCAATGAATGCAAAAATCAAAATGTTTGAGTATTTGGGTGTTCTTAATTCTAAGAAGAATCAAACAATAAGGGATTTGCAAAATCAAATTGATCTTCTTAAAACTGAATTATCCATGAAAAATAACATTATTGATTCTACTCCGGAAAATATTAGAATCACTAGTTTCTCAAACTCATCTTTGTCTGCTGAAATTGATAATGTTAAAGATCTCTTGAACAAAGAACAAACTGTGCTACAAATTTGGGCTAAATCTCACAAAAAATGCTAATTATATTATTTCTGCTCAAATACCACACTCTCGTGAGAAAATTCTTGGGAGTAATTCTGCAGAAGCTGAGTATGTTGCAGCTGGAAGATGTTGTGCTCAACTCTTATGGATTCAGAATCAGCTTCTAGACTATGGGATCAAATTCACTAAGACTCCCATTTACTGTGATAACACCAGTGCCATTCAAATCACACAGAACCCTGTTCAGCACTCAAAGACAAAGCATATCGAGATCAGACATCACTTCATTAGGGATAATGTTGAGAAGGGCAAGGTTGTTCTTGAACATGTCAAGACTTCAGATCAACTAGCTGATATTTTCACCAAGGCCCTGGACACTCAAACAACTGCTCACATTATTGGAGAACTTGGAATGATTACTTTGTAATTAATTTTGCTAATGTTTGCTATTGTCTTATAAGCTGATGTATATTTTGCTGCTGATGATGATATTCTGATGATATTCTCATGCTGAGTACTTGGTTTGATCTCTTATCTCTCTCTTCTACAAATCTTCTAAACTAAAGTTGAATGATTCACTGTATTAAACCATACACTGATAACAACTTGAAACTCTTTGCCAATGGTTAGACTAAAGCACCAAGGTCTATCACACGCAACTATCCTTTCTTACCAATCTTACACTGATTCTGTGATTCAGTGTGACAAAACACACGCTGATGAGAGTCTAACAGTCTTTGCCGATGGTTAGACCAAAACACCAAGGTCTATCACACGCAGCAATCCTCTCTTCACCTTCTTCTCACTCAGTGTCTAATGATTCAATAAGACGAACCACTCACTGATAAAGACACAACACTCTGTGCCGATGGTTAGATAATCAAACTAGTATCTATCACACGCACCAACCACCTTGCTAACCTTAAACAAGCAAGTTGTACCTTGAATTGACGGTAAACCATCTTTCAGCATGAAACTTTTGTAACACTGATCTCAGCGCTTCCGCAGACACTGATTGTCGTTTCATCTTCAGTTCAACGACTCTTTTTACCCAACGGCTATTTTTCTGATTTGACAGTTTGTTACGATACGCAATTATTTTTAAAGAAGATAATCATTACCTTTTCAAACCCGTTTTGTCCCCTATTTAAACCTCTTTCCCTTCTCTTTCAAACCTTCCTTCCATTATCCAAATTTCCTTCGTTTCTTTTCAAAACCCTAGAATCTAAACCTTCTTCAATGGCGGCAACCCTATTTACCTTCTCATCCACTTCACGAAGAGTAATCCCTGCTCCAAAGCTGGTACTCGATCAAATCTCATTCTGCGTCAGTGTATGACTCCGGGATGGAAGTTCTTCACTGGAGCACTTTGCAAGTGCGTGGGCCACAAATCTCATAGTGGTGATCAACTGAGTGCTTTTGAGCAACAAGTGGTATGTTCTCTTCTTCTCAACAAACGTCTTGATTATGGGGCCTTCTTCTTTGATTAGCTTGTTCAACTTCTTCGTGCCAATGTAAGAGCTAATCATGTTCCATTTCCTCGTTGGATTGCTCTTGTTCTGGACAAATTTTTCGCTGAGGCCTATTACTCACACTCTGGAAACCCCATCCCATGTCCACGAATGTCAGTTCGAATGTACCAAGATGATCCTCTAGCCAATGACATCAACATTTATGATCGAATGCGAGAGTGGATCGCACATCCTTATACAGTTCCATCATTGAACGTTGACACTGACGAAGGAGCTGATGATATAAACGACACTAATGCTGACATTCCAGATGATCCTAGTCCAAGAGATGGTCAAATCTCTCCTCAACTTTCTCACCATACCATCTCTGTCACTGAAAAACTTCACTCGGTTCATGGGGAACCATCTGCTCATGGGGAACCATCTGCTCATGGGGAGCCATCTGCTCAGAGGGAGCAACCATCTCAGGGGGAGCACCCTTCTCAGGGGGAGCAGCATCAATCACAAAAGCTTTCAGGTACTCAGTTCATCCAAATCCCATCCTTAGCCTTTAATGAGCTTCTTACACTGACTCGAGACATGAGTCAGCGTCTCCTTCGTATTGAAGCTGATGTTCAACAACTGAAAGGATTTATTCTGTCAACTCCTACCCCTGGCCCAAATGATGATGATGCTCAAAAAGGGGGAGAAACTGATTCTGTTAAGAATGTATCTGAGGGGAACGTGCTGAAACAGACCGAGCCACCACAGCCTGTGCACGTGTCTGAGAAACAAGTAGAAGCTGAAGCTGAGTATGAAGAATTCTTGTCCAGAGGTGTTCTAATCTAGTTGGTTTTGAACATCATCATATTGGGGGAGATTGTAAGGTCAAACCTTGAAATATGATGATGTTTGAAATTAGTCTATCAGCGTCAGCGCATTACTCAGCGTCAGCATCAACATCAGCATCTCAGTTGATCAATATATATCTTTATTTAGCACGTTGTAACAGTTTTTGTATTTATCTTGTTTCCATAGTTAGCGTAGATTAGTTAGCTGGCATATCCCTGATTTATAGGGATTGTCTAGAATAGTAGTATATAATCTTTTGTATCAGTTTGTAATATTGCGTGCGTTTTCATAAACCCTAATAGCCGCTTTGTGCATACGTTAATCTCTTTGTGAGATTATCATTCTTAGTGAAAAATGGTTCCCCAACAAAAGAGTTTACAATGAAGAAGGGAGTTAGGAAAGGGGACCCATTATCTCCCTTTCTCTTCATTATTGCCATGGAAGGATTAAACGTGGCCATGAAGTCAGCATGTGAAGAAGGGATTTTTCATGGAATTAAGATACCGCAATCTAACGTTCTTGTTTCACATTTTTTTACGCAGATGACGCTTTATTCATGGGAGATTGGACAAAGAATAACATAAAAAATTTGGCCAGGATTCTTAGATGCTTCCATATAGCATCTGGTCTCAAGGTGAACTTTAATAAGTCAAAAGTATTTGGAGTCGGAGTCTCGATACAGGAAACAACTAGATGGGCCCTTCCTCTTGGATGTGAACCTTCTTCACTCCCATTCAATTATCTTGGTGTACCTGTGGGAGCCAACATGAACCTCAAGAAGAACTGGCAGCCAGTGATTGAGCGGTTCCAAACTAAGCTTAATTGCTGGAATGCCAAAAGCTTGTCACTCGGTGGAAGAGTTACTTTGATCAAAGCAGTTCTGGGTAATCTTCCCACTTACTTTTCTCTATTTTTGTAGCACCAATTGGGGTTGTACATACTCTCGAAAAATTAAGGCGAAAATTCCTATGGGGAGAGACAAGGGCTCAAAAAAGAATCAATTGGGTATCCTGGGAAAAGATTATAGCACCAAAACACGCGGGTGGGCTCGAAGTAGGATCAGTAAGGACTTTCAATATATCCTTAATCATGAAATGGTGGTGGAGGTATAGAATTGATCCCAATTCCATGTGGAGTCATATTATACGTGGAATCCATAATCTAAAACACAAATCGATTGACTGTATTGCAAAAAAGTCGATATGTGGTGTATGGAAAAACATTGACAACATCAAGGAAGAATTGGAGAAAAGGGGTAATCCACTGGAGATTGTGATGAAAAAACAAGTCAATGATGGGAAAAACACGTTCTTTTGGTTGGAAGATTGGAGTGGTAAAGGAATTTTCAAATCGTCATTCCCTGCACTATATGCATTGGAAAAGAAAAAAAGTTGTATGGTTGCGGATAGAATTGGAAGTGACGAATTAAAATGGGGCTGGAAATCAAAACCCAATAATGTAGACCAAAGCAGGGAGTTAACAACTATCAAATCCTGGATAGGTGATTTTCGAATGAACAACAGGCCCGACAAGTGGATCTGTACGTCTTCCCCTGACGACGACTTTCATGTTGGCATTATTAGATAAAATATGGACACCAATCCAAATCTATGCAACACTGTACTTATAGATTGGATCCCTGAAATTCCTATCAAGGTGATATGTTTCGTCTGGAGGGCAACTATGGAGAGAATCCCCACTACAATTGGCCTATCAAAAAGAGGTGTACAAATGGTAGATGTTAACTGTGGTCAATGTTCTGATACTGAAGAAACGGTGTCTCACATGTTCTTTAAATGTCCATATGCAAATACAGTTTGGGAGTGTATTATGAGGTGGTGTAAGATCAAGTTCCCCCATTGCGAATCAGTGGAGGATATCATAAAATTTACTAGATCGTGGGGACATTGCCCAAAGAAAAGGAAAATACTTGTGAGTATATGCTATGGCATAATTTGGTGGTTATGGAAAGCAAGGTGCGAAAGATCTTTCAAACAAATCAAGATACCGCCCACTAAGACAGCTGTCAATATACAGGGCATGGTGTTCATTTGGCTTAAACATAGAAGTTCAAATTACCTCATTAAATGGGTCGATTGGAACATATATACCTTCTGTTGAGGGGGGGAATCCGGCAAGAATTCTAAAAACCTGGAGATTACATTTTTGGTGTATGTTGAGATGTTCTTTTTTCCTGCTTCTTTGTAAATTGTTTCTTGTTCTTCTGCTACCCCTTCATGTAAATTTCTATCTTTTTCCCCTATAGCACCTTGCTAGTTGGGCTTTTTTATAATATATATTTGCCGGTTTCAAAAAAACTAAACTAGTCCATTTATTATTTTAGTTTTTAATTAAATGATATAAATGACGAATAATAAACTAGTCTTTTTATTATTTTAGTTTCTAATTAAACTATCATATTAATGATAGAACAATAAACTAGTCTCTATTTATTAATCATTGACAATTTATACATAGACTATACTTTTTATGCAACTCAATATATAAGCTTATATAACATTTGGATTGTAAAAATTGTTATGTTAGTAAACATATTTCCAACACTTAGGTGGGATACAACATGGGCTATTGCCCAAGACCTAAAACTTTTAGGGGTGGTATAATTATTTTTTTTATGCCTAATATATATAACAATTTCCACATTATGAATAGAAAAAAAATACAAAAATATATAAATACTAGGGAGCTCTAAGTATTTAAAAAATGCTTAATACTCTAATTATTGAAGCATATTCATGTAACTGTAGCACTTGTTGTATTCAGAAATTTATCAAATTAAAGTTAATAAAATAATTACTTGAGGTTATATATGTTACAAGAAACTTTGAATGGTTTAATACACACACAAACACACACACACATCCTCGTTGCCTTACCACCACTTTAGCTCTATATCTAAATCTATTTTCTGAATCCAAACCTGCACAATCGATATCCTACCCCCGTAACATTGCTCAACTTTCACTGCCTTACCGTTGTCAATATCCTCCATTGTCGTTGGTCTTAACCGGTGGCCCCTCGAATTCTGTCAATATTCGAATTTTAACTCGAATCTGATCAGATATGATGTGTGTGGTCTTATCGATATGAAGTCAAGGATAATGACATCTTAGATTTGCCCTACAACCGCCAACAGCCTCATGCAAACTACAATCATTCAAACATATTTGAGCACCGTTGTTATTTTTGTTTCTCCCGTCAGCCTCCATAAGTATGTACAGAAAGTGTGTAACATCCGAATTTCCATGTATATTATTTTATTTAATTATTTTGGAGTTTGTGGAGGAACTCGGCGAGTTGGAGCCAAGACTCGCCGAGTAGGGTTGCGGATGTTCATCCGGGTTCACGTCCGGACTCGGCGAGTCCACGCTGTTTAATGAAACCCTAATCCCCCGGGTTTGGAGCCTATTTAAGGGCACTTATAGCCTCCCATTGCGGCTACCAGTCCCTTGAGAGAACTCTAAGTGAGCCAAATCGTTGTGAGGAAGAAGAAATCACTTTTGACCCTTGTACCTTTGGTTTAGCAAGAAGGAGGTGGCCAAGAGCAAAGAGGAGGTGCGATTCTAGCAGTCCCAGAGTTCAGAGACTTCATTTTGAGGTAATAGTTCGAACCTCCTTCAGTTTTGGTGTTGATCATTAAAGTTAGGGTTTTCTAACCCCTTTGGAGAGTGATTATGTGGAGCAAATGGTCCCTCTTCGAGTTTGTGCCTTGGATCTAGACTCAAAGAGGTCCAGAGACCTTAACCCTTGGAGCTTTATGGATCAGTTTGGGGTTATTGGACTTAGGTTGCCATTTTTGGGACTAAATCTCCTTTTGATGCCTTGTTGTTGTTATATAAGCATCAAGTTTTGGACTTTACGTGACATTCATGCTTGGGGAGGCCAGATCTATGGTTTAGGGAAACAGATCTTACCTCAGGAGGTCAGTAGAGTTTGTGCATGGCATGAACTCGCCGAGTTGTTCTTGGGACTCGACGAGTAGGATTAGGGTTTCACGTAAATTGCTCAATGAGTAGACTTGCCGAGTTGGGGGATGACCTAGTGAGCTAGAAGGGGGTTAGAGGTCTGGAGTTCAAGGCGGTACTCACCAAGTTGTTCTTGAGACTCGGCGAGTTGAGTCGGGGTGGCCCCGCGATTCATGCCTGGTATGACTCGTGGAGCATAGGGAGGGACTCAGCGTGCCAAGCGGGACCAAGTGTTAGAGAACATGTGTGAACTCGCCGAGTCACCAGGGTGCACTCGGCGAGTAAGGTCAAAGTATGACCGTTGAGTTTTATTGACTTTTAGGTTTTGGTCAACAATGGAGTACTTGTGTCGGGAGGGGGGTAAAATAGTCTTTTACCCTTCTAAGGGTGCCAATGGCAGGTCGAGTCTAGTCTCGAGAGTTATATTTATAAGAGTATTTACTTTATGTGAATAGGCGGAGACTAGGCAATATTTCTACCGAGTCAGAGATTTACTGAGACGTCTGAGGTGAGTCTTCTCACTATACTTTACCTAGTGTGGTAACAGAGTTATGTGAGAGTGTATTTTAAAGTTATGTGCTAGTGTATTTGCATGTTATTTATGTGTTGTGATTTATTGTATGTGATATGCATGATTCAGAGATTACAGAGTAGGACCGGTGGGTCCATAGAGTTAGGACCTTCGGGTCCATAGAGTTAGGGCCAGAGGGCCCATAGAGAGTTGGGGCTGGAGGGCCCCACTGAGACACATTGACCTGAGGGTCAACAGAGTTATAGCCTCGAGTGGCTAATATATGTTAGAGTGGTATTTTGGGGAACTCACTAAGCTTATGCTTACAGTGTTATGTGTTATGTGTTTCAGGTACCAGTGATGATCGCGGGAAGGCGCCGGCTTGATTCATACACACACATGAGATTTTATGTATTTCGATCTTGGGAGGTGTTTTGTGAAACAAAGACATGATATTATGACATTTTATGAATGAATGAGTTTGTAAAAAATGTGTTTGAAAATGCGAAAAATTGTTTTAAATTTTTACGGTGTTACAAAGTGTTTGATAAATGTCTCAATGGAATGGGGGTAAGTATTATGTTGTATATGTATAATGCTCTTATATTAAATTGTCAATACTATGCGAAATATATAATTTTAAGGTCAATATTAAGTTATGAATGTATACTTATATTAATATGTGAAATGTATAAGTTTAAGGTCAATATTAAGCCGTGAATGCATAATTTTCTTATATTAAAATGTGAATGATGTGTTTTATGTATAAGGTTTTTTTGTGTTAAAATTTAAATGATAAATATAAGAATGATTTGTACTAATTTTTTGTTGAATACATAACTAGGTGTGAGACCAGTGTATTATACGAGTTTATAAAAAATTTTAATATAAAACTATAAGCATTAAATATTTTTTTAAAATAATAATTTTAAATAAATACAAAGAATATAATAAGTAAAACAAGTAATAAAGGTTGTAGTGCATTTATTATGAAATTTAATAGAATAATCTATTTCACATATATAAATCGTATTAAAATGTTGATTTTAAATTTAAGAAAAATAAAAAATTTAAGAAAATGACAAGTGAAAAAGAAATAATTCAAAAGCTCTTAGAAAATGACATATGTCAAATTTAATGAGAACATGATATTTGGTAAAATTGATTTTCATTGTTAGATTTTGAAAAAATTACATAAATGGTCAAAATGGTTTACTAAGGTTACAAACAAAGTCCTTGTTAATTTTTTTTTATGCAAATGGTTGTTGTGGGTTGCAAAACTTGCAAGGAGTGTTATTTTTACTCACACCGTCCATTCAATCGTTAGGATATATCATGTGCCTAAGATGTGAAGGTAATTTGGTATTTTTAGGTATAAAATAGAACGAATACGTGATATTTGATAAATCACAAGAACCATTTTTATAACTAATTTTAAAAATAGAAAAATTGGCAAGAAAATAAAAGGAGAATGACCGAGGTGACCGTTCACTTGGTTTATATTTTTCTAAACTCATTTATATTATAAAAAATCGTTAAAACATAAATAATAATAAAAAATTACAAAAAACATATTTTTCTAATTTTTTTTAATAAAACAAAATATGTTTTTATATATTACAAAAAAGTAAGTTTTTACAAACAATTTGTATTTATTTTACATAAAATATGTTTTAAACGTGAAATTAAATTAGACAACATTCCTTTGATAAGCTGGAATGTCCTTTTTACTAACTTTCATTTAAAAATTTTAAATGTGAAAATAATTCAGATGATATTCATTTGATCAACTTTAGCTATTTATATAGACTCTGCTCTAAATGACATCGATTTAGAAAATTAAATGATTTTTTTTTTATTTTATATATTAGATAATTTATATGTAACCTTTTTTACAAAATAGTATTATACTATCTTTTAAGTTAATGAACATGAGTTAAAAGATAATAATTCCTTTCATTGTCGTTTGAGTTAGTAATATAACTATCACATTATCTAATATTATTAAACCTCTAAAGAAATTAAAGAGAATAATTCCAATAATTATATTTTGAATTCATAAAACCATATAAACAAGTTTAGTTTTGTATTTGGTTCGATTGATTCCATGTTCTATTTAAAAAATCTTAATCAAATATGTTTTATAATAATAACAATGTAATAACATATTATACGAAAACGCATTTTTTAAATATATACAAACATATTTTACATAGAAGAAATATGTAAAAGAACATATAAATTGTTTGTAAAAACTTATTTTTTTAGTAAAAAAGTTATATGTAAAACTATCATTTATATATATATATTTTTTGTTATTTATGTTTTAACTAATTTTTATTATACAAATGAGTTTTAGTAAAATATATACCAAGAGAGACTTCAAGTTAGTTGGTTAAGGCCCTGCATAAGGAGAGGAGGAAGTACCGAGTTTGAGTCCTTCTCCCTTTATTTTCTTGTCATTTCTTTTATTTTAAAAAAAAATTACAAAAGTGGTCTTTATAGTTTATCAAATGTTAAGATTCTCTGTTATAATTGAAAATATCAAATTACCCTTACATGCTAGACACGTGATATGCCTAACGGCTGAAAATGGACGACGTAAGTAAAAATGACTTATGTGCAAGTTTTATAAACCACAAAGACCATGTGCTAAAAAAAAATTAGCAGGGACTGAGTTGATTTTTGGTAAACCAAAAGGACATTTTTGAAATTTTGTCTTTAAATTTTGTGTTGTATAAATTTGTATGGAGAATAGGAAAGATTTTTGTGCTTTTCTATAAGTGTGAAAGAAAATAAGAACAACATCGACTATGGAAAAAGGTAAAGGGTCAAAATTGATCGGTGTCCATGTGACAAGACACACAAGCAATTAGCTCACAGTTATTGACTTGGCAAGCCACGTAGGCCATTCGAGGCCACCTAAGACGAACCGTGACTTCAGGTAGATGATATTGGTAAAAAAAGAACTAGGCAGGCGAGTTTGTTAAACCATATGAACCAAATAGGTAGATGTTTTCATAGTTTCCAGATTGCTTGGTTTGGGAAACGAGAGGTTCGATGAGCATTGCCGCTATTAGCAGGTTAGACAGATAATACGAGGCAAAGTTAGAGGGCAGAAAGTGATTGATAAGGAGAGACATTTACCTCCGGCGACTGATTTTTAACTGCAGCTTTTTCGCTTCACCAATTAACAAAAACAAGTATGTATTTACCCATTAATTACTTTTTCATTATTAAAAATTCCGAATATAAGGGAACTTGTTATGAAATTATAGTGCTTGTTAGAAGTGTGATGTTAGTACATTATGTATAGTGTATTGTATTGGTATCTCAATAGCATAGACGTATTGTGTATAGGCCCAAGGCCTTATTTGTATTTCTGTGTATTTACACATTTGTGAGTTAATGACAATACACATGAGAATTTACCCAATTACATGGTAGCAGAGCTCCTATACGCCGTACCCTACTCGTCATCTTCTCCATGACGCAACCTAATTTTTTCCCTCCATTTCTTCCCTTCTTTTTCTTTCAACGACTTCTAAGAAACCTTACGGGATCACCACTATCCGCGCATTTGTCCCCCTCATTCTTGATCTTGATGATGCCTGGAGGGAACTTTTCCTCACCCATTGTGTTGGGTATGGTGTCGACATCCATCTTCCCTCAACTACCGAATCCCTTGAAACCATAATTGATGTTGAGTGATCATGGATTGACAATATTGTTAAATCGTGGATTTATGGAACTCTCTCGCAAAATCTTCTCGACACCATTCTCAAGCAAAAAGCTTCAACTCATGTTCTTTGGTCCAGTCTTGAGCAATTGTTTTGATCCAAAAAAGAAGCCAAAGCATTCCAAATTGACTCTAAAATTAGGAACATTTCCATGGGTGATTCTATTGTGGTTGCCTATTGTTCCTGTATCAAAATAATTGCAGATCTGTTGGAGAATCTTGAAGCACCAGTCCTGGAAAAGCAGCTGATCATGTATAAAATAGATGATCTTTCTATCAAGTTTGATTCAATCAAGACAATGATCCGCCACACTTCTCAAACTCCATATTTTGCTAACATTCAGGCTATGCTTGAAGTTAAGTGTCACACCCCCGGACGTGGCGGCAGAACATGCGGGGCTGTGCGACTAAGTTCATGGATCACAGATAAACTAAATATATAGTACAAGTACAACAATAAACAAAACAACATTTGTATTCCATCTTTAAGTTTGAATACATGGTTCTTACATATAATAATATAATATATGAATTGCCTTAAACAGGTAGGTGAACATAACAGAAAGTAGTAAACTAAATTGCTTGAGATCCATGACTATTCGTCGTCTGAATTTGCATGATTACTGATTCCCTAAGAATACATGTAGTTTTGAGGATCAACATAAGGTTGGTGAGAGTTATAGGTTTTCTGCTAGCAGCAGTAATGATACTTTTAAAAGCGTTCAAAAAGTATTTTCTTTATAAGTAAACCATATTTAAATAAGCTTTGAAAAATCCAAAATGTGTTTTGGTATAAGTAAATTCATGCTTAAAACGGTTTTGAAAGAATCAAGTTTATGAGTGGTAGTATGAGTGAGAGAGATTCGATTTAATGTTTATACTGAGTTCTATAACCGAGCTATGTGACTGAATGTACCCTGATACAACACTTCATTGGACATCGTAGTAACGATTGTAGACACTTATCACTCGCTTCGATTGATCTGTCGAGGTTGTAGCTAGCAACCGCAGGTGGGGATGTCAACCCCGTATAGATCTATACATATGTATCTCGATCCGAAGATTAACGGTTATAGTAGTGTGGGTATGCTAAGTGCTTAGACTTTAGCTAATGAATAACGTCTCACTATAAATCTCTTAACTAAGGTTTGAATAGCTCTCAGCCCTAACTTAAAAGTGGATAAGTTCAAGGCATAATGAATCGTAAAGAATTTATAAAAGTTGAGCATAATTAGCATGCATGTATAGTATATGGCACTAGCTTTTATAAACTAAGTATGTTTCTTGTATAAACTTTGTACGTATGCACATATAGATCAAATTCTTAGGAATACTACAAGGTTTTATGACATTCATTTTATGACACACAATGTCACGTAAAAATCATTGGGTTTTGTAGTAAAAACGCATATGTTATTTTTAAAATACGTGTTATTTAACAACACAACATATGAGAATATTGAAGTTTAAAACTAATTTTTGTGTTTGTGACATATAAAAGTTAAACCAATAATTTATAAACAAGTTATAATTTATAAAATAATACTTTATGTGAATTTTTGTATTATCTAGCATAAGTAGTACATGTATTCTCCCCCGAAAATATATAAAAGAGGGGACGTAACACTCACCTTAACGTGTGGTTGTTGATTTGTTTCGAGAATTTAATGCGAGGATCCAAGATGTATTGCTGTGAACACGAATCTTCGAGACTAATCTAATTGCCTAGGAAATATTAACATAAATTAATATGTGGAGGGTTATTTGGTAATTTAACCAAAGTGTAGAGTTCATTTACTAATTTAAATAAATCAAATGGGACTAAGTTTGTCAATACTTTCAAATGAGGGACTAAAATGATTTATTTAAATTCTAAGGTTGAGTTTTGGATTTATTTTGCAAATAAATCACAAGGAGGGGTATAAATTAAATAAATAGAATGAAAGTTTGAGTGCTTTGTATTTTTTTTGAAAAGGATTTTTGGTGGAGGGTAGGTTTTGAATATTTTAAATCTAAGTTTAGGGACTTAGGACCAGATTTGAAAGGATTTTGGAACTTGGGGTCAAAACAAATAATTTGGAATACAAGTTTGGTATTTGAGTTTGATTAAGAGGAGGTTTGATACCTCCTATGTTATCATCAAGCATCATGAACAAAATAAAAATAAAATTGGTCTTGTGGTTCGGATGTTACGATTGACGAAGGAACAACACAAAGGATAAGCGGGTGTCAGAGAGGACTTACCACAACATGATGTGGCTGATGGTGGTGGCACAAGGCGGCAATGGGAGGCGGCGAGTGGCTGATCAACAACCTCTTGGCTGCTTTCGGTTGCTTTTCTTCCCAACAATGAAGATGAAGGAGGGGGGAATGTAGGTGGTTGAAGGGATGGAGGAGGACAGTGGTGGTTGGTTGCTGATCACCGGAGGTATAAGGTGGTTTGGTGGTGGTGTTGGGTATTTGTTTATCGAGAGAGATAGAGAGGGTATGTATATATATATATATATATATATATATATATATATATATATATATATATACACAGAGAGAGAGAGAGAGAGAGAGAGAGAGAGAGAGAGAAAGAGAGAGAGAGATTTGAGAGAGGAAGAGGAGAGCTGATAATTTGAGGGAGTTAAGAGGCTCTTAATGCTCTCT
The DNA here is from genome assembly GCF_002870075.4 of Lactuca sativa. Lineage (NCBI taxonomy): Eukaryota > Viridiplantae > Streptophyta > Magnoliopsida > Asterales > Asteraceae > Lactuca > Lactuca sativa. The sequence continues at coordinate 36,101,830 of NC_056625.2, read as the reverse complement.
ATTTATAATAGAGGAATATAAACTCATGCCCAAGAAGGCCATACCCTCAAATCAAATCAAGAGCCATGCTTTGTACCATTTGAGATAGAGTGTAAGCAAGAAGGAAGAGGGAAGGAAGAGAGCACGTAGGAAAGATAGATGGGGGAAAAGAATGAGCTGATTTTTCTACTAGCAAAGTCACGCGGGCCCCACATGAGGTTACACCCTCATTAAAGGCTAAAAAATACACATAATCGGATGCATCAGGATCCGAATGTCGAGATTTTTTTTTCGAACGTGCCGATAGATAGAGTTTAATTCAAGGATTTCAAAAACTCAAACGGATTAACCTTTTTGAGTTACGGAACTCCGGAAAATCGCGTTTAATGTTTCGCGTCTTAATAGCCCGTAGCACTCGATTTTTTGATTTTCGCAAATATTTTTGCTAAAAATATTTTGAGTATGAAATTAAATATTACGCTATAGCCTGAGTCCAAAAACACTCTCAAAATTTCCATCAGAGGTCTGTAAGTGCCTCAACGGATCGATTCCGTTTTACGCGATTAAAGAAAACGAGTGTTTCATTGTCCGTTTTCTTAAAACAGTCGTATATTTTGCATATGAACTTTGTTTTGGACGTTCTTTATATTTATGGAAATAGGGGAACATATACTATAAGGTTTTAATGTTTGCTTTGCTCACAACTTCTTAATATGGAATTTATGTTTTTCGGACGCATTAACTAGTGTTGCAGTTTGAGTTGTTTGATTCCTTTGATAGTTTACACATTTGGGAGTAAGGTATCGTTTGATTTCTTATAATATTTGAAATGAACCCATTTATTTTACATTAGATGCACTAAAACTAAATGAGTTAAATTACAAAAAAATTTAATGTAATTTAGTCGTTCGTAGTCTATGACCTAAATTCTGGGATGCCACACTGAAGAACAACAACTGAACCTGGATTGACATATTTATCCTCATCACTCTGATCATTCCTCATCTTCCATTCTCCTGTACGCTGACACCTCTCATGGTGGCTCTGGCAACAGTCGTGATTACCCCACCAATCATCGCGAATACCGTTGTTATGAACTCTCTTCTAAGCAAATCATGTAGGCCATTGGAGGCCACCTAAGACGACCAATGAATTCAAGTAAATGATGTTGGTAAAAATGAACTAGGCATTCAAGTTTCTTAAACCATAGGAACTAAACAAGTCGATGTTTTCATAGTTTCCTTATTGCTTGTTTTGGGAAACAAGAGGTTTGATGAGCATTGCCATACTACCGCTTGTGTGTATCTTGGTTACCCAACAAATCATCGTGGATACCATTGTTATGACCTATCTTCTAAACAAATCCTTATCTCCCTCCATGTCATCTTCGATAAAACAATATTTCCTTTTGGATGTTTTACTCCCGATGAAGCACTTCATTATGACTTCCTCAATGAAATCTCTCTTTCTTCTCCTATAGCTCACTACTTTCACACTTCTCCCCCTCCCTCTCATACATCTGATCAGCTCCTATCACTCTCGGTCTCGGCGCTTACTGGTCCCACACAGCCGACGTCAAATTCAACCGATGTCTCCAATCAACCGACAAACTCTTCGGATTTCGTGCCTCCTACCCAATCTCCTTCCAACAACCCCATATACCCTAAAACTTCCTACCCCATGCTCACTCGTTCCAAACATCATATTAGAAAACTAGTCACTTGTCTTAATCTTCTCACTCAAACCAAATCATCTACTCCTTGGTCTTACCTACATGCATTAGATGATCCAAACTGGATTAATGCCATGCAAGAATAGTATAATGCTTCAGTTAATAACAAAACGTGGATCCTTGTTCCACATCCATTGGGGGTAAACATTGTGAGATCCATATGGTTGTTTAAAAAGAAATAGAATGCAAATGGTTCTCTAAATAAGTACAAGGACCGGTTAGTTGAAAATGGCAAGAGTCAACGCTCGAGTATTGATTTTGATGAGAATTTTAGTCTGGTGGTCAAAATAGCTACCATTCGGAAGATTTTGTGTATTGTAGTTACTCATCACCTGCCAGTTCGTCAGCTGGATGTGAAGAATGATTTTCTTCACGGTGACCTTCTAGAGACAATTCATATGCACCGACCCCTGGCTTTCGTGACCCACAACAATTTGATCATGTTTGTCTTCTTTAGAAGTCTATTTATGGACTTAAATAGGCACCTCGTGCATTGTATCACCGATTTTCTCGCTTTGCTACACATATCAGATTCACTCAGAGTCGTTGTGACTCCTTATCATTTTTTATTCATGACGAGTATTCTATGGCATACCTTCTACTATATGTTGATAACATAGTTCTCACTACCTCTTCTCAGTCTCTTCTGCAACAAGTTATTTCATCTCTCAGTGGAATTTTCTATGACTGACCTTGGTGACCTTAATTACTTCTTGGGTATATTAGTTCAGTGATACCCCAACATGTTCCTAAGTCGGAAGAAGTACACTGCCAACATAATCACTCGAGCTCACATGATGACATGTAACCCATGTTGTACCCCTGCTGATACTCAGTTGAAGTTGGACTTGTTTGGAGATCCGTTCGATGATCCTACTCTCTACAGGAGTGTAACACCCTGTTTGGATCATTATGTAATTTAGGTCTTATGGGCCATAAATCGATTATGTGAAGACTTTGGGGCTTCGAGAAAGTAAAGTTTGGTCCTTATTGAAGGTTAACAAATTTGTTTGTGAGATCTAATCCTTTGAATCGTGAGTGGAACTAAGGATGAACTGGGGGAATAGGATTATAGTTTTGAGTTTTACTTGTGTTAAGCCAAATTTAACAAGATAGTGTTGTAGAACCTTTCAAGGCCTTTCTGTGGATATAAAGAACGTCGAAATCGGAGTTAAAGCAAAGAAGTTATGACCGTTTGAAGTTTAAATATGATGAGAATTGTTATCGAGATTTTAGAAAGCAAAGTTTGATTTGAGTAATTGAAGATTTAGAACACGAAGAGTAAATATTAATTAGATCTCATATTGATGAAAACTGATTACAACATAAGCAGAAAAGAGATATCAGTTACGAAAGTCTCCTTCTACTTCTAACCTCAGTCCCTATTTATAGGGAACATGAGTGTACAAAAAATATACTAAGTCTAGACATTTTCACTTCGCATAAAAATGACATAGTAAAATAACAATAAAATGCGAAACTATACAAAACACTATATTCGACTTTTACAATTTTACATCTACATTCTCCCCCTTTGTAAACAGTCGAAGCTATTCATCCCATAAGCTTTTGAACAGCTGAGTGGATTGTCTTTCACACTTCTCCATACCAGGAGATCACCTTCTTGAGATCTTTCTTGTCTCCTTCATTGTTCTTCTTGCAATTGTTCATACGAACAATAAAGTGCGTATATTGCGAAGAATTATATCTTTCAATCTCTGAGACTTTAAACAAGAACTTCTTAGGTTTCCCTTTTGTATCTCTTCCAGAAAACACCATGCCGAACGGTTTCAGGCATATTTCCCCAACAACATATTTCGATAATGCTGATTGAGATAAAGATTCTTCCCAAGGAACGTTCACTTCTCTTCCCAACACATTAGTCAGTTCTTCATCTATAAGAGCCAAACAATCGAAGTAGTTGTCGATGAATGTCTTCACATGTGCGAAACCTATCTTGAACACTTCAGTCTCAGAGCCTTTGAGATTATTTTCTTTCATATGCTTCAAAATCAGAGCCACTTGAATTAAATCATTGCAGTTCATCAGAGGAAAATCAGCTACCGTGAAGTCATACTGCTTGTTGTCTGCTCGTATAACAAAATAACGAAAATTTTGAAGCATGTCTTCAAACAATACATCTTTCTTGATTGTCAGCACCTTTTTGATCTTCATTAAAGACCAAACTTCATCTGGATTCTTCCCCAAGACAGCATGAAATCTGATTTTCATGTGTGTATAATCATCAGGATTATCAAACTTCTCACTAAGCTTGTACTAAGAAGTGATGAATAGCATTTCATTGATTGGAAAATCCAGCTGACAATTGTCTGAATTCGCAATATCATAACTTCTCTTTGGCTTCTTCTCGAATTCGTACATTTCCCTCGCGACAACTTTTGACTCTATAGTTTCGTAAGAGTAAAGCTTCGCATGATCTCCTTTGTTCATAGTGGGAGGATCACTTGCCCTCTGCCTCATGATGCTTTGTACTTGCCTCATTCTTTCCAACTCTGCTTCAGCCTCAGCTTTCTTCTCCTCCTTTGATTTTTCATATAAAATCCCTTTTCCTTTTCCCACCATATCTGTTTGAGGTTTTGAACTTGAACCTCCTTCTTTTTCTCCAATAACGATTCCTTTGGCAATCGTTTTTGTGGTTACTGTGGTTGAGGAAATTGGCTTCGTAAGTATGGGAAGAGTAGTTATAAGCTGAGTAGATATAACTTTCCCAACTATCTTCGCATCCTCTTCTTTACTTAAACTCTTCTCTCCCCCTTGCACCCCTGTGAAAGTAGGTGGGGCACTCCTTGGTAGTAAAGAAGTAAAATTGGCGAGTGGAGCAAGAGCTTTCTGAATTGCTTGTTCTAAAGTATTAATCTTTAGAGACAAGAACTCAGGAGTGAGAATTTGGGTAGTTGAAGATTGCGAAACCACCATTTTAAGCTCAGACACCAACTTGGTTAGCTGATCAAGCTTCTCCTTTGTTTCTTCATTTTGGGCTTCAGAATTAGGAACATCAACAAACTTTTGTACTCTTGAAGAAACCTCCGCAATTTGCTTTTGAACTTCAGCATGTTGAGTATGAATATCCTGAAGCTCCTTCGCAAGTTCAGATTTCAACTCTTGAAGCTTATAGTTGACATCTTCCCGAACTTTCTTCACATCTTGTACAAAAAGAACATGACGTTCTTTTGCAGCAGCTTTCAAATCCTTGACCACTGAAGAAAAATTGCTCCCTTGTGCTTGAATGCGAAGCTCATTATTCTTGTCGGATTGATCAACCTTCTCCATAATACACTTCTCAGCACCTTTGATCATTACATCAACCTCCATAGCTGAAATAGAAGACATCCTACCGGAATCAACTTGCGACTGAATAATAGCATTCAACTTCTGATTCAGGATTTTAAATTGTTTTCCTGTCATAAGCATATGATCAGGAATATCCTCCTCCTCTGAATCAAAATGAATATCTTCAATTATCCCTCCAAAGGCACCTCCTTCAACTTCATTATCAGATAAAGGTTGCGAAGGTTGAGGATTTTCGGGTGATTGAGATGGAAAAAGTGTTGTAAATGGGTTTTGAAGAGCATGATCAAAAATGGATGAGGTGGTGGATAAAGTTGTAACTGGAATTGAAACAATTGGTAATGAAAAAGGTAAGGAGATTGGGATTGTGGTTGCAACACTCAGGATAGGTGCCCTCGTATCAGATACGTTAACAACCGTATCAGAAATAGGTACCTCCTCAGAAACTAATTTGGTAGTGACTATTTCGAGTGGTTTGGTGATTGGTAAGGTGGTAGAGATTTGCGAAGTATGGATGATAGGTAATGAAACATTTACCGTAGATGTTACTGGTGGAGTTTCTGGTACTATTTCTTCATCAGATGATTCATTGCGAATCACCATCTTCCTTCTTTAGACAAGAGTACGTTGCATGTTCTTGGCAACATCTTCAGCTCTTTGTCGTTTCTTCCTTGGAGAAACCGGAGCTGGAATACTGCGAATAGTAACGCCTTTACTACTCACCTCAACCTTGCGATTTTTTTTTCAATACCCCAGACTTAGAAGGTATCGTTTCTTTCTTTGATTTCGATGAAGTTTCTTCAATCTGAATATCTTCATCTTGAACTTGTTGTGAAGATGAACCCTTCGCATCCTTCTTGATGAGCTTCTTCTTCTTTGACGAAGCAGCAACATCCAATAATACTCCAGTCTGCTCTGATTGATCAATTGTTCGCAAATATCTCACCAAAACTTTGTGAGTTTGAGATACTTTACGAAGCATCGCATCTGGAATGCGAGCCACATGAGTAAAGATTGCTTCATCATATTCTACTGCCTTTGGAAACTGATACAAAGAAAATTCTGTAACTTCAACATCCTCCATTACTGGAATTGCTTCTTTTTCATAGACCTTCTCCAGTATCAAGCTCCAATATCTTGCACACGAGATCCCCTTTTCCGAATTTGTGTTTTCAAGACTTTTAACAAATTCCTTCCATAATTGGGTTGCATAATCAACGTTTATATCATAATATATGCCCATAACCATGGCATATACTTCCATTCGTCCTCTATCCAGTCCAACTGATCTTCCTATAAGACATCTGAGAAAAATTCCAAATAAGAAATTCCATATGCACGGCAACCCAGACTTTCGAAAGTCACTGATCTTCTCAAGTTCTGGTTGATGACCCATCTCGTTGAACATGTGAATGATTTGAGAGTTTACAGGTTTGAAAAATGGAGGGTTGTTTGGAATCTGCAAGAATTCAACAAACATCTTCTTGGACAGTTTGACACGTTTGTTGTTGATTAAGTTGAATGTTATCACATCCGCTGTATGATTGTATGATGCCGTTGAAGCTGCCAAGGATAACCATGTCATCGGAACGGAGAAGGAACTAAACATGGCAGTTGACAGAGGTGATCGTTTCAGGGCAACGATAAGCATCTTCAAACCTTTAGGATAAGAAGATACATTTGGATCAAATTGATAGTTTGTGCTTTGGATTTTCATCAGGGATTGAGAAAGAACTTCATCAGTGTTGGATTGAGTGGCTTCCATTTTTAGGGTTTGAAAAATATGAAGTTTGATTAAGATTGAAGCTTTGGAGGTTTGTAAGAGTTCTGTTTGCGTAACCGTACATAGTGTTCTTGATCCCCCTTTTATAGGTTACTCAAATTGATTTGAAATTAAAGCGGGATGCATTTAATGCTATCCGATGTGGCACCTTGAAAATCGGATCATGACTGCAAAAGATAACCATGCTTCAAAAAGTAACTGTCACATCTCCTTGAAAACCGGATAGAATACCAACCATCTTGAGTACACAGCCTGTCAAGTTTCCCGTTATAGAATCTGAACCGTTAAAACCCTTCGCATGGAGTCAAGGCTCTTTCACTTTTGGGATATAAAATGAAGTGATATGCCAGATTTGCGAAATCATCAGTCTGAGTTGGTTTTACTCAGAACCTCAAGGATTTCGTGTGTGCATTGTGTCAACAAAATAAGATGAGAAACAAAAAATTTGGAATGTTGTGATGTCAAAAATTTAATTTGACATGAATGCAGTAAAACCCCAGGCAAAGGTTGCTTCGTTAATCATCAAGAGAGATCATCAACAGCTTGTGTAGTTTCACGTGAATTACAATCGAATACTTGTAGAGAAGTATCGAAGGGCTTCTTTTAAAAGATATTTTGGATTGGTTTGAAATTTCATTACATATCAGCCTTAACATAAGGTGAGAAATTGTAAATGAAATTACTTGTTTGACCAGTGTAGTCAGTGACAAGTTGGCTTGTGAAAATATTTATCATGACTAGGATTTGTGAATGAAACTTACACAGAAATCATATTCAAAAGAAAATTTGTTCTGGATCTTGTTGGGTAACAAACATTGTTGGTTGTGAATATTTGATCAAGACCACACATGCGAATTGAATATGATTTGAAGTTTTGAAATTTTTGATACTGAAACAAAGGTTTCGTAAAAATCTGGAACAAAGTTCCCCGTCAATTCCTTAAGGCTTATGATTTTTGGGTTTCACTTCCATCACGGACTCATGATGTTAGATCATAAACACAGACTTGTGATTTGTCTAGGTTTTGATTGGTTTGATCAAAGACCTCAAAGACAAATCTCTTCAAAAATTTGGAGTGTAAGAATTGTTTGGTTTAAAAAGATTGGATAAGAATCGAAGTGTACCTCTGTTATAATGGACAAAACAGAAAACTCTTAACTCATTTGAGAAGACTAAGGTAACTCTGTTGACTTATGCGAATATAAGCCTTTTTGGGAAGAAATTTTCATGTGATAATTTCATTAAGGCTTTCTTTTCACACATAGAGTCTTGTTGAGGCTTTTGGTCTACATACAGCAGCATGCTTCTAGGGACATCCTAACTAGTTTTTAAAAGAAATTTAATACCTTCCCGTAGAAACACATAAGTATGACATCTTCGCATTTTAGCCCTGTACTAAATTCTCAGCACACAAAGGTTAAAGAATAAAGAAAACAAAAATATTTTTGTGATTTTTGAATTTTTCAAAATTAAAAACATAACAAAATAAAATCTTTTTGGATTTTTAATTTTTCAAAATTAAGAACATAACAAAATAAAATCTTTTTGGATTTTTAATTTTTCAAAATTAAGAACATAACAAAATAAAATCTTTTTGGATTTTTGATTTTTCAAAATTAAGAACATAAAAAAATAAAATCTTTTTGGATTTTTGATTTTTCAAAAGTTAAAAAAAATTCAAAATTAGTCGTAAACCTTACCTTAGTTGTTATGATCTCAGATGCGAAAAGATGTGGATGCGAAACCATGCAAAGCCTCTGAATGAACAGTAACCTCTGAACAAATTTGATTCATAACTGCTGAACCAGACTTTTAGGCATGAGTGTTTGAAATTGAATTTGCATTAATCATCCCCAAACCTGCTAAAATTCTAACAAATGATTTTTCATCAAGTGGTTTTGTAAAAATATCAGCAAGTTGTTCAGTTGTTTTAACAAAATGAATTTCAATATTCCCATCTTCCACATGATCTTTGATAAAATGATATCGAAGAGCAATGTGTTTTGTCTTTGAATGTTGTACTGGATTATGACAAATGCGAATTGCACTTTGCGAATCACAATACAAAGGAATCTTTTTCATGTTTATTGCATAGTCACGAAGTTGACTCTGAATCCAAATAATTTGCGAAGTGCAAGCAGCAGCAGCAATGTATTCTGCCTCAGCGGTTGATATAGCCACACAAGTTTGTTTCTTTGATTGCCAACTCACCAACTTCCCATCCAATAGTTGACATCCACCACTCGTACTTTTCCTATCCAAAGTACATCCTCCTAGATCAGAATCTGAAAAAGCTTGAATGAAAAACCCCGTTTTCATAGGATACCAAAGTCCTAAAGAAACAGTTCCCTTAAGATAGCGAAAAATATTTTTCACTGCAGTCAAATGAGGTTCTCTGGGATTAGCTTGATATCTAGCACAATTGCAAACCGAAAACATAATATCAGGTCTACCCGCAGTTAAGTACAATAAAGACCCTATCATGCTTCGATAAAGTGTTAAATCAACAGCAGGAGCATCTAACGAAAGAGTTAGTCTTGTTCCTACTGCCATTGGTACTCTGAGTTTCGTGCTATTAGACATTCCAAACTTTTCAAGCAAATTCTTCGTATATTTTTCTTGATTGATTAAGATTCCATCCCTGTTCTGTCTTATGTTTAAGCCAAGAAAATTATTAATTTTTCCCATCATGCTCATTTCAAACTGACTTTTCATTAGATTTTCAAATTCAATTGACAATGCTGGATCAGTTGAGCCAAAGATAATATCATCAACATAAATTTGAACAAGCATTAGATGACACCCAACTTTCTTGCGAAATAATGTGGGGTCAACTGATCCTTGTTTAAATTTAGATTGTTTCAAGAAATTTGTAAGTGTTGCGTACCAGACTCTTGGTGCTTGTTTTAATCCATATACAGCCTTATCTAGGATGTAAACATGATTAGGATGTTCATTGCTTATAAATCCTGGTGGTTGTTCAACATACATTGTTTCTTCTAGTTCTCCATTTAAGAATGCACATTTAACATCCATTTGATAAACATCAAAGTCTTTGTGAGCTGCATAGGCTAAAAATATGCGAACTGCTTCAAGTCTTGCAACAGGTGCAAATGTTTCTTCATAGTCTATCCCTTCTTGTTGCGAATAACCTTTAACCACTAGTCTAGCTTTATTTCGAATAATATTGCCATCTTTGTCGGTTTTGTTTTTAAAAATCCATTTTAATCCGACAATTGAAACATCAGAAGGTTTAGAAACTAATCTCTAAACCTTGTTTCGTTCAAATTCAGCTAGTTCAGATTGCATAGCAACAACCCAATCTGAGTGTTCCATAACATCCTTTACTGTCTTTGGCTCTATTTTCGAAATAAAAACATTAAACATACATAGTTCTTGGTTCGCATTCAGTACCTCATTTTTCGCACGAATTTGAGCTCTAGTCAACACACCATCTTGTGGATTACCAATTACCTGTTCTTTTGGATGATTTCTTGTCCATTTCTTAAGTGGTGGAAAATTAGGATCAAATTCTAATGGTGCATCTTCATACATATCTTTTTTTTCAGATCCTGCAACAGAAAAGTTATCATTTATTTCATGAAACTCATCATTTTCATCAAGATTAATTGTCTCTGTTTCATCATGCTCCCCCTCAACATGATCTTCATCTTGATGCTCCCCCTCAAAATGATGTTCCTGTTGATTCTGCGAATGCTCCCCCTCAACTTGATGTTCCATAAGTTCATTCTCCCTCTCGAGATTTGGCTGAGTATCTTCATGAATACTCGTATGTTCCTCCTCCATACGAATATCAGTCGTACTTTCACAAGATATCGATGTTGTATTTATTGGTAAATCATCAGTATGTTTTGAGGATTCTGATGTTTGATTATCAGGAGCATTATTTTCTGCGTCAATTGCCCTGTTAGGAATTCCGAAAATTAAGTCATAATCAAAATCATTGATTTCAGAATTATCAATTTGAGTATTTGAATCCACAAGTATTGATTTATTTTCAAATTTACTATCCGTTTGTTTAAGATAGTAATCATCAAATGTTAAATTGAAAGTTTCTTCAACTTTCTTGTTCTTTTATTAAGCACTCTGTATGCAACTGAATTCTGTGAATATCCTAAGAATATGCCTTCATCAGCTTTAGCTTGGAACTTGGACAAATTATCTTTGAGATTCATGATAAAGCACCTGCAACCAAAAACATGAAAGAATTTTACATTAGGTTTCCGATTATTGATTATTTCATATGGAGTAACATTGAATCTTCGATGAATGAATGATCGATTCTGAGTAAAACATGCAGTGGACACTGCTTCTGGCCAAAGATATTGAGGTAGATTCGCATATGTTAACATGGTCCTGGCTGCTTCGCATAGAGATCGATTTCTTCTTTCAACAACACCATTTTGTTGTGGAGTATATGGTGATGAGAAATTATGCGAAATGCCTTTGCTTGTGAGAAAAATATCAAGAGTTTGATTTTTAAACTCAGAACCATTATCACTTTTAATTTTTCGTACATTCTTCTTCAGACTAAGTTCAATCTTTTTGATAAAATCAATCATCGTCTGAGCAACTTCAGATTTCAACCTGAGAAAAAACACCCATGTGAATATAGAGAAATCATCTACAACAACTAAAATATACCGATTTTTATTGATTGTTGCAACAGTCGACGGTCCACATAAGTCAATGTGAAGAAGTTCCAATGGTTCTACAATTTTTGAATCTATCACAATCGAATGACCTTTTCGATATTGTTTTCCTTGTTTGCAAGCTGAACACAAAGAATCATTGTCAAATTTTAGTACTGGTAACCCTCGAACTAAATCTTAAGTGACAAGTTTATTAATATTTCGAAAGTTCAAATGTGACAATCTTCTATGCCAAAGCCAGCTGAGATCATTAGATGCTTTTGATAGTAAACACACAGCAGGTTTTCCCACAATTGGTTTGATGTCCAGTGTAAACATATCACCATATCTTTTGGATTTGAGAAGTATTTCATTTGACCTTGCATTTGAAATGATACTTCCTTCTTCATTAAATACAACTTGATTTCCAGTACCAACAACAAGTTGTGACACGCTTATCAAATTATGTTGAAGTCCTTCAACATAAGCAACTCTGTTCACAGTGAATTTTCCATTTGTGACTTTCCCATAGCCTTTCACTTGACACTTGTGATTATTTCCAAATTTGACTACTCCAGCATTTTCCAAGCTTCTATAATCTCGCAAGTTTTCCTTTCTTCCAGTCATATGACGAGAGCAACCACTATCAATATACCATTTCGTATCATATTGCTCGTCACACATCACCTGCATTTATTGAAAGAATTTAGGAACCCAAGACTTGTTGGGTCCATCATTAGTAGAATGAAACAAATTCTTGGAATTTAAAAACCATGTTTTCACTTTGTTTGTGACAGAATCCATTATATCAACATCATCAGATCTAGATATTGAGATATAGTCATTCAATAGTTTTGGATTTCCATTGATTGTAATCTTATCCTTCACAACATTCGCATTTTTGATAACTGGTTTCCATTTTTGAACCAGAACTTGCGAATTATGAGATGTTGAACTAGCAGTGGAAGAGTTATTTGCGAACTTATCAAATGCATTCTTGATTTGTTGCTCTGAAAACTTCCCACTTTGATATTTTCTTCCTTTCCCTTCAAACCAACGATTGATCGTACTTACATCAGATTTTCCTTTTGTATATGAAACTTTGGTCGGTTTTGAAACTAAAGGATTTGGAAAATTTGGTTGTTTTGGTGAAAATTTCACTTTTGCTTGAGTTGAATTTTTCAAACTTGATGAAGTATTCGTGAATTTTCCAACATTTTGAAACTTTTGATTATTTGCAAATTTTTGCGAATTCTCAAATTTTCGATTGTTGTCATATTCGCGAACATATGGAATTTTGTCAACAAAATTTATTGGTTTATGAAAACTTGAATCTGTTTGTTTATTTTTGCTTTGAAATTTTGATGATGTTGTTTTTGAAATTTGTTCTTTTTCAGCTCTTGGTTTGTCATTAGACACAACTTGCCTGAAAATTGCTTTTCTTGCTTTTCTTTTTGAAACATTATTTTCTGTTGAATAATTTCCAACCATCAATTTGAATTCATGAGAATTTAATTTCACTTCAGCCTTTGATTTTTCAACTTTTTCAAAAATTTTGTTTGGTTTTTCACCTTTAACCACCCATTTTTGTAATGATTTTTGTTTTTGAAACACATAAGAATTTTGAGTTAAATTGTTTTCTTCTGTGTTTTGATTTGCGAAAAAACCTTCTGTGGTTGACTTTTGATTATCTTATTCAATCATTTTGTTGAATCTAGGATGAACTTTCTCAGCATTTTCAGTAGTGACAAAAACTTGATTTGGAAAAATGGTTTTATCAGTACATACAAAATTTGGATATACCACTGTGTTGGTTTCCAAATAATGTGCGCCTTTGTCATTTAAAATTTTGTCAAATTCTTTTGTATTCTCAAACACTTGATCAACCACAACTCGTTGAGATGTATCATTTGAATCTTTCTTTTCTTCTTTGTTCTCATCCGTATCATCAGATTTCCAGCTTTCAACTTCCACATTATCAAACTTACAATGTTGCGAAGTTGAAGGTTTATCAATTTCATCCTCTAGTATTGAATCAACTATTATTTCTTTACCTTTGATCTTAGATGTGATATTAATGATTGACAATTGAGAACAATCAACCTCTTCTTCCTCTTCTATCTCACTGATTTCACTCACATTATCTGAATTTTCATCAATATCAGCATAATTGAATTGTGAGGCAAGAGTTGAATTTTCTGTTTTCTTTAAGATTTTCACTTGTTCACTCTTTGTCAAACTTTCATTGACAATGTTAACCAACTCATTAGCATTCAGAAATTCATCAATTTTGACAATACCGTATGGATATCTTGTTGGTTTAATGTCTAAGTCCATAACTATAATTGGTAAGACTTGACCCGACCCGGCATGGTCCATTTGGGTTGCATACCATCATGCACTTGAATGAGAGAAATAAGACACTTATGGTTATTAATATATTATAAGTTCTAGTATATTAATAATAAGAATAATAAGATTATTTAATTAGTATTGATCAAGAATTAATCTAGGATTAATTAAGGGATCAAAAGAAGACTAATTAAATATATGGGTTGATTGTGTAAATCATCCATACTTGTATAGTGGGCTAATGCTCCATGGATAATCAAGTTGGGCTAAACCCATAGGATGGTCCATGGATGCTCCATGGTGTATTTGTACCCATGGATCATGGAAATGAAAGGCCATGTCAATTAGGGTTTACATGGTGTAACCCTAACTATATAAGCATCTTATTCTTGACCAAAATCGGCCACTAGTGTGTGTGAAGAAAGGGCTAGCCGATTTTGAAGAGTGTAGAATTCTCTCAAGTCATTCCAAGTGTTTTGATGATTGTGATTCCATTTGAGGTGTCACACTTGGGGCACTAGGCACTCAAGCTTCATGAAGACTTTCTACACCAAAGAGGTATGTATTCTATCTTGCTATAGTCATTGTTTTGTATGCTAGATTAGGATAATACCTTGGATGTTCTTATTTGCATGTATAATAGAGAAAACATAGATCCAAGGTATTTAGGGTTGCATGTACACTTAGGAGTGTTAGAATGCTCAAAACCCAACAGTGGTATCAGAGCCTAGGCTTGCTTTCTCTTATACTTGTAATTAAAAGTTGAAAAAAGTCGAAAACTTGCTGTCTGACGAATGGACTCGACGAGTCCATGGGGGGGACTCGGCGAGTTCATGTGTATCTTCAACCTACTCGGCGAGTAGGTTCATGCAACTCGGCGAGTAGGGTCGACAGAGTGCAGATTTTCGACTTTAGTTGCTGGAAATGGATTGGAAACATTACCCTAAACTATTTTGGTACTTGAAAACTTGTTTTAGCTGGTGTAATGTTTTTGCTAATTCATTTACAACAACTAGTTATCAAAATTACAAAGTTTAATGTGATTTTGATTCTTGAAAGTGTTCATATTCATGTTCTTGTTCTTATGAAGTTTAGATGATCATAGGAATTATTTGTAACCTATATGGTAGTTTAATTCTTGATCATAATGTGTTTTAATGGAGTCCATAACTTGTCCTCAAGTTATGGAAAACCAAAAGTCTCTTGGATTAAAAAAACCATTAAAAGAACATAAGAGTTAGAAAAATGAAAAGTCCTCATTTTATTACTCTATTAAACTCATAAGTTACAAGAAATGAAAAGTTTTGAATAGTTTCAAAACTTGCCCTCAAGTTTTGGAATTTGTAAAGTTTTCACTTATGAATACTTTAATTCCAAGTTAGCCCTTAGAATTTTAAAAGTTAAAATTCAACCCTTATACTTTATAATATTATAAGTTAATAATATATATATATATATATGTATAAGAGTAAAGTCAGTCTTACCGATAGTACGCCTCATTCACGAAGCCGGTCTATAAGGTGGGTATAAGGTTGTTGCCTATAAAATGGCAACTTAATGGGTGTCCACTCTCACCCACCGCTTGCTTGACCGGTGGAGGGTCGTTAGCCGAACGGGTTTGACAGGACTATAATTCTCCCTTCATGAAATTACACTTTGCACTTTGTTTAAGTCGGTTAGTGGAGCGTGTGTGGTTAACCGGCACACTAACTTGGACTTAACAAGGTAGGTAAAGGGTGACTTAATATTTATCATAGTATCGATGGAGCGTGTGTGGTTAACCGACACATCGATTGAGGGGTAATTTATTAAGGGTACCAAGTGATTTGCATGGTTACTTCACACCTTGTTTTGTGATCCTCGGCATCCCAGTCACAAAACCTGAAGGGCACACTCGAGATTGAAACATGCCTTTGAACAGTTCAATGAATCTCAAAGATCTAGGAGTTTCAAAACCAATTAAAACCTAATAATACATTTCGTTTATCTTGGTGGAAATTGGTGAATCGTCATTCACCTACCTTCAAATATTTTATAGCTTGGATTACGGCATACCTCTTCTAAGTTATAAAATAGTTTGTTGGGTCCTAGCCTTAATATTTCATATTGGGTGTCATATTAAGGACTTAAGATCAACTATCTTGAATATCTCCCAAAAGATGTCTGGTTTAGACATTTCTGATCTTCCCAAATCTCTTGAAACAAGGTTTCCTAAATGAAGATGATGTCCTTTGGAAATCATACTTCTTTCACCTCCTCCAATTATTCTCCCCAACCCACAAGTTCTTGAAAAGTTTAAGGTCACTCAAGCCCTATTGGCAAGGCAAGGTCTAGGTGTGAGCACATCTTGGAGATGTAGTCACATATTGACAAGCCGGGAGAGTTGGGTGTCAAAGTCTTGAGAAAGTTGGTGGTTCAATCACTTTCTAAGTCACATAGTGAGTTCCTTTGGGACACCTATGAAATAGACTATGACAAGACCCTTAATGATCTTATCTAAGATCAACTTTCTTAAAACTTGATGGACATTGACAATAGTGACACAGGAAATCTCGGAAAGCATTCTCTTCCCAATGGAAAGGGATCGGCCATAGTCAACTCGGTTGACCAAATGGTAAAGAGAAAAAGCTAGGTCTGTGATATTCTCGTGTACCATTATCAAAGGATCCAGATGTTTATATTGCCAAAGGAAGGGGGCATTGGTTGCGAAGCTGCCAAATTTACCTAAGGATGTTAAAGTCAATAAGTTTGACTTTACTTCAGGTAAAGTCCACTATCTAACTCTGTTAAGTTTCTATTCTGAGATTCTTGATACATGATGTGACTGGGTCACATGGTCATGTTTTAAGAATCAAAGAAAAGTGAAGAAACTTAAAGAAAGAATATGCTGAATCTGATGGCGTAGATGGATTTCTATCGCACAGTTTGAAGATCGGATTCTTGAGCTACTTCTTAGGAGTTATGATATATTGCTAAGGAATAGATAACAACAAGTTTTCATATGGATTGCAAGGATAAGTTTTTCGCAAAGTTTTTAAAATAAAATAAAAATTTTTGATTTTATTTATTTTAAAATATCCTTACAATGGCATTTGAGGAAAAATTGTTGCTTATATGATTCCATTAAGAGCAAGAGTGGAAATATAAAATTGATTCTTTCATTTGTGGTAATGTCTAAATTTACCAAATAAGGAAAGATTCCCATCACCCAAGTTTCAATTGGACCGAAACTTGGAATCATGCAAGTTGTATAGCATGATGAATGAGAACTTTCAAGTATTGGAAAATTAAGACTAATTACTCGGTCACATGGATGTGTGAGTCAAGTAATGGACTAAGGGATCGAGTACATAGTCTTGTGCACTGATTTAGTCCACCACAAAAGTTTGATAAGACTATTCGTCATAGTTTACTAAAGCTCAGTAAATATGATTATACTTACAAGCTTAAGTGTAACTCTGAGACATTGGAAAAGGTTCCAATGTATGGCAGAGCGAATAAGAAGAATCAAAATGGCAGAAGGATAAAAGTTTCTCAAATCTGAAAAGATGGGAGAGTACTTTAGTATCAGTTTTTGTGATCATCTTAATGATTAAGAATCCATAGCCCAATCAGTTCTCTAAGGAAATCTTAGTGCATTCTTATGACTAAGAAGAGGAACTTGAATTGTTGAAGTGGTTAAATCAAGAAGATGAGTCATACTTCGTTCCAATACAAGTCTTAGAGTCATACTCCAAGATTGTAACTTGAGTGACATGTCTCAAAAGAAGGTTAAAACACTTGTCAAATGTAAGAGTAAAAGTTTTCTACTCTTGTACATTTGAAATTGGTAAGTTGTGATGTTTTGGATAAAACAAAGACCAACTTAGGCCAATTGTGTGAAGTGTTTGTCTTGATTAGAACCCACACTATCACTTGGATATTTGACAAGGGAGTCTTATAGGTCAAGAGGATAGTGGGAGTCTTAAAGGTCTTGAAAGTCTCAAGAACTAATCAAGAATAAAACCTGAAGTTCTTCACTAGCACACGATTTGAGGTTTACAATCTATCGTGTCGACATATTCTGTGCCCATTCCAGTTAAAGTTGGCTTTGCATATGAGTTCTTAGAGTTCTCAATTTGTTGCACAATAACTTGGAAGCAATGGCAGACCCTTGAGCTGCTAGGTGGCAAGAGATTAGATTGAGTTCAATCCATATGAGTTTGGATTTGTCATTATCCTTGTCTTGTGACTATGATTTTGACAATTCACATGGATAAGAACACATACACCAGTAAATCTAAGTGTCATAAGGTTTCTCTCCGATTCATGAAAATGATGGTGAGGAAACACTTTCACTAAGTAGATTTTAGCTAGATAGCAATTGTGATATTTGCATTCTCAAAGTCGTTAGTGGAGCGCGTGTGGTTAACCGGCACACTAATATGGACTTGTGAGAAGTGGCAAAACGGTCTAAACATTATGATTACGGCATCCCTCTTCATAATTGTTTAGATACACAAGTGTGCTATCTAAGGGAAGGTGTATGATTTTGATAAAGTCTTATCAAAACAATCTAGTATCAGAAATCTGAACTTTGGTAAGAAAGTAAGCTGATTTCTGGGTACATGTCAAAGCTAGTGGGAGCATAAGTGTTATGCTAATAATCATCATGTTAGTGGGAGCATGATAATTATGATAAGTATTGCAAGTTAGCAATGTTAATTATAGAAAACAAAAGGTTTCAATTGGGAAAGAGTTGTTTTGCTATAATTAAGGGAGAGGAAATTATACTTCATCTCAAATCTATAAGCTTAGATCGTGAGGTTTTAATCATTTAGTAAAGGATATATATATATGAATTTCATGTTGGAATGGCTCAACATAAGGAAATTCTGTATATGGGTCCATTATTTGCGTTCTAAAATTCGATTATGATTACGGCATCCCTTTTCATAATCTGAATTATGAGAACTTGGCAAATAAAAAAATGGAAATGTTATAGCAAAAGACTGGTTTAGTCTTTATGTGAGACATCATGAATCGTGTCCCATATGCTTCGGATATAGGATCGATTACATGTGCTATAATCATCCGTTCTAAAATTTTCCAAATGCCTGGGGCATTAAGAAGGGAAAAGGTTTAGAACTGGATATGACTAAAAGGATTAAACAATTGTCGAGAACAATCTGAGGTTTACCAAAGATTGGTTGCTCAAGGACAGTTGGAAGTATAGTGATAATTCTGGAAGGACCATATTGACATAGTCTGTAAGGAGGCAACTCTTGGTCAGAAGTGATAGTCAAAATGGAATCTGGAAATGTTTCAAAGTTAGATTTTTCAATCTGTGTAAGATTAAGGAAACTTAATGCAAGAAGGATGTTTCCAAGGAGTTGATCTCCTTTGGAATTCTCTGTAATGATTGTTGCCAAGTCTTTGTGAGTTTGTGCATAATCGTTACAAGAGGATCAATGCATATAAGTTTAGAATCTAACAGATTACAGTAAATGGCATGAATTTGGAATTCTTGCATTTGCAGTAAGGGTTTGGGAGTGTGAAAAGAGAATCATTGAAGTAATGTTCAATTGATCTAGTTCACAAAGTAAAGATCATAGACAAACATAGTATGCATACTTGGTGTATGGCATGACTAGTGTTTAGAAAACATAGTGTACATGCTTGGAGCATGGGACAACTATTAAATTCAAGATTAAAGTTGATAGCTGAAACAGTATACAATGAATAATGTGTAATCATATGGTGATAAATAAAAGGTGTTTTATTTATATTCATAAGTTCTGAGACCATATTGGATTCGATTATTATTGTGTTTCACTTTGCATGTTTTGACTTCCCGAATAAACTAGGTTATTCTTCCGGAATGACTAAGTTATTCAAACCATCCACAGTCGGTCATATTTTGGAAGTAGATATGAATTAAGACTGTCATGATGGGTTGTAGAGGTCTAAGGTGTTGGACAAGGCTACAACAATCATGAGTGCTCATAAGTTCTGAGTATTGGATTCAACCCGCGCTCATTGGAATCACTTC
This sequence comes from Lactuca sativa, assembly GCF_002870075.4. Classification (NCBI taxonomy): domain Eukaryota; kingdom Viridiplantae; phylum Streptophyta; class Magnoliopsida; order Asterales; family Asteraceae; genus Lactuca; species Lactuca sativa. The sequence continues at coordinate 36,081,992 of NC_056625.2, read as the reverse complement.
ATGGATTTTATCACGAGTGATCATGAGACGATAATATCTTATATTCTTCAAACCTAGAGATATGAGTTGTTACTATGAGTTGATAGTACATTGATTGCACGAAACCGCATTTGGTAACTCTGTGCTATAAAACGTGCTCTTGTGTATGATTCAACAAGTAGTAGAACAAGCCATATGAGTCGAAGTTTATCCGTTCCTTTTACCTTCGGGATAAAAGCGATATCTGTGGGCCCCTCGATGATTTGATGATGACAAATGGAAGTGCTCGGCCGGGCCAGGACTGATTTGATTTGTTCAATTAGTCAGTCGTCATAAATCGGAAATCGGGAAACAACAAATAGACAGAGAGAATGATTATAATCCATGTCTCAGTCCATATGATATCTAGAATGGAGGAATATATGATCCCTTATCTAATGGACAAGTCACTGACAAAGGTCAGAGTTCATCTACAAGGTCAGAGTTCGACAGAAGCTTTTGAGAGCTACGATTGCCAGTTGGTTCCTGAAGTCATACGCAATAATAGTTTTAGACTTATCCAAGTGGGAGACTGTTGGATTAATGTCTAAGTCCATAACTATAATTGGTAAGACTTGACCCGACCCGGCATGGTCCATTTGGGTTGCATACCATCATGCACTTGAATGAGAGAAATAAGACACTTATGGTTATTAATATATTATAAGTTCTAGTATATTAATAATAAGAATAATAAGATTATTTAATTAGTATTGATCAAGAATTAATCTAGGATTAATTAAGTGATCAAAAGAAGACTAATTAAATATATGGGTTGATTGTGTAAATCATCCATACTTGTATAGTGGGCTAATGCTCCATGGATAATCAAGTTGGGCTAAACCCATAGGATGGTCCATGGATGCTCCATGGTGTATTTGTACCCATGGATCATGGAAATGAAAGGCCATGTCAATTAGGGTTTACATGGTGTAACCCTAACTATATAAGCATCTTATTCTTGACCAAAATCGGCCACTAGTGTGTGTGAAGAAAGGGCTAGCCGATTTTGAAGAGTGTAGAATTCTCTCAAGTCATTCCAAGTGTTTTGATGATTGTGATTCCATTTGAGGTGTCACACTTGGGGCACTAGGCACTCAAGCTTCATGAAGACTTTCTACACCAAAGAGGTATGTATTCTATCTTGCTATAGTCATTGTTTTGTATGCTAGATTAGGATAATACCTTGGATGTTCTTATTTGCATGTATAATAGAGAAAACATAGATCCAAGGTATTTAGGGTTGCATGTACACTTAGGAGTGTTAGAATGCTCAAAACCCAACATATCTATCATCATGTATTTTGTCAAATTGAGCAATTGTACTTTCGCAATCATAAGAAACAACATCAACTTTTTCACGTTCATACTCAAGAAAAGGTAAAAGTTTCCTATGTTTTTCTTTGCTAATGTCAGAAGAATGATGTAAAGCAGTTAATTTTCCATACAATCGTTTAGCAGAATTACAATATATGTTCCTTTGTGCTAGCAACAACCTAACATCATTTGTAAGATTATTCCTATCACAATCTATATTTTTGATATGCATTTCAAGTTTTTCTACTCTGCTCCTCTTTATTTCTAATTCTCTCCGTGTCTCACCTAGTTGCAAATTTAATTTTTGAGCTTCAGTACTAGCAGACACAATAACAGAATCAAAATACGCCACAATATCATCAAATGAAACAATTTCAGCATCATAAGCAGACAAAGGAATATTAAAAGATTCAAGTATTGCACGTACCTTGGTTGTCATGGGTGATTTGTCCGTCGATTTGGATACGAAGCACCTCCCTGAAATTTCTTCTTCGCAATCTTCAAAACTTGCGAACATTGCTCCATGTGTGGAATGCCTCATTTCCTCGTCATCAGATCCTGAAGACCAGATCTGATACGTACCATTCTCTTCATCAACAGATTCACCCTTAACAACCAAAGACACTACTTTGGTCTTAGCACGTATCTCTTCAATCTTTTCAGAGTAGTATGCTTCATCTTTAACTTTTTTCCTTCTTCACTCCTTTCTTTCGCAACATGCAATCGGCTGCAAAATGATTCGCACCGTTGCAGTAGTGACAGTAAATTCCTGAATCACCTTTCAACTTCTTCTCTTCTTTCGCATCTTTTTGTTTCTCATCAGCTTTCTCCAATTTCTTCCTCTCCTCCCCTCCAATTCTTATGACTGCATTCTTCACATCACTAGCCTTTCCTTTTGGATTAAAAGGCTTTTTGAAAAACTTCTTAACTCTGTTGTTTGAATAGAATGCCACAGCTTCATCATCAGAGTTCATCAAAAATCCTTCTTCATTTGAACCATCTTTTTCATTAACATCAGTTTCTGATACCTTTGAAACAAGAGCCAAAGGAACTCCAATACTCTGTTTTGATTCTTCATACATTTCTGAAACCTCACATTCATGTGTTTTCAGTTGATTGTAGAGATCATTCAATTTAGTTGTATCAAAACTCTATTTATTCTTAATCATCATGCTCACACTTCTCCATTCCTTGCGAAGACCCATAATTAAAGTTAAATTGAACTCCATAAGAGACCTAGTGATTCCATACCTATTGCAGCGAAACATAAGCTCATTCAGACGATCATAGTAATTTTCAAGAGTTTCTGCATCCTTTTGTTTGAATTCCTTCAGTTCAACTAGACATTGCTTCACAGAGTTGATCTTCGTCTTTTCACTACCTTGATACTTCTCTTTCAGAGTGTTCCAGATCTCCTTGGCTGATTTACAACTACGGATGTAATTGTAAACCACAGGAGGTAGAGCACCTCTTAGTTCCCTCATGCACCTCTTTTCATTATTCTTCAATCGTTTTTCTTGATCAACAACTTCAGTAGATGTTGTAGAAGAACCAATTGGTTGAACATTAACAGGAGCTTGCACTGTTCCATCGATACAATTCCAAAGTTCTTCATCAATTCCATTTAAGTAATCTTCCATTCTATCAGCCCACTGATCATAGTATTCTGGAATTAACATCGGAATTTTGGTTGAGGAACCAAGCAAGTGAGAGAAGGAAGTCATTGTATTCATGTTGAAGTTCGCCATTGATGAACATAGAAATTTTCAGAAAGCTTGAAAAACTTGATGAAATAGAGAATTTGATCAAATGAATTGATCACAAATCACTAATCGATTACTCGACTTAACAATTCAAAGACAGAATCAATTCAAATCTGAAGATTAAATGTGATTTTCAAAACCAAAATGCGCGGAAAATTTTGAGTAAAGTTGCAACTCAAAAAGCAAATGATTCTAACACGAAAATCAGATCGAAGCAGTTTGAATCCTGCTCTGATACCAATTGATGAGAATTGTTATCGAGATTTTAGAAATCAAAGTTTGATTTGAGTAATTGAAGATTTAGAACACGAAGAGTAAATATTAATCAGATCTCATATTGATGAAGACTGATTACAACATAAGCAGAAAAGAGATATCAGTTACGAAAGTCTCCTTCTACTTCTAACCTCAATCCCTATTTATAGGGAACATGAGTGTACAAAAAATATACTAAGTCTAGACATTTTCACTTCGCATAAAAATTACTTAGTAAAATAACAATAAAATGCGAAACTATACAAAACACTATATTCGACTTTTACAATTTTACATCTACAAAATGAAAAATGGACTTTAATTGGTACGCTGGGCGTACCTAATTACGTTGGGTGTAATTGTTGGGGTTTGAGAATTCTAACACTCCTAAGTGTACATGCAACCCTAAATACCTTGGATCTATGTTTTCTCTAATATACATGCAAATATGAACTTTCCAAGGTATTACCCTATCTAGCATACAATACTTGATACTTGGGTAATCAAATGGATAAAATACATACCTTTGTTTGATGTAGCTTGTCTTCAGGAAGCTTGAGTACCTAGTGCCCCAAGTGTGACACCTCAAATGGTTCACACAACACCAAATGCACATGGAATGACTTGAGAGAAAAAGAAACACTTCTTGAAATCGTCTAGCCCTCATATTCACACATTAGTGCACGATTTCTTGAGCCATGAGATTCTTTTATATGGTGGCTATTAGGGTTACACCATGTAACTCATAACTTTACTCATTCCTTATGCTCCATGGATTTTAACCTCCATGGAGTATCCATGGGTCACCCCATGGACTTAGTCCAACATAAGGAATCTTAGATCACAAGCCCACATATATAAGAATGAGTGATTTACACAATCAACCCATATATTTAATTAGTCACCTTTTGATCACTTAATTAATTCCAAATTAATTCTTGATCAATACTAATTAAATAACCTTATTAATACATTAGAACTTATAATATATTAACAAACCTTAAGTGTTATTTCTCTCATTATAGTCTATCCAAATGCATGATGCCATGTAACTCAAATGGACCATGCCGGGTCGGGTCAAGTCTTACCAATTATAGTTATGGAATTAGACATTAATCCAATAGTCTCCCACTTAGATAAGTCTAAAAATATTATTGCGTATGACTTCAGGAACCGATCAGCAATCGTAGCTCTCAAAAGCTTCTGTTGAACTCTGACCTTGTCGATGAACTCTAAACTTTGTCAATGACTTGTCCATTAGACAAGGGATCATATATTCCTCCATTCTAGATATCATATGGACTGAGACATGGATTATAAATCATTCTCTCTGTCCATTTGTTGTTTCCTAATTTCCGATTCATGACGACTGACTGATTGAACAAATCAAATCAGTCCTGGCTTGGCCAAGCACTCACATGTATCATCATTAAATCATCGAGGGGGCCACAAATATCGCTTTTATCCCGAAGGTAAAAGGAATGGATAAACTTCGACTCATACGACTTGTTCTACTAGTTGTTGAATCATACACAAAGGCATGTTTTATAACATCGAGTTACCGAATGCGTTTTTGTGCAATCAATGTACAACCAACTCATAGTAACAACTCATATCTCTAGGTTTGAAGAATATAAGATATTATCGTCTCATGATCACTCGTGATAAAATCCATGAAGTGATTCCAATGAGTGTGGGTTGAATCCAATACTCAGAAGTTATGAGCACTCATGAGTGTTGTAGCACAACTTTGTCCAACAACTTGGACTTCTACAAGCCAACCCATGACAGTCTTGATTCATATCTACTTCCAACATATGACCGACTGTGGATGGTTTGAATAACTTAGTCATTCCGGAAGAATAACCTAGTTTATTCTGGAAGTCAAAACATGCAAAATGAAACACAAGAATAATTGAATCTAATATGGTATCAAAACCTATGAACATAAATAAAACACCTTTTATTTATCACCATATGATTACACATTATTCATTGCATACTGTTTCAGCTATCAACTTTTTCTTGAATTAAAACAATAGTTGTCCCATGCTCCGAGCAAGTACACTATGTTTTTCTAAACAATAGCTTTGCCATACACCAAGTATGCACTCTATGTTTGTCTATGATCCTTACTTTGTGAAAAAAACCAACTGACCAAACTTTGAATGATACTAATTTCATACTCCCAAATTCTTATGGCAAATGCAGGAATTCCAAATTCATTCCAGTTTACCGAAATCTGTTAGATTCTCAACTTATATGCAATGATTCTCTTGTAATGATTATGCACAAAGTCACAAATACTTGACAACAAACATTACAGAGCATTCCAAAGGAGATCAACTCCTTGGAAACATCCTTCTTGCATTAAGTTTCCTAATCTTACACAGATTTATTGAACAACTTCCACCAATGAGATCATTTCCACATTCCCTTTTTGACTATCACTTCTGAACAAGAGTTGCCTCTTTTCAGAATATGTCAATATGGTCCTTCCAACTATTAACACTATACTTCCAACTGTCCCTGAGCAACCAATCTTTGGTAAACCTTAGATTGTCCTCGACAAATGCTTAATCGTTTTAGTCATATCCAGTTCTAGACCTTTTCCCTTCTTAATGCCCCATGCATTTGGAAAATTTTAGAAAGGATGAATATAGCACATGTAATCGATCCTATATCCGAAGCATATGCGACACGATTCATGATGTCTCACATAAAGACTAAACCAATCTTTTGCTATAATATTTTCATTTCTATTTGCCAAGTTCTCATAATTCAGATTATGAAAAGGGATGTCGTAATCATAATCGAATTTTAGAACGCAAATAATGAACCCATATATAGAATTTCCTTATGTTGAGCCATTCCAACATGAAATTAATATATACATCCTTGACTAAATTTGATTAAAATCTCAATCTAAGCTTTTAGAATTGAAATGAAATATAATTTCCTCTCCCTTAATTATAGCAAAGCAACTTTTTCAACCCCTGCAGCCTCACGAATTGAAACTTTTGTTTTTCTTTAATTAACATTGCTAACTTGCAGTACTTATCATAGTTATCATGCTCCCACTAAAATGATGATTATTAGCATAAAACTTATGCTCCCACTAGCTTTGACATGTACTCAGAAATCAGTTGGACTTCTAGAAATCAATACTTTATTGACTTTCTTACCAAAGTTCAGATTTCTGATACTAGATTGCTTTGATAAGACTTTATCAAAATCATACACCTTTCATTAGATAGCTCATAGGTGTGTCTAAACAATTTAAGAACTATGAAAAGGGATGTCGTAATGATAGTCTCAATTGTTTAGACCTTTTCCACTTCTCACAAGTCCAGGTTAGTGTGTCAGTTAACCACACACGCTCCACTAACGACTTTGAGAATGCAAATATCACAATTGCTATCTAGTTAAAATCTACTTAGTGAAAGTGTTTCCTCACCATCATTTTCATGAATCAGAGAGAAACCTTGTGACACTTAGATATAATGGTGTATGTGTTCTTATCCATGTGAATTGTCAAAACCATAGTCACAAGACAAGGATAATGACAAATCCAAACTCATATGGACTGAACTCAATCTTAATTTCTTGCCATCTGGCAGCTCAAGGGCCTGCAATTGCTTCCAAGTTGTTATGCAACCAATTGAGAACTCTAAGAACTCATATGCAAAACCAACTTTAACTGGAATGAGCATAGAATATGTCAAGACGATAGGTTATAAGCCTCAAGTTGTGTGCTAGTGATAAACTTACATGTTTTTATTCTTGATTATCCTTTCAGGATCTTTAAGACTCCCACTATCCTCTTGACACATAAGACTCACTTGACAAATATTCAAGAGATAGTTTGGATTCTTTATCAAGACAAACACTTTACACAATTGGCCTTAGTTGGTCTTTGTTTTATCTGAAACATCACAACTTACCAATTTCAAATGTACAAGAGTAGGAAACTTTTACTCTTACATTTGACAAGTGTTTTTAAACCTTCTTTAAGACATGTCACTCAAGTTACAATCTTGGAGTACGACTCTAAGAATTGTTTTGGAATGAAATATGACTAATCTTCTTGATTTAACCACTTCAACAATTCATAGCTCCTCTTCTTAGCTATCAGAATGCACTTAGAGGATGAATTGCGATAAGGTCTCGTTAAGATGATCATATGACATGATACTAAAGTACTCTCCCATCTTTTCAGATTTGGGAAACTTTTATCCTTCTGCCTACTTTGATTCTTCTTATTCGCTCTGCCATACATTGGAACCTTTTCCAATGTCTCAGAATTACACTTAAGCTTGTAAGTATAAACATTTTTACTGAGCTTTAGTAAATTTCGACAAATAGTCTTATCGATCTTTTGTGGTGGACTTGACTCGTGCACAAGAATGTGTACTCGATCCCTTAGTCCTTCACTTGACTCACATATACATGTGAACAAGGAACTAGTCTTAATTTTCCAAAGATAAAAAATTCTCATTCATCATGTATACAACTTGCATGATTCCAAGTTTCGTTCCAACTGAAACTTGGGTGATGAGGATCTTTCCTTATTTGGTAAATTTATACATTACCACAAATGAAAGAATCAATTTCATATTTCCATTCTTGCTATTAATGGAATCATATAAGCAACAAATATTTTTCCACAACTGCCATTGTAAGGATATTTTTAAAATAAATAAAGTCAAATTTTTTCCTTTTATTTTAAAAACTTTGCGGAAAAACTATCCTTACAGTGCAAAAGCACATGAAAACTTTGTTCTTATCCATTCCTAAGCAATATCTCATAACTCCTAAGAAATAACTCAAGAATCCGATCTTCAAACTATGCGATAGAAATCCATCTACGCAACCAGATTCAACATATTCTTTCTTTAAGTTTCTTCACTTTTCTTTGATTCTTAAAACATCAAAATGTGACCCAGTCACATCATGTATCAAGAATCTCAGAATAGAAACTTAGCAAAGTTAGATAGTGGACTTTACCTGAAGTAGAGTCAAACTTATTGACTTTAACATCCTTAGGTAAAATTTGATAGCTTCGCAACTAATGCCCCTTCTTTTGGCAATGTAAACATATGGACCCTTTGGTAATGGTATGCAGGACTATCACAAACTTAGGTTTTCTCTTTACCATTTGGTCAACCGAGTTGACTATGGCCAATCCCTTTCCATTGGGAAGAGAGAGCTTTACTGGATATCTAGTGTCTTCATTGTCAATGTCCATAAAGTTTTAGGAAGTTGATCTTAGCAAATAGATAAGATCATTAGGGGTCTTTTCATAGTCTGTTTCATAGGAGTCCCAAAGGAACTCACTATGTAACTTAGAAAGTGATTGAACCACCAACTTTCTCAAGACTTTGACACCCAACTCTCCCGGCTTGTCAATATGTGACTTCATCTCCAAGATGTGATCACACCTAGACCTTGCCTTGCCAATAGGGCTTGAGTGACCTTGAACTTTGTGGGTTAGGGAGAATAATTGGAGGAGGTGGAGGAAGTGAAGTTCCAAGAGATTTGGGAGGATTATAGATGTCTGAACTAGACATATTTTGTGAGGTATTAAGGCTAGGACCCTACAAACTATTTTATAACTCGGAAGATGGATGCCGTAATCCAAGCTATAAAATATTTGAAGGTAGGTGAATGTCGATTCACCAATTTCCACCAAGATAAACGAGATGTATTATTAGGTTTTAATTGGTTTTGAAACTCCTAGATTCTTTTTGAGATTCATTGAACTGTTCAATGACATGTTTCAATTTCGAGTGTGCCCTTCAGGTTTTGTGACTGGGATGTCGAGGATCACAAAACAAGGTGTGAAGTAACCATGCAAATATACTTAGTACCCTCAATATTTACCCCTTAATCGATGTGCCGGTTAACCATGCACGCTCCACCGATACTATGATAAATATTAAGTTACCCTTTGCCTACCTTGTTAAGTCCAGGTTAGTGTTCCGGTTAACCACACACGCTCCACTAACGACTTAAGCAAAGTGCTAAGTGTAATTTCATGGGTTAGCACCAAATTCACATTTTCCTAAGTAACTAAGATTGGGTATTAATAAGAGTTTAGTTACTTAGTATTTATCATTAACACTTTTAATGATGGGAGAATTCTAGTCCTTGTCCTACCCGTTCGGCTAATGACCCTCCACCGGTCAAGGATCGAAGCGGTGGGTGAGAGTGGACACCCATTAAACTACCATTTTATAGGCAGTAACCTTATACCCCTTTATAGTCCAGCTTCGTGAATGAGGCCTACTAACGGTAAGACTGACTTTACTCTTATACATATATATATATATATATATATATATATATATATATATATATATATATATATATAAATATTATTAACTTATAATATTATAAAGTATAAGGGTTGAATTTTAACTTTAAAAATTCTAAGGGCTAACTTGAAATTAAAGTATTCATAAGTGAAAACCTTTTCAATTTCCAAAACTTGAAGGCAAGTTTTGAAACCATTCAAAACTAATTAATTCCATAACTTATGTGTTTAAAGTAGTTTTAATTAAAAGACTCTTCAAGTTCCATAACTTGAGGACAAGTTATGGAAGACTTTAAACTAATAAAAGAATGTAACTTTTCTTTATTTTGTAACTTATGGAATTAATTAAGGTTACACATTTTATTACTTAATGAAGTGACTCTTGAACCTCCATAACTTGAGGACATAACTCTTCATTTTTTTGTAACCATTGCCAACTTTTATGAGTTTTTTGAAACTTAAATGTGACTTTTCATATAATTTGAGGACAAGTTACAAAAACACATTTTAGAATCAACTCTTAGATTAATTTGGATTGAAAACAACAATTTCACGTAACTTTCTATTAATATAAGCAACTCATAAGAACAAGATAATTCAAATCAAACTTTTTCATGTAATTAGTCTAAACCTTAAACTAATACAAAACATGAATCTATTGACAATTATCTTTGAAATTGGATTATCATGAACATTACCACATCAAAAACAAGTTTATAAGTCCAAAGACATCTTAGAGTAATGTTCCTAGTCCAATTCCAGCCAAAACAATTGAATATATGTTGTCTGGGGGTCCAACTTGTCGAGTGCATGAACCGAATCGGCGAGTTAGATGTTTTTTGCCTTGGACTCGACGAGTCCATCAATGGACTCAGCCAGTCTGCTGTGCAGACAGCACCAAAATTCGATTTTTATGCCAATTTTGCATGTATAACGAGAAAACAAGCCTAGGCTCTGATACCACTGTTGGGTTTTGAGCATTCTAACACTCCTAAGTGTACATGCAACCCTAAATACTTTGGATCTATGTTTTCTCTATTATACATGCAAGTATGAACTTTCCAAGGTATTACCCTATCTAGCATACAATACTTGATACTTGGGTAATCAAATGGATAGAATACATGCCTTTGTTTGATGTAGCTTGTCTTCATGAAGCTTGAGTGCCTAGTGCCCCAAGTGTGACACCTCAAATGGTTCATACAACACCAAATGCACATTGAATGACTTGAGAGAAAAAGAAACACTTCTTGAATTCTTTTAGCCCTCATATTCACACACTAATGCACAATTTCTTGAGCCATGTGATTCTTTTATATGGTGGCTATTAGGGTTACACCATGTAACTCATAACTTTACCCATTCCTTATGCTCCATGGATTTTAACCTCCATGGAGTATCCATGGGTCACCCCATGGACTTAGTCCAACATAAGGAATCTTGGATCACAAGCCCATATATATATATATATATATATATATATATATATATATATATATATATATATATATATATATATATATATAAGAATGAATGATTTACACAATCAACCCATATATTTAATTAGTCTCCTTTTGATCACATAATTAATTCCAAATTAATTCTTGATCAATACAATTTAAATAACCTTATTAATATATGAGAACTTATAATATATTAATAAACCTTAAGTGTTATTTCTCTCATTATAGTCTATCCAAATGCATGATGTCATGCAACCCAAATGGATCATGCCGGGTCGGGTCAAGTCTTACCAATTATAGTTATGGACTTAGACATTAATCCAACAGTATTTACACAGGGTGAAAAGCCTAATTTTTTTGGGTTTGAGCCCTATTTAAGCAACTTAACTCTTGTAAACTCTCTCCATATTCATCCTCCATCCTCTTAAAAGATTCATCCTGAAAGCCTAGCCCCATTTGTGAAGATTTTGAGCTTATTGAGTGTTTATGAGTGTTTCTAGGTACATCTTGAAGAAGAATGTAACACCATAAATTTTCAAACATAATTTTCTTTTAAAAATCACATAATCCTCATATCATGTTTCATGAAAACTCCATTTAATTTATTTACAAAACACAACTCTATATATTTTTTAATAATAATAATCCAGGATCCTCAGATCATAACTCCTTCTCTGGTGTGTACAACCGAGCCGGTGCCTCCCCGCGATTCTGAGAAAGCCTGAAACACATAACACATAACACGGTAAGCACGAAACTTAGTGAGTTATCCAAAATACCACACACAACACATTAGCCACTCGAGATATAACTCAATAAGACCCTCTGGTCAATGTGTCTTAGCGGGACCCTCCAGTCCCATAGCTCGTTAGACCCTCTGGTCCGGTCTAGCTCGTTGGACCCTCTGGTCCGGTCTGTAAAGCTCCGCATGGCATAATTCACAAAGAAATAATGCACAACATAACACATAAGGCACGATAACATAATACTCAATGTAAGCACATAAGACCTTCCGGTCACACATAAAAATTACCACTCAACGTAACTATAGTGAGAAGACTCACCTTGGATGATGAACAACCCCTATAACGTTGCTGCTATGCACCGACCTCTAACTCTGAGCCAAAACCACAGTTAACCCATTTAGAAACTAAGTCCAGACTCTCACTTATTAGGTCTAAAAGAAGACCACTAACCAGCCCATTGAAAGCCTAAAACCCATTGGCCCCACTAAGGCCCAATAATAAATGGGCTCACCCGTGGCCCACTCTCAAAACTAAATGTCAAGCCCAACATAAGGGCCCAAGGCAAAATTATAATATTTCTCTACTCAGTCTCTAATTCACAAGCCCAAAGATTCAGGCCCAACCCTCACAACCCATGATAAGATCCAGCTTAAAAGCCCACAGTGAAGTTACGCGGGGCGTACCTCTCTTGGTACGCTCAACGTACTCACGCATGAATGAAACTGATCGCGGACTCCAACCCAGTACGCGGGGCGTATTGGAACTTACGTTGGGCGTACGTCCAATTTTGCTTTTGTCCATTCTCTTGGTCTTAACCCGTTAAGACCATAACTCATTTCTCAGATCTAGACTCCCTACCATCTCTTACTCCATAAAGTTAGTGACTTTAAGCCTTTGCATGGTGGATAAGGTCACAAACACATAAAACTCTTATTCTCTAAACTCAAAATGCTCAAATCTCATGCATGGGTTGATTCTCACGTTCAAGACCTCATTTTTATGGATCCTCACCACTAGAAACACTTAAAAGGACAGATATTGAGCTCTGGAGTGCAACAACTCATAAAGCCTCAAGCTTTGGGACCAAAAACCCTAAAATGGACCATATCATGCACAAAACAAAAAAGGATGGGAAAACTTTGAGCTTTATACCTCCAAATGATGCTCCAACCACAGAAAAGCTCGGATCCAAAGCCTGGACTCCATCTCTATTCTCTTCCATGCTCCTTCTTCACTCCAAAAATTCCATAATAACACTTATAAGCTCACAATGGTCACAAACAAGCTCAAGAAAAGGATTAGTGTTTAGGGGGTTTATTGAATGAGGATGGTGGCTAGGAATGAGGGCATCTCATTCTTTATATAGGGATACTCCTCCTAATTAGGGTTTTCTTTTGTGCCTAGTTTGCTCAGCGTACCCACTGGTACGCCCAGCGTACTAGGTGGTTCAGCTTAAATATCACGCGCATAAGTACGCTAATCGTACACACACGTACGCCCAACGTACTCCGCTGCCGACAATTTCAACTAAAGGACTTACCTTGCCAAATCATCAAAGTGTCATCATTTCCTCGGCATAACCTCGATTCCCACGAACCTCATACCATCAGATAAGTGACGAGATGCTCTAAGCTCCTAGGAACTCATCACAACCCAGAGACTCCCTCATGCTTTGTTTGCAGCCCATGAACCCTAATCACGGACGATCGGAAACATGATGTTACAATTCTCCTCTACTTGAATTAGATTTCTCCCTCGAAATCGCTCCTTATCAACACATAGATTGAACCAATAACCCTAAAAGCACCACCGAAAGGACCTCTTATGATACAACAATCTCTTCCAAAGACACTTGATCCCAAAAGGAACTCCCGACCCCGAAGAAAGACATACCCATCTGCTGCTGCGGTACTCGATCCGACTCTTTCCGAACTAGAAAACTCGAGTGGTCTGTCTCCCAACCAGACCACCCTAGCAAAATATCATGTTAATCTCTCACCGATTAACATACTCGAAGCACACTCTACCAACTCTGATTCTCTAATAGATCTCGGTCGAACTCATGAGGAACGAAGAGGTCATAACCCACTAAGGACCCACCGCCTGAACCACTATCAGAACTTATTGGAAAGAATAAATCCCAAAAATCTGACCTCAAACACAAGAAAAGACTACACTCACTTGGAAGTATCCTCTGGCACCCATAAACATAAGCCCTAACTTCCTCTCAGATTTCCCCTTCAATACTGAGCACCAGGTCAGCTCCCGACCCAATAGATGAACCTTCAAAGGCTACTCATTGCAAACCAAAACGTCTCACTGACTTCCTTCTCACGATAACTATATCGGTTCATCGCGACACACAAGTCACGAAGTTCGCTTTACCCCAAGAGAATGCTACAACTCATCTGAAATTGTCTCGCTTCCGTCCTTAGTCATCTACCACCCACTGGTTCCATGCGTCTCGCGGGTATTCTCATAATAACGAAACTGACCCACTACGGTCTAAGAATTTAGCTGAAGATCAATATCCCTCAAAATGAAACCTATCTACAAAACCGAAACCTCATCTCGCCTACTCGACACACGAACGAATCCAGACTCAAGCTCGAGAGTCTGATTCAATAGCAGAATTGGAACCACTCAATTCCAATCTGGCACGCAACTCATGACCCAAGATTAGCGAATTTAAGAACACACCTTCTCCCCAATTCCTTTCGATTATGCCACTCCCCACTTGTGATAACCCGAAATTTATTTCGTCTCGATATTCCATTTCCGTTAGTAAAACCATTCGTATTTCAATTTTTTCGTTAACTTTCGATTTAAATTAATTAAAGTGGGACTTTCATTATGACCTCGTGAGTATCCAAACTCGTTAGAAACACATGAAAACACACCAAATTATTATTTGGAAAATTTTTAGTTTTATTCCGTCAAGTTACAAACACTTAATCGGGTATGACCATAAGCCTTGTTTAACGTCAATATCGGGTAGATTTCCACCGGGTCAAATACTCAAGCCTTATATAAAGGATGAGTGGACCTTAATTTAAAGCCTTTTGCCCATCTCACAACTTTCTCTCTCTACTCTCTCTCTAAAACTCGAGTTTGAGCCAAAAACACCACTTTCAAGCTTCAAATTGGTAAGTAATCTATCCTAGCATGTTTCTAAGCTTGTTTAGCATGCAATTCTATGTTTAAACTACCCACAACCATCAAAAACAAGTTTTTACAGTTTGGGAACAACTCCCAAAACTGTGAACTTTCTTAGATGGGGTTTTGGAGCCCCAAAACCCTTCCAAATCACTTCTAGTGCTTAGTTAAGACCTTTGGACTTGCAGGAATGGACTTAGAGCACCAAAATCTTACCATTTAGGGGGTAAACTTGAGTTTACGGTTCAAGAACATGCTTGGACTGTAAAACCTCATTCATAGACCTTAAACACCTTTTAAAGTGTTAGATTGCCCCTTAAACTGTTGGATTAGTGTCTAAGTCCATAACTATTTTGGTATGTACTTGACCCGATGGTGTATGGTCCTTTTGGGTTGCCTTCACCAAAGCAACTTGATAGGATGAATTATGGAGAGAAAGGATTAAATATGATTTATTAATACATTATGAGAATAATATATTAAAGGAGAAATCATATTGTTTAATTAATATTAGTCAAGAATTAATTGGTAATTAGTTTTGTGACTAAAAGAGATTAATTAAACTTAAGGGACTGGAATTGTAATTATAAGATAATTGCAATTTGGGCCATGGATTGTCTTGAATCAAGGGGTGGACGAATTCTAATGGGAAACCCATAAGGAAATCGTCCAAGGGCTTGATTAAAGGAGTCTATGGGTTGCTTAGGGCTTAAGCAACCAAATTAGGGTTTCCTTGTTAGATAACCCTAATAGCCTCACTATATATAGAACCCTTAAGGCTCAAAAACGTGGGGAACTTCACTTCTAGGGTTAGAACACGTTTTGGACAGCCTCCATCCTCTCTCTTCTTCATCCTCTTGCTTATGGTGTTTGTGAACCATTAGAGGAGTGACACTTGTGACTCTAAGCCTTCCAAAGTCAATACAAGGAGATTTGGGATTGTTATTGCTACATAACAATCAAGGTAATATTATAAACCTATTCTCATGATCAATATGATTACTTGAATGATAGAATTAGGGTTTATAGTCTTGGATAACTTGCATGTACAACAGAGAAACCTAGATCTAAGCATTAGGGTTTATATGAGCACATAGGATGTTCTTAGGACCAAAACCCATCAGTGGTATCAGAGACTAGACTGGTTTCTATTGTATTGATGCTTGATATGTTTGACAAATTCAATTTTTTGGTTTCTGGAGGCTGGACTCGCCGAGTCCATAGCTGAACTCGCCGAGTCCATGCAGACTCGATGAGTCAACTCGTCAGATGGAGCATATCTCGGGATTTCTTGCTGTTTTTGCTTTGGGATAGTTACCTTATCATATTAGATCAATATAAATCCGATTTTATGATACATTTGACTATATTCTTGATCTAATTGAAGATATTTATCAATTAATAAGATAATTGTTTCCTTATGTGATAATTGATTAATTATTTTGACTAAATTGATAAATTGTTTTGCAAGAAATCATTAAATAAATCAAATACGGATAATTATGTGATTAAATGTTAATTTAGATTATTTGTTATTTGATCCTTTTTGTTATGAAAAGTTTCATATTTTCCCTTTTAGGTTTTATAGTTTAAATTTGAACCCAAAAGTTTGTTGTTTTGAAATTTAAATAGTTAAAACCCTAATGTTTTGAAAAATGTTTCAAAACTTGCCCTCAAGTTTTGGAATTTAAATTTTGATTAATTGTTTAATTTTGATGTATATTTAAATTCTAAACCCTAATGTTTGAAATGTTTCAAAACTTTCCCTCAAGATTTGGAATTTAAAAGTTGATTAAAAGTTTAATTAGGAATGTTAAATTCTAAAACCTTATTATAGTTTTGAAAAAGATCAAATCACACCCTTATGGTTTTATTAATTAATTAAGGTGTATAATTAAAGGAGGTTTAATAAATCCATAAAGTTTTTGGTTTAAAATTTAATTGAATTAAAAGTATAATTGTTAAATTTGACCACCTAATATTTTAAAAGTGTAAAATACACCCTATACTATATATATAACATTAAAAGTCTAACATTATATATATATATATATATATATATATATATATATATATATGTATGAGTAAAAGTCAGTCTTACCGTTAGTAGGCCTCATTCACGAAGCTGGTCTATAAGGAGTGTTTAAGGAAATTGCCTATAAAATGGCGATTGAATGGGTATCCACTCTTACCCACCGCACTCTAGACTAGTGGAGGGTCGTTAGCCGAACGGGTAGGATAGGACGAAACCTTCCATTATAAGTATAATGAATTACAAAAGTAACTAAATGTTTTACAAATTCCCAATCTTAGTTACTTAGGCAAAGTGAATTGATGCAATTCCATAAAATTACACTCTGTGCCCTTGCGAAGACGTTAGTGGAGCGTGTGTGGTTAACCGGCACACTAAATGGTTCTAAGCAAAGGTAGCAAAGGGTGAATCAATGTTTGTCATAGTTCGGTGGAGCGTGTGTGGTTTACCGGCACATTGAATAGGTGACTGTAACATGTGGGGGCACCATGTAGTTTGCATGGTTATTCACACCCGCTTTGTGATCCTCGACATCCTAGTCACAAACAAGAGGGGCATATCGAGATTTAAACATGCCATTGAAATGTTCAATGAATCTCATAGGATCTAGGAGTTTTCATAGATTTAAAACTTAAATTTCTTTTTCATTTTTCATGGTGAAAATTAGTGAATCGTCATTCACTTACCTTCAAATGTTCTGCAATTTGGGTTATGACATCCCTCTCCCGAGTTGTAGAATATTGTGTTGGGTCCTAGCCTTAGTATCTCATTTGGGTGATTTACTAAGGACTCAATCAATCAACTAACTTGAATTTATTTTCTCCCGTTTTGTAGATGTCAAAGTTCGACAACTATGGTCTTCCCAAATCCCGTGGAACAAGCTTTCCACATGAAGATGATATTCCACGATTCAATCGAGGAACAAGAAATCATGCTTCACTTCCTCCACCTCTTCCAATTATTCTCCCTAACCCACAAGTTCAAAGGCTTGAAAAGTTCAAACTCACTCAAGCCCTTTTGGCAAGTAAACATAAAGAAGGAAAGTCGGTGTGTGCACACGTCCTAGGGATGAAGTCACACATTGATAGGTTAAGAATGTTGGGATCCGTCATTTGTGAGGAAATGGCTGTTGATTGGGTTCTTCAGTCACTTCCTAACTCATATAGTGAGTTCATAAGAGAGTACTATATGATGAACCACGACGTGACCCTTATAGATCTCACCTATATGCTTATTGCTGCTGAATCAGCAATGGTTTGGCGCAATAGAAAAGCAAAGTTGATTGGTGAATCTGTCTTCAAGACCTCTATGGATATGGACAATGGCAACGAAAGACATGCTATGATCGAAAAGTTTGATCATAAGAGAAAGGAAATGTTTGAAGTAGTTCCATGTCATGTTCCAAAAGAGTCAATTTGCTTTTATTGCCAAGAGAAAGGGCATTGGAGACGAAGCTACCCCATTTACCTAAGAGATCTAAGAGATGGGAGAGTTGAAACGTATGGCTCTAATATAGGTAAAATCCATTAACTAACTCTTTTAAGCTTCTATTCTAGATTCTTAATACATAATGTGATAAGATTGCAATTGATGTTTTGTAGGATCGAAGAAAAGAAAGGAAGCTTAAGGGAAGAAGTGAGCAGAATCTAACCGTGAAGGAATGGATTTCGATCGCATTTCTCGAAGATTAGATTCTTGAGCTACTACTTAGAGTTAGAATTAAATTGCTAAGAAAGATGTATTAGCATAGTTTTTCAATGAATTGCATTGTAAGGACAAATTTTTCCGCAATAAAATAAATTTTGATTTTATATTATTTATTTATCCTTGCAATGGCGTATATGAAAAATTGATGTTTGAATATTAGCAATAATGGATTTGGTTCTTATTATGTTATTTATTGAAAGTCGAGAGTTTACCAAATAGGGAGAGTTTCTCATCGCCCAAAGTTTCAATTGGACAGAAATTTGGAATCACGCAACTTGGTTGCATGATGAATGAGAAATCTCATATTTGGAAATTATACTAATTCATTGACAAAGTGTCAAGTGAAGGACTAGGAGATTGAATACACAAAGTTGAGTGTTGATCAAGCTTCCCATAAGAGTAACAAAGATATTCATCATGTTTTACTAAGAGTTTAGTAAATGGGATTATACTTACAAGATTAAGTGTAATTATGAATTGATTGAAAAGGTTTAAATCAATAGCAAAACGAATAAGAAGAATCAAGTAGGCAGAAAGATAAAAGTTTCTCCATTCTAAGAAGAAGGGAGAGTAGCTTTTATGCTTTATGATAGGTATTAATGATTAAGAACAATATCTCAATTGATCCTCTAAGTGAGTCTTAGTACAATTGTATGTCTAAGAAGAGGAATCAAGAATTAAAGAAATGGTTAAATCAAGAAGTAAATCATACATCATTCCAATAACAAGTCTTAAAGTTAAGATTGTGATAATGAGTGACAAGTATTAAAAAGGTTTATAACATTCATCAAATGTGGAAAGTTGTGATGTCTTGGGTAAGACAAAGACCAACTAGGACCAATTTATGAAGTGTTTTAATAAAAGATACACTAACTCTTGAATATTTGTTTGTCAAGAAATGGTTATTGACAAGAGAATCTTATATGTCAAGGAGTCAGTGGGAGTCTTAATAGTCTTGAAAAGTTTCAAGAACAAATCAAATAGACCTTATCAATCATCTCTAGCACACGAGTTGAGGTTTACAACCTATCGTGTTGACATCATTTTGTTTCTATGCCGTTCCAATTAAGTTAATTATGCATATGAGTTCTATGAGTTCTCATTTGAATGCATAAAAGGCAAGGACCTTTATCAATGGAAAGTACATTGATAAGAAAAGGTGAGTTGCTTAACTACTTGGAAGACATGGTGGGCAGTTGTGCTACCATAAAGGCAAGAAATCGAGATCAAGAAAGTTCGATCCATATGAGTTTGAATTTGTCGTAAACTTTGGTTTTGACAAATTCACATGGATAGGAACAAATACACCGTTAAATCTAAGTGTCATAAGATTTCCTCCTTCATGAAAATGATTGTGAGGAAATGCTTTCACTAAGAAAGATTTTAAGAAGATAGTGATTGTAAAATTGCATTCTTGAATTCGATTATGGTTATGGTATCCCTTTCCATAATTTGAATTGTGAGGTTTGGCAATTGTTTACACACACATATGAACTATATAAGGTAAAGGTGTATAAGTTCAAGAAGCCTTGATAAAAGATTATCAAAGCACTAAGTATTAGAAACATGAACTTAAGAAATTCAATAAGCATTGTTTTTCTGAAAGTTAAGCTGTTTCTGAATACATGTCAAAGCTATTGGGAGCATAAGTGTTATGTTTTATAGTAATCATCATGATAGTGGGAGCATAAAAGTTATGATTGTATGATTATTATGGAACGTATTGCAATTTGGCAATATTAATTATAGAAAACAAGAGTTATACCTTGCAAATTCGTAAGGGTTGTAAAGTTGTTTTGCTATAATTAAGGGAGAGAATATTATGCTTCATTTCAAATCTAAAGGCTTAGGTTGTGGAATGTTAATAAAATTTAGTCAAAGGTACATAGTGTGTTCTTAAAATTTCGATTATGATTACGACATTCCTCTTCACAATTCGAATTTTGAGAACATAGCAAATAAAACATTATGCGTCGTGTCCCATACGCTTCGGGTATAGGATCGATTGCAAATACTTTAATGTTTGACCATTCTAAAATTTTCCAAATGTCGAGCGCATTTAGAGGGAAAAGGGGCTAGAATTGGTTTTGAGTAAAATAATTAAACAACTATCAAAGGACAATCCAAAGTTCGACGATGATTGGTTGCTTGTGAGTAGTTGGAAGCATGGTATTGAATGGACCATATCGACATTATTATAGAAAAGATTCTATTAAGAATGAGTTGTCATATGGAAATTATGGAAATGTTTCCATATTGGATGGACCATATCGACATCATTATGAATAGATAAGATTCTATTAAGAATGAGTTGTCATATGGAAAATATGGAAGTGTGTCCATATTGGGAATTGAATATTGAAAATCTATGTCTAGATTAGAAACTTTTATGCAAAAGGATGTTCAAAGGAATGTACTTTGAGTGAGAGACATCATATCTAAGGAATTGTCTTGTAACAATGACCGATAGATGACTTTGTAATATCATTGGCAATAGTCTTTGTGACTTTGGTGCACTGACATTACGAAAGGATCATTGCATAGAATGTTAGAATCTAGCATATTTTATAAGTAACAAGACTTTGATATTCTTTCACTTATGGAAAAAGGATTTGGATTTGTGAAATGAGAATGATTGGGAATGTGCTCAATTTGGTCTATTTCACAAAGTAAGAACCATAGGTAAACATTGTGTGCATGCTATGAGCATGGGACAAGTGTAATAATTCAAGTAAGAAGTTGATTACCCGAAACAACAAATAATGAGTAATCAATATGGTGATAAATAAAAGGAGTTTTATTTATACTCAAAGGTTTGAGGCCATATGGGATTAGTATTATTCTTGTGTTTCACTTTGCATGTTTTGACTTCCAGAATAATTGAGTTTATTAAGAGTAATCAAATTATTCGAACGGGCCACAGTCGTTCATATGTTGGAAGTAGATATGAATAAAGACTGTCGTGAATTGGTGTGTGGATTGTCTAAAAGAGTATTAGACGTAAGCAAATGTTTGCTGCAACGTTCATGAGTGCTTATGAATATGATTTGAGCATTGGATTAAACCCACGCTCACTTGGATCACTCCATGAAATTGTATCACGAGTAATTGGTGAGACGATAACATCTTATATTCATGAAACCGAGATGTGTGAGTTGTATCTTGCAAATCGGTTGCACATTGATAATATGTAAACGCACTAGTAACTTGGTGTTATAAAACATATTGCTGTGTGTGATTCGGTGAGTAAGTGCAAGCGAGCATTGAGTCAAAGTTTATCCGTTCCTTTTATCCAAAGTAGGATAAAAGCGATATCTTTGGGCCCCTCGATGGTTTAGTGATGACAAACGTAAATGCTCGGCCAGGCTAGGGCTAATTTGATTTGTTCAATTAGTCAGTCGTCATAAATCGGGAATAGAGATATAGTACAAAGAGAATGATTTGAAATCATATCTCATATGATATCTAGAATGACAGAATATATGATCCCTTATCTAAAGGACACGCGTATCTGATATGATCAGAGTTGACAGCGGCTTTGGAAAGCTACGATTGCAGATCGGGATCTGAAGTCATACGCAGAATAGTTATTAGGCTTATCCAAGTGGGAGACTGTTGGATTAGTGTCTAAGTGCATAACTATTTTGGTATGTACTTGACCCGATGGTGCATGGTCCTTTTGGGTTGCCTTCACCAAAGCAACTTGATAGGATGAATTATGGAGAGAAAGGATTAAATATGATTTATTAATATATTATGAGAATAATATATTAAAGGAGAAATCATATTGTTTAATTAATATTAGTCAAGAATTAATAGGTAATTAGTTTTGTGACTAAAAGAGATTAATTAAACTTAAGGGACCGGAATTGTAATTATAAGATAATTGCAATTTGGGCCATGGATATTCTTGAATCAAGGGGTGGACGAATTCTAATGGGAAACCCATAAGGAAATCGTCCAAGGGCTTGATTAAAGGAGTGTATGGGTTGCTTAGGGCTTAAGCAACCAAATTAGGGTTTCCTTGTTAGATAACCCTAATAGCCTCACTACATATAGAACCCTTAAGGCTCAAAAACGTGGGGAACTGCTCTACTAGGGTTAGAACACGTTTTGGGCAGCCTCCATCCTCTCTCCTCTTCATCCTCTTGCTGATGGTGTTTGTGAACCATTAGAGGAGTGACACTTGTGACTCTAAACCTTCCAAATTCAATACAAGGAGATTTGGGATTGTTATTGCTACATAACAATCAAGGTAATATTATAAACCTATTCTCATGATCAATATGATTACTTGAATGATAGAATTAGGGTTTATAGTCTTGGATAACTTGCATGTACAATAGAGAAACCTAGATCCAAGCATTAGGGTTTATATGAGCACATAGGATGTTCTTAGGACAAAAACCCATCAGCACCTCTAAAAGCTTCTATGAGCTTCCATGAGTGCATAGAACCTTATATTCCTTCATGAAATGCACCAAAACATACACAAATGAGTCAAACTTGAGTTTACGGCCCAAGAACATTCTTGGACCGTAAACACCTCTTCTTAGGCCATAAACTCCTCCAAAGGGTGTTAAAGTGCCCTTGACACCTTGTATGGCTTAGAATTGGACCTAGAACCTTGTATGCTTAACCTACAACCACCAAATCACATGAATCATGAGCAAGCATGAGTTTACGGCCGTAAAATCATGTGTTTATGGCAGTAAACTCATCAAGAGCATCTTCATAGACCGTAAACTCCTTTTCCAAGGTCAATTCAAGTAATCAACCCTAGAACCTTCCTTTGTGGATTGTAAGACCTTTTAGCACCCAAGAACACACCACCCATGAGTTTACGACCGTAAACTCATGGGATATGGTCATTGGACCGTAAACTCCCCTAAGGGCTTACTCTTGAAGAGTAAACTCCTTATCTAGGCCCTACACACCCTTAGATGCAACCCGGATGACTCCTAACACTTGAAATGAAGTGTTTTCGCGCCTCAGAGTGTATACTCTTATTTAATTAGTAGTTAAAAGTCTAATTAGATACATTTATGTATCTCTTCATATTACATAGGAACCTCACACGTGTTCAAGCCCCGATCTGACACTTAGCATCCTAGCCGACACATTTCTCGACCGGTGAGTTCATACCCCTACACCTTTTTCCGTGTATTTCAATGTTTTCATCGGGGAATACAAGCAAAAGTACAAGGAAATATTGTACTCAAAATTATTATTTCATTGGAAATGTTTCATATTTCGTATGCTTTTAACACTGAAATCCGTATTAACCGACCGTTTTAACTTGCAGAGTTAGTTTTCAAACCGTTTGTGAATTCCGTTATAAAGTGTTATATTTTATTTTCACAAATGATTTTCCATCATTATTATTGTTAAAAGCATTATCTTAGAACTTGAGAACCGTCCTTGATAACACTCCCCCTAGATACGAGAGTAAAGGACCAATGACATTAAAATTAGAACTTTAGACACGTCTTTGATAACACTCCCCCTTGTTACGAGAGTGAAGGACTAATAAACAGAGTTTTCCATTTTATTTACTTTTAAATGCCCTTGGTAATACTTCCCCTAGATTCGAGAGTATAGGACAACTTTTAAAATTCATTAATCTTAAGATTGGAGACACGTCCTTTGTAACACTTCCCCTAGATACGAAAGTGGACGACTACCGTTGTAACCAGAATCTCCTGGAGGGAGAACGTGACTTGAGTGTATAGATCTATATGAGATTGACTACCCCGTACTTGGCTGCTGGCTACAGCCGAACCGAAAGGTTCAAGGGTGACAAAAGTCATAAAAAGATATTGGCCCCGTTCCGAGCCTTATCTAGTATGTAGTATGGTTATGGAACTCGCAATCAAGATTATGAAAACTTTTCTACTTATTAGTTTTATATAAGTGATAAGACTAATGTACTTTTCAAGGATAACAGACTTTCAGGAAACTTTACACAAACACTTTAAGTATGGTAAATACTTGTACTCTGCGTTCTGAATCAATAACTGACCACAAACTTTTAGGAAAATAAGGGGTTTTCCTGGGATAACATAACTGTTCTTAACCAAAACTGTGTAACAAGTGGATAACTAAACTTTTCTTATAAGAAAATATGGGATTTTCTTGGATAACGACTTTTTCAGAAAACCAAAGGAAACTTGTTCATTTTCAGAAAACAAACTGCTTATGAACTCACCAGCTTTATGCTGATTTTCAAACTGCTTGTATTCTCAGGTTCGCATTAGACAGGTACCCCGCGATCTTTTGGAGAAGACAGAGCGTATAGAATACTCGTCTTTGCTTTTTGCTCATATGATATATATGTATAACACACGTATAATTTTATTTTCCAACAAATGTAATGATTCTATGTAATGTAATGTTTTGTGTTTACTATGATTACTATCTACATTGGTTGCGATACTACATGAAGTCACCTCCGCCCCAGAACGTTTCCGCCTTCGGTTTCGGGGTGTGACAGATTGGTATCAGAGCCCTTGTTTATAGTGAACTAGTATACCAAACCTTACATGGTATAAGACTATAAACACTAAGGGGCCTAAGTGCTCTGAACTAAAAGTACACTTTAAAATGTAAGTATTTTCAAAAGTATACAAGTATACCTAACCGTCGAAATCCGTAACTACAAGTAGAACAAAACATAAGTAAATGGGTGTTGTACGCTGTGGTTAAACCTGGGCAGTTATGTAGTCGTGTCTAGGATCAATATAGCCTGATCAACTACATTCATTCGAGACACGACCAACATGTGCTTGGGAGTGACTGTGGTATGCGGCATGCCTAAAACTTACCCAATACCCAAACAACGAGCCGTTGTCGCAGCGAAACATGAAATACTATGGGAGTATTTCTAGATCTAACTTTGTTATAGAAATCCTCATTCCAGTGTTGCTCCTCAATCATTCCTTTAGCGATAGTTTATCTGCTTTGATAACTCTTTCCTGCTTTATCGCTTAATAGAATTCTATATCTATCATAATGAGATATCCCTTGTATCATATCTCTTGATTCAATTCAGAGGACTTACCATCCTCTCTTTCCTGATCTTTTTAGATCAAGATGCCTCCAAGAAAGAGACCCATCTTAAAGAACAAAAATCCTCCACCACCACCTCCTCCCAAATTTGATCCCATAATGTTCCAGGCAGCTGTTGCTGCCATAGTGGCAGCCGCCATGTCTCAAATGAACCCCGGTAGCCCCGGTGGTCCAAGAGGTGGTACCCAATCCCAAAACCAGTAAGGTAGCCAGGGACACCGGAAGGAGTGTTCCTATAAAAACTTTATCAACGCGAAACCCACATCTTTCGATGGCACTGGAGGTGTCATTGCCCTAACCTGATGGTTCGAGAAAATCAAATCTATTTTTGAAATCTGTGTCTGCTCTAAAGCTGATAAGGTAAAGTTCGCCGCCTGCACTTTCACCGATAAAGCCCTGAATTGGTGGAACGACCGAGTCAAATCCCTAACCCTACCTATAGCCAATGCCATGGGTTGGGAGGCCATGAAGGAACTTCTGCTTGCAGAGTACTACCCTCGGGGCGAAATGCAAAAGCTAGAGAATGAACTCTGGAACCTAAAGATGAAGGGTTCCGATATCGCCGCTTACACTTCAAGATTTGACGACTTGGCGCTACTTTGTCCGGGAATGGTTACCCCGGAGGGTAAGAAGATTGAGAGATTTATTTGGGGGTTGACCCAGCCAACCAAAGGAAATGTCTTGGCTGCGAAGCCAGACACCTACAACAGCGCCAAATGCCTAGCGCAAACCCGGATCGACCATAGCGATGACCTAGAGGAAGCAGCCACCACTCCTGAGCCGACAGAGAGGAGTGGTGAGAAAAGAAAGTTTTGGAAGAAGAAGAAGAGTCCTAGCTATGGGACAAAATGAGGCAGCCGCCGATCCCACCGTTGCCACAGGTATATTCCTCTTCGACAGCCCTTATACTTGCAAAACTTTTCGGTTATAGTGCTGAAATAAAATCTGTTATCTATTCATTCAAACATCATCTTAATCTTAGTCCTCCACTAACAACCGAAACGTGTACCGTCGAAATGGCTACCAGTGAGAAAGAGAACGCTAGTGATATATTCATAGGTTGTACCCTTACCCTCGATGATCATTCTTTTCCCATCAATCTTATGTCGGTTTTTAAATAAAGAACTTTAATGTTATCATTGGCATGGATTGATTGAGTCTCAATCGTGCTGATATCCTTTGTTTCGAAAAATCTATCCATCTCAACCTTCTCCCTGGTCAAACTCTTATAATCTACAACGATAAACATAGTTTCAGCCTTTGCATCATTTCATACATCAAAGCTCAAAAGGCTTCCCCGAAGGGAGTACCATAAATTCCTAGCCTATGTGACCATCGAGAAACAGGAAGTTGCATCCCCGAAATCTGCAATTTTCCTGGTGTCTTTCCTGAAAGCTTCCAGGAATTCCTCCCGAATGTCAAGTCGAGTTTCGCATCGACCCAATTCCCGGAGAAAACCCTGTAGCCAAATCCCCGTATCGATATGCTCCAGCAGAAACGCAGGAATTACCCAGTCAACTTCGAGTTCACGAGAATGATGTTTCCAAGACATCATTCAGGACTCGATATGGTCACTACGAGTTCGTAGTGACGCCCTTCGGTCTAACCACTTTCCTTGGTCACGTAGTAAGCTAGAGAAGCATACACGTGGACCCGTCCAAGATCCAGACGATAGAGAATTAGTCGGCACCGAAGACACCCACAGAAATCCGTCAATTCTTGGGTCTTGCTGACTACCATCACAGATTCATCCAGAATTCAACCAGAATCGCCTAACCCCTAACCACTTCGACACAGAAAGGTGTACCCTTTTGTTGGAAATTGTGTCCTATTGAAAGTCTTACCCCGAGGAAGGCATGTTACGCTTTGGAAAGCGCATAAAACTTAAACTGAGGTACATAGGACCTTTCGAAATCCTCGTTAGGTCAATCCCGTAGCCTATAAACTCCGACTACCTTCAGAACTTAGTAGCGTCCATCCGGTATTCCACGTCTCTATTCTTAAGAAGTATCTATCCGATGAAACCCTAGTAATCCCTTTGATGAGACCGAGATCAACGAAAGTCTGAACCTCATGGAAGAACCAATCAAAATCATAGATCGGGAGATTAAACGTACGAAAAAAAGTTGTGTCCCAATAAGTGAAGGTTCGCTGGAATGCCATGTGAGGACCCGAGTTCACTTGGGATCGCAAAGATCCGATGAAACAGAAGTATCTGTATCTCTTTCCAAATCCATGATTCGTATGTAAAGTTTGAATTTCGGGACGAAATTCCCACTAGCAGGGGGATAATGTGACAACCCAAAATTTATTCCGTCTCAATATTCCATTTCCGTTAGTAAAACCGTTCATATTTCAATTTTTTCGTTAACTTTCGATTTAAATTAATTAAATTGGGACTTTCATTATGACCTCGTGAGTATCCAAACTCGTTAGAAACGCATGAAAACACCCCAAATTATTATTTGAAAAATTTTTAGTTTTATTCCGTCAAGTTACAAACACTTAATCAGGTACGACCATAAGCCTTGTTTAACGTCAATATCGGGATTTCGATAAGACGAAACCTCCCACATTCGACGGAGTTCAAGACCCGATTGTTGCTATGAGGTGGTTGTCAGACGTGGAGGGGTGTTTCTTCACGTGTTCATGCCCCGCTGATCATAGGGTGAGGTGTGCTCTGAACTTGTTGAGGCTCGGGGCGAAGGATTGGTGGAGATTGACCACGGGGTCACTTTCGGATGCGCAGAGGGCTGTGGTTTCGTGGGATCAGTTCAGAGAAATGTTCAGTACTCATTATGTTCTGCAAGTTGAGAGGGAAAGATTGGCTCAGGAGTTCCTTGAGCTGAAGCAGGATTCGGAGTCGGTGACTGAGATCACCAGGATGTTCACTGAGAGGGCGATGTTTTGCCCAGAGTTCGCTTCGGAGTAGGCCCAGATGTCCCGATATCTGAGCATGCTCAAGAAGGATATCAGACAGTTTGTGTCTGCACAGAGGTGCGAGACCTTGTTGGAGTTTCAGGAGGCCGCTAGGCGGCGTGAGTTAGAGATTGAGTTGCAGGTGCGTGAGTTGAGGCAGGCTCCGGTGCAGTCGCAACCGGCGCCAAAGCGGTCCAAGACCGTTGATGTTAGAGTGGGGGATTTGAGCAGCCACACTTGTGGGAAGTGTGGGAAGGGTCACACCGGGGTTTGTAGGACCGGTGGTGCATGCCACAAGTGCGGAAGGGATGGGCACTATGCGAGGGATTGTCGGCAGTCAGTGCCAGTTCGGGATTTGAGGATCTGTTATCATTGTCATCAGGTTGGACATTTGAGGGCCAACTGTCCACAGTTTGCTGCAGGATCGGTGCAGGCTCCAGCACCGGCCACTTTGAGGATCACAGGTGGAGGTCAGGGTGGAGCAGAGCCCCCGAGGGCTCAGGGTCGTGCTTATCAGCTTGTTGCAGAGGAGGTCAGGGCAGTGCCAGAGACAGCTGCGGGTATGTTCCTTTCTTGATGTCTTGTTATCTTGAGATTTTGTGGTGTATTGGTTTGTGCTGGTATCTTTGTGTGGATTTCGATGCGGTATTTATTGTTTTGCGGGTTGTGGTTTGAGTTATGAATTTGTGTTTCGGGTTTTCGTCTTGGTATCCGTTGTTCCCTGAGGGTTTGGTATGATTATAGTTTGGTGTTTTGGTGGTTTCGTTGGTTAGCGTTCGTAAGGGTTATTAGTGGAGATGCGGCATTAGGTTGAATGTCGGGTAGCATCTACATTCGTGGAATGGATAATTAGAGATCGGATTCTTTTGAGCGGTTTGATCAGTGAGGAGATGTGTTTTGCTGAGGGTTGTTTATGCTTGTGGGAAGCAGTCTGTGTGTAAGTGTTCTCTTTGTGCAGGGTTGTTCTGGAAGGTCGTTGATGGCGACCGGTGGTTGCTGGTCAGTGCTTTAAGTGGGGGAGAATTGGAAAATTCTCCGGGAGATTGATGAGTATTTGAAGGTGCTTAGCTGTTGGGATTCAGCAAGTGTTCTGTCAGCCCAGAGTGTAGGCTGATAGGAGTAAGTGTCGAGCATGTGGGGCAGGATACAGACCTAGGGCATTTGATTGTGGAGGACCTGGGAGCAGGCTGGGATCAAGTATGTATGATGGAGTTAGAGTTCGGAACCCCTCGAGGGCTAGAACGGTATGCATGGGAGATTTTCCGGGATGATAGCCCGGAATGTTGAATGCTAGTTGAGCGGTCCGGATAGACTGAGGGCCGGTAGGCGTACCAGTCAGGCCGAAGGCTCGGAGAACGGTCCAGTCAAACTGAAGGCACTGAGAGCGGTCCAGATTGGCTGAAGGTTCTGAGAGAGTGGTCCAGATGGGTTGAAGGCCTGGTGAGGCGGTCCAGTCATGCTGAAGACTCTGCAGGTATTGTTGGATCAGTTTGAGGATATGGATTGTGTTCGTTGCTGTGCGTTGCATTAGAAGGTCTGGCCCCGGGTAGTGATCTTGATTAGTGGAGTTAGTGCATGGGCTTGAGAGTCCCTGCGACGAGAGTCAGAGTATGTGTGTTGGATGGATAGCGGATACGCTAAAGGGTGGTGTAGCGTTGGGCGAGCACCGTGGCACTTGTTGAAGTGGCTATATGGCCAAGTGGATTCCTTGGAAAAGGAAGTGAGGGAAGTGTGTAACTCCGAGAGGGAGTGCAAGTTCACGGAAATGAAAGCGGCAGAGCAGAGTTATGAATAGAGTAATTTGAGTATGGTTATTGAGCAGCGTGTTTGAGGCAGTGGAATAAAAGCTCATCCAGTTTGGGATGTTTGCTGAGATCGCGGAGGGAATTCCGCAGATATAGAGCCAAGAGACTCGGAAGGGATGCAGGGAGAGAGTCTTGGGCTCTCAGTGTGGTCCTGACCAGGGTATTGGGTGTGTATTAGTGGTTCATCCTGGGGGATGTTGGAGGATATCATCAGTGTATCGGGTTTTCCAAACCTGAGGGTGCTAGAGCTAGTTCAGCATGTGTATGCAATTGCAAGAGGAGAACTCGTGGGAGTTGCTCTGAGAAAGAGAAGGAGTCTTTCCATCGTCACGGAATGGATAGAGTGAGATTCGGATCGGGGATTCGATGGTTCATGGTTTTCTAGCCTTATGAGTCGAGTGATGGTTGTGATTTGGAGCAGTGTTGCATTATGAGTAGTACTCAGTGATTAAGTGAAGTTATCAGAGGGTGAATCCGGTGCCCGATTTGAGACGGTGGTCAGGACACCGTGAGAAAGGGAAAGTGCGTTTGAGTTTCGTTTGGGTATGCCTTGAGGGACCTGGTCTGGTTGAGGCCAGGTGGCGCGTTGCGGGTGTATCTTGGAAGTTGAGTTGCTGTAGGCTTCGAGGGCGAAGCCTAATGTAAGTGGGGGAGAATTGTAACATCCCGGAATAGCAAGAGTAGAGTTGAAGGGCTAAAAGTGTTATTTGGGAAGAAGTGACTCGGCGAGTCCATGGATGGACGCGGCGAGTAGAGTCGCGACTGGGTCGCGTGTTAAGTAGCCGACTCGGCGAGTCAGTGAGATGGACTCGGCGAGTAGGCGCTGAGTGGAGAAAACCCTAATCCTCGGGGTTGAGCCCTATTTAAAGAACATTATACCCTTCCCCCAGCCTCTTTATTCCCCTTTGAAGTCCAGAAACCCTAGAAAGTGCGATTGAAGAAGATTGGAGTGTATTTGGAGCATTTGAGGAGTTTGTTGAAGGCTTGGGGCAAGGGGCTTTGCTTGGAATCGAATTTTATAGCAGTTGGGGCGTCCATTGGAGGTAATATCTCGTTCTTGGACTGATTGTATGTTGTTTCTTCATTTTGGGGTTTGTGGGATCTTGTCTATGGATGTAATTGGAAGTCTAGAGGTTAGATCTGAGGTTGCTACCTCAGATCTGGAATGGAGAAGAATCAGAGAGCATGAAAGTCCCTATGTTGGAGTGTTTAGTGAAGCTTGCATGTCCCAAACCCTAGTTATAAGTGAATAAGGCCTAGATCTCTTTGGATTCACGTAAAGTTTGCCACTTTACGTGATGGATGAGTTATATGAGGCTAGATCTATGTTTTGGATCAATTGCATGGCCTGGAATGCTTCTGAATGGATTCAGATAAGTGGTACTCGGCGAGTCACATAGGCGAACTCGACGAGTTGCTTGAAGATGAGCTGGGACTCGAAGAGTTGGAAGAACAACTCGGCGAGTAGGATGAAGATAGCCTGGAACTCGGCGAGTTGTATGAACAACTCGGCGAGTAGGTTGATGATAGCCTTAGACTTGGCGAGTCTGTTCTTGGACTCGGCGAGTCTTGTCGAAGAGTCCCAATATTTTCTGGTCGAGTCGAGAATCGGAGAGTCAAGGGATGACTCGGTGAGTTGTATGCGAGTGGACTCAGAGTTGTTGAACTCGACGAGTCTCGGGGTGACTCGGCGAGTTAGGTCGCGGATTGAGTGAAGTTCTGATTATGGGAACTCGGCAAGTCATAGGGTTGACTCGGCGAGTAGGGTCAGTCAGGAGTTGACTTTGACCTTGTCTTTCACCAAGGGTTGACCAGTGGTTTCCAGGGGCATTTTGGTAATTGTTGATTGTTGTTTTGAGTTCAGTGCATTGGCGGTTGTCCAGTGGTGGAGATCGAATCAGTGGTCGGGGCAGTTCGGGTTGTCTGTTCAGTCGGCAGTTTCGAGGTGAGTTATCCTCACTATTTCAACAGGGTCTAAGGCACCAAGGCTGGCCCTTATCGGATTGAGATCCAGGTAGTTGTTGTTATGCTGTTGCTACGTTATGTTTGCATCCTGAGAGCTAGGATGGTATATAGAGACCTGTGTGAGATCGGTATCCTGAGAGATAGGGAGATGCTATGCTAGTGACCTGTTAGGTCGGTATCATGGTTAGGAGGATGATATGCTATGCGATCTGTTTGATCTGCCTGTTGCCTGTGAATTGCTATATGATTGTATGTATATGTGCACATGGTTGTTTGGACTGGAGTTGGGTTGAGGCAGGTCCTGCTGCGTGCTATAGGCCAAGATACCCAGGGCGGACCGGTTGTCCCAAAGGCCCAGCGAGCGGTCCGGATAGGCTGTAGGCCCCGAAAGGGCGGACCAGACGTGCCGAAGGCTCGGAGAGTGGACCAGATAGACTGAAGGCCCGGTGCGGGCGGACCAGTCATACTGTAGACTCAGAGAGTGGACCAGGTGGATTGAAGGCCCGGGACCGGGCGGACCAATCACACTGTAGACTCGATGGATGTGGATAGACTCAGAGGGTAGACCAGGTGGACTGTAGGCCGGTGCGGCGGACCAGTCACACAGTAGACCCGAAGTGCATGGCTGTTCTGTGATCGGATATGTTATGGCATGTTATGCGTGTATGGTATTTGTGGTTGGTATTTTGGGGATATCTCACTAAGCTTTCGGGCTTACAGTTGTGGTTTCATGTTTTTCAGGTTCTTCAGGAGATCGTGGCAAGGCGAAGGTGTGATCGTACCGCTCCTCATGATTTTGTAGTGTGTGATTCTGGGAACACGTTAAATGTTTTGTATTGAAAACCCTTTTTGTAATGAATTAATAGAATCGAGATGTTTTTGAAAAATTTAAAATTGGTTGTATTTTCGGTCGTTACAACTCTCTCTCTAAAACTCGAGTTTGAGCCAAAAACACCACTTTCAAGCTTCAAATTGGTAAGTAATCTATCCTAGCATGTTTCTAAGCTTGTTTAGCATGAAAATCTATGTTTAAACTACCCAAAACCATCAAAAACAAGTTTTTACTGTTTGGGAACACCTCCCAAAACCGTGAACTCTCTTAGATGGGGTTTTGGAGCCCCAAAACCCTTCCAAATCACTTCTAGTGCTTAGTTAAGACCTTTGGACTTGCAGGAATGGACTTAGAGCACCAAAATCTTACCATTTAGGGGGTAAACTTGAGTTTACGGTCCAAGAACATGCTTGGACCGTAAACCCTCATTCATAGACCATAAACACCTTTTAAAGTGTTAGATTGCCCCTTAAACACCTCCAAAAGCTTCTATGAGCTTCCATGAGTGCATAGAACCTTATATTCCTTCATGAGATGCACCAAAACATACACAAATGAGTCAAACTTGAGTTTACGGCCCAAGAACATTCTTGGACCGTAAACACCTCTTCTTAGGCCATAAACTCCTCCAAAGGGTGTTAAAGTGCGCTTGACACCTTGTATAGCTTAGAATTGGACCTAGAACCTTGTATGCTTAGCCTACAACCACCAAATCACAAGAATCATGAGAAAGCATGAGTTTACGGCTGTAAACTCATGTGTTTACGGTAGTAAACTCATCAAGAGCATCTTCATAGACCGTAAACTCCTTTTCCAAGGTCAATTCAAGTCCCGATCACTTCCTAAGCCATGGAATCAACCCTAGAACCTTCCTTTGTGCATTGTAAGACCTTTTAGCACCCAAGAACACACCACCCATGAGTTTACGGCCGTAAACTCATGGGGATATGGTCATTGGACCGTAAACTCCCCTAAGGGCTTACTCTTGAATAGTAAACTCCTTATCTAGGCCCTACACACCCTTAGATGCAACCCAGATCACTCCTAACACTTGAAATGAAGTGTTTTCGCGCCTCGGAGTGTATACTATTATCTAATTAGTAGTTCAAAGTCTAATTAGATATAATTTATGTATCTCTTCATATTACATAGGAACCTGGTGGTTGTCGAGGCCAACACAAATAATAACCCTAAATATTACACACTAAAATAGTGTATAGTGGTAAAGGGATCGAATCCACGGAGATTGGTTCAATTTATAACTCTATGAAAAATCTCTTTGTAAAAATACTTGTAAAATGACAATAAAAATAAAATGGGGGGTTTTGTTGTTTTGAAATACTTGAAACAAACTAGAATTAACTATGATTTAAATAGACAAATACAACAAAAATAAGAGTTTGATGTAAAACCAATGAGGGAGAGATGGTTGACTTAAAGTTTCCTCACTTTGACTTTTGATGAACATATCATTAGAATCCAATGGTGCAATACTTTGATTTAAATCCTTAATTTGGCTATAGTAATCCAAGGAGCTTGAGATTACCTAGACTTTTCTTAATTGTTGAAATGGCTAGAGAAGCTCATAACAATTTCCTTAGTCAAAGTCACTAATTCCAAATAGCATGTAATTAGTGAAAGTCAACTAGCATTAAGAACCAAAAAGTCACCAAATCCAAGAGGGGTCAAATGCTTTCACCACCATGTTGGAGGAAATGTTTTTATGATTGTGTGAAGCAAAAACAACACAAAAATCATTTGTTGCTTGCTAATTTGAGGATCCTTTACTTAATCAAGAAATTAGCCAACTAATCACCACAAACACATTTAAACTCATGAACTAAAACATACAAGTAGTGATAAGATGTTAAAACACAAAACATTCCCATAAAGATTTAAGAACATGTTCATGGATTCTTCAACATTCAACTAAAGTTCAAAGGATTAACCAAAAGTCAACCAAGATTAGTTTAGCCAAGCATGGCTAAACACAAAGAAACAAAGTTAGAGAAAATTGTACCAAACATTAAGCAAGAATCAAGAGGTAAAAATATGATGTTCTTCAAGTGTTCTTGGCCTTCAAAAGTCTTCAAAACTCCAGAGAGAATCTACAAAAATCGGATGTTCAAGAGTCTCCAAAAGATGGGCACCAACCTTCCTCAAATAGCCTTCCAAATGGATTTCCGAAATTACCCCTGCAGAGCCTTGCGCGACCCGCGTGCTGTTGCGCGGGTGGGTTGCGCGGGTGGTCCCTAGATGTAACATCTTTGAGGTTTTGGGCCTCCATAGCTTAGCCCACTTAGCCCAGATCGAATCCAATCACCTCCTAGCCCATTTTCTTCAAGTTTTTCTTCATTTTAAGCCCAATTTGACATCTCCAAATCCTCCAAAGCTCGTGCACTCTCCCGATTAACAATCTACGCAAGCTTGAATAAACTCCCGCATCTTGCAAATTTAAAGTCTATTTCTCTCCAAGCCTTCAAATAACCATCAAGCTCGCTCCATGCATCATCTCCACAATCACCAAGCCTAACATCATTTTTGTCTACCAAATCTCATCGCTTCCCATACGTCCCGAACACTCCAGCTCCGCTAGACCCGAAAACCTGCAATTATGCTCACAAGATTCGAAAGTACCCGAAATAGTCATAAAATAACAAAAGGGAAAATATGCATGAAAATTATCTAAATTATGAATGAAATATGCTAAAATAAACTATAAAAAGAAGTAAACAAAACTAACTATCAGAACCTCACACGTGTTCAAGCCCCGATCTGACACTTAGCAACCTAGCCGACACATTTCTCGACCGGTGAGTTTATACCCATACACCTTTTTCCGTGTTTTTCAATGTTTTCAGGGGGGAATACAAGCAAAAGTACAAGCAAATCTTGTACTCAAACTTATTATTTCATTGGAAATGTTTCATATTTCGTATGCTTTTAACACTGAAATCCGTATTAACCGACCGTTTTAACTTGCAGAGTTAGTTTTCAAACCGTTTGTGAATTCCGTTATAAAGTGTTATATTTTATTTTTACAAATGATTTTCCATCATTATTATTGTTAAAAGCATTAGCTTAGAACTTTAGACTCGTCCTTGATAACACTCCCCCTAGATACGAGAGTGAAGGACTAATGGCATTAAAATTAGAACTTTAGACACGCCCTTGATAACACTCCCCCTAGATACGAGAGTGAAGGACTAATAAACAGAGTTTTCCGTTTTATTTACTTTTAAATGTCCTTGGTAATACATCCCATAGATTCGAGAGTATAGGACAACTTTTAAAATTCATTAATCTTAAGATTGGAGACACGTCCTTTGTAATACTTCCCCTATATACGAAAGTGGAGGACTACCCTTGTAACCAGAATCTCCTGGAGGGAGAACGTGACTTGAGTGTACAGATCTATACGGGATTGAATACCCCGCACCTGGCTGCTAGCTACAGCCGAACCGAAAGGTTCAAGGGTGACAAAAGTCATAACAAAGATATTGGCCCCGTTCCGAGCCTTATCTAGTCTGTAGTATGGTTATGGAACTCGCAATCAAGATTATGAAAACTTTTCTACTTACTTATTAGTTTTATATACGTGATAAGACTAATGTACTTTTCAAGGATAACAGACTTTCAGGAAACTTCACACAAACACTTTAAGTATGGTAGATACTTGTACTCTGCATTCTGAATCAATAACCGACCACAAACTTTTAGGAAAATAAGGGGTTTTCCTGGGATAACATAACTGCTCTTAACCAAAACTGTGTAACAAATGGATAACTAAACTTTTCTTATAAGAAAATATGGGATTTTCTTGGATAACGACTTTTTCAGAAAACCAAAGGAAACTTGTTCATTTTCAGAAAACAAACCGCTTATGAACTCACCAGCTTTATGCTGATTTTCAAACTGCTTGTATTCTCAGGTTCGCATTAGACAGGTACCCCACGATCTTTTGGAGAAGACGGAGCGTATAGAAGACTCATCTTAGCTTTTGCTCGTATGATATATATGTATAACAAACGTATATTTTTATTTTCAAAAAAATGTAATGATTCTATGTAATGTAATGTTTTGTGTTTACTATGCTTACTATGTACATTGGTTGCGATACTACATGAAGTCACCTCCGCCCCGGAATGTTTCCGCCTTTGGTTTCGGGGTGTGACACCACTTAACCTGGGATATATCAATTCCCAACTGACATGGAGACCCCCGTCTCGCCCCTAGTTCGGCAACCAGGCTCCCAAAGACTCAAACGGTAAGGCTACCCAAGCCTAAGAACTCCTCTGCGCCATACTCTGGCTAGTGAATACTACAACCCCCTAGTTCGACCCCGTTTCCATGCATTTTATGGCTTGTAATGTTGGTTAGCATGCATGGAATCCATAAAGTTGGCAACTTTATGGATCATGGTGGTATCTTAAGTCTTATAAGTCTCAGATTTGGATTTTGGTCATGGTTTTGGTCTACAAGTTTGAGTCTTGGACCTTTTTCTTTCATTTTGACCTAAGTAGGTGTTTAAGTCATGTATTGGACATATGTGACTGAAAAGCTTTGATTTTTATGGTCCTTGGGGTCAAGGAAGACCCTCTAGACTGTCCCATGTTAAGGCTTAATGGAATAGGAGCTTAAAACTAATTTTTGGTCAGATTTGGACTCACAATGTGAGGAATGAAGCCTCTCGACATGAGAGCATGTCCGTGGAAGTTTCTGGGACAAAGTCACGACCTCACAACGTGAGCATAAGGTGCTCACGACGTGAGAATCACCTGTGCAAGTTTTGGGCTTTTTGATTGTTGGATAGCTTGGTATTGCGCTTATCCTTTGGTTTGGGCTCGTAATGGACTAAGGATGTTAGAGTAATGGACTTCTGATTGGGCTTGCTTTGTTGGGCTTTCCCTAATGGGCCTTGGATGATGAATTGGGCCTTAATGTGCCCAATATAGTTAGGCCTTGATTGGGCCCAATGGACTTGGACCTTTGGGCCATCAGAAAATCATTGGTTCAGAAAAGTAAATGGGCTTTAAGGAAAGGCCCATGTAAGGGTTTGGGCCCAATTTGGAAAATTGGGCCATTGATGGGTTTTTATGGATTTGAAAGTTTTGGGCCTTGGTTGTGAATCTTGCTGGGTCGGGGGTGAAACGGTCATTTCACCCCAAGTATGGATTATGGATCATGGTTTGGGACCCAATTGCTAATTGGGTGATATTTTGGTATTGATAGCTCAAGGAGTTTCCAGGACAACAACTAAGTACTTCTTGCAGTGGACTTCAGCAATGTGAGGTGAGTTATCTTCTCGGTATAAGTGGGTCAAAGGCACCAATACCGACCCACTAGTAGTTTTCTATAGTAGAGATGATTGTCTCTGTGATAATTATCTGGTATGCCATTATCTATTGAGATTTATGTGCTTGTATGCTATGTTATTACGTGGTAATGGTAGGGAGTGAAATAGTCCCCGTAACCGGTCGAAAGGACCGAAGGGGTACGCCAACACCTAAATATGCTAGGCAGTATGTGATTTATGTGTTTATATGCTAGGATATTATGTGGTAGTAGTAGGGGGTGAAATAGTCCTCGTAACCGGTTGAAAGAGACCGAAGGGGTAGGCCAGCACCCATATATGTTAGGCGGTTACCGGTTGAAAGAGATCGAAAGGTTAGGCCAACACCCTAATATGCTAGGCGGTTACCGGCTGAAAGAGACCGAAGGGGTAGGCCAGCACCCTGATATACTAGGCGGTTACCGGTTGAAAGAGACCGAATGGGTAGGCCAGCACCCGGATATGCTAGGTAGTATGTTTATTGTATGGTATGTGGTATGATAAGGGAACTCACTAAGCTTCGTGTTTACGATTTCCATTTTTGGTTTCAAGTACTTCTTCTTTGAAAGGAAAGGAGCCGACATGATTGCAACGCATCCCATTATATTTTCCGCACATGAGTTATTTGGGAGTTATACTCTGATGTTGTTTTCTTATGACATGTTTTGATTATTGACATATGGGTTTTGATATAGAATGATACTGTGTATGTTTTCAGACTATTGGTTTTATAATTATTTAATTAAAAATGAAATTTTTGGTCACAAATTTTGGGGTGTTACAGTTTTCGGTTTGTATGCGGTTGTGGAAGTGTTGTAAGATTGCGGAGCAGCCGTAGCATTCACTAAGTGGGTAGGCAGATGTAACAGTGATGGAAGTCTATGACTTAGCTCGTGGAATTATCTAGGGTGATTTGGATCATCACATGTTTGGGTGAAGGGTTGTGGGTGAGCCTCAACATTTGTAATACTTGGGAAAATCATAGGCTAGGTTGGGGGCGAATGTGATTTGAGAACTCGGTTCGGTTTGTAGCCATAACTAGGTTAAAGCGGACTTGGTGATCGTTTGTTCATTGGCTGGTTGAGTTGTCCTTCATCGGTAATGAATGACTGATGGAGTCGTGTTGGCAGATAGACAGGACCGCCTATACCTGTTCAGTTTTTTAGCCTAGAGTTAATTTTGTTTTCGATCAGGATTTTTTTCGGTATCGGTAAGTGGTCGGGGTGTATATGTTTCGGGTATCTGTAAATTTGTTCAGGACAGATAGGTTTGTTCGGTTCGGGTGGTGAAGTTGAGTCTTTGTCAGAATAGTTTGGATCGGTTCTGTTTGTCTGGGAAAAAGTTTCAAGCATAGCGGTTCTGTTTGTCTGGGAGTCAGATATCGTTCAAGGTTTTCAGTTTCAGGTATAGTGGTTGGATACTCATTGGCTTAGGGGAAAAATTGAGGTTCATTCTTCGTTAAGACTTGTGATTTTTTCTAATTTGGGTTCGGCAACAGTAAGGATGGGTGGTCATCGAAGTGAGGTGTCTTCCCCAGCCATTTTTGGGATTCAGGGAGTTCAGTCAGGTTCATTTGGTTCAACAGAGGAGATGGTAAGGAATGATTTCAAGGATGACATATAATTTAAGTGAGGGAGAATTATAACAACATATTTGGATCATTCTGTAACTCAGGGTCATGGGCTGTAAATAGATTATGTGAAGACTTTGGGGAAAGTTTAGGCCTTATTGAAGGTTGACAAGTTTGGTTGTGATATCTAAGTCTTTGAATCGTGAGTGGGAATCAAGGGTGAATTGGGGGAAGATAGGTGTTAGACTGCTTGCAAGGATAATAGTTTTGAGTTCGACTTGTGTTAAGCCGAATTTAACAAGATAGGGTTGTAGATCTTTGCATGACCTTTCTATGGATATAAAGAACGCCGAAATCGGAGTTGGAATGAAGAAGTTATGGCCATTTGAAGTTTAAATGAAAATGGACTTTATCCGGTACGCTGGGCGTACCTAATTACGTTGGGCGTAATTACACAGGGTGTAAACCCTAGTTTTTCGGGTTTGATCCCTATTTAAGCAACTTAACTCTTGGAAACTCTCTCCATATTCAACCTCCATCCTCTCAAAAGCTTCATCTCGAAACCCTAGCTCCATTTGTGAAGATTTTGAGCTTCTTGAGTGTTTATGAGTGTTTTTGGGTACATCTTGAAGAATAAGAAGTCCACCATTGAAGCTTGGTGAAGCTCAAGCTTGTGGATCCAAAGCCTACACTGCTTTTCTTAACTCTAAAAGGTATAAAGCTTGAATCTTGATGATGCATTTGTTAGATCTAGCTAGTTTTTGGTTTTATGAGCTCTTTAGTCACTTTAGTGGATAAAGTTTAGATCTTGAAAGTGTGTGGCACTGTTATGGATAAATTTGGAAACTTTATCCATCTAAACATCATTTTAATTCAGATCTAAAGGTTGGAGACTTGGACTTAAAGGATTCAATTGAGAAAGATTCATTTTTGCTTCCTTTGAGACTTAAAGACTAGATCTTGATTGTTTGGACTATGCTAATGGATAAAGTTGGAAACTTTATCCATTATGGAGCTATTAGAAGTCATAAAATGTGACCTTGGTCCCTAGTTTTCCTCTATGCATGGTCTTGGATGTCTTAATGAGTTAAGAAGTTAAGGTTTTTAGATGTTGAAGACTTAATAGCCATGCAATACCATAAAGTTGGAAACTTTATGGTTAAGAACATCATTTGAGGGTTAGATATGGATATTGGACCAAAGGGCTTAAAAGATTGGGAGGATGGCAGTTGCGTACGCTGGGCATACCAAAGAGTACGTTG
The DNA here is from genome assembly GCF_002870075.4 of Lactuca sativa. Taxonomy (NCBI): domain Eukaryota; kingdom Viridiplantae; phylum Streptophyta; class Magnoliopsida; order Asterales; family Asteraceae; genus Lactuca; species Lactuca sativa. The sequence continues at coordinate 36,040,466 of NC_056625.2, read as the reverse complement.
TGCATACGTGGTCAACCCCTCGACTTCTGGTCAAGGCGTAGTACGCCACGCGTACGTGTTGACTACGCCCAACGTACTCAACTGAGTTGACCCAGCCGACTCAGTTGACTTTTGACTTTGAGCAAGTTTGACATAAGGGCATTTTGGGTAATTTGATTTATAGTTTGAGATTTGGGTCCTACTAATTGTATAGGTGACCGGTAGAGATAACTTTTTAAAGCAGTGATCGATGCAACTATTCTTTCAGACTGTGAGGTGAGTCTTCTCACTGTATCCATGGGTCGAAGGCACCAATGCCGACCCATTATTGTGTTATTTAGGATGATAACTGTTATGTGGTTTATATGTGGTTGTTTGATGGGTTGAAATAAACCCCAGGGCGGCGCCCACTATCATATTTTTGGGTTGATATAGAGCCCAGGGTGGGGCCCACTATTGTATGATTGGGTTGAATGATACCCCAAGACGAGGCCCATATGTGTTGATCAGGTTGAAATACACCCCAGGACGAGGCCCTAGGGTTAGGACCATGTATGTATATCGGGTTGGAATATACCCCATGGTTAAGCGTAGTTGTATGATTGGTATGTGGTACTTTGGAGAACTCACTAAGCTTTGTGCTTACAGTTTATGTTTATGGTTTCAGGTATTTACGTTTCCAAAAGGAAGGGTCCGACTTGATCGCACTACATCCACTGAAGATTTATTCTGCAATGAGTGTTTATGATTTACTCTGATGTTTTAAAAATACTTTTACTCTGATCGTTTTTTGGGATGATGAATGAATGGTTTTGACTTAACTAACATTAAAAATTTTACTCGATATTTTTGAGACGTTACAAGGAGCTTAGATGGGGCCCTTCAATACCTTATATTCATTCGCCCTGATATCGCTTTTGCAGTCCATCAGATTTGCCTCTACATACATGATCGTCGCGTCTCTCACCTTTATGCGTTGAAGTGCATTTTGCGATATCTTCGTGGCACTCTAGATCTTGGCATCCGGTTTAACACTTCCTCTACACAGGATCTCATCGCTTACTCTGATCATTGGGGGGATGCCAAACCACTCGGCGGTCTACATTTGGGTATTGAGTCTTCCTTGGCAGAAATATTATCTCATGGTCGTCGAAATGACAGGCTACCATTTCCCGCTCTAGTATCGAAGCGGGATATAGAGGGGTTGCTAACACCATTGCCGAGACATCCTGGTTACGCAATCTGTTAAGGGAGCTCCAGTTCACTTCCACCAAGGCAACGATCGTGTATTGTGACACAATGTTAGTGAGGTTTATCTCTCTACAAATCCGGTTCAACATCAACGCACAAAACATATTCAGATTGACATACACTTTGTTCGTGACAAAGTAACTATTAGTGATATTTGTGTTCTTCATGTCCCTACCACGTCTCAGTATCCCGACATATTCACCAAGGGACTTCCGTCCTCATTATTTCTCGATTTCCGATTCGGTCTAACTGTTCGGTCTCCTCCCGTTACGACTATGCGGGGATGTTAGTATATTAGTGTATTGTATTGGTAGCCTGATAACATAGACGTATTGTGTATAGGCCCAAGGCCTTATTTGTATTTCTCTCTGTTGATACCTTTGTGAGTTAATGAGAATACACATGGGAATTTATCCAATTACATATGATTTTCTTTTCTGATTTCTGATTGTATTGAAAATCGATATTATACGGTTGTTTGTAATAGTTGGAATTTGAAAATGCTTGAGTTTTTTAGGGTTTGCTGTTGTTTCTTTTCTTTTCATTTCTTGAATAGCTTACAATGATGGAAATTCCTGTAAATAGTTTCGTAATGCTATAACTCCACGGATGAAATTTTCCTTTTTGTGATCATAGGGTAATAAATTGATTCTCATCGGATTGGCATTTTTAAGCTCTTTCTGATTTACATTTTAGAATATTTTCTTTGTAATTAAAGGACCTGAATTTACTAAGGATAATTCATAATAGTACTCGGAAGCCCCACTTATTTTTGAAGTCATAAAACATGTAATTGCTATCCTCAAATGCTTTTAGGCCCATCAGTATATAAATTAGCCAAGGTCTTTAGCATAAGAAAGCTGTGGTTTCTGGAGCCTTGAAATCTGTTGGGGAAATATTCTTTTAAATGAAGCATTCCAAACGTCTTGTAGCATCTTCCATATTTTGACATTTGACTCCACTGGTGTCAATGAAGCATTCCAAACTTCTTCAACAAGTAGGATCTTTTTGTTGTTGGGGAAATATTCCTTCTCAGAGTATAATTCAACTCTAGAATAAGAAATTGCTTAAGCTCTCCAAGATCCTTCATCTAGAATGAACACACAAATGCTAGCTATGTGGTTATTAATCAATTGTCATATGTGTGCTTAATCTGAGGTATCAACATTTGATTTCAACTATCAACTGTTTCAAGTCCTTATAAACAGTAAGAGAACGGGTGTAGGATGTAACTGAGTTACACGGGAGTGTTTGGCTAAAGTTATTACTGAGTTATTCACGAGGAGTGTTTGGCTATTGAATCTTAAACCTGAGTAATAAAACTGTTTTTCCTGTGAAACTTAAATGACATAGAAAGTAAGATAGTTCAATGGATGAAATTGCATTGTTACTAGATTCAATCCTTAAATAGAGTTTTCTGTTCATATTAATCCAGAAAATGAGATTGTGTGTTGAAATTATGCATCATATTTCTTTCTACATGTATGTATGTTCCTTCTTTATTCCCTCCTCCAATGGTGAGAAAAAGTTGGTAATCTGATGGAGATTTCTATTGTTTTTCTTCATTGCTCATTGTATATAATGCAGTTCCACCATTTTATTAACAACTACCCTCTTGCTGAGCTGGAAAGGCGATGCAGACATAATGGATTGCTTTATCTTAAACAAACAGAAATACAGAGGGGGATGAGGTCGATGATGATTGTGAGAAAGTAATATATACTTTACACTTTACATGTATCACTTTTCTTGCGCAGCCCCTTGAATAAAATAGTTTTTTTTTTCTCTCTGGATAGATCATAGATGTTTGATTTAGAACAACACAAGTGCAAGGAAATTTCTGTCAAAGACACTGCAAGAGGCAACCTCTATTTGATCAAAATCTGTATCGATTGTCATATTTGGACAAGTCACTTTGTTTATTGTTTTTCATTTGATTATTTAGAGTTAGTATAATTGTCTATGATATAGGTATTATCGCGTTCAAGTTGTAGCAAATTATGTCTTTTTGTTGGCATCATTTTGACTCAGTCGATGACTAAATTTATAACATTTTTATTATCTTTGTCTTTCCGATACCCATCCAATGCATTGCATTTGAAGATGGAATCACAATAAGTGAACAACGGATGATACAAATATGGAAATCACCCTGTGTTCAAACAAATCGTGTAATGTACATAAGACATCCCTCCAACAAAATGGCTAATTGGCAAATAAATCTACAAAAAAACTAAACATCACAACGAAGTACCTCTATATATATGGCTACCAATAATTTATGTAGTGGCGTATATATACTATTCGAGTTGCTACCAAGCCAAATCGATCAAATACCCGTTATAAAACTCTTTGTGTTCTTGTTCAAACCACATATCATATACAAAAGAGATGAATACGAATCGATTAGCATGCTTAGAACAAATCGACTTCCAAAATCTTGGAGGAAATGGCAGCAGCAAGTTCTGCAGTGAAATCAGGATCTTTTCCTAAAAAAGTAGCCATTTTTTCCACCAAAACCTCATCAAATCTTGGGGAGTTTGACCTTCTTTCACTACTTGAAATCTTATGTTCATTGGCTAGGGCATACGCAGCCTCTTCCTTTGTGCTTCTGTGGTTGTGCTCACCTTCATAGGTCGCAACTACTACACCAGGATCATCCACACTTCTTTGCACCTGAACACAACATCATATCACATAAGCAAACCTTTGAACAAAATTCTCTCTCTCTCTCTCTCTCTCTCTCTCTCTCTCTCTCTCTCTCTATATATATATATATATATATATATATATATATATATATATATATATATATATATCAACATGAAATCATGATAAAACTTATTAGTAGTAGATAAGTTAATCAAACCAACGATTTCTTATGTATATCTTGGAGAAAGAAGGAAGGGAGAGAGATGGTGTTCTTGCCTTCTTCTTGACTGGGCATGTTGGTGAAGAAGAGCACTTATAATAAGCTCTAGGAGATGGGTTGTCTCTAGTCACCTTTTGTCCATATTTCCTCCATTGATATCCATCCTTGACTACCTATAATTAAATGCAACACTTTGACTTTAATCAATGCTTCTTAAAAGGGGGTGCAATGGTTTCTTGTTCAGGGAATTGAAGACGAAGAAAAAATTAATCAAGTACCAGGCTTTTATCAGACGGATCTGTTGGTATATAAACTCTTTGAACCCCAGTATTCCTTGGTGATTCCAAGTTCCAATTCTGTCTCTTCCACAAGCTTTGTTGAACTGTCTCATCCAGCTTTCTTTTCTTTGGATTCGATTCAGGTACTTGTTTTTCTTGCATTAGTTTCTTGACATGCGTTTGAAGAGAGTTGTAGTTCTCCCATACGATCTTAAGCATCTCCTTTAGCTTCTTGTTTTCGTTGTTTATCCTGCTTAAATGATCCCCGCTGATCATATGATCATCAACCTGCTCGTATATATGTACACCGTTCGTCAATATAACTACAGGAAAATGCCACACACACACACACACTTCATTCATGTAATACAAGTTTCGATTAATGCATGTAATTAACCAGAAACCTCTTTTCCAAACGAACAATCGTCTTCTTCCTCCCCATCATCATCATCGTCATCATAATCATCATCGGTGTGAACTTCTCTAATCTTAACCACAACGAGTAAACAATTAAGTTATACTATATATATACATAGATGTAATTAACGGAAATGCTTATTTAAGCATTAGTCAGGTATATGTAAGTACTTACTGGTGTGTCATCGGTTTTGTGGAAGGGGAAAAGATTGAGGTCTATGGCAAATGATGACGCCACCATTATTGCTGGTCTGAAGAATTAATTGTTCAACTGATTGAAGAAGAAGCCAACAAGGGTTCGCAGTCTTATAGAGATTGAAGTCCGAAAGTCTTTGTCTGTTTTTTAATTGCATAAAGATATTTCCAAGAAAGCTGATTACACTTGTATGAACTCTCAATAAAATATCAACAAAAAATAATGTTTTAAAAGATAAATATTGGGGTAATTACTATTTCTATTCGAATCAATAAGAAAGTAAATAAGTGTAGACTTTTGACTTGAAACTTATTGTATGGTCTTTCGTAACAAGAAGCTCCCCGGAAAAAAAAAAAAAGATAAATCCACCTGTCAATCTGTCATGCTTGCGTGTTGGGACGTACGTGGGTAATATGTAATTTTGTTTTTTTCTTTATAATTAATTTTATCCAAAAACATTAGCAACTGTATACTAAAAATAATAATTTTTAAATTTTAATAATTATAAGTCGATATTGTTTTTATATGACAAAATTATTTTGTAAATTCTATTAAACTATGAATATTGTTAACAGAGTAATTTTTTGTCATTAAGATTTGTCGATATTGATTTTTAAATGATGAAACCAAAAAATTATTAACTTTGATATGTTTTTAAATAAAAAAAAGTTAATAATAAAAGAAAAAATAATGATCATTGTTAATGTTCAGTAATTAAGGTTCATATATTTTTATGATTTCTATTTCAATTTTAAAGAATATATATATATATATATATATATATATATATATATATATATATATATATATATATATATATATATATATATTCCTTCTTATTAAAAACACCTTGATATTATCCTCAAAATATTTGGTTAAAAGAAAAAAAACAAAATTTCATAACTAATTCCCATAATTTGCAAAATATTACACTTTCAAAAATTCTATAAAAAACATCACGCAATTTATTCCTGTGGTTTTGAAAATTGCAAGAATGGTCATTCTAATGTTAACTTTAACTTTTGAGTAGTTAGATTCTTCTAAATGATTGAAATGCTCTTAGACCAAATTTGAAAATTATATATATACCTCAAGGATCAATTATGAAAATTTGAAATTTTGTATACATATAAAATATAAATTTAATAATATATATATATATATATATATATATATATATATATATATATAGAGAGAGAGAGAGAGAGAGAGAGAGAGAGAGAAAGAGTGAGAGAGAGAAAAAAAAAAAAGCTAGGTTCAAACATTCTAACTAATTATTGTACGGATATTATATGCTATGAGAATTACTAAGAGAATAAGTTGTTTAGCAATTCGAATACGTTCAACTTTACAAAAATATCGCCATTTTCATGCATTCTCGCTAATTATTATTTATTTTTGTTCTCACAAATCGTTTTTCACTCATTTTCATTCTGACAGAATACAACCCAAATAAACATTCTAACAACATTCTGATAGAAATGAGAAGAATAATAATAAATGTATAATAACCTTATAGACGATTTAATTAGTGAAAATGTATGTTAATGACAATAGTTATATAAGATTGAACGTATTTATATTATCAAACAACTTATTCTCTTAATAATTCTCATAGTATATGATATCCGCACAATAATTAGGTAGAATAAAATAACCTAAGGATATATATATATATATATATATATATATATATATATATATATATATATATATATATATATGAGTGTGGCCACGCAAACGTCAGCGATAAATAACTATTTTGGCGAATAGTTTTCTTATGGAGAAATAATTATTAATTATTAGGTAATAAAAAAATTATCATTTTTAAATAAAATAATTATGTTTATACCTTATATTTATATTTGTTTATTTATACTACTCATGTAATTAAATTAATATTCTACCTAGTTTAAGAAATGTAAATTAATTTATATAAATGAATTTAATATTTTAAAAATTCTATTTATACATAATTGACTTGGACAAAAAAACTTTATAACTTATACCTCATAAATTTCAAGATACGACTAATATGCTTTATAATATACTATAATATATATATATATATATATATATATATATATATATATATATATATATATATATATATATGCTTTAATTTTTTGTTATTTTAATTTTATTTTTCAACAATTTGATAACATTTTTTTTACCTTTCGTATCATTTGTATTCCTTTTTTTTTTCTAATTTAGTTATTTTTGGTTTTTGTAATGTTTTTATATGTTTTGATTCAAGTAAATGAACTTAAATTCGATAAACCATGTTGGGATCATTTTTTCTTTTACTTTTTTTATTTATGAATTGAACCTATAATGTTTTTTAATTATATGATGCTAAGGTTCATGGTTTTTAGTTGGATGCTCCACCAAATAACCAAAGTTATTTTTATTTATTTAATATAATAATTTGGTTAAGGTTTGTATTTAATTATTTAAAAAAAAACTAAGTACTTAAAAGTTAACATTAATGCGACGGACCATTCATGAAATTTTCAAAACCATAAGCACCAGTGTCATCCATGAGGTTGTTTTATAAAAAAAAAAAAAAAATACTTAAAATGCAATATTTTACAAACCACAAGGATAATTGTGAAATTTTGTAAAAAAAAAATTGATGGTCATTGATGCCGCATCAAGATATAGTCATATTTATTGCGTCACATTTATTGCATCACTTGTAAGTTGTAATAAATGAACTAAAACTAAAAAAAAGACTTTCTTTATTCTCTAACAAACCTTGTGTCCCCAAGTCTATGCATAAAATATTTTTCCATACCATTGAAACTAATCTGGAAATTTCGGCTTCAATTTATTAATTAATTCATATGATATGATAAGAAAAATGTATAATGCTTATTGAGTGCCTGCGTGGTTTTTGACCAAACTGTAAAAGCTTTACTAATGTGTGTAAACTGGTTAATTTGTCGCATATCATAGAAAATGAAAGTTTGAAAATCTAAGAGCATCAGTTTTTACTTAGAACATTTTAATAAAAAAAACTCAAAATATACAATTGATTTTTATTTTGCTTTTTATATATTACTTATGTTTAGATATTGTATGGTTTTAATTGGTTAAAAATCTATAGGTTTCAACGTCTCACACAAGAAATGGAAAAACTCTTGGTTTGGGCGGACGGTATCAATAGCGGGCTCTGACGAGAGGACGGCGTTACCGCCGATGCGACGAATCCGAGCAACAATGGTACCGCTAGAAGAAGTTGCTTGCGGGTTATGGAACCACTCCTCTCCACTTTTCTACTTGCACGTTGTGCTTGTTTACTTGTATTATATGTAGTTTTGTATGTTTTTAATCGAGTGAGTTGGAAAGAAAAATATGGATTTCCATGTATTGTGGGTCGGAAAAATAAAAAAGATGTGATAAAGAAAAACTAATGTGACAAACATGTTGAGTGGGTTGCGAGGGGTGCATACCCTCCACCCTTAGAGTTTGTTAAATAACAAGCTCAAAAGTTTTGAAATTAAAAAGATCTCTCAATATGTTTTTTATTTTTCAAAAGTTTTTTTTTGTTTAAAAAGTCTCTTGGAAAAGCTCCTATTGTTAACGTTCTAAGGACAGACAGTATCGTCCGTAGGTTCGACTTTTGGGTTGGTGGTACTGTCGGTGGTTCGATACATGCAATATCCAGGCATCACATATTGGGTGTTTGACGGGTTGTGTAACCTATGACTTTTCCTCAAACAATAACAATTTTAAAATTATTATTAGTTTTATGTTTTTAATAAATTTTCCTATTATAAATACCACTCGATTACATTACGAAACGACACCTCTTCTTTCATTCAATTTCATTCCATTTTACTCATTAATTTTTCTTCTCATTTTCTTTTCAATTTTTAAATGAATGTTATTCATAGGTTAGTCGTATGCGTTGGATGGTCCAAAATTAAAGACGAAGCGTTGACACTTTCAAAAATAGGAAGATTACTCAACATAAATCGTCATATTTTTGGTGATTAGTTTTGGATTATTTTAAGCAACACCTTGGGGGTGGGGGGTTGAGATCATCCAACACATCAAATTGCTTCCAATTGGAACTTGGAAAATATGTAGCGAAAGGTTAAACAATTTCATGTTATTTTCACTCACAAGATGAATACCCGAGAGGTCAGAGTTTCCAACGAAGACATTTTAAATGCAACAAAAATGAGTATCCCAAACAACATAAAATGAAAGATTTCTGTTACGAAATGACATGAAATATTTTAAAAAATCACCTTTTTTTTTAAGAATTGAAGTATTTCTTCTAATTTGTTGTTTGTAGTATTTTAGTATTTATTTTCATTTTAATCATCGTTTTAAGATGTAATTTATGTTTTATTGTAAGATGGTTTTTTAGTTAAATGTTTTTTTTAATAATATTTATAATTGTTTTATTTTAAGTGAGTAAAGATTATTTTAAAGAATAAAAAATTTTAAAAAGTTATGTATTATTTTATTTTTAATTTTCTGATTTAGTTAAATTAAAAATAGCATGTGAGTAGAGTGGGTTGGGAAAGATGACTTTTCATGTGTTATAGTTGGAAAAGATGGAAAAGAAAGGAGAAAAACAAAAAAGCTAATGCAGAGCTGATGTAGCAAATACGTTAAGTATGTGTAACGACGTAAATTTCAAAACAATTTTTCACATTTTAAAAACACGCCTTCATTCATAATTGTTATAAAAATGTCATTGTATCACATAACAACTCATAACATCACATCCCAAGATCATAATATGTAAAAATCCTCATGAGTGTGTACTGATCAAGCCGATGCCTTCCCGCGATCCTCACTGGTACCTGAAACACATAACACAACACTATAAGCATAAATGCTTAGTGAGTTCCCCAAAATACCTCATACAATACATACGCCTTTCCAGGCCATAACTCTGTGGAACCTTCCGGTCCAAGTGTCTCAGGGGACTTACGTCCCGAATCCCGGTAGACCTTTCGGTCCTACCCGCATCGACCTTCCGGTCCGTAACCTCTTGACCTTCTGGTCCATGTCATCTTGACCTTCCGGTCTTTATCATACATAACATACATAACACATACATATCACATATCAGCATGTAGCACATATATCTCATAGCATATATGTCCTTCCGGTCACACATAGGTACCCTTCCAGGTACAGTATAGTGAGAAGACTCACCTCGGGTATCTTGGATAGTCTCGCACTCGAACACACTGATCTAGCCCCCGCCTAAACAAATAACAATACTCTCAATAAATAATGGCTCTCAAAGGCTAGATTAAATCCACTCTACAATTTCCACATATGGGTAAAAGACCATTTTACGCCTCCTTGACCCCAAAAGTCCAAAGGTTGACCAAAACCCTAAAAGTCAATGAAAGTCAACTGGAGGCAGTACGTGACGCGTACCTTCACTGTACGCGGGGCGTACGTCGGCGAACCACAATCGGGGTCTCAACCCCTTACGTTGCGCGTACTGAGAGTTACGCCGAGCGTAAGTCTCAGTTTCAACCTTTCCTTGGATTTCGGTCTTAAAAGGTTAAGACACTCCTTCAACTTCCAGATCTGACTCTCCTTAAGCCTCTTATCCCTTAAAGTCGGAACCTTTAAGCCTTGACATGGCTGTAAAGGTCCTTACACCCTCTAACACCTTTACTTTTTCCTCCAAAGGTCTAGATCTCATGCATGGCTCAATATTTACGTCTAAGATTGCATTTTTATGAACATACAACTCTTATAGTCCTGAAATATGATAAATCTAGGCCAATGGAGACCATTTGCTCATAAAGTCTCCATCTTGGGACCAAAAAGCCTAGAAATTGGTCCAAGAAGCACACAACACAAAAGACAAGGCAAGTTTTGAGCTTTTTACCTCAGGAAGAAGCTCCAACCTCTGAAAAGCTCGGATCTACTCTTTCCCACAAACTTCTAGCTTCCAAAATGGCCTCTTCTTTTCTTCCACCACCTTGAAATGACACTTAGAAGCTTAGAACACCAAGACACTAGCTAGAAACGAAGGAGGACTCTCTATTAGGGTTTCACTCTCTAGAATGGAGGCTGAGGTCAAGGCCATAACATTCCTTTTATAGTGCACAAGCCCCAAATTTTGGTTTACACCTGGGCTCGCTACGCCTAGCGTAACCCTGGGTACGCCCAGCGTACCCAGGCGAGTCCGCGTCCAAATTAAGCGCGCGAGTACGCGCAGCGTACTCCTCAATACGCCCAACGTACTCACTAGCCTAACATTTTACTTAAGGGACTTAACTTGACAACTTGGGAAAAGGAGAAGGGTTAAATAGCTTTACCTGAATTTCGGGATGTTACAATATGTTAGGAAGGGCGAATACCCTCTACCTTAATAATACTTGATTTGAAAGGTGTTACACCAATGACTTTTTTTTTGTAAAGTTGAATTATATTAAAATAAAACTAACAATATATTAGAAATCGGAAAATAATTGTATCAATTATCATATTCGAAGTTAACATTGGGTTATGAACCAAACAAGTCTGTTAAATTTCATTATAAGCCTATAAGGCCATACAGTATACCATTAACGCTGTGTGTGGCAGTCGGAAGCACACCCAGGAACACCACATCGTGGGTGCGGTTTATGTAACATCTGGTTTCAGGATGTTTCATAATTTAGAATTTCAAACATAAACTGATCAAGAGAAGGTATTTGGCTTTAAAGGGTGAAGTTTGCGCGTTAAAGGAACAAGGGTTTTGGGCTAAGAGTAAAGGGAATAAGACTTAAGGGTATAGTTTTAGGCTAAGAGAAGTTTGGGCTTAAGTTGTTTTGGGTCTTGCTAGATCACGCTTTTCACGACGCGACACAAGAGGTATCACAACACAAATCCCGATGTATAGGCTTACACCTTGGGATTTGGGCCTATTTAAGAGCATTTAACCTTGAATTTCAAAATTTGTAGCCTCTACAACTTCGTTGAGCACCTCTAATAAAACCCTTGCCCTTTTTGAAGCTTTTCAACTCATAATCTCTCCTAAAATCATTTTTGGTGTTGTTTTGATACTTTTAAGTGAAGAAAAGAAGGAAGGTTGATTCTGTAAGTATTCTACCTGGAGTTTTTAGCCTTTATGTCATTTTTAGACCTTTGTAAGTTTCAAGATCAAAGCTTTATGTTCTTTCATCCTTAGATCTATTGAAGGTTGATGTTTTGGTCCCTTTTTTAGTCCATTTCCTTGGAGTTCTTTAAGTTTGGAGAGCTCCATAACATAATTCTTGAATTTTATGACTTCTGGACTTGGTTATTAATGGAAAAAATGAGAATGCATGCTTTCCTTTTAAGACATGCATGAGCTATAGTCATCTTAAGGTTAGGGTTAGAGGTTTGAAGAGTTTTGTGCATGAGAATAGATAAAGTTGGAAACTCTATCCATTAACTCACTTAGAAGAGTCAAATCCGAGACTTAGTTATTGACACGGATTTGGGGTTTTTTTTTTTACTATTTTATCGTTTAGTGATCACGATGTGACCAGAAGTTGGTCACGACATGATTGTCGTTGACCGTTGACAGTTGTTGACTGTTGACTATTTTTTTTACGGTTTCGACTTTGGTCAAACTTGGGGTTTTGAGCTATAGACCAAGGGTTTAGCCTGTGATTGGTTTATATGGTTCGTGTAGCTGATTCTTAGGGACTCCGGATAGTCAGATTCAGTTTTGGGATTCGAGTGAGTTTTCTCACTATATTACTTATTACATAGTGTCATGGTATGATTGTATCTTTAGTTAGAATAGTAGGGTCTTATTGGTTGCTTGTATGCTTATATGCTTTTCGGAGAAAGGCCTGTTGGGTTGAAACGAATCCATTGGGCGAGGTCTGCATGGTTGAAACAAACCCGTTACTATTGTGAATATATATTTTGTGTTGTATATGGTATTTTAAGAAACTCACTAAGCTTTGTGACTATAGTTATGAATTAAATGTTTTCAGGTGCTTCTACAGATCATCGGAAGGTGAAGGCGTGATTGCACATACACATAAGTTGTTTTATGATTTGAGATTTCACAATGTTTTTATTTATAACTCTAATTTTGGATTATGGTTTATGAACAAATGGTTTTGTCTTGATTGAAACTTTATGAAAATGAACAAGTTGGTATCATATGTTGGATAAGGTGTCTAAGTCCATAACTTATTTGGTATATACTTGACCCGACCGGCATGGTCCATTTGGGTTGCATCTCATCCAAACTATTATGGATAATTTTATGAGAGTTATACACATATGTTTATTAATATATTATGAGTTATAATATATTAATATGAAGTTACGTTATTTAATTAGTTTTAGTCTTAAATTAATTATGGATTAATTTAGAGATTAAAAGGAATACTAATTAAATTATGGGCTATTTGTTTTATATAGTGTGGGCTAATACTCATTTGTTAATGGGCTAGGCTTATGTGGAAGTCCATGGATGATCCATGGAGCTTTTAACCCATGGATCCTTGGAATAGGAAAAGACATGGGTTATTAGGGTTTCACCCTAACCATGCATACTATATAAGCATGCTTATGGAGCATGAAAGAGAGCCTAAGATAGCCTAAGAGAAAGCTAGTGTTCTAGTGTGTGTGTGCATGTGTGTGGCCGAAAATACAAGAGTGTGTATACTCTCTCAAAGTTTTCCAAGTGTTTGTGGTGTTTGTGATTCCATTTGAGGCATTCACACTATTGGTGCTTGGCCCTCAAACTCCTAAGAACCCAACACAACAAAGGTATGTAATCTCTTCTAACTCTTTTATGTTGAAATGTTCCCCATGCCATGTTAGATAGGTTATAAACCTTGGAAAATTATTATTTTGCATGTATTTAGACAAACATAGATCCAAGGTTTATTAGGGTTGCATGCACACTTAGGAAGTGTTAGATTGCTCAAAACCCAACAGTGGTATCAGAGCCTAGGCTTGCTTGTTTGATACTTGATGCAAAATAGTGAAAAAAGTCGAAATCGTTGCTGTCTGCATGCTAGACTCGCCGAGTCCATTGGGGGGACTCGCCGAGTCCAAGGCAAACTTCAACCTACTCGACGAGTCCGTTCGTGCACTCGGCGAGTAGGATCGAAAGAATGCAGAATCTCGACTTTTGCTGCTGGAAATGGACTGGAAACATTACCCTAAATTGTTTTGGTGTTGTAAAACTTATTTTAGTTGGTGTAATGGTTGTTCTAATCCATTTACAATAGCATATATCAAAAATCCATGTTTTTATGTGTTCATATAATTCTTGAATTTTTGATGATCATGTTCATGTTCTTATGAATTTAGAAAATGATAGGAATTATTTGCTGAATTGTTTAGAATTAATTCTTAATCATTTATGTGTTTTAATGGAGTCCATAATTTGTCCTCAAGTTATGGATTACCAAAGGTCACTTTCATATAACACACACTTAAAACACATAAGTTACATGAAAATGAAGAGTCTTCATTTTTATGAACCTTTAATTCATAAGTTATGAAATGAAGAGTTTTGCAAAGTTACAAAACTTGTCCTCAAGTTTTGGAATTTGTAAAGTTTCACACACTTTAATAAACTTTAATTCCAAACCTTAGAGTTTTAATAGTTAAAATTCAACCCTTATACTATTTATAACATTAATGGTTAATTATTATATATATGTATAAGAATAAGTCGTTTTACCGTTAGTAGGCCTCATTCACGAAGCCGGTCTATAAGGTGGGTATAAGGTTGTTGCCTATAAAATGGCGACTTAATGGGTGTATACTCTCACCCACCGCTTGCTTGATCGGTGGAGGGTCGTTAGCCGAACGGGTAGAACAACGACTTTAAATCCTCATTAAAAGTATAATGAATATTATAAAATAACTAAACTCTTTTAATTCCCAATCTTAGTTATTTTAGGAAAATGTGAACATGGTGCTAATCCATGGAATTCACACTTTGTACCTTACCAAGTCGTTAGTGGAGCGTGTGTGGTTAACCGGCACACTAATTAGACTAGTAAGGATCACGAAGGGTAACTTAATGTTGTCATAGATCAATGGAGCGTGTGTGGTTAACCGGCACATTGATTAGGTGATAATATTAGGAGTACCAAGTGAGTTAGCATGGTTATTCACACCTTGTTTTGTGATCCTCGGCATCCCAGTCACAAAACTTGAAGGGCACAATCGAGATTGAAACATGCCATTGAAAAGTTCAATGAATCTCAAAAGAATCTAGGAATTTCAAATCCAATTAAACCTAATTAATCATTTCGTTTTCATGGTGGAAATTGGTGAATCGTCATTCGCCTACCTTTCAAATATATTATTACTTAGATTACGGCATCCCTCTTCTAAGTGTAATATATTGTGATTGGATCCTAGCCTTAATATTACATTTGGGTGTCTTATTAAGGATCCTAAATATCTAATCTAAACTTACTTTCTTCTTTCAGATGTCTTCCAACACTAATGCTTCAGGCTCTAACCCAACTGGTTCTTTCTCTCTCATGAATCTTTGTGGGAGGGTCATCTTTGATGGTTCCAACTTCATGGATTGGATTAGGAACATCAGGATGGTTACTCGTTACGAGGACAAGGAATATGTCCTCGATAAGGAGTTAAAAGAACTTGATGAGTCTACTGCTACTCCTGAGGAGATCGCTGAATTCAGGACTCATGAGAGAGATGCTACTAAGGTGGCATGTATCATGATGGCCACGATGACAGCCGAGCTCCAAAAGTCATATGAAGATTTCTACCCTTTTGAGACTCACCAAGACTTGATGGAAAGGTACCATCAGAGTGCCCGTCAGGAGCGGTATGAAATAATCTCCTCCATAATAACTACCCGCATGAAGGACGGTGAATCCGTCACGGGCCACATGCAAAAGATGCAAAGGTATGTGGACCGTTTGCTGAAGCTGAATGTTAACATCCCCGAGGAGTTAGCAATTGACATCATTTTGCACTCCTTGCCTTCTTGTTATGATCATTTTCGAATGACATATCATATGAACAAGGAGGAAGTTACCCTCAGCAAGCTTCAAGGACTCTTGAAGACCGCTGAAACCGGTCTTAAGGGTAAAGCGGTTGTTACCTCTACTACTCCTACTCCAACTTCTACCCCTGTTTTAGCTATTGGGCAAGGCAAAGGGAAAAAGAGGAAGCACCCTTCGAAGGGTACCAAGGGAAAGTCTCTTGAAGGCTCCTCATACAAGACTAAGAACGGTTCTGTCACTCCTTCTGCCATTCCAAAGGATGCTGAATGCTTTTATTGCCATGAAAAGGCACACTGGAAGCGAAACTGCCCTAAGTACTTGCAGGATCTAAAGGATGGGAAAGTGAAACCCACCTATGCAGGTATTTACACTATATTGTCTAATTACTCAACATATTCTAACTCTTGGGTGCTTGATACAGGATGTGGTATTCACATATGTTCTGATTTGCAGGGCCTAAGAAGAAGTGAGGATGTGGAGCACGGGAAGATAAACTTAATCATGGGGAATAGGAAGGCTTCACCTGTTTCCAAGATTGGAGTTTATACTTTGTTGCTTAATAATGGGTTAAAATTAGATTTGAATAAATGTGTATACTCGTCTGAAATGGCGAGGAATATTATTTCTTTTCATGCTTTGTACAAACAAGGTTTTACCTTTTCGTTTGATAATGAATGTGGTGGTATTAATGCTTTCTTTAATAATGTGTTTTATTTTAAAGCATTACCTTGTGATGGCGTGTATGAAACTGTGTCGATTGTAGACAACTTAGGAAATAATGTGTTGTATATTGATTCTTCTACTAGCCTAGATAAAGCATCATTGTGGCATTGTCGTCTTGGACATGTAAACAAGAAACGCATAGACCAACTCCAAAAGAGTGGAGTCTTGGAATCATTTGACCTCAAATCAGATGATAGTTGTGAATCTTGTCTACTTGGAAAAATGACAAAATCACCCTTCACTGGAACTTGTGAGAGGGGTGAAGGTTTGTTGGACCTAATACATACTGATGTATGTGGGCCATTCAAAACCGCCACAAGGGACGCTAATCGGTATTATGTGACTTTTATTGATGATTATAGTAGATATGGGTATGTCTACTTGATCAAACACAAGTCCGAAACCTTTGAAAGGTTTAAGGAATTCAAACAGGAAGTAGAAAATCAATTGGGCAGGAACATTAAGATGCTTCGATCCGATCGAGGTGGTGAGTATCTTAGTACCGAGTTCCTTGACTATCTTAAGGAGTGTGGGATTGTCTCACAATTGACTCCTCCCAGGACACCACAGCTGAATGGTGTAGCTGAGAGGCGTAATCGTACCTTGTTGGACATGGTTCGCTCTATGATGAGTCGAGTTTCGTTACCAATCTCTTTTTGGGGGTATGCCTTAGAGACTGCCGCCCATATCCTTAATCTAGTCCCTACAAAGAAGGTTACCAAAACACCTCATGAAATGGGGACTGGGAAGGTTCCCAATTTGGACCACATCAAAATTTGGGGTTGCGAAGCCTTCGTGAGGCGTGAAACTCATGATAAGCTTGAACCCCGAAGTGAAAGGTGTATTTTCATCGGCTACCCACAGAAATCCTTCGGTTACCTTTTCTACAGACCCAGTGAGAATGTGGTCTTTGTAGCACGAAGAGGGATCTTTCGCGAGAAAGAATTTATAAGCCAAGGAGACAGTGGGAGGCAGATTGATCTTGAAGAAATTCAAGAATCAATTGGTGAAGGAACCTCAGACACTAGCAATCAACCTGAGATAGAAACTCCTGTTGATCCAGCTGACGAGTCTGTACCTCCGAGACGTTCCACACGGGTTAGGAACACACCTTCGTTTTATTATGGTTTTCATATTACTACGGAAGGTGATACGTTTATTAGTGATAGTACACTAGTAAATTTGGATGAACCTAGCAGTGTTAAGGAAGCCATGGCAGGCCCGGAGTCTGCTAAATGGGAGGAGGCTATGGACAGCGAGATACAGTCCATGTATGACAATCAAGTTTGGAACTTGGTTGACAATGTACTAGGCCGTAAAACAGTCGGGTGCAAATGGATCTTCAAAAAGAAGACCGACATGGAAGGAAAAGTGCATACTTATAAGGCTCGACTGGTTGCGAAGGGTTTTACTCAAACTCAAGGTATTGATTATGATGAAACCTTCTCGCCGGTGGCCAAGATTAAGTCTATTAGGGTTATGTTAGCCATTGCAGCATTTCATGATTATGAAATATGGCAAATGGATGTCAAAACCGCTTTCCTTAATGGGAAGTTGGCTGAGGATGTGTACATGAATCAGCCAGAGGGTTTTGTCAATGCAGAGCACCCTAATAGAGTATGCAAGCTTAAGAAATCCATTTATGGATTAAAACAAGCATCTCGTAGCTGGAATCTTTGTTTTGATGAGAAGGTAAAAGAGTTTGGCTTCTTGAGAAGCGAAGATGAGTCTTGCGTGTATGTCAGAGCTAGTGGGAGTATAGTTAGCTTCTTGGTACTGTATGTGGATGACATACTACTCATAGGAAATGACATCCCAACCTTGCAGGAGGTTAAGTCCTGGCTTGAGAAGTGCTTTGCTATGAAGGACCTAGGGGAGGCTACCTATATCCTAGGGATAAGGATATTAAGAGAAAGGAGTAGAAGACTAATTGGACTTAGTCAGAGTATCTACTTGGATAAGGTGTTGAAAAGGTTCAACATGGAGAATTCCAAGAAAGGAGATTTACCGATCCAAAGCAATACCAAACTGAGTAAGACTCAGAGTCCGAGTACAGAGGCTGAGATAGCTGAGATGAGCCAATTACCATATGCTTCCGCAGTTGGCTCGATCATGTATGCTATGACTTGTACCCGTCCTGATGTGGCATTTGCTTTGAGCATGGTCAGCAGGTATCAGGGGAACCCTGGCAAGGCTCATTGGACCGCGGTAAAGAACATTCTCAAGTACCTGCGGAGGACTAAGGATTGGGTCCTTACCCTTGGTGGCAGTGATGACTTGAGAATATTAGGGTATAGTGATGCTGGTTTTCAGACTGATAGGGATAATTTTCGCTCTCAGTCGGGCTGGATCTTTACCTTAAATGGAGGGGCAATTTCTTGGAAGAGTTCCAAGCAGGAGACGGTGGCTGATTCGACTTGTGAATCAGAGTATATAGCAGCGAGTGAAGCAGCGAAGGAGGCGATATGGCTAAAGAACTTCATCGGAGACCTTGGAGTTGTACCAGCTATTAAGGAACCTATAGAGATTTTCTGTGACAACAATAGTGCGGTTACCTTAGCCAAGGAACCAAGAGATCATGGCAGATCCCGACACATTGACAGAAAATATCACTTCATAAGACACAAGATTGAAGAAGGACTCCTTGTGACAAGGAGGATATCGTCAGATGAGAATCCTGCAGATCCCCTTACGAAGGGACTGACGAGGGTTAAGCATTTTCAGCATGCGAGACGCATCGGGCTGAGGGACGATATTAGCTTTACAGATTAGATAGTTTTCCTGAAACTTGTAAAATGTAATCGACGTTTGATGATGAATAAAATTTGTGATTTATTTATGAGTAAAGTGTTACTATCATTGTCAATTATTTACTATTGTTTCAGTTTTGCATGTTTTGACTTCCAGAATAATTAATTTGTTCAAACCTCCACAATCGATCATACGTCGGAAGTAGGTATGAATCAAGATTGTCATGAATTGGGTTTGTAGATGCCTTAAAGGTGTTTAGGCATGGCAATGGTTGCTGCAACATTCATGAGTACTCATAAGTTATGAGTATTGGTATAAACCCACGCTCACTTGTATCACTTCATGGAATTTATCTCGAGTGATCGTGAGACGATAACATCATATAAATCTTTAAACCTAGAGATATGAGTTGTTACCTATGAGTTGGTTGTGCATTGATTGCACGTAAACGCATCAGTAACTTGATGTTATAAAACGTGCCTTTGTGTACAATTCAATAAGTAGTAGAACAAGCATATCAGTCGAAGTTTATCTGTTCCTTCTAGAAATAGAAGCGATATCCGGGCCCCTCGATGATTTTGTGTTGACCCATATACCAGGCCTGGTCAGAACTAAACCGATGTGTTCAGTGAAGTTCTTCGTCAAACAAATCGGATAATCGAGAAACAACTGCTAGACAATAAGCAAGACATAGTTCCATGTGTTTGTCCGGCTGATATCATGAGAACAGAGGATTTTGTGATCACTTATCTAAAATGGCGCTTCATAGTTCGACAGAGTCTTCATTGTTCGAGGGAGTTTTCGAGAGCTACGATTGTTGGTTGGTTCCTGAAGTTATAGGCAAATATAGTTATTAGACTTATCCAAGTGGGAGTCTGTTGGATAAGGTGTCTAAGTCCATAACTTATTTGGTATATACTTGACCCGACCGGCATGGTCCATTTGGGTTGCATCTCATCCAAACTATTATGGATAATTTTATGAGAGTTATACACATATGTTTATTAATATATTATGAGTTATAATATATTAATATGAAGTTACGTTATTTAATTAGTTTTAGTCTTAAATTAATTATGGATTAATTTAGAGATTAAAAGGAATACTAATTAAATTATGGGCTATTTGTTTTATATAGTGTGGGCTAATACTCATTTGTTAATGGGCTAGGCTTATGTGGAAGTCCATGGAGCTTTTAACCCATGGATCCTTGGAATAGGAAAAGACATGGGTTATTAGGGTTTCACCCTAACCATGCATAGTATATAAGCATGCTTATGGAGCATGAAAGAGAGCCTAAGATAGCCTAAGAGAAAGCTAGTGTTCTAGTGTGTGTGTGCATGTGTGTGGCCGAAAATACAAGAGTGTGTATACTCTCTCAAAGTTTTCCAAGTGTTTGTGGTGTTTGTGATTCCATTTGAGGCATTCACACTATTGGTGCTTGGCCCTCAAACTCCTAAGAACCCAACACAACAAAGGTATGTAATCTCTTCTAACTCTTTTATGTTGAAATGTTCCCCATGCCATGTTAGATAGGTTATAAACCTTGGAAAATTATTATTTTGCATGTATTTAGACAAACATAGATCCAAGGTTTATTAGGGTTGCATGCACACTTAGGAAGTGTTAGATTGCTCAAAACCCAACATCATATCCCTGGTTTGAGGGATTTGGATGAACACTTGTTGGATTCCAAACTCAACCTAAGGATCTAAGATTTTTCACAAACCTTTTTGAATTCAATTTTTATAAAAAGGACAAAGGAGATGGGATGTGTACCGTCAGCCGGAGCTCGAACAGGAAAATGGTTCCCGAAATATCCATACTATTTATATATTTGTTGATATGTGTTATGCTAGAAATGCATGGTAGTGGATAGGCTAAGGATATTTTCAGGGATTGTGTGCTAGAATTGCATGTTAGATTGACTGCTTGACTATTGATTGCTTTGTGTTACTTGAAATATATACTGATATTAATTAAGTGTTAAGAATATACGTTAGGATTGCATGCCCCTAGAATTAGGTAGTCTCATATTTCTAGGCTTAGCCATATTGCTAGTGGCGATTCCAAGATATTCATGGGTTGGGGGCACATAAGAAATTCTCTTTTAAAAATAGTTTTTTATACGAATTAAATTAAATTTATATGTAAAAATTCCATTCCACTGAGGAGCATTCCCTATAGTTTGTACTTTCATCCGCCAATGCCTATTGCACAAGCCATCAAACGAAGCTGAAGCAAAGAAATATGCCTATTTCCGTAGGGCATTTCAAGCAAGAAAGGATCGTCAAACCAAGCAGCTTCAACAAAAACAGCGAGAAATTCAAATAGTGGCCAAGTATTGGGTAGGCGCAATTTACAACGCCAACACCGTAACCACTATTCTGAAAGTGTAGGAGTGGATGTCCAACATGGTTGAGACAGTCCGCAACGCTCAGACCACTCCCGATGATCAAGGTACTTCAAGAATCCCTCCAACTCCAAATGCTCAAACTTCTCAAGGCGATGGCACCACAATTGAAGTCAGCTCCGCACCTACATTCGGGTTTGATGACTTTAATCTCAATGAGGTAAATCAGCCTACCCCTTCTGATGATGAATTAATGATATTTGATGAAGAAGAAGCTTCAAGTGGCTCTCAACACTCCACCTCCAAGCCTAAAGAGAAGAAGAAGAAGAAGAAGAAGAAGAAGAAGAAGATTGCTGTCTCATTGAAAGAATCGAAATACTAGAAACTCGTGAATGACTGGCTGCTGAGCGAATTTCTTTGAAAGTTGAAATGGGGATTCGTTCTTTGGACACAAGTCGCAAGGCTGACCATTAGCAATTTATGGCTACTGCGGAGCACCTCATCTCTGAGGTATCTGCAATCAAGGTAGACCTTCAAACTGCCATTGCGGATCAATCAACACACTCAAAGAAGCTGATAGATGAAACTCATACTGCCTATGAGTCCACCATCTCGATCCTTCAATCTACGATCAACAGTCTTCGACGTTCACTATCTTCAAACTTTCATGGTCCAGAGATCCTTCAACTTACCAAAGAGATTCATCGCTTACTTTTCAACACCGCCATTCCCAACAATCAGCAACTGGCTGATGCACTTAAAGATCAATTCGAAAATGTGTGTACTATAGTCAATGGTCTTATGCAATGGCTTGAGGAATCCCCGGCTCTGCATTCCTCAAGAGGGGGAAGTGATGAAGAGCATCATTCAGAGAGCATCTCTCATCAACATAGAAGATCTCCTATTATTAATGAAAGAACTCCTTCACCGCAACCATCTCCTCACAAGAATCCAAGCCATCAAACTCCACCACAACATCAGTCACCACTGCAACAGGGAAACATTCAAGAAGATGATCCTAAATGACCGGAAATTCCTCCCCACTTCAAAGATTTAGCATCCAAAATGTCATCCGAACACTCAAGTGACTCTCCCATAACAAAACAAAAGAAAGCAGACTGGAAAGCAATCAAATTTGCTGAGCTTATCTGGAGAGAAAACAGATTCGACATCACCATGGATGAATCCTTAGTAAATTCTTGGATCAATCCTCACTGCAGATTGTTGTATGATGACTACAAACCCCACCTCACCTTTGTTAAACCCCCATCTGACGGTTGCTGGGATGTTCCAATATCCCCCAATGCAAAATACTTCACTGTATTTGAGCAATTTGACCGCAGCTTACCTGATCACAAGAGACTGCCCATGGAATTTTAAATACTTAATCGATTCCATGCCAAACATGCTTCCTCAATAGAGAAAATCTGGTCTAACGATAGACCATCCGCAGTCAAGAACTTCAAACCCCAGAAATTCATGAAAGCTGGCTTCATCCGGTATACTATTACAAGAAGGAATCAGGACTACGTCCGCACCCAAGCAACTTCCCATGTATGAATCCAGAAGAAGTCTTCCTGATAGCAAAGGTGTTCCAAAACAAAGCAGAAAAGTATCCAAAGATGAAGATAGCGTTTGACAGGGCAAGCACATTCCTAAGGGAAACCATCTGTGACTTCGCAAAGATTGATGCAGACATTCACCCTGTCTTGGCCAAAAATTTCGATCTACCACCACTAGATCCCGCACCAATGTTGACTGAAGGATATCAAGAGAGATCTCTGGGTGCAGCAAACTTCCCAGATCTTGGAGTCATATTCAAAAGGAAACTCAATGAAACAAAATATTTCATCCCCATGACTGCCATGAATTGTCTCACAAAGAAGCAAATTGAAGTTTGTCGAACTGCAATTCAAAAGTCCAAACACACAACTGCCGAAGTCAGGTTCAAAATTTTAAGAAGGATCACCTAGTTAGAAAATATAAGAAAGTTTTGGTGGATTCTAATCAAGTTCCTAAAACTTGATAATTGAAGAAAAAGTTGAAGAGGTCACTTAGGGGGAAATTGTTGAATCATAAAAGTGACCCTCTTAAACTTGACCTACCGCAGCTGCTTGAAGATTCGCAGTCAAGTCAGTTCAGCAACCGTGTCCGTAGTCATCATCATCAACAGTTCACAATCTAGTTTTCTTAGCTTAGCTTTTTATTTGATTTTCTTAAAATACTCTCTTTTATCCAGTATGCCTTGCATGGCTACGTTTAGATAGTTGAACAAGTGTAACCTTTGAGTCTCTATATATAGAACTCAATCTTTCTCAACTCATTACACATCTGATAACACTTCGCATCCTAAATCTCATATCTTCTGTTATTACTCTCATCTCTTTCTTACTACCCAAACTCACTATATCATAACTGAACATCATCTCTCTTTGGAGCAAGTCATTCTTAACTTAATCACTAAGCTTGATCTCATTTACTAACTTGGTTTGAACGCATTCCTTGTTAAGAATCAACTTATGTGTATACTTGATATAATACCCGTTGTCATTATATTTCCTTACATTTCCGCATCTCACTCTCTAATTATCTAACTCTAACTTATTATTATTATTATTGTTAAGATTTTAGATCCTTTGAGATAAACTATTTCGCAACTATACTTGTCCTAACGTTTGTTCAAGTGTGTCTCAAGTTTTTCTCTCTATAGAAGCTGTGAAGGATTCGACAGTGGTAACGGGTACGTTTCCCCTCAACAATGCTTATGCATGCATTTTATTCTATAGCGGTCCCTAGCGGAGTTTTGTGAGTCGTAACTTTGAACACCTACTAAATCAACAACCCCAAAAGCTAAACAAAGCCTTCATGGTGGAGATGGCTAATGGGAAGACCGAAATAACCAAAGATATATACGTAGAGTGCACGTTAACACTGAATAACCACTCATTTATAATTAACTTAATTTCGGTTAATATCCAAAGTTTTGATGTGATCATCGGCATGGATTGGTTAAGCCCCCACCATGGCATAAGAAAAATCCGTCTCATCTCGTGCATCAAGGCATAAAAGTGCCTGCATAAGAAAAATCTTGCCTTCCTAGCTCACGTAGTGGACAAACAGAAAGAGGAAAAGAACATCAACGATATTCCGGATGTGCGTTATTTCCCAGACCAGAAGACCTGCCGGGGATGCCTCCAAGGAGACAGGTTGAATTTCGAATTGATATGATCCCTGGACAAACATAAGAAAATCATGCCTTCCTAGCTCACGTAGTGGAGAAATAGAAAGAGGAAAAGAACATCAACGATATTCCGGATGTGTGTGATTTCCTAGACCAGAAGGCCTGCCGGGGATGCCTCCAAGGAGACAGGTTGAATTTCGAATCAATCTGATCCCTAGAGCCTCATCAATTGCCAAATCACCCTATAGGCTAGCCCCTGCGGAAATGCGGGAGTTATTGAGCTAACTTAGCGAACTCCTCGATAAAGGATTCATCAGGCCGAGCTTCTCACCTTGGGGAGCCCCGATCTTGTTTGTCAAGAAGAAGCATGGATCTTTCAGAATGTCCATCGATTATCGAGAGTTAAACAAGCTCACCATCAAGAACCGATACCCACTTCCTCGTATTGACGATCTATTCGACCAGCTTCAAGGAGCCAGTTACTTTTCAAAAATAGATCTACAGTTCGGATACCATCAACTACGGGTCCGAGAAGAAGATATTCCCAAAACTGCATTCCGAACCCGCTACAGACATTTCAATTTTGTAGTAATGCCCTTCGGTCTAACAAATGCACCAGAAACATTCATGAACTGAGTTTTTCGACCATTCCTCGACAACTTTGTGATCGTCTTCATCGATGACATACTCGTTTATTCGCGAAGCAAAGAAGAGCACAATCAACACCTATGACAAGTCTTGGAAACTCTAAGGATGGAAAGGTTGTAAGAAAAACTCTCCAAATGCAAGTTCTGGATTCGTAGGGTGGAATTCTTAGGGCACGTAGTCAGTAAGGAAGGGATACATGTGGACCCTTCTAAGATCAAGGCTAGTGAGGGCTAGGCAACCCCAAAGACGCCAACAGAGATCAGGCAATTCTTGGGCCTTGCTAGGTATTACAGAAGGTTCATACAAAATTTCTCCAAAATTGCCAAGCCTCTCACCACTCTAACCCAAAAAGGCATACCATTCAAATGGACCGACAAACAAGAAGCCACCTTTTAAACTCTAAAGCGAGCCCTCTATAGTGCTCCGATTTTGACGCTGCCAGAAGGAACAAAAGATTTCGTGGTGTATTGCGATGCTTCTAACCAGGGTCTGGGTTGTGTGCTAATGCAACGCGGAAAGGTAATTTCCTACGCATTCAGATAACTGAAAAACCACGAGGTGAGTTACACTACCCATGATCTCAAGCTGGGAGTTGGGTCTTCTCCTTGAACATTTGGAGGCACTACCTTTATGGTATGAAGTGCACCATGTACACGAACCAAAAGAAGCCTCCAAGACATCTTGAATCACATAGAATTAAACATGAGGCAGCGAAGATGGATTGAACTACTCAACGACTATGAATGTGAGATCAAGTACCATCCTGGAAAAGATAACGTGGTGGCTGACGCCTTAAGCAGGAAGGAATACTCGGGCCGCCGAGTAAAAACACTGACAATGACCATTCATTCCCACTTATCTTCATAGATCAAAGAGGCTCAGCTGGAAGCCTCGAAAATGGAAAACACAGCGAGTGAAACCCTGCGCAGGATGGAAAAGAATCTCGAAAACAAGGAAGATGGAGTGTACTATTACACGAATCGAATCCGGTTCCCAAAATTTGGAGGGTTTAGAGACGTAGTCATGAATGAAGCTCATAAGACACGATACTCCGTCCATCCAAGATCGGATAAGATGTGCCTGGATATCAAACAATATTATTGGTGGCCGAACATGAAAGCGAAGATAGCTACCTACATGGGCAAGTGCCTGACTTGCGCGAAGGTTAAGGTAGAATATCAGAAGGCCTCAGGACTATTACAACAACTAGTGATACCCGAGTGGAAATGGGAGAGAATAACAATGGATTTTATAACCAAACTGCATAAATCGGTTGACGGACTGGGTGCCATTTGGGTGATTGTCGATTGATTGACTAAATCTGCCCATTTCCTACCAATAAAGGAAACATAAAAAATGGAGAGATTGACTCAGATCTACACCAAGGAGGTCGTGAGACTGCATGGAGTGCTGATATCTATCATCTCTGACCGAGATAGTAGATTCACCTCCCGATTCTGGCAGTCCCTCCAGAAGGCAATGGGAACTCAACTTGATATGAGCACTGCCTACCACCCCCATACTGACGACCAAAGTGAGCGTACCATTCAAACATTGGAAGACATGCTCTGAGCTTGTGTGCTAGATTTTGGCAAGGCATGGGATACTCACTTGCCGCTAATCGAATTCTCATATAGCAATAGTTACCACACAAACATTAAAGTCGATCCCTTCGAGGCCTTGTACGATCGAAAATGTAGATCCCATCTTTGTTGGGCTGAGGTGGGAGACACCCAACTATCAAGGGAGTAAGAGCCAAACAGTACACTCATAGGACCTGAGATCATTCGGGAAACAACGGAGAAAATCATTCAAATCAGGGCATGACTCCAAGCATCACGAGATCGACAAAAGAGCTATGCTCACAAGAGGCGAAAGCCTCTGGAATTTCAAGTAGGTGATCGCGTGCTACTGAAGGTCTCTCCCTGGAAGGGGATGATACGGTTTGGGAAGCGAGGAAAACAAAATCCACGGTACAACGGTCCATTCGAGATTCTTGCCTGAATTGGCCCGGTGGCCTATAGGTTACAACTACCCTCAGAACTTAGCAACGACACCCCGTATTCCATGTGTCAAACCTGATAAAGTGTTTATCAGAAGAAACCCTCGTTGTTCCACTTATGAGATTAAGGTGAACGAGAATCTGAGAAGTGAAGTGTACGAAGCAAAACGGCATCCCAATTATGAAGGTTTGATGGAATGCCAAGTGCAGACCTTAAGAGATGATGAAGAAATACCCTCACGTCTTCTCTGGTTCTTAAGGATAGTGTACAAAAAGAATTTCGGGACGAAATTCCCTCTAACGGGGGGATGATGTCACAACTAGAGATTTTAGATCAAAAACCACGTCCAAGGGTCTTGTAGATGCAAGTGTTTTTAGCTATGATACAACTATGATTATATATTTGAAGTTCATATTTTTCTCTAAACCTTAATGATTATAGCAAATCAAATATGAATCATGATATAGACATAAAGACTTGTGTATATATTACAATCTTGAAAATATGAACTATAAGGAAAACATAATTAAGTTGCTAAGACCATAAACACCTTTATTAGACCAAGTTAGACCATGAACCTCCTTAGTGGGCCCCTTGGAGCTTAAACACTCTAAAATACCATAGCTAGGTCATGAACACATCCCTATGGAGTGTCTTGGGCGTAAACTACTTCAAGATGAGATGTTAGGGAGTAAACTACTTGAATAATCCAAACCTTGACCATGAACACATTCCTAGGCAACATATTGAGCGTAAACACCTTAATAAATCATATTGGAAGCGTAAACCCCTCCCTATGAACACCTTTAGGCCGTAAACCCCTCCAATGAGCACTTTTAGGCCGTGAACTCAAAAGAGAAAAGGAATATGGAACCGTGAACCCCTTTAGTGGACCATCCATGGGTGTAAACACATAGATATTTCAAGGTGTTAACGGATTTGTGAGTTGTCTTTTTCTAATTTCCCCATACATTCACGGGTCTTCACAAATTATCCAGTAAACAAAAATGATTTAGCTAGCAGTCCTCCAAGCAAACTTCAAATCAACTTCACTTCCCTTATTAAAACAAGAACTCCTTTTGCTAATCCTCACTCTTACCTCATTTCATTCTCTGGATATTTCATACTTTCTCTAAAATCGCTTCCTCATTCCATTTAACAACTAAACTAAACTAAACTCCTCTCAAGAACAAGTGGATTCTTCCAAAAATATTTATCATCAAGGTGGTTCTTGGAAATTTAGTGAGCTATTTCGAAATCTCCTAGTATTCTTACAAATTATTTTCTTAAAATCATCTCATTTACACACAAGTTTCTATCTTAACCTCCTTAGGATAATCTAGGCTTCAAGGAGTTCATCAAGGCAATTCTAGTGCTTAGGCTCAAGATCTCTTCACTACACTTCAAAACCCCCACAAAACTAACTCAATGTGAGCTTCATACCCACTCTTTTCAAGTTTTCATTCTTTTTTGAGGGAATACAAATCAAATCTTGTCTAAATCCTTGGATAATTGCTTGTATTTGTATGTTTAGGTGTGTATGTGTGTTGAAATGTTATTATTTTGTGTTAATCCTTCATAAACTTGAGATTTTACAAATCTTATAATGTTAGGACTAAATTATCTTTGTATAGATCTACATACTTTGTATTATATTAAACATAAAACTAAGTTACTAGGTAAAATTATGATGAGTTACACAAAATTGTAAATTGTGGTTAAACATACTTTCACCACTAAAAACCTGTGCAAACATTGAGACATAATAAATTTTCATGGAATTATATGAGATTTTGGTGGAACTAGTGACAATATTTTAGTTATAGTAAAATGAATATTTTCTTTACAAAGATCTCCATAAAATTATGGGTATGTCAAAACACCCTACAAAACTTGACTATTTTTCTAAAAATAAATGTTGCTAGTAAAACCATCATGTTATGTTGCTACCATTTCAAGGGTTTTAAACTTGGAACATTATGTTATATTCATAACTTTTTGCAAGATAACAAACTATTAGTGATTATTTATAAATATTCAATATAAATAATTTTTTCAAGAAGATTTACAAAACAGAGTTTTTATGACGGAAATATTTGCATGTCATAAACTGTCCATCATAAAACTTTCGGAAATACAAGTAAAAAACTATATGTCATAAAGCAATAAAACGCGTGTCATAAAGCTGCAGTCCTAACTTTACACAAGGAAAACATTATTTGCATTATTTTAACAATGGGAGTCAAAACTCACGTAAATTTTGCTAAGGCTCTTGTGAGATTTGTTTTGTTTTCTTCGTCGTACCTATCTAGTGTACATTGTAAGTCCGTTATGACCAGAGTCTCCTAGAGGGGGAGCGGGATAATTGTATATAGATCTATACGGGGTTAACACCCCACATATGTGTTGTTCGCTACAGCTAGACCGCCCAGTCTAAGGTAACAAATATCTAGACCGTATTTGACGCCTGAAGAAAATCAGGGCAAGCGTACTCGTCATATCAGTATGGTTGTAACGACTCACATAGAGTAGGGTCCTAATAACATTGGAATTTGCAAAGAATATATACTCTGCTAGTTTTATAAAATACATAACTATGTTTCGTATATCTTGTAAACTGATTTCACAACTTCGGTCTTAGGGTTTTAAAACTACAACATCTTTTATATATAGAAAATATAGGATTTTCTGGGAACACCCTCTTTTCAGTAACAACAAGGGAAAACTAAGGAACATGCATGCAATTATACACGATTTGGGACGAGACCCACAAATTACATTTTTATAGAAAATTTTGGATTTTCTGGAGTTTTACAGCTTACTATGAACAAAGATAATACGAACTTTTTCTACAACTATGCATATGAACTCACCAACATTCTATGTTGACGCTTTTCAAAACGACTTGTATTCTCAAGGACTCAGTGAACAGTTACTTGAGCCTCGGGTCTGGACATGTTACTATTTTTGAGGACATCATACTTTTTGGTGATTTTGTGTAATTCAAAGAACAAATACACTTTGTAAACAATGAATGTTGTTATATTATATTGTATGATATTTGGTTACTATGTATCATTTATATTCAACTGCTATGATATTACTCAATGATGTCAACTGCCCCCGGACGTTTCCGCCGTCCTGGTTCGGGGGTGTGACAGCTAGTCTTTCACCTTTCACTGCATAGGATCCATTAAAATGATTAGTTAATAATAAGGTGTCAACAAATTCCAAAGGATCCTTGATTTGAAAATCCGTGGCTAGCTGTAAATCCATGATCAATGCTTCGTATTCTGGTTTGTTGTTGGTCGCATCGAATTCATAGCTAACTGCAACGGATATGATGCCCCCCTATGGCGATTTTAGTATGTCCCTAGGTCTGTTCCCTTAAAGTTTGAGGATCTGTCAGTGAAGAGTGTACATGTTTCCATGCTTTTTTTTTTGGAGTTCTTTGTTCTCCAAATCTGCTTCAGGATGTAGATCATCACTAAAATCAGCCACAAAGTCTACTAGTTCCTGTGACTTTTTTTGTTGATCTTGGCTCATATTTGATGTCATATGTTCTTAGTTTCACGGACCACTTTTCCATCCTACCTCACATCTCTGGTTTTCGCATAACGTTCTTGATAGGGTTATTAGTTCTCACATTTATAGTATGTGTTTCAAAATAGTGTCTTAATTTTGTGGAAGCAGTTACTAATGCAAGTATTAGTTTTTCAAGATAGGAATACCTACTTAGTTGACGATTTTCTGCCCTGAGGGGTCGAAGGTCCATTAGGGCTCAACTAGTCCATGTCGATGATGACCTTGTTCCCACACAACTGAGGGGTCGAAGGTCCATTAGGTCATCATCATCGAAAGGCATGTTTCCATCTTAAAAGAAATATGTTACCAAGATTTTAGATCCTACCAACATGTTGAAATGAAATTTATACAAAACAATGATTAACACTATTTCTAAGGTTAATGCCACAAGGTATCCAGTTTTGATCCCAATTTTATATTATAGTTTTATAGGGACCTTACATTATTTTAATTTCACCCACCTTGGCATCTCATTTGTCATGCAACAGGTGCGTATCTATATGCATGACACCCTTGGAAATATCACTTCCATGCCTTAAAGAGCATCTTGCGCTATTTTTAGGGTACCATTGATCATGGCCTTCAACTCTATGTTTCCCTATTAACAACATCAAGGCTTACTTTGATGCTGATTGGGATGGTTGCCCGACCACATGGAGATCCATTTTCGAGTACTATGTTTTCATTAGTTATATTACTATGTCATGATCCCCTAAGTGACAACACATCGTCTCCCGATCTAGTGTCAAAGAAAAATAGCAGGGTGTTACCAACATGGTTTTTGAAGCATCATGGTTGTTCAACATTATTCGATAGTTATACTTCACTGCTCTAAACCACCATCTTAGTCTACTGTGATAATACCAACACAATTCATATGTTGGTTAAGTCGGTTTAACATCAAAGAACCAAACACATTGAGTTTGGCGTTTGAAACGACCCAAAAATACTACCCAAAAATTTCAAATTTTATTATAACAAAACCACGAAACTGAGTATCACATAATAAAAACCATATGCTGCGTGTTTCCAAATCCATAATAAAATACTGTGAGAAAGATGTATCACAATTGTATCCAAACATATCAATAAACTGAATCAACTCCCAGGACAAAACTAAAGCTGTGGTGTGTGCGATGCCATCATCCCGAGCTCTTCCCTTTGCTTGCGGAAGTACCTGAAACCAAAACTGAAACTGTAAGTATGAAGCTTAGTGAGCTCCCCCAAACTACCACATACCATGCAATAACATATAAAGCACATACTGGGCCCTGCCCACTGCATTGGACCGAAGTCCGGGCTAACTGGGGCCTTGCCCCCTCCATCGAACCGAAGTCCGAAGCTGACTGACTGGGACCTTGTCCCTTACATCGGACCGAAGTCCGAAGCTGACTAACTGGGACCTTGTCCCCTACATCGGACCGAAGTCCGAAGCTAACTGACTGGGATCTTGTCCCCTACATCGGACCGAGGTCCGAAGCTAACTGACTGGGACCTTGTCCCCTACATCGAACCGAAGTCCGAAGCTGGCTGACTGAACACAACATAGCATAACATATCAATTAGCATAAACACATAAAACCTGTTTGAGCCACAGAGGCGTCAAAAGTACTAACTATTGCATTGGACTGAAGTCCAACAACTAAGGCTAACTAAACGGGCCGGCATTGTGGCCTTAGACCCGTTCCTACTGGAAGGAAACTCACCTCATGAACTGGCTGCTGTGTGTACGGCTCTGAAAACTAACTGCTGCTGCTCCGGTATCTCCCCGGCTACAATTCCATAACACACTCAATCAGATGCTAATCACTGCATTGGGTAAAATGACTCTTTTACCCCAGGTCAAAGTCAACTCTCTCGGTCAAAGTCAACCTACAGTTGACCTGACTCGCCGAGTTGGACCGCCAACTCGCCGAGTCCCTAGTCTCACTTCCCAACCCTACTCGTGGCTACTCGTCGAGCATGGCATCGACTCGACGAGTACCCTCTCGATTCAAAAACTCAGACAATCTGCATCCGACTCGTCGAGTCATATGAACAACTCGACGAGTTGTTCTTCGATCTAAGAAGATTGTCTTGGACTCACCGAGTTGTATGAACAACTCGTCGAGTCCCACCATAACTGAGTCTACCCTTCGACTCACTGAGTCCATCCTACAACTCACTGGCCTCCACTCGGAATCACTCAAAGGGTAAGGATCGGGGACTCGCGACCGGACTCGCCGAGTCACATGCATGCAGATCCTAAAAACTCGATTCTGATCAAAACCACCGCATACAATTAATAGATCTGAGTTTCTAAGGTTGATTTACCACGTAAAGTTTCCAACTTTACGTGTACAACACATGAAAAAGGAGATAAAGGCTAAGAAAGGCACTTAGAAGAGTAGATCTAGGGTTATCATGCAAAATGGCTCCATAAAGGTGATAGATCTACGATTTTGGAACTGAAACATGGCTAGATCCGAAGGCCAATCAATCTAATGTGATCTCTCTACTAAGAACAAGCTAAGAAATGGCTAAAAGAGGCTAAATATGTTTGTTAAAGAGAAATCATTCATAGAAACTTCAGGGATTCGACTAATACCTCAATGAACTCTGAAATGGGAGCAAGACCTTGGATCTTCTTCTTCTCCTTTGGATCTAACCTCCTTCTTCTCTTCAAAACTTCAAGATTCACACAAGAAATGCACAAATAACCAAGGAAGCGCTTAGGGTTTGCTAAATGATGTTCTGAGGGTGAAGGGGACGAGTTTGGGGGCTCATAAGGTGGTTTAAATAGGGTGCAAACCCGGGGATTTAGGGTTTCTACCTGGCAGGCAGACTCGCCGAGTCCCGAATATGGACTCGTCGAGTCGCCGACTAACATGTGCTCGAAATCCCGCCCCTACTCGACGAGTTTGGCCATAGACTCGTCGAGTCCCTCTCAAAAACCTCAAAACAAATGTCACGGAAGCAACGTACCAGAAATGGAGAAATGGGGTGTTACAGCGTTCATATTGTCCGCGACAAAAGTAGCCATGGGTCATATGTCTCCTACATGTTCCATCACGTTATCAGGACACCCACATATTCACCAAAGGACTCCTCCATATCTATTTTCCACATTTCTCACCGGTTTAAATGTTTTGTAACATCTCGTTCAAACTGCGGTGGCATACTAGTATACATAATTTATAAGCCTTATTATATTTCTTTTATAAAGTCCAATGGTGCACCCATACTCTTTGTTGTATTGTATATTATTTTCCAAGAGGAATGAGAATCGTTCAATCATGATAAAATATTCTCTATCGATTTCTTCAAATTCTTAAGGAAAATGCTTTGCCAAAGGCGTGCACTTATGTGCAATTCTTGACATGGTGGATAGTTGAAACTGGAGATATACATATTCAAATACATGTACTTATTTTTCAAGATTATTTTCAAACTCTCATTCTCACCATTGCTTCTCTCATTGCAATAAGAAACCATCATCACTAGCCATCTCTCTCTCTCTCTCTCTCTCTCTCTCTCTCTCTCTATATATATATATATATATATATATATATATATATATATATATATATATATATATATATATATATATATATATAGTTTTATCTCTTCATTGCTTCTCTGCAACGGTGGAGGTGTTCATCGGAGAAGATGATCGGTAAAGTTCCTGATGGTGAAGAGGGGGAGTCGGAGAGGTGGGGGTTGGTATGTAAGAAATTAAAATAATAAATAGATAAAATAAAAATAAAATAGATCGTGAAAGATAATATAGTTAGACTTAGAACTCCAAAAAAAATAAAACAAATTTATCAACTTTTTGAAATCTGAATTGAAGATGCAAATTTATTAAACCACAGGGCCATTTGTATTTTACTCTATGTTTTTCTCTGGACGGTGTGTAAAGGATTTTGACACGTGTTCTCTCTTACTTCACCTAACTGTGGAAATGATTGCAAAATTTAATTTTATTACAAGATGGGCGGACACGCAATTGATGATAGGACTTTGCAACTTGAGTTTTCGTAGCGAAATATTCAAACTTCTTCAACAAACGGCGTCATCCTATCTTATGTCATGGTTCTTTCATCATTCACTTTGTTTAAGGTGACTACTGACTATTCGTTTATAATTTGTATATTGCGTCAACTAACATGGAAAGTGATTGCTCCACATCATTGTGGGGACATTAATGTAATTTTGTGGGCGCTATTTTGATTTAAACTTTTAAGAAAATGATTTATATTCGAGTAAATTATATTTTTGGTATTGGCATTTAAGTGTTTCTATGGTTTGTCTAAAGAAATCCTGTTACGATTTTAACCTTTATTTAGGATTTTTGTAATGTTTTTTACTATTATTTTATTATAATACTTTTTATTTGTTTGCCTATATACAATGATGGTGTTCGTGTTGTTCTTCATCCCTTTGAGATGGCCCCACTACTTCAGTTTTCCTTATTTTATATATATATATATATATATATATATATATATAGAGAGAGAGAGAGAGAGTTAGGTTCAAATGTTTTTACTATCTATTGTGTGTATGTATGATTGATTCTGAACCAATCATTTTAGTTATTTTAAGAAAGTAATTAATGCGTATTAAATGCTGAAAATGTAATTAATACTCATTATATCTTCGACATGTAATATGCATTAATTATTTTATTAAAATAGCTAAAATGATTGGTCCAGAATCAATCATACATGCACACAATAGATAGTGAAAACAAAATAACCTAACCTTATATATATATATATATATATATATATATATATATATATATATATATATATATATATATATATATATAGGGCTAGGTTAAAGTGTTTTTTACATTTATTGTGTGCTAGAATGCACCAATAGGAATTTAGTAAAATTATATTATTATTTAATTAAATAATGATATATATTAAATGTTTCCATATACTTGTACGTATATTAAATGATATCCATAATTATAATTTTATCTTTATGGAAATTAATTAAATTTGTCATTAATGTTAGCAATAATATTTTTTCAGAATGAATTCATATCTAAGTATTTATGTCAGGAATAACATTATTTCAGGACTCACTCACTTAAAATACAATAAAGTTGTATAGAATATGAAGAATGAGGGTGTATTCTAGTAGAATATACCCTCGTTCTCCTAGAATACACTCTTATTATTATTTTATATATGAATTAATTCTAAAAGAATATTATTATTGACATTAATGACGAATTAAATTAGTTTCCATAAAAAAGAATTATAAATATGGATATCATTTAATGTTTACTCAATTTTTATTGGTGCATAATATATATATATATATATATATATATATATATATATATATATATATATATATATATATATATATATATATATATATATATATATATATATAATTTGACGCCTTTCCTTCTCTTGTACTAAAATTACTAAATTGAGATGTTAGGAAATGAAAGACAAAACCTTTAGAACAGTTCACTTTTATACCGATCAATTTCAGGGGTAAGTATTTCATAATCATGATTTACTCACAAACCCGGTCTTATAATCTATTTGATTCCTAAAATAAATACATATTTTGATCATTTTCACTTGTTTTATCCATCTATTTTGTCGTGAAAAAAGATTTTATAAATAAAAAGTGAAAAACAAAATCATTAAGCACACTGGGGCCTGACCAATGTGTATTTGATGGGTTTTCTATTACAAGTAGTACAATTCAAACATAATTCACAATGACATCCATGTGGCCTACTAGCCTTGACCCCACGATGAAAATTATTCTTAACATGTGAAAGTTGGGTGAAAATTTGGAAATCGAAAAGAAGAGGCAAAAATGTCTTTATCAGTGTTGCGTGCATTTTTTTTTTTTTTTTTATTATTTTTTTTTCTGAAGCTAAACGATGTGGTACCTACAAACTGAGTTGACAGCTTTTAACGACGGTAAACACCGTTCTGCATAGCTATTTTTACCGACGGTATTATACCATCGGTATATTTTCACCATTTTATCACTTTTCTTTCATCCATGGATTTTTCTTCATGATATGGATATTCCTTTATAATTCATTTATCTTGTCTAGATATTTGGTTTAAATTTAAGGGTACTCGTATTGCTATTTATTTACTTGTAGATGATAATAATATAAATAAAAATTAAATGTTATTAAAAGTAATATAAATTAGACAAAACTGCAAAAATAGTCCCTGTGGTATGCATTTTTTTGGGGGTTTTAGTCTATACTACGACTTTTTTTGATTGGTGGTCCTTTTGGCCATGTTTATACGTAGATTTGGTCTCTCGTAAAATTGAAATGACTATAATACCCTTCTGACATATATTTTAATTTTTTTCTATTTAATTTAAATGAAAAAAGAAATTAATTAATTAATTTGGGTCTCTCTCTCTCTCTCTCTCTCTCTCTCTCTCTCTCTCTCTCTCTCTCTCTCTCTCTCTCTCTCTCTCTCTCTCTCTCTCTCTCTCTCTCTCTCTCTCAACCACCCCGTATCCCCCAAATTCATGCAACAAATCTTTTATGCTTCTAAACCTTGAAAATCAAGAACTGGGTGTAGCTCTCAATTGATTAACAACATTTGTTCTTCTTCTTTTTTCCGTAAAAGTGTACACAGAGAGAAAAAAAAACAGGTTTGTTCCTCATCATCTCGAATCCTAAGGAAATCAGCCCCTATCATCATCTCATACCAACAACTTGAGACCTGCTTATCAATTTCACAAAGAAAGAAGAAAGAGACATCGAATTTCCGTCTCTGTCTCATCTTCTCGTTCAAAATCAAATAAGAAATAGAGGATCATTGAGAGCTGCGATCAAAAACACATACACACACCTATTAATCGATTCAGCTAAGATAAAAAAAGGATATCCATGGTTCGATTCCACACGTAAAATCAATTTCAGATTCCAAATTGATTTCATATTGCATTAGGGCTTACCGATATACAATTATCGTGGTCTTATTTTAAAAACCTTTGTTATAAATATAACAAAGGTTTTTAAAATAAGATCACGATAATTGTATATAACATCACAACCAAATGTCTTCTAACCCAACGATATTTGATGTTGCTCTCTCATTTTAAGGTTAAGGTTAAGGTTCAAGTCCTTCAGTTGACATAAGTGAATTAATATAGGTGTACTTGAGTATACTTGTCGTTTAAAAAAAAAGAATATTTTCAACAATTTAAGAAATACAATAACATGAGTTTTAAATGTATGTATTCTTTTATATATA
Organism: Lactuca sativa; assembly: GCF_002870075.4. Classification (NCBI taxonomy): domain Eukaryota; kingdom Viridiplantae; phylum Streptophyta; class Magnoliopsida; order Asterales; family Asteraceae; genus Lactuca; species Lactuca sativa. The sequence continues at coordinate 36,002,000 of NC_056625.2, read as the reverse complement.
TATATATATATATATATATATATATATATATATATATATATATATATATATATATATATATATATATATATATATATATATTAAAGATGATCATCTTTATAAATAGTGAACATGCTAGTCTTTTGGCAATACTGGTCCTTAAAGTTTTCATATTTTTAGTGGTTCAGATTTTTGGCACTAAAATTTTTTATATTGGCTATTTAGTCCCCTTTAACAGTGTAAAGATAAAGATGGACTCTATACGTGTCATTCCCACGTCTCCGTCTCATTTATTCCACCGCATCCATATTCTTCTTCTCAATTACGCCCGAAAAAAGCTTTCACCACCACCACCGCTCACTCTATATTTCCTCTCTATTCCACCTATCGGCTGCTTCTTCTACTTCTACTCTTATATCCATTAGGATCGACCTCCACTTCTCACTTGATACTCTGAATTCCATTAGATCGATCTCCACTTCTCATTAGAAGTCAATTTATCAAAGGTCGTCGCTTAGGTTGTCGACAATGACAGAGGGGAACCACCGCATCACCATGGCTATCGTTCCTGATCTCCTTCTTATAGCTTTGCTAATAGAGGGGAACAAAGTCTATTTCGCCTGCATGCTGCTACATAGCGGTGGAGACGTCGTTGTCTCTTTTCTTCCAGTCCACTCCATCTTTACCTTTTAAGTTTTCTAATAGGCATCTCTTCCACAAAGGGTCAATTTTTCCTCTCTTGTAGAAAATCAGGCGATGGATGTGGGAGGATCACCGGTCGATTGGAGAGGAACAAGGGTCGGAGGGTTAGGGAAAGTCTCTATTGGATGAAATCAAGTTTCTCAAACTTCAAATTGATCATATACGTTTGCTGGTATTCCATTCTATTCATTTTTGGTCTTTTTTTTTCTTTTCAATTTCATGATGTTTTAGGTTGAAAAACATGTAATCTAGAAGGCATAATTAATTCCTCTATGTTGTTGTTACGTATGGCGAACGGAGCCGCTACCAATGGCGAACGGTCAGGAAGGGTTTTCGAACGCCACAGTGGAGCAGGACACAGTTCAGTCGTCCCTTCCATTTCTCATCTCACCGTTACAGGTATGAGATGTTCCTAACCCATCGTGACCTACTAATGGGTCTCTTGGTTTCGTCTGATCAATCAATGGGAAATCAAGGAGGGTAGAGTGGCGATTGTTACCTGCGATGGTAGAAGCAGCGACGGCGCCAGATGGAGGTCGTCGGCGGCAGCAGTAGCGACTACAGCAAGGGCGACATTTTTCGGTGGTTGTGCGGGATGGGCTACTCTGGTTGCCTTCTGCAGCTTTGTTTCTGGTCGAATTCACCTGGGTGTGGGGAGTAACCCTAAGAACCGTCAGACTTTTCATCTTTCAGGTTGTTTTTCCATTTTTTATCTTCGTGTTCTCCTTTATATTGATTGCAAATTAGGGTTTTTGTATATTTCTATCTACGTGTGGACATATGGTTTCGATTCTTGAACAAATTCAATTCTTGAACAAATTGTTTCATGGCGTTTCAATTTGTTGGTATTTCAAAATGTAAGATTTATTCTAGTTACGCAGAGTATCTTTAGAGCATTTCCCAACGTGCTTCTTTCTGCACTTGTCACACCATTGTGTTCCTTCTTCGAACTTCTTTGAATCAGACTTCGAGAATTTTCTCTTCTCGTCGGACCTTGAAGACCCTTCAAACTTTCTCTTGTCGCCAAACTCAACCTTGTTGGTAGCTCTTGATGGGTTTTGGTCATAAGACATCCTATGTGCTCATACAAACCCTAATGCTTGGATCTAGGTTTCTCTATTGTACATGCTTTGAATCCAAGACTATAAACCCTAATTCTAGCATATGGAAATCAATATTAACATATAATTAGGTTTAAGATATTACCTTGATTGTTATGTAGGAATAACAATCCCAATTCCTCCTTTGAATTGACTTTGGAAGGCTTAGAGTCACAAGTGTCACTCCTCTAATGATTCACAAACACCATAAGCAAGAGGATGAAGAGGAGAGAGGATGGAGGCTACCAAAACCATGTGAAAACCCTATAAGGTTGCTTGTCCACGTTTTTGAGCCTTAAGGGTTCTATATATAGTGAGACTATTAGGGTTATCTAACAAGGAAACCCTAATTTGGTTGCTTAAGCCCTAAGCAACCCATAGACTCCTTTAATCAAGCCCATGGACGATTTCCTTATGGGTTTCCCCATAGAATTCGTCCACCTCTTGATTCAAGGCAATCCATGGCCCAAATTGCAATTATCTTATAATTACAATTCCAGTCCCTTAAGTTTAATTAATCTCTTTTAGTCACAAAACTAATTACCAATTAATTATTGAATAATATTAATTAAACAATATGATTTCTCCTTTAATATATTATTCCCATAATATATTAATAAATCATATTTAATCCTTTCTCTCCATAATTCATCCTATCAAATTGCTTTGGTGAAGGCAACCCAAAAGGACCATGCACCATCGGGTCAAGTACATACCAAAATAGTTATGGACTTAGACACTAATCCAACAGCTCTTCCCTTAATCATATCCTCCACAGACTTGGCAGCCCAAATAGCTGCCTCCAGAGTATGTGCCTGATGCACTGGCACCGCGTACTCCTATGGAAGTCCTTTTGCGTACTTATCAATTTTCGCCAGCTCATCCGGAACAAGACGCAAGGCAAACTCCATCTTTTCTGTGAAGTTGTTCGTGTATTCATCGATTGACATGCTTCCTTTCTTCAATGTTAGGAACTGGTTCTCTAGCTCGAGTAAGTTTTGAGTTGAGCAGTACTTTCATTTGAATTGCACCAGAAACTCTGCCCATGTCAGTTGCAGGGGCTCATTGGGGCTCAAAGTCTTCCCTAAGGTATTCCACCAGCGAACAGCGCCTCCTCTGAATTGATGTACTGCAAACGTGGTTTGTAGCTTGCCTTTGCAACCACATGTCATGAAGGCCAATTCCATCTTTGAGATCCAATCCATGACCCCGATCGGATCTTCCTTCCCAGTGAAAGTCGATGGCTTGTAAATTAGAAAATCTTTGTACTTGCATCCATTCCTCTCGACTCCTTCATCTTGATTGTTCCTCCTAATCACCGGGGGATCAGCTTGACCAACGGTTCCACTGTAGTTCTCCTCCTCAGTCTGCCCTTCGTTCAACTCGGGTCGTTCGATCTGAATAGTCGCTTCCTCTCGATTTTGCTGGAGCAAATGTATAGTTTCCTCCATTTGACGATCCAACATCATTTGGATCAATGCTTGCACTCCGGCCATCGTTATTGGCCCAGCAACAGCTCCACAACTGGTATTTGCTCAATCACTGGGGGCTGATCTCGGTTCCCATTTGCATTCACGTTTCCGCTACGGGTCCTTGCCATCTTGATCTATACATCGAGTAACGTGAATCTAGATCTTTATTTAGGATTGACGTTTAAATCATCCTTATCGCCCCGAAACATTTATATGTTAGTTCTAATATCGTAGTTAAACGCTTAGAATCCTAAACACATAAGGTTTCCAGATCCGGTCGGCATCAGACCATAGATCCGAATAAATAACAGCATATAAGGCATAAAACATTTAGCACATAAAAGCATTTTAGGCATAATTTCTAAAATAAGCTAGTGCTCACACCTCACAATCATCGCCTAGCATTCTAAGTTTAATTCTAGAAATAAATCTATATTCCTAGTTCGCTTAAACTAATGCTCTGATACCAACTGTGACATCCCCATTTTCACGGCCAGAAAAGACCGATTTTGTTTAAGCTTTATAAAAATCAGAGTACTTCTTTTAATAAAAATGTCGCGGAATTTGTCCCCAGAAAAACATGATAAATACGTTATTAAAACATTTTCGAAGAAACGTATTTTATTCATTTTAAAACGTTTGGGATGTCATCGTTAATACAGAAACATAAGCATAAACAGAACTTACATTTATTTACACTAGTGATCTACATCTATTTAAATCTCTCAGTGTAATGTGACTTCATATCAACACCTGTGATATAAATAAACTAAGTGGGTCAGGTTGGGAAACCTGGTGAGTACATAGGGATTTCAATCACACAATGTCATACCATATATATATATTTTAAAACTCACAAAATATACCATTTCACCATATATATAAACAACTCTTATCCCACCCCGTCGATCCTCACAACGAGACTATCCATATTCTCGGACCTAAGGTTAGCCGTTTTACCTAATCCATACTCCCGGATCAGAAATGAACGACTTTACCTAATCCATACTCTCGGACTAGGGACAAATGACTAATCCATACTCTCGGATTAATGATGAATGATTATGCCTAATCCATACTCTTAGACTAGGGACAATGACTATGTCTAATCCATGCTCTCGGATCAATGACATATACTAAAGTTCTATTCTTAGGGTATAAGTCACTCGTACTCGTAAGAAAATACTACCCAATATTCCTCATAATTAATTTAGGTTTACTCTTCATCCTAAATCATCATATATAATCAGGTATGTTCTTTAACATGTATTTCAGGCAACATCAATTAACTCGCACATAAACATATAATTAATACTTCAATCAATACTTGTATTGAAATCATGTTCATGAAAGGGACTATGCACTCACCTGGGAAGGTGGTGACTCGGCACTTGGACAGCACTTCGTTACTATTAATACAACTTCCTCGACAAAACCTAGTATCATTACCACTAGAGTTTAGTCTAACGTTAACCGTGACAAATTAATAGTCTAGCTATTATTATTATTATATAAGCGTTAAATAACACTCAATATAACTCATAATAATAGCTCAAATACTTATTATAAGGTCCTAATAACATTACTATATTGAAACATAAGCTATACTAAAGATAGCGTAGGCATAGCTTACTTACAGCGGGTTTTCTCAAAAACCGGGCTTCCCTGGAGCAGCGTTCCCGAGCCGAAAGTATCTTTTCTCGAGGCTTCCTTCGGGTGCTAGGGGGTTTATCTAGGCTTTTAGGGGGGGTTAGGGGGCTAGAGAGAGAGTCTAGAGAGAGAAAGAATAGTTTGGGAAGGTGTGAAGAATGAGGGAACCCGACACCTCTATTTATAGGGGTGCTGACTGACCTACTCGCCGAGTTGGTGCATGTGGCAACCTTCTGGTGGTGCCACATGTCCAATTCTGGTGGTGCCATGTCACCCCCTATCTCGTATCAGCCTTCAAACTTAGAAAAATCATAACTCTCGTATACGAGCTCCGTTTTCAACGTTCTTTTTTTCCACGCGTAGGTAAAAACAAGATCTACAACTTGAATTTAGACTCCGTTGGCTAATTCTCGACCGATCTCAATTTTAACAGTAGGAGACGTTTAGACTGTTAAATGACCACGAAAAATTCGTAACTCCTTCATGCGAACTCTGTTTTCGTCCATCTTTTTACTGTTGAGTTCCTATTAATGAGATATTCAACTCTCATTTAGGTCGCGTAAGCCAAAAATCGCTCGAACTAAAATTCGAGTGTCGGGTTGTACACTGCTAAGCCGAAACTTTGAAAAATCATAACTTCCTCATACGAAGTCAGATTTGGGCGTTCTTTTTATGGATTTTCTCGTTTTAACATACTCTATGACTTTGGTTTAGACTAATAAGGCTAAAAATTCTTCTATCATAAATTCACTTTTTACGCTTCCCGGTGCCGTGCCGGTTTTGCCGAAAAACTTCGACGGGTCATAACTTCTTCGTTATAACTCGGATTTCGGCGTTCTTTATATGTACGGAAACCTTGAGACATATTCTACAACTTGGTTAAGACAATTTATTATAAATAATCTTTTGTCAAAAAGTCATTTTCAACACTTATCGCCTCTAAATTGACTAGCCCGGATCTGCAGACGTTTCACTATAGTCTTTCTACAAGACACCATTAGGTAAAGATAAAAACAGCCGACCCTTTTTTTAGCTTATCCATTTGAAAATTTTCTGTTAAGCATTAGTTTAATAATGGGTCTTCTGTTTTTTTCCTTATGCAGAAAAGAGCAATGTGTAGAAAGAACAATTGTCTTTTGGTTGTGGGTTTGATGTTTGTCATTGGCTCATTGCATTGATTGTGGATGCAGATGTTTATGTAAGTATTTATGCTGTTATTGTCGGTAACATATAGCAATGGTTGTACATGTCATATTATCATCCTTGACAATTTTGGCAATGTTGATCTTGCTGTTGGGGACGACGTCGAGTGTTTTTCCGGTATCTGAATTTTACCCCACCAAGAAAATCTACACCCCTACCTACGTATTTACACATCTAAGGTAAGATTCCAAATCAATTGCATCATCTAAAATCTACACCCCTACCTACGTATTTACACATTTGCTGATTATATTTCCAACAACTCTTTTTGGTGAAGTTCCCGGCATCTTCTTCCATGGACACGTACAATAGGTGGCTCTGGTATCCAAGTGAGATTTTAATACCCCTTCACCTCCGTCGCATGTCGTCTACTCCACCAAAGCTATGTCTATTTGTTTTCTATGTGGTGGTGTCTCCGATGCCGGTGATAGTGGTGTCTGGGAATCTGGGATTTTTTTTTCTTGACAGATTCTTTATCCACTCAAATCAGGTAGTTTCGAATCAATCGGTTTTAGATCTGCCTCATCGGGTGTATTAACAAAGTTTTGGAATCGATTGCTATAGATTGAAGGACATCAACAGGAAACCACACCTATGTTTGCCTTCTCCGTTGAATTCTGCTTTGTCGGCGCAATTGGTTTGCTAGATTCAAAGACCAGTACGTTCCTATCACTCTTCTATTCTTTGTAAACACTCTATTTCCTTTGTATGGTAATTATCTATAACATATATATTTTATATGTTACATATTGTTTTTATAGTTATCGAACTATTTACCAAAATGTATCTGAAAACTGCCCCTACATATTATTTTTATAGTTACTAATTTTTTATTCTAACATTTTTGGACCAAATTGCCCCTGGATACTGTTTCTATAGTTAAAAATTTTGATTTTAAGATTTTTGGAGCAAACTGCCCCTGCATATTGTTATTAAACTTAAAAAAAAATTGTTTTTAACAGTTTTAGACCAAAGTGCCCACTGCATACTAAATTTATAGTTAATTTTTTTAACAGTTGTGGACGAAAATGCCCTTGCATAATGTTTTTATACTTAAAAAAAATTTGAATTTAACAATTTTAGATGACACAGCTCTTTCATACCGTTTTTATAGTTAATATTTTTTTGATTTTAACAGTTTTGAGCTCAAATTGTTGTTGAATATATTTAAATAGTAAATTGAATAAACACTGATATACTTTGCATTTTGTTTTTATTCCTTTGCCAACATTGGATAATAATATGCTGAAATCGTCTTGAATTATTGAATTATACACGTGATAGAAGTCTGGTTTCAATTTTTTTACGGTAAGTAGGATGCTAATAATTTTCTTTGTGTTTTTCTAAATCAAATTTGAAAGTACATTCTATGTTCTGTGGACGTAATGAGATTTTTGTTAAGCTAAAAAAGTTTGCTCCTAATTAATTACTCTTTACTATAGGTACTACAAAACTAATAAGAATCATATCACAGTAAAGTGGATACTTTAATTTGCATATTGTGGAAACATATACTAGGTATAAAATGAATGATTGCTAGAAACATGTACCAGGTATAAAATTATGTGTTTAAGTGAATTACATAAAATTAGTATTTAGTTGTCGTTCTTTACAATTAAGTTGGTAAAATGCATTTTAAAAACTTTAGTTTGATCATTTAAAATGTTTGAAACTTGGTAATCTCTTACTGATTAACCATATGAGAAATTTGATTTACTTGATTACCTCATACCTCTCCATAGTGATATCAAATACCACTATGTGTGATAAAGGAGAATATTTACAATTTTATAAAAAACAAAGGAAAAGAACTCTAATATAGTATAAAATCGAATCCATTTTTTTGGGTCTAAAATTGACTGGTTTTATTAGAAAAAAATACGTATAGCTTTTGTTATTGTTAACAGTTTTGTGACTAAATTACCCCTATGTAAAGTTATTTTGTTCTTATTTCAATTTTGCTGAAAGACCTGTCGCATCTGACCCCCGCAACGCGGGGGTTCCCCACCTAGTTTTAATTAATATTTATGTTTTATTTTAATTATCATTAATGATTTTTATAAAATGTTAATATTTTTTTATTTTGAAAAAAAAATGTTTATAGGCAAAACTACACCACACCCCACTCGTAGATAAATTATGGTAAAAATGATAAAACATTTACCACACCGTTTAGCCTAACGTGACTCCATTTGATAATCAACGGTACTAACGACTAATGAGATAATCAAATATCGCCAATTTAAAATCTATTGTCCAAATCTCAATCCGGAAAATCGGATATATGAGGATTCTCGATTCGGATATTTTCTTTAACATCCCAAAAATTTTATGTAAAAATTTTATTTGTAAAACTATCAAAACTATCATTCATTCATTTCAAAAATCCATCAATATGTGATAATGTATAAAATAGACATCATAATAAAAATCATGTCATAAAATGCAGAATATAGTGGATGCAGTGTGATCGTGTCAGACCATTTCCATTCGAGCCAAAACCTGAAACCATAAACATAAAACTATAAACACAAAGCTTAGTGAGTTTCTGTGACATCCCCCAAATTCGCAGTCATTTTAAAAATTTATTTATGCTTATTTGAAAATCAGAGTATTCATTTTAAAGAATAATATTGTGGAATTTATTCCCAGAAAAAAAAAATGATAAATATATTATCAAAACATTTTTGAAGAAATGTATTTTGTTTATATAAAATTTTTGGGATGTCATCGTCAATACAGAAACATAAGTATAAACAGACCTTACATTCATTTACGTTAGTGATTTATATCTCTTTTAATCTCTGAGTTAATGTAGCTTCATATCGACACATGTGATACAAATAAACTGAGTGGGTCAGGTTGGGAAACCTAGTGAGTAATAGGGATTCCAATCTTACAATGTTATATTATATATATATATATATATATATATATATATATATATATATATATATATATATATATATATGTACACACACATAGTATAACTCACAATATATACAATCTTACCTCATATAAGCAATTTTATCCCACCCCGTCGATCCTCATGATGACACAATATGTACTCTCAGATCCAAAATTAATCTCTTTACCAAATAGATACTCCCGGATCAGGTATGTCTAACCTATGCTCTCGGATCAATAACTATGTATATTCCATACTCTCAGACTAGGGATAATTAACTATGTCTAATCCATGCTCCCGGATTAAGGACAATTAACTATGTCCTCTCCATGCTCTCGGACTAAGAACAAATGACTATGTCTAATCCATGCTCTCGGATTAATGAAAAATCTTAAAGTTCGACCCTTCGTGTATATCTCACCCACACTCATAAGAAGATACTACCCGATATGCACCTCAATTAATTTAGGTTTGTTCAGTATCCTAAATCATCATATATTATCAAATATGCTCTAAACATGTATTTCAGGCAATGAAAAATATTTCACACACAAACATATATTTAATACTTTAATCAATACATGTATTAAAATCATGTTCATAAAAGGGACTATTCACTCACTTGTTAAAGTGATGATTCGAAACTCGGACAATGCTTCGCTTCTAACAATTCTATTTTCCTTCGACGAAACCTAGTATCATTACCGCTAGATTTTAGTCTAATATTTATTGCGACTATTTACGAGCGATATTGTTTTATAAGTGTTAAACAATACTTTTCAACCATTATGTACATACAGGGGCCACACATGAAACACCGGAGGGCAAGACCATTTTGGCATTTAAGCACTTCTGAAATCCAACAACCCTATGCGACCCTTCAAACCAGATTCCCCATACCGCCAGTAGTTAAAAGATATTATAATAACACTTTATATATTATATTTTATAATATATATATATATATATATATATATATATATATATTATAAGTTCATAATAACGATATTGAACTTAAACAAAACCTATACTTAAAGTAGGGTAAACATAACTCATTTACCAGGATGTTCGGCTAGGAACCGGGCTCAGCGGGGGCAGAACTTCCGAACCGAAAGCTCTTGTTCTCAGAGCCTTCTAGTGCTCTGGGACTCGCCTATTAGCACTTGGGACGTATTAAGGATTGTGTAACATCCCAAAATTGAAGACCAAAAATTTCGTTTTAATTAAGTTATTATAAAACCAATAGTATAAGAAAACATCCATAATAACACATCATGTCCAAAACAAAGTAGAAATCATCAAAAAATGTTATCATAAAACAATATCAGAGTGTAATCCCAAAGATCTCATGTGCGGAAAACCATAGTCTGATGCGCAGCGATCGAGCTGGCTCCTTTCCTTTCAAAACGTAGTACCTGAAACCAAAATTGAAAACCGTAAGCACGAAGCTTAGTGAGTTCCCCCATCATACCACATACCACATAATGCTTATCCCTCGGTATCTTTCAATCAGTATCTGTCTGGTATATCTGGGAGCTGGGCTCCTCTTCGGTATCTTTCAACCGGTAATCGGGAACTAACCTTCGGTTTGGTATCTTTCAACCGGTAACCGGAAGCTAACCTCCCCTTCGGTATCTTTCAACCGGTATCCGGGTACTATTTCATCCCGTACCACTATCACATAGTAACATGTCATAAGCATATTGATTCCATGATAACATAACATAAACATGTTGATCACATAATAGCATATCATAACCATACTGGTCACATAATAACATATCATAAACATACTGCTAGGCATGCATGGGTTCTATCTACCCCTTTGGTATCTTTTCAACCGATAACTGTCTTCAATATCTTTCAACCGGTAAATGGGGACTATTTGACCTCTACTACTACTAACACGTATCTAATAGCATCCCAACACATAAAGCATATCAAATAGTGGCAAACCAGATAATTATCAGAAAGACATCTCAAACATAATCACCTACTGGTGGGCCGGCATTGGTTCCTTAGACCCACACCTACTAAAAGGTAACTCACCTCACATTGCAGAAGTCCCGTAGACACAACCCCCAACTACTGGATGACAGATTTCCGAACTGTCAATATCAAAAACATCACCCAATTAGTATTTGGGTTCCAACACATAACCATAAATACATACTTGGGGGTAAATATTACTTTACCCCTAGCTTAGCTTTATTCAAGCCCAAGGCCCAAAAGTCAACTATGAGTCAAAGCCCAACATATGGACCAATTTTCCAAATTGGGCCCAAACCTTTACAAAGTCTTACCATAAGGCCCAACCATTTAGCCTAGTCCAACATTCGTCATTCTAATGGCCCAATATCACATAATCATGAAGGCCCGGTTATGGCCCATCTATGGCCCGATTTTCCAAATTGGGCCCAAACCCTCAAATATGACCCTTATCCTAAAGCCCATTAAATTATTCTAGTCCATATAATTATTCTTGGATGTCCTACAAATAACCTAATCATCAAGGCCTAATAGAAAGGCCCAACAATAAACCCAAATGAAATTAGGGTTTCACATACAATGGCAATTAGGGTTAAGTGTTTCACACTTAACGCACTAAGGACTTAATCCATTAAGTCCCTTATTCTACTAAATAATTCATAATATGTGATTGTTCTTAATACACCATTCCATTCCAATGGCCCAAAATCAAGTCCTTAGGCTCATTAGGGTTTCCTTAGGTCAATTAGGGTTTCACTAATCGGGCACTACCCACTACCACCTCGGGTAGTGGTGGTCAAAGGTGGCTCACGGTGGCGGCCACCACCTCACGGTGGTGGTTAGGGTTTCTTGTCCAATCAATTCCAATCATCCCAAACGACATCCAAACACAAATAAGCACACCGCCACCGAACGCAGCAGCTGGTGGCGGCAGCCCCCATCCTACGGTGGTGGTTTTGAGTTTCATTTCCATTATTCCTTTATCGATTACATCATATAATGCAACATCTCAAACAATATACACACACTAAAAATGAACACACACACAACCACCTAATTGTGGCCGGCGGTGGCGCATGACGGTAGCCACCACCTCACGGTGGTGGTGGTGGCTGTTCTTGCAATTTCCGGTCAAACTAGGCACCCATAGCATGCACAATCGTAGTAGAAGCACATCTATTCGTCCTTTGCTCAAAAAAAGAAAACCCAAATCACCCGCCTGCGGTGACCGGCGACGGCAGCGGTGCAACAGCCAACAACACTCACCTTCTTACACTAAAACGAATGTAGCCGCCCTCCTGGTGGTGCACAGTGGCAGCGACAGCGGTTATCGGCAGCAATGCAGCAACCCACTGTGGCAACTGACCTTAGACGCAGCAAGCGAAATACGGAGGAAGGAGGCGGCGACGCGAGTTGTAGAAATAGCAGCGACTAACAGCAGCGGCGAGGGTGGGCAACTCCCACTGGATACGACGCAACGACAACAAACAGAAAGAGAGGAGGAGTGAGTACAACGAGGCAAGAGGCGGTTCACAACTTCAGTGGAGGGACACAATGGCAGCTCGATGGTTCGTTCAGCGGCCCAAAACGTCCGGCCTCAACACAACGGTGGCATCCGATTGCTAGACCGCCGTGGTCGGGTTGTGGTTAGTTACGAGAAAGCGGCGGCTGGAGGACTTCCGATGATGGCGGCTATGTCATGGATTAGGGTTAAGGCAATGCAATAGTTATATACCCGCTACCATAACAATCTTCATCCCATAATTACAATTTCGATCCCTCCATCCCCATTCTCTTCAAAATGAGTCCATAAGTTACCATTTGAACCCCGCCTCTTTAAATCTTTACAAATTAAGTCCAACTTTTACCAAGTAGCCCCTCTCTCTACATTTATTTTCAAATGAAGTCCATAATTTACTATTTAGCCCCTTCTTCCATAAATCCTTTCATATTAGGTCTAATACTTACCAAATACCCCCCTGTCTTCTAAAATCTTTACAAAATAGATCTCGAATTTATACTTTGACCCCCGAATAATCCCACTTATGGTATTTGGCTTCCCAAAACCAACATCTTGCTATCTAATTATTGATTTTAGGGCTACTATACATTCATCAATTTATTTATTTATTTATTTAATAAATGGGGTGTTACAATTCTCCCCCACTTAAATTAGATTTCGTCCTCGAAATCATTCATTACCATTCCTTGTACGCCCAACCACTCTAGTAACATGGTCACCATCCTGGGCACACCCTTGCCTTCCTAGGGTAGCCGTGACCAATCTTCGTAAGCCCTAAAATCCGCAGGTGACCGAATTCCTAGCAACAAGCTCACATGTACTCTGTCTGAAATCTGCTGTCTCGAGGTGGTCTGAATCCATGACAGACCACTCAAACTAAATCATTATCGTCAAATAGTCGGTTTATCTCTCAACTGACTACTCAACTTCTGATAAGATGTAGTTCCCACTAGAAAAATGAGATCACATACCCAATTATCCCTACAAGTCATTTAGCATAACCCAAACAATCTGGTATTCCGCCCGAACTTGAAAACTAAAACACAAATATTGCCCAAACGTTGAAACTATCCGAACACTGAACTGCCTGAAGCAGTATGTTTCCACATGGCTGCTTTCCAAAATCTAATGAGACCTCCTTGGTCTCAATTCATTCAGCAATCATCTGAAATACCGGGTTCCGGCTCGGTTGGGGAGCCAAAGGACTCCCACTTAGTCGCCTCACACGACTTCTTAACGAAATCCTTCTCTGGAACTAGTTGCCACTAGTTATCATGCCACTGTGATTCTAACAAATTTCTGATCTAAACAATCGGGTCCATGCATCGAATCCTATCATCATCAAATCCATGGCTAAAAGTGATTGACACCTAACCGATGGTAGCCTTATATGATAAGCAATCTTATACAATCCATTGCTCCTGATCCCATAACTGTAGTGACGCACCTACAATCTTATCACTGGCTCAACCAGATCTAATCCAACTAGGTAATTTCGAAATCCAATCTGTAGATTTCCATATCCTCACTGCTGCATCCGAACTGGTGGGTACTACTGTTCCTTCCGCGTTCTAACAACATGCTCATGCCATCTACCAACCTAGTGAATGCTACGGCTACACCCGTAGTCTCACGACACTCTATCACTATCTGCCAACCATATGAATGCTACGAATACGCCCGCAGACTTACAACGCTCTATCCCTATCTGACCGCTAGTGAATCCTATGGCTACCCAGCAGTCTTACAACACTTTCCTTACTAACTGAATGCTAGTGAATGCTACGGCTACCCCCACAGTCTTACAACACTTTCCATGTTAACTGACCACTAGTGTATGCTACGGCTACCCCCTGAAGCCTTACAACACTTTCCATGCTAACTGACTGCTAGTGAATGCTACAGCTACCCCCGTAGTCTTACAACACTTTCCATATTAACTGTCTGCTAGTGAATGCTACGGCTACCCCCTTAGTCTTACAACACTTTCCATACTAACTGACTGCTAGTGAATGTGTTTTCTTAAGTTTAGCCATGTTTGGCTAGACTAATTGTTGTTGACTTTGATGGAATCCTTTGACTAATTATTGAATGTTGAAGACTCCATGAACTTTTGTTTGAATCTTTATGAAAATGTTTTATGTTTTAACATCTTATCATTACTTGTGTGTTTTTATTAATGAGTTTAAATGTGTTTGTGGTGATTAGTTGGCTAATTTCTTGATTAAGTTAAGGATCTTCAGATTAGCTAGAAACAAGTGATTTTTGTGTTAGTTTTACTTCACACAATCGTAAAAACATTTTCTCCAACATGATAGTGGAATCTTTTGACTCCTCTTGGATTTGGTGACTTTTTAATTCTTAATGCTAGTTGACTTTCACAAATTACATGCTTAATGGAATTAGTGACTTTGACTAAGGAAATTGTTATGAGCTTCTCTAACCATTTCAACAACTAAGAAAAGTCTAGGTAATATCAAGCTCCTTGAATTACTATAGCCAAATTAAGGATTTAAAATAAGTATTGCACCACTAGATTCTAATGATATGTTCATCAAAAAGTCAAAGTGAGGAAATCTCAAGTCAACCATCTTTATCTTATTGATTTTACATCAAACGCTTTGTTTTTTTTTGAAATTGTCTATTTAAATCTTAGTCTAGTTTTAGTTTATTTCAAGTATTTCCAAAGACCAAACCCCCATTTTTACTTTTATTGTCATTTTACAAGTATTTTTACAAAAAGATTTTTCATAGAGTTATAAAATTGAACCAATCTCCGTGGATTCGATCCCTTTACCACTATACATTATTTTAGTGTGTAAGATTTAGGGTTATTAATTTTGTTGGCCTCGACAACCAGCAAGTACATAGCAACAAATGAGGTGGCTAAGGAGGCATTATGGTTGAAGAACATCATCAGAGACCTTGGAGTTGTACCAGCTATAAATGAGCCTATGGAGATTTTCTGTGACAGCGAGAGTGCAGTTGCCTTAGCCATGGAACCAAGGGATCATGGCAGATCATGGCACATCGACAGAAAATATCACTTCATAAGACATTAGATACAAGAAAGACTCCTCGTAGCAAATATGTTAATGTTAGAGGAGAACCCAGCAGATCCCCTCACGAAGGGAGTGAGTAAGGTTAAGCACTTACAACATGCGGGGCGGACAATATTAGTTTTAATGATTAGATAGTTTTGAAACTTGTAATAGTTGAAATGTAATTGACAGTTGATGATTAAATAAAAGGTGTTTTTTATTTATAACTAATGTTACTATCTTGTGTCAATCATTTACTATTGTTTCACTTTGCATGTTTTGACTTCCAAAATAATTATATTATTCAAACTATCCAGAATCGATCATACTTTAGAAGTAGGTATTGAGGCAAGACTGTCATGAATTTGGCTTGTAGATTGTCAGGATTGCTACAACATTCATTAGTGCTCATAAGGTCTGAGCATTGGATTAAACCCATGCTCACTTGTATCACTTCATGGAATTTATCTCGATTGATCATGAGACCATAATATCATATCAGTCTTCAAACCAAGAGATATGAGTTGTTGACTATGAGTTGGTTGGACATTGATAGTACGAAACCGCATCAGTAACTTGATGCTATAAAACGTGCTATTTTGAACAATTTATTGAGTAGTTAGTACGAGTATATGAGTCAAAGTTTATATGTTCCTTTTAGTCATTGGAGGATTAAAAGCGATATCTTGGGCCCTTCGATGATTTTGTTTTGACTTATGTGTCGGGACCGGTCAGAACTAAATTGATGTGTTCGATTAAGTTCTATGTCAAACAAATCGGAAATCGAGAAACAAACTGTTGGAGAATAAGTATGACTTTGTTCCATGTATTTTTCTAGCTGATATCCTGAGAACAGAGGATTATATGATCACTTATCTAAAATGGTGCGTCATTATTCGACAGAGGCTTTTAAGAGCTACGATTGCTAGTCGGTGTTTTAATTCGTACTTGCAGTGATAGTTATTAGACTTATCCAAGTGGGATACTATTGGATTTAGTGTCTAAGCCCATAACGATAATCGGTATGTACTTGACCCGAGAGTAGCATGGTCCATTTGGGTTGCATGGCACCAGAACAATTTGTAAGGATAGACTTTTGAGAAGAGGATATTTATGATTTAATAATATATTATAAGGTCTAATATATTAATATGAAATCATATTATGATTTAATTAGTATTGATCAAGAATTAATTTGGAATTAATTTAGTGATCAAAAGAGACTAATTAAATATAAGGGGTTGATTTGGTAAATCAAACATTCTTATGGTGTGGGCTTATGGTTATTTAGGATGGGCTAAACCAATATGGTAGTCCATGGATAGTCCATGGAGGTTTAACCCATGGATCCTAAGTAAGATGAAAAGTCATTCATATTAGAGTTTACATGGATGTAACCCTAATCCTAGCCACACTATACAATAAGACCCTAGTCTACTAAAATTGGCACCTAGAGTGATCTTTGGAAGAGCATAGCCGATTTTGTGTGCTAGTAATCCTCTCTCAAGTCCTCCATTGTTGGTGGTGTTGTGTGAAGCATTTTAGGTATCACATTTGGGGTGCTAGGCTCCTAAAGGTCCAAGGAAACAATCTACAATAAAAGGTATGTCAACTAACTAGTTTTTGTTATACAAGTACCCATGTTTTGGATGCTAGTTAGGATAATGGTTTGGAAAATGAAATTGTATATAAAATTTAGAGAAAACAAAGATCCAAAGCATTTAGGATTGTATGTGCACCTTAAGGTTGTTAGAGTGCTCAAAACCAATCACATGGGAGGTCGGAAGTTGATGAGGTGTGGCATGAAACTCTAAAACAAGAGTTATCTAAAAGTATCCACCAAGAAAGAGTAGAACCATCAAAACATGCTAGTATTCACTTGTAATTCATTGTTCATAAGCCTTTGAAATATATACCAAATATATGTTCAAAGGTGAAGCAACAAAGGGACTTTTTCTATCATCAAAATGCAAGAGAATGGAGGAGAGACAAGCCTTCAAATTCCAAAATTTGGCAACCCTCATTGTGCTCTCTCTATTTTCGAATCTATGCTCCAAAAGAAGAAGAGTAATTATGAAAGAACTTGTTCCAAATGCCTTCCATTCCCTTCCTTATATAATGGCCAAAAAGTGAAAGGGACACCATAAAGCAAAAGCATGGACAAGTTTGTTCCAAGCATAGCATGAATTGATTACACAATTCAAAAGAAGACCATGCTTGGTATCCTCTTTCTTTATAAAAAAAAAGCATGCCAAAATGAAGACAAAAGTTGTCTCATGGCTAGTTTATGTATACATATATGTTATCTTTATAAAAATCAATCATTTTTATAAAGAATTCTCAGCATATTTTATATATATATATATATATGTATATATATATATATATATAACTAGTCATATATAAATATCTTATTTTATATAAAACTACCTTTTATATAAAATGTAACTAGTTTATTAATATATAAATATCTTATTTTATATAAAACTAACTTTTATATAAATTGAACTATTTTATTAAGATATAAATATAACTTTTAAATAACCATACTTTGTAATATATTTCATAAGTTACTGTTTCTCCAATAAATATTGTTTCCACAAATAATAAATTCCCAATTAGTAAAATATTATTTCCATGAATTAATAATTTTCCAGTTAAATACAAGTATTGATATATTTATTAATAATCAAATTATACTAATAAATAATCAATTGACGGTAACTTGCTATATTGTGTGACCCTATAGGATCATATATTATTAGCAATATCATTCTATTATGACTCTTGGTCCTACAAGATCTTTCAATCTCCCACTTGCACAAGACTCATCATAGATTGATATAGGTAGTGGTGAATGTCTAACAACATTTAACTGCCCCTAATAACTTGTGACGAAGAATGCCATTCATCAACATCCAATTCCCAAAAGCTCTAAGCTTCAATTGATGTATTAAGGTAAGTTTATCAATTACCCCTTTGTTACAGACATTCTGTTGAACATGAGCCTTAGACCACAATCAATCTCATTTGTAATTCAACTTTGGGTAACGCGCATTAGATTTCTAACTCTCAACACATAAGAGGAACAAATCCCATCTTGACTACATAAGCCTCTTGCATAGTGCACACCATACCCGAAAATGACTTTTAAGGAACAACATTTGGTCATATAAAAGCACAACACTCCCTATACTTAAGTCTCATTATGTGTCTCAAGTGTTAAGGATACCAAGATAATACCTTTTTATCAAGTGTTACTCACGACTGCGATCTATGAGTTGATCTTGATGCGGGTCCATTCAATACTAGTTCTCTGACAAGTACCTATGAAACTTGGTTACAACCACTTGTCTACTTTCATCTAGTGAGAGTCAACCAATCCATTTTAAATTAGTCTTACTTCAGAATTGCTCCCACAATCATGACCGACTAAGAACCTGTAAAATAGTAAGATTATTCATGGATTAATAATATTAATATAGAACACAAGTATTAATGTAATGATCATATCCCAATATATCAAAACATTATTTAAGAGTTTTTGTTACAATGTTCCAATATCCAAATACTAAATTCAAATAAAAATCCCAATACTTGAATAATAAAGGTCTTGTGGTTGAAGTGTGACCACTCATACTTAGTTTAAAAGGAATGACTTTATTAATGGGTTCGATTAAATTTAATTTGTGTGAATTCTGCGAATACAATCATCTCCATATTTGACATTACTCTAAGTATAGTTAAATATTTTGGAGAATATAATTGGTGCTCTTATGTGACATAGATTTTCTTAGCTTGATTAAGTAAACTTTATTACTCACAAAATATTTCTAGGTTATCCATGAATGGAAGGATTCAACCTAGTTTTTCAATGATCTAGTTCATCCAATTATATTTGATTTCAACTTTTGAAAAGTAGTGTATTCTTATTTAGTAGATTGTGCTATTTTTTTTGCTTGGACCTCATTCCAACTAAACTTACTCTTCATTCCAAAATGAAGTCATAATCCAATTATAATTCATAATTATCTATATTTATTTAGAAATCAAAATCCTATGTAGCTCTTTGCATTAAGATTTTTATTCTAAACTAATTATCTCATATACATTCTCTTAGCTCTTCTTAAGTACTCTGAGAATGTTCTCACAGTCATCTAGTGACTTATCCATGTATTCAATTTTGTATCTCATGATATGAAATAAATGATGTATTCATTTGCCAAGAAAATAGAATATAAAACATTTCATCTAGCTCAACCTATGTGGTAGGTCCATTTGAGACAAACTCAAAAATGGTGTCATGTGACAGTGTCAAGAATAGTCCAAAGGAATCTTGCATCTTGATCTCTTTCAAGATATTTTCATTTCATGAAAAAAGAATTTTAAAACCTTTAACATTCATCTTTATCTATCTCTTATAGATTTTGCATTCCAATAATGTATCTTATAATTCCTAAGTCTTTCATTTTAGAAATACTTTTCGAGTCAAGGTGAAAACCACCATGTATAGTCGGAATGTCATTTCAAATGATTAAGTATGTCTCTTTCACACAAGATCAGGAATATCACTATCCTCCCACTGGTTCTTACTAAACACACGCATGTTCTTTTTCATTTTGATATAAAAACATACCTTGTATCTTTATATTAAAATGACTATTCTAACCTTGAGATATTTTCTTTATATCTTAAGCCTTACACATTTGGTTAAGATAACATGGATTAAGAAAACCTCCAGGCTAAGCTATATAGATATCTTCTAGTAGATGTCTACTAAGAAAAGCGGTCTTTCTTGAAATCTATTTGTTATATCTCATATTAAGAATATGAAGTTATAGTAAATAATATCTTTGTTGATCTAATCATATCTACTTGTGAAAAGGTTTCATCACGGTCAACGTCATGAGTATGATAAGGATTATAGTAAATGACATGAGTAAGAGAAAATCCTTTTATAACAAGTATTACTAAATGTGTATATATATCCATGTATATATTATTTCTAGAAGAATCTCTTACTCCTTCTAGCCTTGCTATAGAGAGGAAGATTAATAAAGTCCATACTTGATTACTAAACATGAATTACATCTTAATGTTCATGACTCTAAGTCATTTGTCAGATCCAAGATCTGATATAACATTTTGATACTTGATGGTTTAACTAGAAACCATCAAGAACTCATCAATGAGAGATTCCACATTTCTCAAGTTATAGATGATTTCTACCATTATTGTGAAGAATTTGTGTTTATGAATAGCTACTATTCATGTTCAACAATTCCTTATTGAAACTAGTGCCAACAATTATTACATCCGGCTATCGTTCTTGAGCTGCTTCAAGTTCCACGTCCCTCCCACTTTCGCTGTCATTAGAAGCTTGCTTTCTGCTAACTCAACTTTCATAGGAATAAATGAACTTATTCTTGGTGGGTTTGTATATAACAATCTAAATGACCTTTCAGAATATTCTACAATTATGTAATTAGTTGGTGTTTGTATTCTAGATACAATTAATAGTGATTGAAGTATAATCCCAAAAAGATTAAAAGGAGGACATTTCTACCGATTAGAAAGTAAACTATATCAAGTAAAGTTTAATTCACCATTTATCATCACAAAGGCTTTAGATGGTACTACTGGGTTGTATCTTGTGCTCAATCATAGACATTCATTAGAAAGGAAGTCCTACACCAAAGTGTATAGTTCTTTAATAATTATTTTCTCTACACTTTACTAAAAATATTATTAGGAATCTTTTTTAAATATAAATAAGATTCACATGTTTCAAATAAGCTACATTATTTGCCCTCAAAGATCCCTTTCTTGAAGTTGGAATATGTGGATTTCATTTATACAATAAAGATAACAATGTCATGGATAAGTTTGATTTAAAAAAAAGTTTAAGTCAAAAGTGCTTGCATATAAACTTCATTTTATTTATAAAATGTTGATATTGACATTGTAATTCTATTAAGAGATCTAGTCTCAGAAATAGAAGTCAACCATTTCAGAATATGAGTATTATCATTATGAAAAATGATCTACTAAATAATCAAACATTTAAATAAATAAGTAAGATATAAGTATTTAGACATGCTAAATTTAAAACAGACATTGTTCCAAATCAAACATGGTTTTATATTACAAGCAATTTAAGTTCTACGCATAAATAATAAACTAAACTTCGAGAGTGTATTTCCAACTTGCTTGTGCTCAGCTAGTTACTCTTCTGTAAATATTTGCAATCAAGTTACAAATATTATATTAACATTTAAGTACCAAGTACTTGAGTGTTACACGAAAGTATGAGTTCTATCCAATAGATACCTAAAGTACTAGTCTCCTTCAGTCTTTCTTTCTAGATAAGAGGAGCAGTTCCTCTACCAGTGTCTTATTGGATTTATTGGGCTTAAAGATGTTTATTCCATAAAACATTGGCCTTTTAGATCATATAAGGTGACTCCTTTAGCCTTACACTACTCTAACAAAATATCACTATATTTATTGGAGTATTGCTTAACCAGTTATATTATCATATATATATATATATATATATATATATATATATATATATATATATATATATATATGTATGTATAAATTATCCAAATTTCCTAGAAGTCATGAATAATTGTTCCTAGTATGATGTTAGAAGCAATTGGAGCAACAATGTGATGCATTTACCAGGTATCATATTCAGATATATTGCTCAAAGCAATTTGTTTAGGAATAGGTGCTTTAAGTGTATAAAATTTCACATCTCTTGTTTAGGAATAGGTGCTTTAAGTGTATAAAACTTCACATCTCTCATGAGATTGTCTCTTAAGATAAGAACCCATTCATATAAGTCGTATATATTGAATGTTATTGTTTCATTAAGTCATTTAAAGAGAAATGACAATTCATGGTTATGAGAGTGGATTATATATCTACAAAATTTTAAAAAATATCATTTAGTATTTTCAATATTTAATCTTTAATAATTAATACCCTTTTAGTTTCTAAAAACATTAATTAACAATGTCTAGGATCCAAGTTGCAAAACAAATAAATGGTTAGGTATCCTTTATCCCATTCATCCAAATTCAACCCGGTAGATATCGGTTATCAATTATATCTTACCATATAATTTCTAGATTTATGGGATCGCTAATAACAGATTTAATTAAACATGTTTGATCCCATCTATGCATCGGAACTCTCTTGCTTACGTATCCTTGATCACAAGATATGTCCGATCAAATCATCCAATTTCAAAAACTTGTGTTATCGTCCTATAACTTGGTTATAGAAATCGCAAAAACACCTCGCCCATCAAAAGATTAGACCAAGCGGTTAGGTATCATTTATCCCACCAGTACATATAAGAGACGTGTGAGTGTTCTTTAAAAAGGATTGCATAGATTTGAGGTTTGTAAGGGTCTTTGATTTTTTTATAATTCTAGTTTAAAAAACATGTTATATCATGGTTATTGCATGCATTCAATAAACCATGGTATACTCTTTTAAAAAATCTTATTTTATGAAAAAATCACATTTTAACAATGTTCTATATATATAAAACCTGGTTTTATATAATTGATGCGATCAAAGATTTAAATTAATAACTAGTATTAAGTTATATCGTTTGAGCGTTTTAGAACATTTGGAAACCTTTTAATGAAACTTCCTTTTATAAAATAAGGTTTGGAGTTTGATAATTTACAAATCTCTATTTTCAACTTATGCAATTTTAATCCCGAAATTTTACCGGTTACTAGTTTTAACGATAAAACTTGCTTTATTGTAAAACTATTTTTAACATCTTATGTTAAAAGGTAAATTTCATTGAAAACAAACTCCTTGTGATGTTTATTTATGTTCAAATATTATTTTGCATTTGAAAAATTAATTTCTCGACAATAACATAATAATAATAACATAAACATAAAACAACACAAGCATGCATAACAATTATAACAGATGTGCAAAAACCAAGCCAACTAGTAATAGTTTTGTGAGTCATCAAAAATTATCAAGTCCATTCCTAAAAGGACATAAGGGGCCTTTATCTTGTAGAGTCTTCATGTGCTCCCACTTGCTTCAACACCTTTGAATCGAGTTCATAAAAAAAATTATAAAGTTTGAGAAACTTTAATAAAATCAATTTTATAAACTTCTGATCTTTAAATGGCTACCATCTTCATTTATGTTAAATTTTTATAAAAATAAACGATTTCTAAAACTAAACTATTACTTACAAAAATTTACAAATGAAAACTATTTATTTAATTATTACATATTATATGAGTAACTAAATAATTACAACCATTTTAAATAAATCAACACATGCAACAACACAAAGGTCAATGGCTAGTTTATATATATATATATATATATATATATATATATATATATATATATATATATATATATATATATATATATATACTCAAAAATATATAAAAATAACTCTTTGTTTTTCTAAGACAACTTTTATGACCAAAAAGATGCATGTAAACTTTTAGCCAAAAAATAACAATTATATTTTAATCTTGTTATAGAAAATATGTATGGATTTTTCTTGCAAAGAGAAAATCATCCATGTTTTCCAAAAACAAAGATTTCACCAACTAAATAAATAATCTAACTAATCTTGCAAAAATGGCTCTGATACCAATTGTTGGGTTTTTAATCAAAAATCCGGTTTCACAACGGATAAAAATGACAATGTAAGCTTTAAAATTTTTGAATAAAACTAAAACAATTTTTCCCACCAATGATCATTTTGCAAGAGTTATGTGTCACACCCCGAAACTGAAGGCGGAAACGTTCCGGGGCGGAGGACGTCATGAAGTATTGTAACCAATGTACATAGTAAGCATAGTAAACACAAAACATTACATTACATAGATTCATTACATTTGTTTGAAAGTAAAATATTATAAGTTTTGTAGATACATAAGTTTAATCAAAAGTAAGACGAGACTTCCATACGCTCCGTCTTCTGCAAAAGAATGCGGGATACCTGTCTAAGGAGAACCTGAGAATACAAGCAGTTTAAAAATCAGCATAAAGCTGGTGAGTTCATAAGCTGTTTGTTTATATAAAAAGATCATGTTTTCCTTTGGTTTTCTGAAAAGTTGTTATCCAAGAAAATCTCATATTTTCTTATAAAGACAGTTTAGTTAAAACTTTTGAATTCTGTTAGGTACAACAATAGATAGTTTAATACGTAAAACTATAGATTGAAAACCCTAGGAATACCATCTCGTACCACAGTAGATATTTTTAATACATAAAAATATAGATTGAAAACCATGGGAATATCATCCCGTATCACAGTAGGTAGTTTTAATACACAAAACTATAGATTGAAAACCATGGGAATACCATCCCGTACCACAGTAGATATAAAACTATAGATCAAAGATAGATATAAAATCCGTGAATAAACTATATTTTAATACGTTTTGTGAGTCGTATAACCATGCTAATGAGACCCGAGACCTCCTTGACGTTCTTCAGGCGTCGGACGATATCCAGAATTTGTCACCCCAGGCGTGCCCGCCTAACTGTAGCTAGCAGTTAAGGTGTGGGATTGTCAGACCCAAATAGATCTATTCACAAATTCTATGCTCTCCCTCCAGGAGACTCTGGTTATACTTCCGGGGAGGATTTACTGATAACACAAAGGGGTATATTGAAGACTAATCTCACAAGCTAGTATTAAATTATTCACGGTGTACTCGGTCGCTATCGAATATCATAATCGTTTTGAACATACTAAAGTATAAACAACTGAATACAAAGAAACTATCTGGCATAATACTCTACTTTAAACAGAGATAAACTGAATCAGACATAGTTTATCTATTAACATTGCATGAAATCCGAATTCATAAAACGAGAACTGAAGATCCCAAATTATTCCCATAATAATTTGATTGGTTTGATTGTTTCCTTTACTGTAATTGAAATGCATGTATTTATATTCAATAAAACATCCCTTGTGCGGAACATAAGGGGTAAAGATATCTAAAAGTTAGCCAGATATTTATAAAACTACATCAGTTTTAAGTTTCGAAACATTTATAATTTGCTTGTATTCCACCCCCCCCCCCCCCCCCCCTGAAAACATTGAAAAACACGGAAAAAGGCGTAGGGGTATGAACTCACCAATCGAAGAATGTGTCGGTTTGGATGCTAAACATCAGTTCGGGGCTTGAACGTGTGTGAGGTTCCTATGTAATGTGAAAAGACACATAATTGTATCTAATTAGGATTTGAACTACTAATTAAATATGAATAACACTTCAAGACACGAAAACACTTCTATTCAAGTGTTCGGAGTGACCCGGGTGGCATCTAAGGGGGGTGTATGGCTTAGGCATGGAGTTTACTCTTCAAGAGTAAACTCTTAGAGGAGTTTTCGGCCCTAAAGACCACATCCCCATGAGTTTACGGTCGTAAACTCATGGGTGGTGCCCTTGGGTGCTAATTGGCCTTATAACATTTGAGGGATGATGCTAGGTTTGGTTCTAGGGCATTGGAAAGGGATTTAACAATTAAAGGGACCATCTAATGGAGTTTACGGCTGTAAACTAGGAGTTTATGGCCGTAAGCTCCTATATATCCATTCCTTTCATGTTTTGGTGGTGCTAGATCAATCATATGTGATTCTAAGTCAATTTACAAGCCTTGGATGGAATTTAGGGCATCATTTGACCATGTTTTAGGATTTTACGACCCAGGAACCTATCCTTGGGGGTTTTACGGTCGTGAACTCCTAAGGGAGTGGTTTTTATCAAGTTTAAGGCATCTAACTCATGTGTGGTTGCTTCTAGACATTAATTCAAGGCTTAGGAGGTGCTTAAGGTGCATCTTAACACCTTAAAAGGTGTTTACTGCCCATGAATGGGTGTTTACGGTCCAAGCATGATATTGGGCCATAAACTCATATTTACCCCCTAAATGTTGAGTTTTTGGTGTTCCTAGTCCATTCCAATAAGTCCTTAAGTCATTTCTAGGCTCCATAAGTGATTTGGGAGGGTTTTGGGGCTCAAAAACCCCTTTTATGTGTGTTTGCGGCCCAAGACTGTTCTAGGGCCGTAAACACATGATGTTGGTCCTATTCCATGATTTGAACGCGAATTTGAAGGCTAAGGATGCTAATCTATGAGTTAGGGTAGTTACCTAATTGATTTGGAGCTTGAATTGAGGTGATTTTGGATCAAAAGCTTGGAATTGAAGAGAGAAAGTAGAGAGAGGTTGAAAAGCTTCAAAATGAAGTGATTTAAACTTTATATATGGTTTAAGTTTGGGGCACAGTGGAATTCTACCCGATACTGACTTTAAACGAGGCTTTTGGTCGCACCCGATTAAGTTGTTGTAACCCGACGTGGTCGAAACTATAAATTTTCTAAATAATAATTTGGGATGTTTTCATGTGTTTCTAATGCGTTTGGATACTTAAGAGGTCATTCTAAAAAGTCTTAAATTAAATAACCTAATCCAAAATGTTAACGGGAAAATTGAAAGACAAAGGGGTTTTACCGACGGGAATGGGTTACAACGACGGAATAATTTACGGGTTGTCACATTATGAATATTAGAACAACCATAGAAGGGAAAGCATAACAACCATTGAAGACTTTGATACTTATGGGAGGTTTGAAGTTGATGAAGTGTGGCATGAAACTCTAAAACAAGAGTTATCTAGAAGTATCCACCAAGCAAGAGTAGAACCATCAAAACATGCTAGTATTCACTTGTAATTTGTTGTTCAAAAGCCTTTGAAATATGCACCAAATATATGTTCAAAGGTGAAGCAACAAAGGGATTTTGTCTAGCATCAAAATGCAAGAGAATGGAGGAGGTGGAAGCCTTCAAATTCTGAAATTTGGCAAACCTCATTGTGCTCTCTCTATTTTCGGATCTATGCTCCAAAAGAAGAAGAAGAATTATGGAAGAACTTGTTTCAAATTCCTTCCATGCCCTTCCTTATATAATGGCAAAAAAGTGAAAGGGATACCATAAAGCAAAAGCATGGACATTTTTGTTCCAAGCATGGCATGAATTGATTAAACAATTCAAAAGAAGACCATGCTTGGTCTCCTCTTGCTTTTTCGAAAAAAGCATGCCATAATGAAGACAAAAGTTGTCTCATGACTAATTTATATATACATATATGTTATTGTAACATCCAAAAATACGGGCCAAAAATTTCATTTTTAATTAAACACTTGCAAAACATTTGTAAATAAAACATTGTCTGATCAAATCATTTCGCATCCATACATCGTGTTTGAAAACCAAAATACGATATCAACCAAGAGTCAGAGTACAAATCCCAGAACAATCTCGGAAGGCAGAAAAACAATATGTGTGTGTGTATGATATGTCGCTACCGCGCCAGCTCCTTCCCCTTCGAATAAGAGGTACCTGAAACCAAAACTGAAAACAGTAAGCACGAAGCTTAGTGAGTTCCCCCACTGTACCACATACCATATATCCACATAACATACATATATTGTCAGGCATATCTGGGTGCCCGACCTACCCCTTCGGTCCTCTCGACCGGATACTGACTAGCATATCTGGGTGTTGGTCTCCCTTTCGGTCCTCTCGACCGGATGCTGACTAGCATATCTGGGTGCTGGTCTCCACTTCAGTCCTCTCAACCGGATGTTGACTAGCATATCTGGGTGTTGGTCTCCCCTTCAGTCCTCTCGACCGGATGCTGGGGACTATTTCACCCCCTACTACGACCACATAACACATATCGCATAATCTATCTAGCATGACTGGGCATGACCGCCCCTTCGGCCCTATCGACCGATAATCTGGGGACTATCTCCCCTACTGTCACTAGCACATAGCATCATATCATACTAGCACATAAAAATATCACAGGTAGTAGCAACCCTAGATGAATATCACAGAGAGAATCATCTAATCATACAACTTCTACTGGTGGGCCGACATTGTGGCCGTAGATCCACTGCTACTGGAAGGTAACTCACCTCGAAAAGTAGCTGCTGAAAGTCTGCTTGCTAAGCGCCTGACTGCTGAACCGGTAATCCTCCAGCTATAAATCATAAACATAGATTAGCCACTCATAAATACCCTTAGGTCAGATGACTGACCCACCCCTGGTCCAAGGTCAACTCCTTGGTCAAAGTTAACTTCCAGTTGACTGGACTCGCTGAGTCATGGCACAGACTCACCGAGTCCTTCTCCTACTAACCCGGGCCTACTCGACAAGTCCCTCTTCTCACTCACTGAGTCACCCTTAACTCACTACTTGGGACGACAGAACCGACTCACGATCCGACTCGCCGAGTCCAAGAACAACTCGCCGAGTCCCCACAAGCAGATCTCCTACTCGCTTCCAAATCCTCACCAGAGCATCCTTTATGAGGATTTGGGTTTCTGGGACTATTGCTACACGTTAAATTGCTAATTCCACGTGCAAATAGGAAGGGTTGGACCTTCAACACCTAAACCCCTCTTACTCAGTAACAGTTCATATGACTCGCCGAGTTTGAAGAACAACTCGTCGAGTTCCAGGCAATCTTCATAGGACTCGCTGAGTTGTTCATCCAACTCGCCGAGTCTAGGACCATCTTCATAGAACTCGTCGAGTTCCACTTTGGGACTCGCCGATTCCCTTCGACCCACTTCCCATACAGACCAAATCTGAGACATGAAACGCTTCCAAACCATAGATCTATGTTCCTAGGGCATGCTTATCACGTAAAGTTGCAAACTTTACGTGCATGCATGGCCCTATAAGCTCCTAAAGGTAAATCCACGCTCTTTATGAGGTCATGCAATTAATAGGGACCTCAATCACTTCAACCACAGAGACTTTATACTTCTAATACGTCCATAAGGTCTAGATTTGAAGTCCTTTAGGATCATAGAGCACAAACACAAGGAGTTTGGTGTTTTAGGGCTTGAAAACCACCAATTAGGGACAAAAGGGGATCTAATGAACTAGTGATCAAGGTAGGGACTTTTCTACCTGAATGGAAGCCTCTTGTAGGGTAGATGTCGGATCTACTTCCCCTCCTTGCACTCTTCCACCTCCTTCTTCTTCTCTTAAGCTTCAAACTTCCTTCACAAGGCCAAAATCACTCACAAGGACAAAAAGGGGGCTAGGGTTTCGCTCTATAGCTCTTCTGGAAGTGTTAGGGACAAGGGAGGCCAAGTTAGAGTGTTTAAATAGGGTGCAAACACTCGGGTTAGGGTTTTTGCCCAAACAGGGCCTACTCGCCGAGTCCGGGAACCGAATCGCCGAGTCCAAGGCTTAGACCCTGTGTCTCATCCCGCTTGTACTCGGCGAGTTGGTCCTTCAACTCGCCGAGTCCAAGGCTAAATGCATTATTTAAGAAATATTAATTACAAGGAATACGTACCAGGAACCAGGTGCTACATTTATCTTTATATAAATCAATCATTTTTATAAAGAATTCCCAACATATATATTTATATAACTAGTCATATATATAAATATCTTATTTTATATAAATCTACCTTTTATTTAAATTGTAACTAGTTTATTAAGATATAAATATGAATATATAAATATCTTATTTTATATAAAACTACCTTTTAAATAAATTGAACTAGTTTATTAAGATATAAATATAACTTATAAATAACCATACTTTATGATATATTTCATAAGTTGTTATTTCTCCAATAAATATTGTTTCCACAAATAATAAATTCTCAATTTGTAAAATATTATTTCTATGAAATAATAATTTTCCAATTAAATACAAGTGTTGATATTTTTGTTAAAAATCAAATTATACTAATAAATAATTAATTGACTTGCTATATGGTGTGACCTTATAGGATCATATATTATTAGCAATATCATTTTATAATGACTCTTGGGCATACAAGATCTTTCAATAGTCAAGTCCCTCATAACCAGCAAGATGAAGGACGAAGAGTCTGTCACGACCCACTTGCAACGCATGCAACGTTATTTGAATCGTCTGTTGAAGCTCAATGTGAACTTCGATGAGAAATTGGCTATTGACATGGTCTTTCACTCATTGCCTAGTTGTTATGATCAGTTCGTTATGACTTATCATATGAACAAGGAGGAAACCACATTGAGTCAACTCCAAAGCTTGTTGAGACCGCCGAAGGTAGAATGAAGGGAAAGAGTATTGCCTCCACTCCAGTTGTTATTGCTCACATCTTGGCTATTGGGCAAGGGAAGGGGAAGAAGAGGAAAGCTCCCTCAAAAAAGAACTAGAAGGGAAAGTCTCAAGTGGGTCGTCAAGCAATGGCCCTAAAGGCAAATCTAGTTCTGAAGCTCCCCCCGCCTCTGAACCCAAAGAGGCTACTTGCTTCTACTGCCATGACAAGGGGCATTGGAAACAAAGCTGCCCAAAATACTTGCAAGATTTAAAGGATGGAAAGGTTAAGCCAACCTCGGTAGGTATTTACAATATTTTATCTAAAAGCTCATCACATTTGAATTCTTGGGTCCTTGATACAGGATGTGGTTTTCGTAATTATTCTGACTTGCAGGGGCTAAGAAGAAGTGAGGATGTGGAGAATAGGAAGACGAACCTGATTATGGGCAATAGGAGTTGTCGCTTGTTACCAAGATTGGTGTTTATTCTTAAGTGCTTAGTAGTGGGTTGAACTTAGATTTAAATAATTGTTTCTATTCATCATCAATGACAAGGAATATTATTTCTTTTCATGGTTTATACAGAAAAGGTTTTAGATATTCTTTTGATAATGAGAATGGTTCTATTTATGCTTATTATAATGGTGTATTTTATTTTGAAGCGTTACCTTGTGATGGTGTGTATGAAACTTTTATGGTTGTAGACAATTTAGGTAATAGTGTTTTACATATTAATTTGTATAATCGTTTAGACAAATCATGCTTATGGCATTGTCGTCTTGGACATGTCAACAAGAAGCGCATTGACCAACTCCAAAAGGATGGAGTGTTGGAATCATTTGACCTAAGTTCAGATGATACATGTGAGTCTTGTTTGCTTGGAAAGATGACTAAATCAACTTTCAATGGTTCTTGTGAAAGAGGTGAAGGATTGTTGTATCTCATAGACACAGATGTGTGTGGGCCCTTCAGATCCACCACCAACCCCAAAAGGATGGAGTGTTGGAATCATTTGACCTAAGTTCAGATGATACATGTGAGTCTTGTTTTCTTGGAAAGATGACTAAATCAACTTTCATTGGTTCTTATTAAAGAGGTGAAGGATTATTGGATCTCATAGACACAGATGTGTGTGGTCCCTTCAGATCTACTACCAGGGATGTAAATTGATTCTATGTGACTTTTACCGATGATTATAGCAGATATAGATATATCTACTTAATCAGGCATAACTCAAAAACCTTTGAAAAGTTCAAAGAGTTTAAACATGAATTCGAGAATCAATTTGGCAGGAAGATCAAGATGCTCAGATCTGGTTGAGGTGGGTAGTATCTTAGTAATGAGTTCCACGACTACCTCAAGGAATGTGGTATTGTTTCAAAATTAACACCTCCTAGGACACCATAACTTAATGGTGTGGCTGAGAGGCGTAATCGAAACTTGTTGGACATGGTCCGTTCCATGATGAGTCGAGCTTTACTTCCAAACTCATTTTTGGGTATGCCTTAGAGATTGCCGCCTAGATTCTTAATCTAGTCCTAACAAAGAAGGTTGCCAAAACACCTCACGAGATGTGGATATGGAAGGTTCCCTTGTTAGCACATATGAAAGTTTGGGGTTGTGACGCTTTCATTAAACGAGAGACTCACGACAAGCTTGAACCTTGAAGTGAGCGATGTATTTTCATTGGCTACCCACAAAAGTCCTTTGGATACTTGTTCTACAGATCTAGTGAAAATGTGGTCTTTGTAGAACGAAGGGGAGTCTTTTGCGAGAGAGAGAGAACTCATATGCAAAGAGGATAGTGGGAGTACAATTGATCTTTAAGAAATTCAAGAGGCAAGCAATGAAGGAACCTCTAACACTAGCAATCAACCTGAGGAAGAAATTCATGTTTAACCAATTGACGAGTAATTACCTCTTAGATGCTCCAACAGAGTTAGAATGACACCATAGTTTTATGGGTTCCATATTACTACGGATGGTGATACGTTTATCGGCGATAATACACTTATAAATTGGATGAGCCTTCTAACTACAACGAAGTCATGGCGGGTCGTGAGTCTGCCAAGTGGAAAGAAAGAATGGACAGCGAGATCAAGTCCATGGATGACAACCAAGTTTGGAATTTGGTTGACAATGTATCAGGTCGTAAGACAATTGGGTGCAAATGGATCTTCAAGAAGAAGACCGACATGGATGGAAATGTACACACTTTCAAGGAATGACTGGTTGCGAACGGCTTTACTCAAACCATAGTTGTTGAATATGATGAGACCTTCTCACCAATGGCTAAGATTAAATCTATTAGGGTTATGTTACCCATAACTGCGTTTCATGATTATGAAATTTGGCAGTTGGATGTCAAAACTGTTTTCCTTAATGAAAAGTTGGCTGAGGATGTTTACATGAGTTAGCCATAAGTTTTGGTGGATGCTGAGTACCCCACTAGAGTGTGTAAGCTTGAGAAATCAATCTATGGATTGAAACAAGCTTATCGCAAATGGAATCTTTGCTTTGATGAGAAGGTTAAAGATTTTGGCTTCTCTAGAAGTGAGAATGAATCTTGTGTATAAGTCAAAGCTAGTGGGAGTATAGTCACCTTCGTGGTATTGTATGTTGATGACATACTACTCATAGGAAACGACATTCCAACTTTGCAAGAGGTTAAATCTTGGCTTGGAAAGTGTTTCGCTATGAAGGGTCTGAGAGAGGCTACTTATATTTTGGAAATAAGGATTTTGAGAAATAGGAGTAGAAGACTAATTGGACTTAGTCAAAGCACGTATTTGGATAATGTGTTAAAGAATTTTAGCATGGAAAATTTAAAGAAAGGAGAGTTGCTTATCCAGAGTAATACCAAGCTGAGTAAGACTTGGAATCCGAGTATCGATGCAGAGATAGAGGAAATGAGTTGAGTTCCATATGCTTCTGTTGTTGGATCGATCATGTATGCTATGACATGTACTCTCCCTAACGTGGCTTTTACTTTGAGCATGGTTAGTCGATATCAGGGAAATCCGGGTAAAGCTCATTGGATAACGGTGAAGAACATTCTTATATATCTACGAAGAACAAAGGAGTGGGTCATTTTGCTTGGTGGAAGTGATGACTTGAGAGTTACAGGGTATACTGACGCCAACTTTCAGACCGATGGAGACAACTTTTGTTCTCAATCGGGATGGGTGTTTACCCTTAACAGAGGAGATGTTACTTGGAAAAGTTCCAAGCAGGAGACCGTAGCTGATTCAACATGTAATCAGAGTATATATTTTCGAGTGAAGCACCAAAGGAGGCTGTATGGTTGAAGAACTTCATTGGAGACCTTGGAGTTGTGCCAGCCATTAAGGAGCCGATGGAGACTTTTTGCGATAATGAAGGAGAGGTTTCCTTGACAAAGGAACAAAGAAATCATGGGAGATCTAGACATATCGACGGAAAATATCACTTTATCAGACATCGATTAGAAGAAGGACACCTCGTCGTAAAGAGGGTATCATCTGAAGAGAATCCAGCAGATCCCCTCACAAAGGGTCTGAGTAGGGTTAATCACGTTTAGCTTGCAAGGAGCATTGACCTGAAGAATGATATTAGTTTTAGTGATTAGATAGATTTTCAGAACCTTGTAACAAATAAATGTAATTGAAATTTGATGATTAAATAAAGGAGATTTATTTATGAGTATCATTTACTATCTTTTGTCAATTGTTTATCATTGTGTTTCAATTTTCATGTTTTACTTCCCTGATAATTAAATTATTCAAATAACCACAGTCGAACATACTTTGGAAGTAAGTAGTGAATTAAGACTGTCATGAATAGGGTTGTAGATTGTCTAAGGGATTAGACATAGCAATGGGTTGCTGCAATATTCATGAGTACTTTGGAAATGGGCATTTAAGTATTGGATTAAACTCAAGCTCAGTGAATTACTTCATGGAATTTATCACGAGTAATTCTAAGATGATAATATCGTATAATCTTTAAATGGAGATATATGAGTTGTTGTTTAAGAGTTCGTTGTGCATTGATAATGTGTAAACGCATCAATAACTTGGTGTTATAAAACATAGTGTTATGCATGATTTAATGAGTAAATAGTGCAAGCATATAAGTCAAATTTTATCTGTTCCTTTTGCCCTAACGAGAAAAGCGATATCTTAGGCCCCTCGATGATTTGGTGTTGACTTGTGTGTCGGGCCCGGTCA
Source organism: Lactuca sativa (assembly GCF_002870075.4). Taxonomy (NCBI): domain Eukaryota; kingdom Viridiplantae; phylum Streptophyta; class Magnoliopsida; order Asterales; family Asteraceae; genus Lactuca; species Lactuca sativa. The sequence continues at coordinate 35,967,081 of NC_056625.2, read as the reverse complement.
GGACTTAATTGATATGTTCAATTGTAGTTCCTTGTCATTACAAATCAGAAATTGGGAAACAAACTATTGGACAATGAGAATGATTATGTTCCATGTCATTTGTGTTGGGTTTCAAGCAATACATCAATCCTATGGTGTACATGCAAACCCTAATAGCTTTTAGATCTAGTTTGTCTAATGAACATGCAATTGAATATCCAAAGCTATAAACCCTAGATCTAGCGAACAATTAATCATACTAACATAAAATAGGGTTTAGATCTGACCTTAGATTGTTATATAGCAACAACAATCGATCCTTAGCTTTAGAATGCGTAGTGCCTCAAGTGTTGCACCTCTAATGGAGTCACAAACACCACTAAGCAACTAGATGAAGAAGGAGAAGAGAGGAGGCACCCAAAAACGTCTAGAAACCCTAAGGAATCAGTTACCCCCATTTTTGGGGCCTAAGGGGTCCTTTATATACTTGTGTGGGCTATTGGGGTTTCAGTCAAAACCCTAATGGACAGCTTAAACTCTAAGCAACCCATGGAACCTTCTGGATAAGGCCATGGACGAAAATATGATGGGCTCCCATCATAATTTCGTTCACCCCTTGTCCTTTAGCATTCCTTAGCCCAATAACCCAATTATCCAATAATTGCAGTCTAGTCCCCTATATTTAATTAATCTCTTTTAGCCACAAAATTAATTATCAATTAATTCTTGACTAATATTAATTAAACAATATGATTTCTCCTTTAATATATTATTCTCATAATATATTAATAAATCATAATTAAACATTTCTCTCCTTAATTCATCGTACATATTGCTATGGTGAAGGCAACCCAAAAAGGACCATGCTCATAATCGGGTCAAGTACATACCAAAATAGTTATGAGCTTAGACACTAATCCAACAGTCTCCCACTTGGATAAGTCTAATAACTATTTTCCGTATGACTTCAGAACCTGATCAGCAATTGTAGCTTTCAAAAGCCACTGTCAACTCTGATCTTATCAGATACGCGTGTCCTTTAGATAAGGGATTATATATTCCTCCATTCTCAAGATATCTTATAGACATAAGACATGAATTTCAATCATTCTCTCTGCACTGTTTCCCGACTTCCGATTTATGACGACTGACAACAGACTACAATTGAACACATCAACTTAGTCCCCGCTTGGCCAAGCGCTTACGTGTCATCACTAAATCATTGAGGGGCCCACAGATATCGCTTTTATCCCACTTTGGGTAAAAGGAATGGATAAACTTTGACTCAAATGCTCGCTTGCATTCACTGATCGAATCACACACAACAATAAGTTTTATAACACTAAGTTACTAGTGCGTTTACTTATTATCAATGTCCAACCGACCAACAAATAACAACTCACATGTCTCGGTTTCAAGAATATACAATATTATCATCTCACTAATCACCCATGATAAATCCATGAAGTGATCCAAGTGAGCATGGGTTTAATCCAATACTCTAATCTTATTAAAGCACTCATGAACTCTGCAGCAAACTTGTGCTATGTCTAAACTCTTCAGACAATCTACAGACTTTTCATGACAATCTTCCTTCATACTTACTTCCAACGTATGACCGACTGTGGAGGTTCGAATAACCCAGTTATTCTGGAAGTCAAAACATGCAAACTGAAATACAACAATAATACTTAATCCTATATGGCCCCAAAACTTGTGAGAGTAAATAAAACACTTCTATTTAACCACCATATTGATTACTCATTATTCATCGTTTACTGTTTCAGAAAATCAACTTATTACTCAAATTACAACAATAGATGTCTCATGCACAAATCATGCACACTATGTTTCCTATGGTCCTTACTTTGTGAAATAGATCAATTGAAAACTTTTCCAATGATGCTCATTTCATAATTCCCAATCCTTATCATTAGTGTTAGAACACAAGGTTCTTGCCACTACTAGAATGTGCTAGATTCTAACATTTTATGCAATGATCCTTTTGCAAAGTCATAGCACAAAAGTCACCAAGACTTGGCCAATGAAATTACAAAGTACTCTATCGGAAATTGTTACAAGACAATTCCATAGACATGAAGTCTCACATTCAAAGTACATTCCTTTGAACATCCTTCTTGCATAAAAGTTTCTAATCTAGACATAGACTCTCAATATCCAACTCCCAATATAGAAACACTTCCACATTTGCCATATGACAACTCATTCTTAATAGAATCTTTTCTATTCATAGTAATGTCGATATGGTCTATCCAATACCATAATTCCAACTACTCACAAGCGACCAATCCTCAGCGAGCTTTGGATTGTCCTTTGATAGTTGTTTAATTATTTTAGTCAAAACCGATTCTAGTCCTTTTTCCCTCTTAATGCGCTAGACATTTGGAAAATTTTATAATGGTGAAATATTATAGCATTTGCAATCGATCCTATACCCGAAGCGTATGGGACACGATGCATAATGTCTTACATAAAGATATGATACTTTACCAATCTTTTACCATAATATTTTATGTGTCACATTCTCACAAATGAAAAGGGATGCCGTAATCATAATCGAAATTTAGAACACACTATGTATCCTTTGACTAAAAATATTAAAATTTCTCAATCTAAACTTTAGATTTTGAAAGGAAGTATAATATTCTCTCCCTTAATTATAGCAAAACATCTTTTCAATCCATGCAACTTTACAAATTGAATCTTTGTTTTTCTATAATTAATATTGCTAACTTGCAATACTTTCCATAATAATCATACAAGCATAACACTTATGCTCCCACTATGATGATTATTATCATACAAGCATAACAATTATGCTCCCACTAGCTTTGACATGTATTCAGAAAACAGCTGAACTTTTAGAAAATAATGCTAATTGAATTCCACAAAATTCATATTTCTAATACCAGATCCTTCGATAATCCTTTATCTAAGCTTCTCAAATTTATACACATTTGCCTTAGATAGCTCATATGTCTGTCTAAACAATTCAGAACTCATGTTACTAAGTTCCAAATGTTCAAACTAATTGTCAAATCTCATAATTCGAACTATCGATAGGGATGTCGTAACCATAATCGAATTTGAGAGCACAATTTTCACAATTGCTATCATCTTAAAATCTCTCTTAGTGAAAGCATTTCCTCACAATCATTTTCATGAAGGAGGGAATCTTATGGCACTAATACTTTATGGTGTATGAGTTCCTATCCATGTGAATTTGCCAAAACCAAAGTTTGCGACAAATCCAAACTCATATTGACTGAACTTTCTTAATCTTGATTTCTTGCCTTATGGTGACACGAGTGCCCACCATGTCTTCCAAGTGGTTTAGCAACTTATCCTTACATATCAATGTACTTTCCATCGATCAAGGTACTTTGTCCTTATGCATTCAAATGAGAACCTATAGAACTCAAATGCATAATTAACTCAATTGGAATGGCACAGAAACAAAATAAATGTCAACACGATAGGTTGTAAACCTCAAGTCGTGTGCTAGTGATGATCGATAAGGTTTATTCTTGATTTGTTCTTGAAACCTTTTTCAAGATTATTAAAACTCCCACTGACCTCTTGACATATATGATTCTCTTGTCAAGAAACATTTCTTGACAAACAAATATTCAAGAGTTAGTGTAGTTATTATCAAGACAAAACACTTTACATAATAGGTCCTAGTTGGTCTTTGTCTTATCCAAGACAGCACAACTTACCAAATTCAAATGTGCAAGAATAAGAAAACTTTTCCAAATTCCACATTTGTTGAGTGTTATAAACCTTCTTAAGACTTTGTCACTCAATTCACAATCTTGGAGTATAACTCTAAGACTTGATATTGGAATGAAGTATGATCGACTTATTGATATAACCATTTCCACAATTCTCGATTCCTCTTCTTAGACATACAAATGCACTAAGACTCACTTAGAGGATCAATTGAGTTATGGTTCTTAATCATTAAGACTTATCATAAAACACAATAAAAGGTACTCTCCCTTCTTCTTAGAATAGAAAAACTTTTATCTTTCTGCCTACTTGATTCTTCTTTATTCGTTCTGCTATTCATTGAAACTCTTTCAATTAACTCAGAATTACACTTATTCTTATAAGTATAATCATATTTACTAAACTTTAGTAAATCATGACGAATATCTTTATCACTCTTGTGGTGGACTAAGTCAATGCACAACCTAGTGTACTTGATCTCCTAGTCCTTCACTTGACACTTTGTCAATGAATTAGTCTAATTTTCAAATATGAAGTTTCTCATTCATCACACAACCAAGTTGTACGACTCCAATTTTCTGTCTAATTAAAACTTGAGCGATGAGAAACTCTCCCTATTTGGCAAATTCTCGACATTTCCAAAAATAACATAATTAAGAATCAAATCCATTATTGCTAATAATAGAAACCTTCAAAAACATCAATTTTTCATACATGCCATTGCAAGGGTAAATAAATAAGATAAAATCAAAATTAATTTTATTGCGGAAAAATTTGTCCTTACAATGCAATTCAATTGAAAAACTATGTTATTACATATTTCTTAGCAGTCTATTCTAACTCCAAGTAGTAGCTCAAGAATCCAATCTTCAAGCAATGCGACTGAAATCCATTTCTTCACGATTAGATTCAGCTCACTTCTTCCCTTAAGCTTCCTCTCTTTTCTTCGATCCTACAAAACATCAAAATGTAATCTTATCACATCATGTATTAAGAATCTAGAATAGGAACTTAAAGGAGTTAGTTAATGGATTTTACCTGAAGTAGAGCCATACGTCTTGACTCTCCCATCTCTTAGATCTCTCAGGTAGTTTGGGTAGCTTCGTCTCCAATGCCCATTCTCTTGGCAATAAAAGCAAATGGACTCCTTTGGCACAACACATCGGACAATCACAAAGTTAGTTCTTTCTGGACTTCCAATGTTGCCAGTGTCATTGAAGTTTGGGGGTTTGATTCACCAGACAAATTTGCTTGACCAGCACGCCAAATCATTGTTAATTCAGCAACTATAAGCAAATAGGTGAGATCAATGAGGGTCACGTTGTGATCCATCATATAGTACTCTCTAACAAACTCACTATATGATTCAGGAAGTGACTGAAGAACCCAATCAATAGCCAACTCACTTGAAATCTCGACACCCAACATGTTTAACCTATCAATGTGTGGCTTCATCTCTAAGACGTGTGCACACACAGGTTTCCCATCTTCGTGTTTACTTGCCAAAAGAGCTTGAGTGAGCTTGAAATTTTTAAGCTTTCGAACTTGCGGGTTAGGGAGAACAATTGGAGGAGGTGGAGGAAGCGAAGCATGATTTCTTGTTCCTCGATCATATCGTGGAATATCATCTTCGTTTGGAAAGCTTGTTCCACGGGATTTGGGAAGACCATGATTGTCATAACTAGACATCTACAAAATGGGAGAAAATTCAAGTTAAGTTGATTAGAATTCTTGATGTAACACCCAAATGAAACATCAAGCTAGCATCCAACACAATACTCTACAACCTAGAGGAGGGATACCGTAATCTAGCCGCGGAATATTTGAAGGTAGGTAAATGACGATTTACCAATTTCCACCATGAAAAACGAAAAGGAAGTTTAAGTTTTAAATGAATTGAAACTCCTATATCTTTTGAGATTCATTGAACTTTTCAATGGCATGTTTAATCTCGATTATGCCCTACAATTTGTGACTGGGATGCCGAGGATCATAAATAAGGTATGAATAACCATACGGATCACGTGGTGCACCCAATGCTACTATCACCTAATCAATGTGCTAGTTAGCCACACACGGTCCAGTGATCTACGATAAGCATTGAGCCACCCTTCGCCACCAATATCATCCCCAAATTAGTGTGTCGGTTAACCACTCACGCTCCACTAACGTTTGACAAGGGCATGAAGTTTAATTCCATGGGTTAGCATACAATTTCACATTTTGCCTAAAGTGACTATGATTTGGGAATTTGAATAAGCATTTAGTTACTTTGTACTTCATTATACTTATAATGGAAGGTTTTTGTCCTATCCTACCCGTTCGGCTAACGACCCTCCACTAGTCAAGAGTGCGGTGGGTAAGAGTGGATACCCATTCAATCGCCATTTTATAGGTAATTTCCTTAAACACCCCTTATAGACCAGCTTCGTGAATGAGGCCTACAAATGGTAAGACTGACTTTTACTCATATATATATATATATATATATATATATATATATATATATATATATATATATATATATATATATATATATATATATATATATATAATATTAGACTTTTAATGTTATATGTATAGTATAGGGTGTATTTTACACTTTTAAAATACTAGGTGGTTTAGTTTAGTAAATTATACTTTTAATTTAAATAATGTAAGCCAAAACTTAATGGGTTTATTAAATCTCTTTTAATTATACACTTTAATTAATTAATAAAACCATAAGGGTGTAATTTGAACTTTTCAAATTACTAGGGTTTTAGAATTTAACATTTCAAAATTAAACTTTTAATTAACTTTTAAATTCTAAAACTTGAGGGAAAGTTTTGAAACATTTCAAAACATTGGGGTTTAGAATTTAAACATTTCAAAATTAAACTTTTTAATCAAAATTTTAAATTCCAAAACTTGAGGGCAAGTTTTGAAGCTTGTCAAAACATTGAGGTTTAACTATTTAAATTTCAAAAACAAAACTTTTATGTTCAAATTTAAACTATAAAATCTAAAGGGGGAAACTGAAACTTTTTCACAAGATAATTCAAATCTAAAGTACAAATAATCAATATTTATCCAATAAAACAAAAGATTATCTAAATTTGACAATTATCTTCAATTTTGGCAAGGATAAACTCCAAATATTGATAAAAAAAAACCGGATTTTATTAATATAAAACGTTTTAGGTAATTATCTACAGCCAAAACAGGAAGAAAATCGTGAAATATAGCTGTCAAACCCGCTGACTCGTTGAGTTCACTTTGGACTCGGCGAGTCACCCAGTTGGCTTGGCGAGTCCTGTTGAAAAACCCCAAAAAATCCGATTTTCAGTCAAATTTCAATCAAATAAGCATCAAATTCACTAACAAACAGCCCTAGGCTCTGATACCACTGTTGGGTTTCAAGCAATACATCAATCCTATGGTGTACATGCAAACCCTAATAGCTTTTGGATCTAGTTTGTCTAATGAACATGCAATTGAATATCCAAAGCTATAAACCCTAGATCTAGCATACAATTAATTATATTAACATAAAATAGGGTTTAGATATGACCTTAGATTGTTATATAGCAATAACAATCAATCGTTAGCTTCAGAAAGCTTAGTGCCTCAAGTGCTGCACCTCTAATGGAGTCACAAACACCACTAAGCAACTAGATGAAGAAGGAGAAGAGAGGAGGCACCGAAAAACATCTAGAAACCCTAAGGAATCAGTTACCCCCGTTTTTTGGGGCCTAAGGGGTCCTTTATATACTTGTGTGGGCTGTTGGGATTTCAGTCAAAACCCTAATGGACAGCTTAAACTCTAAGCAACCCATGGAACCTTCTGGATAAGGCCATGGACGAAAATATGATGGGCTCCCATCATAATTTCGTTCACCCGTTGTTCCTTTTCGTTAGCCCAATAACTCAATTATCCAATAATTGCAGTCTAGTCCCCTATATTTAATTAATCTCTTTTAGCCACATAATTAATTATCAATTATCTTGACTAATATTAATTAAACAATATGATTTCTCCTTTAATATATTATTTTCATAATATATTAATAAATCATAATTAAACCTTTATCTCCTTAATTCATCCTACATATTGCTATGGCGAAGGCAACCCAAAAAGACCATGCTCATAATCAGGTCAAGTACATACCAAAATAGTTATGAACTTAGAAACTAATCCAACAATTTGTCCACATGATATATTCCAGAACACATGATTATATGATCACTTATCCTAGGACATGTTACTGACTAGGTCAAAGTTCAACAGCGGCTTTGAGAGCTACAATTTGCCAGTCAATTTTTGAAGTTATACTTGTAATTATAGTTATTAGATTTATTAAAGTGGAAGACTGTTGGATTAGGTGTCTAATCAATAACTATAATTGGTATGTACTTGAATTGATAGTAACACATTCCTTTTGGTTTGCCTTCATACTAGCAACTACACAGGATGACTTTTGGAGAGAGGGGTTGAATTCATTATTTGGAATAATAAATTGGAATAAATGATTTATTAATGTATTTTGAAAATAATATATTAATTAGAAATCATCTTGTTTAATTAATATTTAATCAAAAATTAATTTGGAATTAATTTTGGGATTAATGAAATTAATTAAAAGTACAGGGGCTTATTTGCAATTAATTAATAGTTATGGTTTAGGCTCTTAGATCACCCTAAAGAGGGTTGGCCGAAAATTCTACAGAGGCCCTAAGGATTTTCGTCCAAGGCCTTGAGAAGGTGAGTCCATGGGCTGCTTAGGCCTTAAGCTGGAAATTAGGGTTTCCACCTACAAACCCTAGTTTGCTATAACATCCCCCTCCCGACGTGAAAACTTCCCAAGGGGTCACCCATCCCAGGATTGCTCTCGCCCGGGTACATTTAACTGTAGAGTTCTTATGGGATTTGCTACTCTTACGGCTTTAAAATGCGTTGTGTTAGGGAAGGTATCCACACCCCTTATAAGGAATGCTTAGTTCTCCTTCCCAGCCGATGCGGGATCAGGTGCAACCCACTCATCCCAGGATTGCTCTAGCACAGGCACGCTGAAACAATATTGTGATGCCAGAGGGGGAAGTTACAAATGGCATCTGAGGCAGGGCACGATTCGATGTGTTCGATAGGGACATCGAAACCTATAATCGGGGGTAAAGGCGGGAAGGTTAGCTGCACCTGATCTCGCATCGGCTAAGAAATCCTTATAAGGGGTGTAGATACCTTCCCAACAACAACGCGTTTTAAAGCCGTGAGGGCAGCAGATCCCATAAAAACTCTGCAGTTAGGCGTGCACGAGCGGGAACAATCCAGGGATGGGTGAGTTGATACCATTTTTAACATCCCACTCTGGAACGTATCACAATATTGTCCGCTTTGGGCCACTCAGCACGAGGAATTCCCAGGGGGTCACCCATTCCGGTACTACTCCTACCCGAGCACGCTTAATTGCAGAGTTCTTATAGGATCTGCTGCCCTCATGGCTTTAAAACGTGTTGTGACAAGGAAGGTATTCACACCCTTTATAAGGAAATGTTTCGTTCTCCTTCCAAACCGATGTGGGATCAGGTGCAACCCACCTTCACCCCCCATTACCCCCATTATAAGGTTCGACATCGCCATCGAACACATCGACCTATGCCCCGAATCTGATACTATTTTTAGCATCCCCCTCTGGTACATATCATAATATTGTCCGCTTTGGGCCACTCGACACGAGGACTTCCCAGGGGGTCACCCATCCTGGTACTACTCCTGCCCGGTCATGCTTAAATGTAGAGTTCTTATGGGATCTGCTACCATCACGGTTTGAAAACGCGTTGTGACAAGGAAGGTATCCACACCCCTTATAAGGAAATGTTTCGTTCTCCTTCCAAGCCGATGTGGGATCAACCTATAAGGGGTGTGGATACCTTCCTTGTCACAACACGTTTTGAAGCCATGAGGGAAGCAGATCCCATAAGAACTTTGCAGTTAAGCATGCTCAGGTGGGAGTAGTACTGGGATGGGTGACCCCTTGGGAAGTCCTCGTGCCAAGTGGACCAAAGTGGACAATATTGTGATATGTGCAAGAGGGGGATGTTAAAAATGATAGCTCTAGTTGGGTGAACCCCTGGGAAGTCCTCATGCCGAGTGGCCCAAAGCAGACAATATTGTGATACGTGCCAGACGGGGATGTTACAAATGGTATCAGAGCTTGGGCATGGGTTGATGTGTTTGACGAGGATGTTAAACCTTATAATAGGGGGTGAAGGTGGGTTGCACATGATCCCACATCGGCTTAGAAGGAGAACAAAACATTTCCTTATAAGGGGTGTGGATACCTTCCTTCTCACAACGCATTTTAAAGCCATGAGGGCAGCAGATCCCATAAGAACTCTGTAGTTAAGCGTGCTCGGGCGGGAGTAGTATCGCGATGGGTGACTCCCTGGGAAGTCATCGTGCCGAGTGGCCCAAAGCGGACAATAATGATGTTAAACTTTAGGTCTAAGCAACCTTAACTATAAAATGAGTGTCACCCCCTTGAAGTTTCGGTCATCCTTGTGAAACCCTAGAAGAGCCGAAACTTTGAGGTTCCTCCCTCCTATCTCCTCTCATCCTCTTATTTGATGTGTTTGTGAGCCATTAGAGGTGTTACACTTGTGACACTTGTTCTTAAAGTCAAGATCTTCAAGGAATTCATTGTTATTACAATATAACAATAAAGGTATGTCTTCAAATCTAAATTTTGTTGATTTAGAAAATAGTAGATACATGCTAGGGTTTCTATTTTTTTGTGTTCAATGCTTGTATTTCTAATAGAGAAAGCCTAGATCTAAATATTTAGGGTTGCATGCACATATAGGATTGTTTGTATGCTTAAAACCCATCACTTACAACCTTACCCAAAGGGTGAGGTACCAGCAGATCTAACGAAATGACGAACCTCAATCGTTAGTGTACAATTCTCATGAACGACCGATAAAAGATCCCATACCTCATTTGAAACTGAATAGATCACACTAATACATATCTAACTCGATAAACTAACGATACCACCTCGACACTTGAACTCCCGATAACCAAGGACAAATGATGAACCTGAGCTTGGTACTGGCGAATCTAGAACGTAAAACCACATGGTTCACTATTTAAATGAAACCGATAAAAAAATCAAAGATAGGCTTTGAAAATTTTGATTTATGCATATTTGTTTTTTGCCAAAAGCATTAAGGTGGTTCAAAAAAATATTTAAGGTAGTTCACAATTTAAAATCTTATATAATCATTTATAAAAATAAAAAAATAGGTGGGTCGAGTGACCCACCTTTGATGTATGTAGCCTCGCCACTGCTTGGTAGGAACAATACTTCCATAACCAACAATTGAGGGTACCCATACCTAGAAACCAATTATACAACGTATAGAATTTGACAATAGGTTGATGCGTCCATTGAACTTCAACTGATACAACTCGAAACCTTCGAAGAACCTCAACCATTGATGATGAACGAAATGACCAATGATTGAGAATGCATTAACAACGGATCCAATGATCTAATAAACTAGTGAACCAAAACCCATGAAGAAGTAAACACACCATACTCTGAAGTTGGTTTACCGATCAATAACTACCCAATCTAGACTATAGGTAGAAACTATACAATGAGCTGACGAATCCCTCAACAACCGATAATCAACCTGAGCATCCCAAATGCCTTTTGATCTATTCATTGGCATCCCAAAAGGAACCACTGGCTACAACGAGCTCATTGTCCAACAACTTCCTTCCGTGAAGACAAATCATGCATCCCTGAGCATGTACATCTAATAGCAACTTGCTTTGCATCCCTAAATTGACCAAATCCTAAGCCAAAGTCTTGTATACTCAAACCATGGATCCCTATGACCCAACCTTCTGAAACCATGTACTCTAACCAATTGATGATCTCCCAAACAGAATACCCATCCCTAACTCTCAGAGTGTATAACACAACCCAAGTTGATCTTCTATATGAAGACTAAGCAACTCAAAGATATTCTAAGTCTCAGATGGAGAGCTATGAAACCTCCCAATCATAACCGCCTCTAACATCAAGAATCCCTTGCAGATGCACGATCAAAATTATGACAGTCTATTCATAGCTCCAATTCTTTATCTAAAAACAAATGGAATGCCACTCACCTTGCTTATAAATCCCCGACAAACAGTTCATCTTGAGCATTACTCATAAATATAAGAAGTATCATTCTCTTAGTCAGGATACATCATAGACAACAAAAGTTTTCGTTCCCAATTCACCTCCATGATCACCTGAAAGAATCAACTACAACCTAACCTAACTAAATTCAAAGAAAGCAAACCCTTGATCTCATTTTAAGGCAACCATACCACAAGAATTTTATTGTGCATTCCTATATTGCCAACTTTCCACCAGAAAACGATATTATCTAACCCTATGTTGGGTCTACATCCCAATTGCGAAAATCCCATGTCTGCTCTCCCTCTTTCCTTCAACCACGAAAAGTTGGAAGAACATAATCCCCGCCAGGGATAGTGACATCCCAATCCATGTACCAATTACTCAGAATCCGGCTGCAATCCTCGAGCCGATCATCATAATTGCTTGCTTCTTCAGTCCTGCGACTCAACTGGAATTACACTGAATAAGTCCCTCGAGACCTTAAAATCAACTAAAGCATCTTGGTTTTCATCATTCAAAACCAAACTAACATGGCCACTAAGGCCCAAGCAATCACCATGCCCTTCCTAATCCTGAATAACCATAATCGATAAACCGAATAAGACATAAAAAAATTGCGATGAATCGTGGCGCCGAACCATACAATCTACCATCGATCAGCTCCTTAGAATCCATAAAAATTTTCCTCGATTCGAGTACGGATCCTGTGCTTTTAGTAGTACGGGCCTAATACTACCTCCCACACATATCCGTACTTTCCTCAAGACTCGTTCTGGATCCTCTAAGTAACTACTCATGTCAACTACCGCCTGATCCAATCACATATACACGCTCTCAAATGAATATACACCACTAAACAGTGCACCAATTCCTCTAAGGCGCTTCCTAGACTCTCCTAGGATTCCCACCTCAACCTGCCATTAGTTGTAGAAGAGACTCCCTCTAATACCTTCTAACTACCTCACAGATATAATTACATGCCACATGCACTAGATAATTCTTCGACTACAAGGCTTCACACTATAACAGTTGCACTCAAACAAGAGCCGCACAATAGAGTTAAACCTAAACTTCTAAAATTATCTAATCCCCATAACATGTAACCTAACGTATTCCCTTAATAGTTAGCCGATATTATTAATGGTCCCAAAAAGCACAAAGCAAGCAAAATTCAAGCATCAAGTAATCTAAACTAGTGTCTCACTTAAATTAGGCCATTTTATCAAACAATCTAAAATCTATACTATCTTGTAGTTCTGAAAGCTCAATCAACAGGTATATAAAGGCATCTCTCCTAGCATTCTATCATACAAATCTTGAGCAGATCCTTAGCACTAATCTAGCATGCAATTCTAACATACTTATACCAAAACATAAAGCATACAACATGTGTTGGTATTTTGGGAAATATTACTTGAGCTCGGCTGATTGAAAACATCGCACCCCTTCTTCTTAGAAAACCTTTTTAGAAAATCATTTTCTTTTAAAAGATTTTAGAAATCCTCAGTTTGAGTTCAGACACACCAAAGAGTGTTCCAGAATCCCTCAAACCAAGTCTCTGATACCAACTTGTAACATCCTAAAATCCATCAAGATTTGATAATATATAAAATAGACATCAGAGTACAAATCATGTCATAAAATGTGGAATATTGGTGGATGCGATGCGATTATGTCGGACCCTTCCCCTTCAAGCCAGAAGTACCTGAAACCATAAACATAAAACTGTAAGCACATAACTTAGTAAGTTTCCCCCAAAATACCCCATACTATACATACATAACAGTCAAAACATAACTAGGTCTATTTCACCCCCTTTGGTCTCTTTTAACCAGTATGGGTCTATTTCACCCCCTTTGGTATATTTTAACCGGTATCGGGTCTATTTCACCCCTACAACTAAGCATACAATCATATAAGCAAGAAGTCTCTAAGACAATAATCACATACATGCATAACAGTAAGTGTCACAAAGACAACAAGCACATACACATAATCCAGTGGGCCGAACTTGGGACCTTCGACCTATGAGTACAATGAAGAAACTCACCTGACTCGAAGAACTCTGAAACATTGCGATACGATCCCTTTTTGCGTTGCTTGCACCCGTGAATCCACTATTTATTAGAACCATATAAAATCTTAATCACCAGCTCAAAATCCTCAAGTTTGACCCAAAGTCATACTTGGTCAAAAGTCAACAGTCAATGAAATTCAACTAAAGTCATAGTCAAAGATTGGTGAGTACGCCCAACATACTCCACGTACGCCCAACGTACATGGCCTGATCCCACTCCTTCATTAAGCACTTTATCCTTTAAGGCCTTTTGTCCAGAGCTCAGTTGTAGAATCAAAACATCAACTTAAGTCGTAAAGTTTCCACCTCTATGACTTCTTATGGCTAGAAAAGGTCCAAAAAACTAAGACCCTAACTTTTTAATCTATTAAGACCTCATAACTCTTGCATGGGAGGGATAGAAGGACCAATATCACATTGTTATGGTTTATAGTAGCTCCATAGTAGATAAAGTTTCCAACTTTATCCATTAGGATGGTCCAAACAACCAAGATCTAGTCTTTAAGTCTCAAATAGACCAAAAGTGTATCTCTCTCATCTTAATCCATTAAGTCTAAGTCTTCAACCTTCTTATCTGAATCGATATGATGTTTAGATGGGCAAAGTTCTGAACTTTATCCATAACAAGGTTACAAACTTTCAAGATCTAAACTTTATGCACTAAAGTGACCAAAAGTTCATAACATCCAAAACTAGATAGATCTAACAAATGCATCATCAAGATTGAAGCTTTATACCTCCAGAAGAAAGATCAAGGTGAACAAGGTCTAGATCTACAAGCTCCAATGCAACCAACATAAAATGCAACTCTCATGCTTGGATGGAAGGAGCATTCAATACTATCGAGGTTCTTCTCTAAGATACACCAAGAACACTCCAAAGCAATCAAAAACTCAAGGATCTCACAAACGGGGCAAGGGTTTCGAAATTAGGTTTAGAGAGGATGGAGGTTGAAAGTAATAAGGGTTTGAAATGAGTTAAGGTCTTTAAATAGGGTCCAAGACCCAAATATTAGGGTTTGCATCAGGCTTGCGTACGTCCAACGTACTCCTGGTACGTACAACGTACCAGGTTGAACCTCCGCGATCAGTCATGCCTATTTCGCCACGTACGTCCAATGTACTCACGTTAACCCAAAATTTTCCTAACTTCTAACGGTTATAACTTCTTCGTTCCAACTCTATTTTTGACGATATTTATATCCACGGAAAGGTATTGAAGATCCCCACAATATTATCTAAATATCTTTGACTAAAAACTTCTCGAACAAAAATCCATATTTCAAGCAAGGACCCGACCTATGATTTTTCTCTTTCTATCTTTCGACACAAAACACAATTCAAAGGTTTAGATCTCACACCCGTCATTGCCTCCTTCCAAAAAGTTTTAAACATTACATCCTTAAGACCCAAAACCTTTACACAATCGAGTTTTAGCCCACGACCATGAAATAAGAAATGATAGGAAACAATATGTTATATTTTTAAGCACCCTACTGGTTGCTATAAAATAGTTATACTTTATAATGTACCACAAGTAATAGCTTTATGAAAGTATTAAAAAATATTTGTGTTTATATCAAAATTTGTAACATACTATTCAAAACGTTCAAATAACAATTCTAAACCGAAAAATTATGATAAAAAACCAACTTATTACCTTTGTTCAAAAAATAATGATCTTTAATAACCCATTTAACATGACGGATTGGCAAAGTTGGAATTTTTGTAGAAAAACAGCAAACCTTGTATTTTTTTTATTTTTTTTTTCAAAATACACCCTTATCTTCCACAATGATAATCAAGTGATTGAGGTTAGGATTTCCACATAGAAAATCTATAGTTCAAACTCTAACACACCTAAAATATTAGTTGCATTTTGCAATTGGCCACTCATATAATGGACCTTATAACAGGATCGGTGTAGGCCACTCATATGGTGTGGTTGTTCTCTTTATAAAAATTTTTATACGAATCACCAAAAGTATGATATGATAGGCAATGTTTTAAAAACCGGTTTTTTAATTGAACTGGTCGGGTGACGTTTTCCGGTTCAACCAGTTTAACCGGATGGTCAAACCGGTTCTATATTTTTATATGTTTTTAATTATCCTGCATACATTGATTACAAAACTTGTCATTTTTTAGTATTACAAACGTAAATAGAATGCAACATATAAAAACAATCATTATAAAAGTCAAAATCAAACAAAGAAGCCCAAAATAAACACAAAAATCCAAAAATGTTCGGTTCAACCCGGTCCATTTCGGTTCAATTCAGTCGGTTGAACCGGTTTTTTACCAAAACCGGTCGGTTCAATCCGGTCAGGTAATCATTATAAAACCGGTCAAAATCAAACCGCCCTCACCTCCGGTTCCCAGTTCGACCGGTTCAACCGGCCGGATCGAACCGATTTTTAAAACACTGATGATAGGGTGTCATTGTCAATGTTGCCAAAGATAAAGGGTTTAACGTGTTATGCGCCCAAAACCAGCTACCATGCCAGAATTAACAAATTAAAAAACAAAGTTTGAGTATTGATGAAAAAAATCCCATTTTACGGTATAACCAAAAAAATTGCAAAGAGTTTTTCTACGGTATACCAAAATGCATCTCTTTCATATTTTCTTATATAATCTGCAATATAGAATTAAAAACTGAAGTATAACACTTGTAAACTTGTGGACTGATATCTATAACAACAGCCCATTTTCAAATGATTTTATGTTGATTTGTTTAGGTCCAATTCCTTTGCGCTTTGTCGTTTTGTCCCGACAAAATACATATATGTCTTGGGGGGTTAACAAAAAATAGCTAACGAAAAAAATAAATTTACCTACTACCATTACCGGTTTTCCAACATTTAGGCAAAATCTAGAAAAAAATTCCATTAATAACAGTACTGAATTTTGCATGTGAAATGTGGGAGATGGCTAATGGGCGACTAAAATGGTAAATAGGCTGAGAAATTGTTCAATGGGCTACTAAATGGCCTACAAAATTGTCCACCCTATAAAATTTTACACCATTATTTGTTTGATAAAATATTTCTCAGAAAAAAAAAACTAAAAGTTTTACATCATATTTTTTTTTGAACGTTTGGTTAGTAGTTGGATGTTCAATTCACCACGTTAATCAATTTGATTATGCCTGGTTTTAAACCCGAGATCTCTTGTTTAAAAGGTTTTCACATCTAAAGCTCTCATTAATGTGTAAATGGTTTCTAGAGATTTTTAACACGAAAAGTTAAAAGAATTTTTTTTTTTTATAAAAAGAACTTATAATTTTAGATCGTGACTAGTAATTTCGCATTATACTTATAGACTTGTGAAATTCTCTCAGATTTTATTAATATTATTAATGTTGTTTTTGCATCGTAATAAGTCGAAAACGCAATCTAAAGTTATTTGTTGTGTAAATGATCTTTGAAAATTTCTAACATAAAGAAAAAATCTTTATTTTTTTGTATTTTCGCAAGTCATGTTGAGAAAATTTTATATTTTTTGCTTTAAAATCACGTCGTTTTAACAATCTCACAAATCATATAGCAATTTCGGAGATGGGTGCTGCAAATTTGATAATTATTTATAGAGCTCTTAGATCAATAAGTCTCTTATTCTTTAATCATATTTCCTTTTATCCCCTTAATTACAATTTAGTTTTAAATTTTATTTATTTAATTATTAACTATTTATTTCTATTAAATATTTAATTACAATTTATTTAGATGAAATATAAATTGTATATCAATTATATAACATTTTCAACCCATTTTTATTTGTAACTATGACCTGTTTTTCGTATTTTATGTATATAAAATAAAGACATAACATAGTTGTATTTATATTTTTGTTGGTTTGTGACATTTTTATATAATGTATGTTTAAAAAATAACTAACTAACTGAGAGATAAGAGCTCATTTGAGACGAACATAATTGTGTGCAACCTGGGATAAAAAAAATTTATGAAATATTCCAATACACTATTTTTTATAAAAATAAAATATGCAATATATTCTAACATTATATGTTTTAGAATATTTTAATGTAAAATATGTTAAAATTATTGTTTTAAAATATTATAATATTACATATATTTAATTTTTATAAACCTTAGAATATTCGTGTGTGTGTGTGTATATATATATATATATATATATATATATATATATATATATATATATATATATATATATATATATATATATTGGAAGATGTTAATAATTAAAGATGTCATTTAATTAGGTTAACGTTAGTAGAATGATGAATTAAAAAGTTTTTAAAGCTATTCTTAGGTGCATTTTGTGCATCTTTTTGCATGTCTTTTTGCCCGGTTTATGCATCCATTTAATCTAGTTAATCTCATTTTATTTGCATTTAAAAAAATTCATGTAAATTGCGGGAACAACCTTATTTGCATATTTTTACGGTATTTTCAGGTGAACTGCAATGGAAGCACATTTTGGGAGTGCCATGAATGTTAGGTGAATATATCGAGATAACTGGACGCAAATCAGAAAGGTTGAAAAAAAATCATGTTGGTGCTAAAAGACAGAATGGAATATGGGGAGTGATGGAATTACACATAGAGCTGGGCACTGGGAGTGTTGATCAGAAGAAGACCTATTGACTTTTTATGAACACGGGTCATGTTGTTTTGGCCTATATTAACATGGGTTGTGTTGGGCTTAATCAATAGTTTTTAGAATTATACTTTGGAGGAAGATTTGAAATGGACATACTACTTACTACATAACACGGGTCAGGTCAATTTACTCTATATGGACATGGGTCGTGTTTGGACCAATAACTAATTTTTGGTTGTTTTTCTGTTCACTTTATCTCGAGATTTTGGGCATTTTTCCACACACGCTTCATTTCAGCGCATCAGGAGAATGATGATTTCAAGCATTATTGCAAGGTTTCGATTGTAAACATTTGGAAACATGTGTTATTAGATTTGTAATTTTGGTTTATGGATTGTTTCATATTTTCTAAACTTGTAAATTATTCTAGTTATGTGTAGCTAGAACCCTAGTTATCCTCATTTGATCTTTCGACTTTGGTTTGTACTTCAAACATGTGATTTGATGTTTTATTTCAATTCTATCTAGCGAATTCGGTTTCATAGCAATTAAAAGTTTGATTTTAATTTTAACTCTTGTTGGGTACTTGAATTAGGCTTAGATCATTCAAGTTAACTGATTTACATATGAGGAGTATTGAATGTTGTTGAGAACATTCACACAAAACTCAATGTAATCTTTTAATTTTTATCTAGAGCTTATTTAGACATAAATTAGAAGGTTATGTTATTTTCAAAGGCTTGTTTTGAACTTAACAACTTTGTGAATGGGAAGTGTTAGAGCTTGTTAATACTTTCCACTACCAATTTAGATGGAATTGAAGTTAATTTCATTTCACAATTGAATTGCAATACCAAGATAGACAAACATAGTATTGGAATCTTTACATTTTTGAATTCTGTTTCAGTTTATTATTCCTTCAATTGTTTACTTAACATCTTGCAAACAAACCCCCTCCCCTTTAGTGACTAACATGTACCTTGTGCAAAGAGATATATACATTGTCCTTGTGTCTCTGTGGTTCGACCCTACTTGTCATGTACTACTTTTTAGTGTAATATAACGATTATGTTGGAATCTATTATACACCTTTTATTTGTTAAGTTTGACACCCTAACAGTTATAACACAACTTAATCATTGAAAACTATCAGATATGTCGAAAAAAGTTTAATTGCATAAGATGGGTTGTTTTATGGATTTTGAAGAAATCTAACTCATCCTTTATCTTTTACAAACGACCGAGGAATTTGTAGGAATTGAATTCCAAATCCGGAAAATTCCTATGAAATGACACGAACCAAACTCCTACTAATATACTTAGTGGCTATTTGTTTTTTTTTTCTAAAAAAACTACTTCTGGCCACTTATGGTTGTGTCGCACAGAACATGCGCAACACTTGTCCTTTCTTAACTTTTTGTTTTTTTAAAAGACTGCTGACTGAAAAACTGTTACGTGTGTGTTGTGTGGCGTAATATTGGACCCTCATCTTCAAACATCTTCTCACCTTAAGTTATATTATTCAACATAAAATTGTTTTATTTTTTGCAACATGTTTATTATTTTAATAATATTATGAAAGATATTATAAACAATTCACATATACTTTATTTTGGTAAATTTTATATAAATATTTTTTTTATGTTACATTGTCTATAACCAAATATTATTAATTTATAAAGTTAATCACTAAACTTATCAAATCTATTAAAGTTAACTGAAAAAATAACCATCGTTTTGGAAAATTTAACAAAATGAACATGTTGTTTGCTAAAAAAAATTATTTATTATTATTTAGCAATTATTATATTTAGTTATTTTATATAATTGTAACACCCATAAAAATCAAATCAATTTTAAACTTTTAAAATGCATTCAAAATTCAATAGTTATTACAAAACATGTTTTCAAAATATTTTATATCAGAGTATCCCAGAAACAAAATCATCAAAACGAGGAGCGATATGATCACGCATTTGCCTTGCCACGATCCCCTGATGTACCTGAAATAATAAACGTAAACTGTAAGCCCGAAAGCTTAGTGAGTTCCCCTAAAATACCAATACACATACAATCCACGTAACCATGTCAGCAATATCATAACAAACTGAGCAGCATGTAATGGGTCCACAGCTTTGCAGACTGGATTACCCCCTGGGCCCACAGTGTGAGTCTGGATTGCTTCCGACCCACAGCTCACATATGGTTGGCCATCGAGCCCACAGTATGAGTCTTCCTTATCCCGTAACTGGAATGCTCCCGGGTTTGTTGGATTACCGCACGAAGCAGTCTCAACTCAACCCATCCCACATAACATATCAACATATAATGACATAACTACTGAGCATGCGGATAACATATAACAACACAAGTAGTCCCACAGGCCTACCTAACTGGCATAACCACTAGCATGCAACGCTAACTCATACTCAACATCTAACACTGCTAGGATAACATATCCAATGGGCTGGCCTTGGTGCCTTAGACCCCTTAGTATAGTGAGGATAACTTACCTTGCAAATGTCGACTCGGTAGATAAACTCCAACTCTCAGATCACTGCCACAAACTCCACCACCTATTACCATAATATAACCATACCCGTAAGTTTCTAACCTTTCAATGTACCCCATAAGTCAACTAGTCAACCCCTGGTCAAAGTCAAAGTCAAAATTCAAGGTCAACAGTCCATGTTGACCCTAACTCGTCGAGTATCCTCAACTACTCACCGAGTTCCTTAAGATACTCGTCCACTCGCCGAGTCGCCAAAGTGACTTGTCGAGTTCCTAAGGTTCACGATCGAAGCTATAAGACCACTCGTCGAGTTTTCCATCTTGCAACTCGACAAGTTCACATGCATCCATCAATTGGGGAAACCTTAACCGACTCGCCGAGTTGTTCATACAACTCGTCGAGTCTTCGGCAATCTTCATCGGACTCGCCGAGTTGTTCATCCAACTCGTCGGGTCCAGGCCTATCTTCATATGACTCGCCGAGTCAACCACGCGACTTGCCGAGTCCTTTCAGTCCTTTAGCCATACAGGCACTTTTAAGCCATGCAAAGGCTCCAAATTGCAGATCCAACTTCCTTAGGCATGCTTATCACGTAAAGTTGCAAACTTTACGTGCATACAAGGCTTTAAGACCCTAAGATGACAAAACTAAGCTTGCGATGAGGTCACATCCTTGAGGGAAAGCTCATTCTAGGCAAAGCTGATGACTTTATGAATCTAAAAGCCAAGGGGAGTCCAGATATGAAGTTACAAATTCAGATCTTGGCTTAAGCACGAGAAACATTTCTTAAAAAATCATGCACAAGAGGGTTTAGGAGAAAATGAGCCAAGGAAAACGATCTAGTACCTTCAAGAGAGTGCTTGCTGATGTAGAACCTGTATCCCACGAACTCTTGCTTCAACTAGCTTGTTTTCCCAAGTGATTCCTTCACCAAAATCCTTCCTTCAAGCTTAAACTCTCAAAAGAACACACACTCGATTTAGGGTTAAAGAGAAACAAGAGGCTGTAAAAGGGAGGCTGGGGGAGGCCAATGATCCTTTAAATAGGGTGCAATGCCCCAAAATTTAGGGTTTCATATGCCAGCTCCTACTCGTTGAGTCCCTTCTTGGACTCGGCGAGTAGATCATTAAAACGCATGGACCAACCCGCTACTACTCGACGAGTAGGGCGACCAACTCGTCGATAGACCCAAAGACCAAAAAGATTCAACATAAATCAATACCTGAGAATCAGGGCGTTACAACTCTCCCCACTTGAATTAGACTTCGCCCTCGAAGTCTGGTGCGATGAACAATGTCAGGTAATGCTCCTGCATCTCTGCCTCCGGCTCCCACGTCGACTCAGATCCCTTCTGATGCTTCCACTGTACCTTCACCAAAGGTATCTCCTTATTCCGCAAAATTTTCGTCTTCCTTTCAAGTATGGCCACAAGCCTCTCCACGTAATTCAGGCGCTCATCTACCTGAATGTCATCCAATGGCACCACTGCCTCCTGATCCACAATGCACTTCCGTAGTTGCAAAATGTGGAAAGTGTTGTGGATCCGACTAAGCTCCTCTGGGAGCTCTAGCCTGTACGCCACCTTGCCGACCCTGGCAATGACCATGAACGGTCCAATGTATCGAGGACCCAATTTTCCCCGCTTCCTGAAGCGAATCACACATTTCTAGAGCGAGACCTTCAGGAGCACCATATCACCCACCTGAAACTCTAACTCAGATCAGCGTCTATCGACGTAACTCTTCTGCCGACTCTGGGCGGTTTGCAGTCGCTGCCTAATCTGTTGAATTTTCTCGGTAGTCTATAGGACTGCCTCCGTCCGTCCCAACACTCGGTGTCCAACCTCACCCCAACAAACCGGGGTGCGACATCTGCGCCCAAACAATAACTCAAAAGGCGGGGCGCCAATGCTGGAGTGGTAGCTATTGTTGTAAGAAAACTCTGCAAGAGGTAGGTGGGAATCCCAACTCCCACTTAAATCAATGACACACGCCCTCAACATTTCCTCGAGGGTCTGAATGATCCGCTCGCTCTGACCGTCTGTCTGCGGATGAAACGATGTGCTAAAGTGAAAGCACGTGCCCAGTTCCTCGTGGAAATTCTGCCAGAAACGGGAGGTAAATCTAACATCTCGGTCTGAGACAATGGAGACCGGAATCCCATGGCGAGCAACGATCTCGCGGACATATATGTCGGCCAACCTCTCGGCCGAAGAGCTCTCCCGTATCGCTAAGAAATGAGCACTCTTGGTCAATTGATCCACAATGACCCATATAGCGTCGAACCCTTTCGCCGTCCTTGGCAGCTTTGTGATGAAATCCATCGTGATTTGTTCACATTTCCACATGGGGATCTCCAGAGGTTGCAGCTTACCATGCGGCCTCTGATGCTCGGCCTTGACCATCCTACAGGTCAAGCACCTCTCGACATACCAAGAGATTTCTTGTTTCATACATGGCCACCAGTAACTCAAACTCAGATCTCGATATATCTTGGTGGCCCCCGGGTGTATGGAAAAATGAGACTTATGAGCCTCCTCCATCACTGTCTGCTTGACTCCACCAGTCATCGGAACCCAAACTCAACCACATCGGGTCAATAACCCTTGGCTATCATGAACAAACTGAGTGCTTTCTCCCTTGATCCTTTCTATTTTCCAATTCTCTGGTCGTATGCCCTCGACCTAGGCATCTCTAATCAAACTCTCCAGCAGGGAATCCACCGTTATCCTCATACACTTTGCTGGGGTGGAAGACCCAGTTGACTTGTGGCTCAACGCATCCGCAACCATATTCGCTTTACCAGGGTGGTAAAGGATCTCACAGTCGTAGTCCTTGACTAAATCTAACCACCTGTGCTTTCGGCTAATCCATGATGTGTCTCAAACTCTTGTGATCTGTGTATATGGTACAACGGACCCCATATAGGCAATACCTCCAAATCTTGAGAGCGAATACCACCGCTACCAGCTCCAGATCATGTGTAGGGTATCTCGTCTCATACGGGTTCAATTGTTGCGATGCATAGGCTATCACTCGTCCTCTCTGCATGAGGACCGCCCCTAAACCTATGATGGATGCATCACAGAATACCACAAAATCCTCTACTCCCTCGGGGAGTGTCAAAACTGGAGCCTCACACAAACATCGTCGAAGGGTCTCAAATGCCCTTTGTTGCTCAGGGCCCCACCAAAAATCCACCCCCTTGCTCGTTAGACAAGTGAAGGGTACTGCAATCTTGGAGAAGTCTCGAATAAATCTCCAGTAATACCCTGCTAACCCCAGAAAACTCCTGATATCCGAAGGAGACCTCGGCACCTCCCACTGCATAACTACCTCGATTTTGGTTGGGTCGACCAAAATCCCCTCCTTGTTAATGAGATGTCCAAGGAACTGGACCTCTCGTAACCAAAACTCACACTTCGAGAACTTGACATACAACCGTTCTCGTCTCAGAACTTCCAACAGCTCCCTGAGGTGCTCCTCGTGCTGCTCTCGGGTCTTGGAATACACCAAGATATCATCTATGACCACAATGACCGAGCGATCAAGCATCGGTCTGCAGACCCGATCCATCAGGTCCATGAATACTGTCGGCACGTTGGTGAGCCCAAACGGCATCATCACGAACTCATAGTGACCATAACGAGTCCGAAATGCGGTCTTCTCCACGTCCTCCTCTCTAACCCGGACCTGATGATACCCCGATCTCAAGTCAATCTTGGAGAACCAAGATGCACCTTGTAACTAGTAGAAGAGATCGTCTATCCTCGGGACTGGATAACGGTTCTTTACCGTCAACTTGTTTAACTCCTTATAGTCAATGCACATCCGGTGCGGTCCATCTTTCTTCCTAACGAAGAGGATCGGTGCTCCCCATGGAGAAATTCTAGGTCGAATGAACTGCTTGCCCAACAGCTCCTGCATCTCAGATGGCGTCAGATGGTACGACGCCTTGGCAATAGGATCCGCACCCGGCACCAAGTCGATCCGGAACTCGACCTGCCTCACTGGAGGTATCCCTGGAAACTCCTCTGGAAACACGTCGGCAAACTCCCTAACCACTGGAACCTCTGAAACTGAAGTCTGGTCTCCAACCCGCGTGTCTACCACGTACGTTAGGTATCTCACACACCCGTGCTGAATATACTGCCGAGCTTTGGCGGCTGAACAAAACCCTGACCCCGCTCTGGTTCCCTAGCCATATACAATCAGTTCTCCCCTACTTGGGGTTTGAATTACCACTCGCTGGCCCTCGCAATCTATCATGGCACCAAAGCGACTAAGCTAATCCATACCCACAATCACACATACTTCCCCCATGGGAATCGGAATCAAATCTATCGGAAAGACCACTCCGAAGATCTCCAACTGTCATCCTCGGCAGATCGAAGAAGCAGAAACTCCATGTTCGTTGGTGATAAAAACTCGCAACGGACACTCTAGCTCGTCAACTGGTACACCAAACCCCTACTAAATGTTTGAGAAACAAAATACCGACTCGCCCCCGAGTAAAAAAAAACCAAAGCAGGAAAGGAGTTTACTAAAAACGTACCTAAGCACAGGTACCACATATAAGCATAACACATATATAATAAACGAGGTAAAGGAGAGAAACATACCAACAACCACATCCGATGCTACTTTAGCCTCCTCTACCGTAAGCTGGAAAGCATGCCTCTGAGCCTTCGGAGGCTCGGCCTTAACAGGCCTCCAATCAGTGATCCTAAAAGTAGCTGGCGTTGGAACCTGTGCCGGCTTGGCGGCTAGCAATGGGCAGCTGGCCTTCACATGGCCAACCTGATCATAGTGGTGGCATAACCTCATACCCGAAACCAGGGCGCCCTGGCGACAATCCTTCGCATAATGCCCCTCCTTGCCACACCTGTGGCATCCGCTACCCGCTCGACATACTCCAAAATGACTCATACCGCACTTCCCACATGTACGGCTCTGCTGACCCCCAGTCCTAGAATCAGCGGTCTTAGACCGCTTCGGCGTCGGCTGAGACTGTGTCGGTGTAACGCCCGTAGATCCGGGCTAGTCAATTTAAAGACAATAAGCGTCAAAAATGACTTTTTGATAGAAGATTATTTAGGATGAATAATCCTAACTAAGTTGTAGTATATGTTACAAGGTTTCCGTGCATATAAAGAACGCCAAAATCCGAGTTATAACGAAGAAGTTATAACTTGTTGAAATTTCGCGACAGAACCGACACAACGTTGAATGACGTAAAAAGTGAATTTTACGTTAGAGTGATATTTAGCCTTAGCGATCTAAATGAGAATCGAATATCTCGTTGTTAGTAGCGAAACGACGAAAAGTTAGGCAAGAACGGACGTCAAACGAAGAAGTTATGAATTTATAACGAAATTTTCTGTCCTGACCTATTAAAAATAAATAATAAAAATAAAAGTCAAAATTAGCCGACGGA
Organism: Lactuca sativa; assembly: GCF_002870075.4. Taxonomy (NCBI): domain Eukaryota; kingdom Viridiplantae; phylum Streptophyta; class Magnoliopsida; order Asterales; family Asteraceae; genus Lactuca; species Lactuca sativa. Next base: position 35,940,558 of record NC_056625.2, on the reverse strand, counting down.
GTCTAAACGAAAGTCGTAGAGCGTAGTCTCACCTACGCGTGGATATAAAGAACGTTGAAAACGGAGTTCGTATGAAGAAGATATGAATTTTCGAAGTTTATTGATGAATTAATAATTAAATTTAATTATTAAATCCCGGTATTATCCGAAGGCGAGTCATCGGACTCATCCGAAGTACGCCCCACGTACGAGTGTACGCCCCGCGTACAGTGAAGCATGACGACCTTCGCACTCGAGTTCTTCGGATGACGCATGCAGTGACGTTTCGGACGCGTACGCCCCGCGTACTCCGAGGCTCCAGCCTCCTATAAATAGGATGCGAGGGTAGCCGGCTCATTTGCTATTTTTCTCTCTTCTCTCTCCCGTTTTGCATCGATTTGCGTGCCAGAAATACCCCGAAGCCCTAGTAATATTCTTGAGCCCCGAAGCAAGTCCCGAGATCCCGAAGATCCCGAGAAGTGCGATTCCCGAGCCGAAGCTCTGCCCGCGGGAAGTTCAATTTTTGTAGAGATCTTCCAGATCTGCTGAGGATTACTACTTCTGCAAGCCGTAGTGGTGTCCGGGCATCGTCTAATCAAGTGAGTGTGTAGTTATTTTCTTCTAACACATAATTATGAAGTATTTGCTATGAAATACGTGCTATGTATTATATATTAATTGTCTATATGAGATGGGCTTGGAATTGATGTTTTTATATGGGTGTTAAATGATTTACATTATATATGTAATTTATATCTACAAATATGTTGGGTAGAACATGGGTAGATGAAATAGTTGATGTGTGTTGAAAGAATGTGATAAGAGAAAGGTGAGGATATAATGGTGATGATAATTAGGTGATGATAGATAGGTGATGAATTTACGAGTCCAGGCGATGTTGTGGCTACGTATTCATGCGATGATAGTCTATCCCTTATTATGAATTACGAGTCCAGGCGATGTTGTGGCTACGTATTCATGCGATGATAGTCTAATCCTTATTATGATTTACGAGTCAAGGCGATGTTGTGGCTGTGTAATCATGCGATGATACCCTAACCTTTACTAGACATATATTGAGGGAGTGATCCCCGAATTAGTATTGTCTATATGATACAGGCGATGATCCTTAGGAAAAGTTCTTAGGAACAAACATATAATGAAATAAGATGTAAGGAGTTGAGAGGTAAACATGATATAGGAGATGACCCTTAGGATAATATCTTTTGGGAAGATTAAATGAAGATAATGGGAATGGGTAATTGAGTTGATTGTTTGATAATGGAATATAATAAATGTATTATTGTGGGTTGAAAACCCTATACGCTCACCAGGCTCCCAAGCCTGACCCACTCAGTTTTCTTTGCATTACAAGTGATGACACAAGAGTATAAGTTGGTGGACTTGACGAGAGACTTTGGATTATAGATCAGTAGTTATAAATAACTGTCGTAAGGTTTATTTTATATTGTTTACGCTTTTGGTCTGTATCGAACATGACATCCCGAGGTTTTATTATTTAACGAAAATACATTCTTTCGAGAAATGTTTTGATAAATGGTTATCATATTTTATTTTGGGAACAAATTCCGCAACCCTTTTCTTTAAAAGATCACTCTGATTTATAAAACAAAGCATAAACAAATCAGTCTTTTCTGGCCGTGAAATTGGGGATGTCACAGTTGGTATCAGAGCATTAGTTTAAGCGAACTAGGAATTTGTAGAATTTCTAGACTTAAACTTAGGATGCTAAGTGGAGATTGTGAGATGTGTGTCTGTTAAATTTTAGACACGAGCACTAGCTTATCTTAGGAAAGTTGCCTGAGATGCTTTTATGTGCTAAATGTTATATGTTGCCATATATGATATTATTTGTTCGGATCTATGGTCTGTTGCCGACCGGATCTGGAAACCTTATATGTGTAGGATTCTAAGCGTACGACTACGATATTAGAACTAGCATGTAAACGTTTCGGAGTGATAAGGATGATTTGAATATCTATCGTGAATAAGGATCTAATTTCACCTTATTCGGTGTATAGATCAAAATGACAAGAACCAGGAGTGGAGCTGGAAACGTGAACGAAAACAGGAATCAACCACCTGTGGTTGAGCGAGTGGCTGTGGTAGCAGCAACACCTGAACCAATCACAATGGCTGGAGTGCGAACCATGATTCAAGCCATGATGGCTGAACAAAAGGAGGAAATGAGACAATTGTTGTTAAACAACAGGAGTGAACCCTCAATACCAGTTGAACAGCCTGAGCTGAATGAGGGGCAGTCAGAGGAAGGGAACTATAGTGGGACCATTGGTCAAGCCAACCCACCAATAGTTCGCCGAAACAATCAGGACGGAGAAAATGATGGACGTGGATGCAAGTACAAGGATTTCATGGCATCCAAACCACCATGTCTTTCTGGGAGCCCGACACCGGTGCAAGTCATGGACTGGATCTCCGAGATGGAGACAATGTTTGAAAGTTACGAGTGTAGCAACAGACAGAAGACCGCTCTTGCAATCCCTCTGTTAAAATCTGGAGTACTGAGCTGGTGGAAGTTACTGGTCGGTTCAATGCCTAAGGGGGAAGCTAGCAAGATGTCTTGGGAAGAGTTCGTGGAGCAAATGTAAATAGATATTAAAAATTGTTTGTTATTAATAACTTTTTATGAATTAAATAGACGATGATAATGATCGAATAGAAGTTGCATAAAGTGTAGGTGATGATGATTATGAATTTATGATTGAGTAGTTCAATGAAATTAATTTTTTTTTCAATAAAATTTCAAACCAAAAATAAATGTAATCACATTTGGTAGAAGTCTCCTACATTTACCACACATAAATAAGTCTAGCACTTGAATGAATCATATGTTTCATGCAATTGATCGAATTGAGATTGTTGGTGGGGGTAAATCAAACAAGAACGAACGATTTATTTTTAATTTATAATTGTATTTAAAAAAATGATGATGAAGATGTGAAAATTCCATAAATTTTACAGAGTTAAATGGAATAAGAATTTTAAAAAGTAAAGTCGAATACAAGTGAAATATTAAAAAGAAAATTTTAAAGACCACCCCAACATTATATTTAGTAGTAAATATATTTAGTTTCCACGACTTTATAAATTTATTATTAAATTATAAGTTTGATCGGGGATTGAGACGATCACAAATGTCTTATAGAGTACTAAAGAAACAAATATGTATCTTTGTATGTTTAAAAAACATATCAATCTCCGAAAAGTAAATCGGCAGGTTAAATATTGGAGTAATTCGGTGGATAGTCGCCTTTAAATCATTTATTTTTTTAAACAAAGTTAATTTCGTAAATTGGTAAATGAAAAAACAAAAAAACATTGTTTCTATTCAATGCAATCAAAAGATAGACAACAATCAATTTGTGTTCATAAAATACCATTATTTCAATGATATTTTATGGAAAAATAAATAAATAGATTATTACATATTTGTGGTACTATTTTAAGAACATAAGTGTTTTATAAATAAAATACAAATAACTAGTATTTAAGTCATCTACAATTAATAAAAATAAAAACTATAAGGTCTTTTGGTATAGGACCCTCCTCGCGCTTGAAATGTTGAGGTGGCGGACATGCCCGCCAATGAACACCGTCATAAGGGCGAATAGATGTGATGTGGAGTGAACCTCCATGCTTGTTTACGTCTAATAGGATTGCTTCATTTCCAAACGGTCACAAAAATGGTCATTGTCACAGTTTGTGTATTAAAAAAAAATTAGTTACTTTTCAAATTTAAACCATACACTCTTAATTATATATATCAACCGTTTTATATATATTTTACTCTACAAATTAACACATAAATATTTTTTTATTTTCTCATATATATATATATATATATATATATATATATATATATATATATATATATATATATATATATATATATATATATATACTAATAAAATAGTAGCTCTTTTGTCATGTGTCATCATATTAAACTTCTTAATTAATGTGTTGCTACTTGTCAATCTATTAGTTCATAATTTTAAATTTATTAGACTTTCTCATTAATGTGATGCTATTTGTCAATGTATGTATTCTCTATTTTAAATTTTAAATTTTATATTATTATTTTCATTAATTCACAAATAAAAATATCTAATATATATTTAAAATTAATTTTATATTTTTATTTGAACCAACGATTATAATTTCATATAACTAATAAAAATATCTCTTAAATTAATAATTTATTTAAAATAACTGATTAATAATTTTTAGTTTAAACTATAAAAATTTAATTAATTTTATAACTATGGTTCCCACGGGTTATAAACTAGTGTGTGTGTGTGTGTGTATATATATATATATATATATATATATATATATATATATATATATATGAAAACCTTATTTTCCATATAACGTGTGAGGCGCGTGAGGCGCCTTCATGAGTCTCCACATTTCGGGTTATTGGTGGTCCATTAATAGTTTTCTGGGTTAAAAAGGATCCACTTGACCACGATACACCGTCTAAAGATTGGAATTGGATCATCACACCCGTTGGAGGCGTTTGTTCCAAAACAGCCCTAAAATCGTTTTTTCATCCGTCAATCGTACATTGGATTTTCTTCTTCATGTTCCCGTTCTTCGTCTATCGTAAAAAAAAACTTTAACCGCATCAACATAAAAATTCTAGAATGCCTGAAATCTTGTCGCCATATATTTCCAGCCAATTGAATTGATTTTCCTTCATGTCTCCCTTGGTTCATCGCTAATCCTCTCTATCTCTCCTTTTCTTTAGATGCACCGCTCCTTTAATGTCGATTTTGTTTCTTTTTGTAGTTAGGGTTTTTGATTGGAAATCCCATCATCATCATCATTCATGTTTGTTCTTTGGACGACTTGATTTTCTGTATTTGTCGATTAAATTCTATCATTGGAACTTGAAATTTAGGATATGATTAAAATTTGTCTTTCAGATATGTTATCGATCACTCTCATGTTGACTTAAGGTTGCAATGTTTAGGAATTCATCTGTTGTCTTTGATTTTTTGCTTCTTAATTACGGAAATCGAACGCCTACTCAGCCCTACCTATTTGTTCAAGTCATCTACTTTCTTTATACGTATGTATTTCTCTTCATACCCTGTTATCCTTTTTTCATGCACTCCCTCTTATTGTTCTTATATTAACTCCACTTTTGGACTACGAGTCTCTTGGATTCTGTTTTTGTATTTTGTGTTTATGATTTCATAAATTTCTTTAGATTTCTAGAATAATTAAAAATTTTAATTTTTTCCAGTGATTTCATGATATAACATATTCAATATATAAAAGCATCTTGGAAAATCCTGTCTTACATGTAATGCCATTATTGCGTCTTATAATTTGTGGTTTTAGTTTTAAATTTTTAATTGTTGTGTTTAGTATAATTTGTTGCTTATTTTATTTTATTTTTTTCGCTGAACTGAAGTGTCTCAAATTCATTCCTTCCATGTTGAACTTTGTGAATAAAATTTTGTCTCGATTAGTTTGTGGAATGAAGTTACTGTAGTAGCTAACAGTAGCTAACAGGATTTGACATGATAAGAGTATTATGGTTGGAAAATTTGCCTTGAATCTCTGTATTATGATGTTGCAACATAACCTATTTGGGCTATAATTCTGTGGAGCTTTATTTGAGGCAGCATTGAAATGATACAGGAAGATGTTAAATAAAGCTAGAACGTCATCAGAAAGTAATTTGGATTCAGTTCCATTAAATATGACTCTGGAATGTGTAAATTTACAACAACATTATGTATGTTTAGTGATATTTTTTTGTTGGATTAGAAAATATCAAATGTTTTCGAAGGCTATTTTGTGAATGAGTTTGATATCATCTTCAAACTAAAAATGTGTTGCAAATTATGTTTTGGTTGTGGGGAAAGGGAAAGCAACTGATGTGAAATTACGATTTTGTGTTTTTCGGTTTAGCTTATTAGTCAAGTTTTATGGTTATTGAATTTGAAATTAAATTTTGTGTTTCCTTTTGCTAGTGGAGATAAAATCATGGTTATATTACAAGAGGATGAAGGAAAGAATTAAAGAAAGCAATATTAAATACTCTCTAGGATTTTAACTACTTGAACGATGAGGAAAAGGGGGAAGCAAAGCAACTAACATGAAAAGTCTTTTTAGGTATATTGTTTTGTTAATGGCAGTTGATGTATTTATATGCTCTTTGTGTTTTAGGTATAAAATATATTGGCTCATCAAGCATGGTTTTGAGTTTGTAGGTACAATTAGAGGTCAATTCTTTTCGTTCAGACTCCGAGTTTCTATCCTGGGTTATTTCTCTGGTCCGTACTCACAAACCACAGGTTTTGACTTTTGAGCTTTGTTTTAATTTTTTGATTTTTGTGCAGAGACCACAAATGGAATTCAGATTTTCGTTCCTATTTACAACAAACTAGACGAGCAATATCTTGCAAGTTTTTCAGTTATAGGTAAACTATTAACATATTTCGTAAGTTTTTTTTAGAGTTTGCAAAACTGTTTTCTTATTTATGTTTCTTTTAAAAATGAGCTTTGGTATCTTCATTTTTATTTTTGATTGTTTACGACCGGATATCTGATTGTTGTCATTTTTATCAAAAAAGGGCTAAAAGATTGTCTTTTGATCATTTTATGTGGTTGATGTCTAGATCTAATGTGAAACAGTTTCTGGCTTTGATGAGAATTTGACATTTTACAATTTCATGAGTATATAGAGAAGGTGTATTTCTAATTGTTATTATTAGTCAGAAATGATACAACAACCACTAGTGTTCTTTCTGATGTTCTTGATCTTCAAGATGTAGCACATAACCCAACACGACTAAATTTTAAGCAACATGAAGATAGTCAAAGTTTCAATTGTTGTATGTGATATCAATAGTTTTTCTTATTTTATGCAATCTTTGTATTTTATTAAGACATGTCTACAAGGACAAACTTCTCTATACTGCTATTTGAATAAGACATGTCAAAACAAAAAAATGCTTTCTATTGACAAATCAATCTATATTAGAGTTGCATGGCTTTTTCTCTATGGATAACCACATTGTCTTTAGATGATTATAACATCACCTAAGTACATATAGTTGAAAAAAATAAGGAAAACAAATGGATATTGACCTCGGTTCATTCTTTGAAATACCCAAATTACCCTCCATGGGTCGTGCTTAGCACGGCCTGTTAACATTACTAGTGTATATATATATATATATATATATATATATATATATATATATATATATATATATATATATACTATCTTATAAAAGAAATCCCACTATTTCTAAAAACAGATTGAATATAATAATAGTATTTTTTTAAGACGTTCAAATCATTAAGCTAATATTATAAGTAGTCATCAAGAAAATAATATTAAATTTTAACCTGTGTTTTGAATCATTATATTTCTCAACAAATTCTATCTCCTTCCCTGAATTTCGGATAATTCAAAATTTGAAACCATCAGAAAATACATGTTGATTCAAATATCTCTCCTACAGATGGCTCTTTCTTAACAGGTTATTATTTTAATCCTTACTTGTAATTGATTTCATCATTTTTAACTTTTTGTATTTTTATCTTATAAATATATTGGGTGAAGGCTTTATTATATCATGTTTGTTCCTAAAAAGGTTTTTACTATGTTTCTTTAATGTGTTGGCTTTGCAGGTTCAAAGAACTCAACCAAGAGGGCCAGTTAGAGCATTGTATTATCATTAATTTGTATATTTTGGCATCTTACTTTTGCTATAAATAACGGTTAAATACAAGATTTGACATGATTAAGGTAGTTTGTATATTTTTCATCTTGTTTAGTCTAAAAACGAAACCTTTTTCATCATTGGTCCTTATAATATCAAGTTTCATCACATGGACTTGCTGATTACGGTGATTATTGTCCTTATTATAAGGGTTCTATATAGATTTTGTTCAATATTTTAAGGTTTCGAAAACCTAAATCAATATGAATCCTTGAATTATATACCATCATTGAAAATGTTTTAATGACCAAACTTGGTTTAAAATCACAATGAACAAGTTGACACCTGAGTATTTTGGCATTCTCAAAAGCCTATTTATCAACTTTTGAATCACAACACCTGATATTCTAAAGGTTTATTTTTATAAACTATTATTTATATATTTTATCATTTTACTTAGTAGGACATTAAATTAATAAAGGAATTAAGGAAAACGAAAAAAAAAAAAAAAAAAAAAAAAAAAAAAAAAAAAAAAGAGGACGATAAACAATACAAGTGGTTTGGGTATGTATAAATGGAAGTAATAACCATTTAGGGGGTGTTTAGCAAAAAAACTTATTGCTTATTAGTTTATTAGCTTATAAGTTAATAAGTAAGTGTAGGGTAACTTATGAAAAAATGATGTATTAGAGGTTCCACACCGGAATAAGTTATTTTAATCCAAACACTTTTTTAACTTATAGTGATGTCGAACCTAATAAGTTGTTTTAAAAAAAGCTTAGCCAAACACCCATTAATATGGTATTGTAATGCTCTTGAAAAATAGATGTCATTTAATATTCATTTCTCGAAGTGAACGCAAAATGGTTTTAACTCTAAAGAGATCAAATTATTCGCCGTCCGTCGCTTTGTGCGGGTAGACGGCTAGTGTGTGTGTGTGTGTGTGTGTATATATATATATATATATATATATATATATATATATATATATATATATATATATATATATAAGTCCTATTATTCTAAGAGCTCGTACACAAACTAAACCATGTCCGCTGTACGCCACGTCATCTACCTCCTAAACGACGCCATGAATTAACATTGGTTTATAACGACTCATGTTCGACTGTGCCGTATCCGCTTACCCTCCTCATGTCTATCCTCCATCCCACCACCGGCTCCCATTCTCCACTAAGAACAACTCCGACGCTTGTATGGGGTTCAAATCTGCATATTTTGGCGAAACTGTTTGTTCCTTTTCTTCCTGTTTCTTTCTCTATAAAATGATAACCCCTTCGACTTTCAATTTTGGAAAACATAACTTTAAATCGCCTTGATTATTTGTTGTACTAGAAATAAATTTCCAAATTATACATCTTTGATTATTTGTTGTACTAGAAATAAATTTCCAAATTATACATCTTTGTTTAGGATAGTGTTTTTTCAACGACGATAACGGTTATTCACTTCCATACAACTAGATATTCCATTCATCCTGGAGTAGACGAGATGTACATGGACCTAAAGGCCCTTTAATGGTGGACAAAAATGAAGGTTGAGATTGCCACCTATGTAGGTAAATGCATGCGTAACATGTTCCAAGGTCAAGGCAGAACATAAACAACCCTCGGGATTGTTACAGCAGCCAGAGATTCCCAAATGGAAGTGGGAGCATATCGTAATGGACTTTGTTACTAAATAACCAAAGACTACTGTTGGTTTTGACACTATATGGGTAGTTGTCGATTGGTTAACCAAGTCTGCCCACTTCATACCGATAAAAGAAACTGATAAGATGGAGAAGTTGACCAGAACGTACCTTAGAGATATCGCCAGATTGCATGGGGGTACCCTTATCCATTATCTTTGACAGAGATAGCAGGTTTACCTCTCGCTTTTGGTAAAGATTGCAAAAGTCCCTTGGTACGCATCTGGATATGAGTACAACTTATCATCCGCAGACCGATGGCCAAAGTGAAAGGACCATCCAAACGTTGGAAGACATGTTCAAAGCATGTGTGTGATAGGTTTCAGAATTGCATGGGATACTCAAATTCCTCTGGTTGAGTTCTCATACAATAATAGCTATCACACGAGCATCAAGCAGCACCGTTCGAAGCACTATACGGCCGAAAATGTCGATCTCCCATTTGTTGGACAGAAGTTGGCGATACCCAACTGACCAAGAAATTCATAGGGGATACACTACGAACAGGCCCAAAGATTATTCACAAGATGACTGAAAAGATAGTGCAAATAAGAGAACACATGAAGGCAACATGTGGTCGTCAAAAGAGCTACGCCAACATAAGGCGTAAACCCCTGGAGTTCCAAGTTGGAGACAGGATAATTGTAACATCCCGTTTATTAAATAAATAAATAGATAAAATTGATGAATGGATAGTAGCTATAAAATCCACAATATTTAGTGGGGTGTTGGTTTTGGGGAGCCAAATGTTATAATTTGGATTATTCGGGGGTTAAAGTGTAATCTCGGGATTTATTTTGTAAAGTCTTTTAGAAGACAGAGGGTGTTTGGTAAGTATTGGACTTATCATGAAAGGATTTTGAAAACTGAGGGTTGTTAGGTAAATTTCGGATTTGATTTGAATGGAATTTTAGAAGGCATAGTATAAATGGTAAATTATGGACTATGTTTGAAGAGATTGTGAATGGGAGGGACCGGTTCTACCATTTTCGTTATAAGTTTGCATGGAGACGGTATTCAAAACCTGATACCCTCCATAACTGTCGGATGGACGTATCCCATGTAACCCTAACCCTAAAAGTGTGCAGCCGCCACCCTCCGGTGTCGCTACCTTATACCCCTAACCTCCCTCCGCCACCGCATAGTCACCATTGTGGTCGGAAACCGCTGGAGCCAATCTCTTCTACGTCGGGAAGAGAGCGAGACAGTCAGAGAATGGACCACCGCTGGCCACCACAAGGGTGGTTGTGAATGAGTGTATGTGTGTGTTATTTGGGATATTATGATGTATAATGTATTATTAGGGCGGAAAACCCAAAGAAAACCCACCACCATCATCGTGAAGTGGTGACTGCCGCCACCAACCGTTGTGTTGGGTGGCACTGTACATTTATATGATTAGATTACTATTTTGGATGTTTGATCAGGTGTTAGTTTAGAATCATAACCACCACCGCGAGGTGGCCGCCGCCGCTGCCCCGAGCCACCATTAACCACCACTACCCGAGGTAGTAGTGGGTGGTCCCCAACTTAATTAATAATTAATAAATCTAAAAACTTAACAAATGGATTAATTAGAATATGATTGGGTTGGAAACCCTAATTAGGGTTTAGAAAACCTTAATTTAGCATGGGCCTTGAGTTGGGCCTTCCTATAGGGCTTTGGTGATTAGGCTATTGATGGACCATCCAAGAACAAGCATATAGACTAGAATATTTGAATTGGGATTTAGGATAAGGCCCATTGGGAAGGCTTGGTACCAATTTGGAAAATTGGGTCATAAGTGGTCCATAATTAGGTTTTGAAGAATATGAGATATTGGACCATCGGAATGCCAATCATTCGACTAGAATAAATGGTTGGGCCTTAAGGTAAAACCATATAGAGGTTTGGGCCCAATTTGGAAATTTGGGCCATAGTTGGGCCTATAGAGTATGAGTTTGGGCCTTAATCTTGGACCAAGCTAGGTTAGGGGTAAAACAGTCCTTTTACCCAAAGTGGGGATTTTAGGGTTATGCATTTGGAACCTAATTATTAATTGGGTGTTATTTTGATGTTGACAGTTTAGGAATCTGTCATCCAGTAGCTAGAGTTTTGTCCGAGGGACTTCAGCAGTGTGAGGTGAGTTTTCCTCTAGTAGGAACAGTTCAAAGGCGCCAATGTCGGCCTGTTTATGTATGTTAGCATATTCCCAACTTAGGTCCAATGTCGGGGTTAGCCCGATGTAGATTATATGTTTTCGGACTTCAGTCCGATGCCGGGGCAAACTCGAGGAATGTTTGTATGTTTGATGTCTTCGTGATTCTTGCATGTGTTTGTTTATGTGTTCCAACTTCGGTATGATGTCGGGGCAAGCCTGAGGAATGTTTAGCTTATATGTTATGTGTTATGTGTTCTGTACTTTGGTCTGATGCCGGGGTAAGCTCGAGGAATTTTTAGCATATATGTTATGTGTTATGTGTTCTGGACTTCGGTCCGATGTCGGGGCAATCCCGCGGAATGTATATATGGTTATGTTATGTGTTATGTTATATGCTAGTTGATATGTTATATGTATACCGAACTTCAGTCTGATGTTGGGCGGGGCCCGATGCTGGACTTCGGTGCGATGGCAGGCGAGGCCCGATGCCGGATTCGTCCGATATCGGGCGGGGCCCGATGTAGTGGGCAAGGCCCAAGGTATGCTATTATGTGATTATGTGTATGGTATGTGGTAGTTTAGGGAGACTCACTAAGCTTCGTGCTTACAATTTTCTTTTTTGGTTTCAGGTACTTCCACTAGCAAAGGGAAGAGCTCGAGATGACTACATGGCACACACCGCAACTATTATCCTGGGTTGATTTACTCTGATGTTTTGACATGATTTTGATATATTGATAGTTGATTATAACCTTTATGAGATACATAGTTTATGATTTTTATATGATGTATGATACTCATGGTTTTTTTATTTATGAATTAAAACGAAATATTTTAGATTGTATTTTTGGGATGTTACAAGTTGATATCAAAGCCTTGGTTTGAGGGATTTGGGCAAACTCTCGGGTGTGTCTGAAGTCAAACTAAAGACTTGGTATGAAAATTTTTCAAAAAAAAATCATTTTTGTAAAACACTTTGAGAAAAAGAAATGAATTTTGAAAAGAGAAAAGAACTTTGAAAAAGAGAAAATGGTGTGGTGCATGCAATCAACCGAGCTCAAGTAAGTACTCCCAAATTACATATACAAGTTTATGTTATGATATGTTTATGAGAACTGCATGCTAGATTAGGGCTAAGGATCTATGAAGGATGTCTTATGTGCCAATTATATGTATATCAACTTTATGACCTACATGCTAGTATAAATTAGTCGGTGTTATGATGGCATGATTAGGGTATGCTTGATTATGTGTACTCAATGCTCGAATGTTGCTTGCCTTTTGCTTTTAGGAGTTCTAGTTATCTTTTACTAACTAGTAAACGAATATGTTAAGTTACATATTGCAAGGACTAAATAATTTCAGAATGTTAGGTCTAGCTCTATTTCGCAGCTCTTATTTGAGTCCAACTGTTGTAGGGTAGGATCTCTCATTCGAAGAATTATCTAGTCCTAGCGATATGTGATGGTATTCGTGAACTAGTTAGGGGGAGATAGCAGGGACTTCTTATGCAAATGATGGCGGAGAGTGGGATGGTGATTACTCTAGGGCAAGCCTAGGATGAGATTAGCGTGAGAACAACAGTAGCAGTAAAAGGGACTTGGTGGAGTCAAGGCAGTTCTTGAGGAAAATACGGATAGAAGTGGAAAGTTGTATGGGCCCATACTACTGAAAGCAGAGGATCCGTATTCGAATCAAGGAAGGCTGAGGTGAAGCCAGGGAACTTGTAGTGTGTGAGATACCTCGAGTTATGATGAGTATTATGGTGAATGTGATGGATATTTCAAAGTATAGTGACGCTATGTGGTAGACCAAATGATAGTCCTAGTGTCGAAGAAGGATCAGGCTCGGACTCTAGAGCCGAGCAGCTTGATGGTCAGATGAGGGAGTTCATTCCATCTGAGATTATAAGCAGTATCATTAACCAGACTCCTGTGATCTTCAATACGGTCAAGGAGGGCATTGTGGAGATTTGTGATAAGAGGCTGGGTGTATTCCGCATTGAGGTAGCAGCCTTGATAAGGACCGTTACGTTGACTTTTCGGGAATTCAAAGCTTGTGAAGCTCCAGAATATCATGGGGGTTAAGGACCCCATTGCTAGTAGCAGATGGTTGGCAGATGTCGCCAACGCCTTTTGTACTAGTCGTTGTCTCGAAAGGGGACCAGGTCCGACTTCCTTCATGTCTCCTGAAGGACAAAGTACGTGATTGATGGGAAGAGGTTGGTAGTGAGTTGAGTGATGAAGTGGTTGATGCTATGTCATGGGATGACTTTTCGAATAGATTTCAGGAGAAGTTTCCCCGGCAAGTCAGGCGTAACAATTGGCGCAAGAGTTGTTAGATCTCCACTAGATGACTGAGACTGTAGCAGAGATCACTGCCAAGTCTCGGGAAAAGCTTATTTGGTATCTCATTATGTAGCAAATGAGAAAATGAAGAAGGTAAGGTATCATGACATACTGCAGAATGATAGCGGGGATATCATGAATATCTTGGGGTGTAAGACCCTGAATGATATGACTTCTAGAGCCTAAGAACGGGATATTGACTTGGAGCACATTGGGAAGAGGGAACCAAATCAGTTGCTTATATTGAAGGGTCTCGAGAGGAGACCCAAGATTTTGGATCAGCTTTTAAGAAGTCAGCAGGGCCAGATTCAGTGCAGCACTCGCAGGAAACTGCACGATGGAGTTTTTCGCTCTAAGGGCTTGGGTAAGGGTACACTTGGGTTGTTTCCATCTTTGTGTTAGGGTCATATCTTCAAGTGATGTCATATGTCATTTGCATGCCGAGAATTATTATTGGGCAGCGGAAGGTCATTTCCCTAATTGCGGATTCGAGAAGTGTTCATCTAGTTCTTAGAAGTTGTGTGATCTTATGGGAGTGGCTAGTAATGGAGCACTAGTTGGTAAGAGATGGTTGTCATCGGATTGATCGTTGGAAAATGAGAAGGATTGGGAATTATTCAATTCTTATGTATTGTGAAGACTTAGTCAAATCTAAGTGGGGGAGAATCGTCCAGGGATCTAGAAGCAGGAGCAGTTTTGAAACTGGGATAAGTTTTGCATCCTTCTCAGGAAGAAAGACGGCCCACGCGGCTATATGGAATAAGGGTAGTGTGATTTGGAAGTTCGGAAAACTTGCCCATGATGAGATCGCGTTCTCGGACTGTTTGATAGCCGGCTTCAGGGAGTCGGGTTGGGGATTCCAGTCAGGACATGGGTTCAAATTTTGGATGTTAGATCATGTGTGTGTGCTCGACGTAGGATATGTTCGGATTGGTAATCAGCGATTGAGATAGTGTGGAAAGTGTTGTAAGACTGCGGGATAATCGTAGCAATCACTAGCAGCCAGATAGTGTAAGAAAGTTTTGTAAGTCTGCAGGAGTATCCGGAGCATTCACAAGGTTGGTAGATAGTGCTAGAAGTGTTGTAAGTCTGTAGGTGTAGCCGTAGCATTCATAAGGTTGGTAGATAGTGCTAGAAGTGTTGTAAGTTTGCGGGTGAAGCCATAGCATTCACAAGGTTGGCAAATAGTGCTCGAGTGTTGTAAGTCTGCGGGGTGTAGCTGTAGCATTGATTAGGTTGGTAGATATCATGAGCTTGTTGTTAGAACGCGGAAGGAACAGTAGTACCCTATAGTTTGGGTGCAACAGTGAGGGCATGGAAAATCCACAGATTGGTTTACGGATTTCCCCAGAAGAATTAGACTTGGTTGAGCCAGCGATACGACCGTAGGAATGCCACTATTATTATGGGATCAGGGAAGCAATGGACCGTATAAGGTCGTTTGTGGTGCAAGGTGACCTTTAAGTTATGTAACAATCACTTTTAGCCTTGGAATTGGTGACATCAAGACTCGACATATGGAAGTTAGATCAGAAAGTCGTTAGAGCCACAATGTCAAGAGAACTAGTGACAACTATTGATAGACAAGGACTTTGTTCGGAAGTCACGTGGGGCGACTGTGAGATTGCTCTTGGCTCAGCAACCGAGCAAGACTTCAGCATTTCAGATAAGCTGTAACCAGGGAGGTTCCGGTGGATTTTGGGAAGCAGCCATGTGGCAGCATACTGTTTCAAACAGTTCAATGCTTTAGACAGTTTCAGTGTCTCAAGTAGTAATGGTATTTTAGGATTTTAAGTATGGTTTGAGTAACAGATTGTTGGCTAATGCTAAGTCACTCAGATCGGGATTCATCTGTAATGATTCTATATGGGTGGTCTGTCAGGGAGTCAGACCACCCCTACAATGCAGATTTCAAATGGAGTAAATGTGACCATAATGCCAGGAATTTGTGCATCTTCGGGTTTTAGAACCCGATGAGGGTTGGCTTGATTTGCCTTGGGAAGGCTGGGTATGCTCGATATTATGGCCATGTCGCTCAAGTTGTCGGGCGTGTAAGGGATGCTAAGGAATGATTTCGAGGACAAAATCTAATACAAGTGCGGAGAGTTGTAACATCCCGTTTATTAAAAATATATATAGATAAAATTTATGAATGGATAGTAGACCAAAAATCCACAATATTTAGTGGGGTGTTGGTTTTAGGGAGCCAAATGTTATAATTTGGATTATTCGGGGGTTAAAGTTTAGTCTCTGGATTTATTTTGTAAAGATTTTTAGAAGACAGGGGGTGTTTGGTTAGTATTAGACTTATCATGAAAGGATTTTGAAAACTGAGGGTTGTTAGGTAAATTTCGAACTTGATTAGAATGGAATTTCAGAAGGCATGGTATAAATGGTAAATTATGGACTATGTTTGAAGAGATTGTGAATGGGAGGGACCTGTTCTGCCATTTTTGTTAAAAGTTTGCATGGAGACGGGATTTAAAACCTGATACCCTCCATACCCGTCGGATGGACGCACCCTATGTAACCCTAACCCTAAAAATGTGCAGCCGCCACCCTCCGGCGCCGCTACCTTATACCCCCACCCTCCCTCCGCCATTGCATAGTCACCATTGTGGCCGGAAACCGCTGGAGCCAATCTCTTCTACATCGGGAAGAGAGCGAGACAGTCGGATAAAGGTCCACCATCTTATTCATGGTGGCTAGCTTCCACATTTTGTTGCTGCTGAGAACCTCCGCAACCCAACCGTCATCATCGCTCCTACAACCAATGAAGATGAAGACCGCCTTGGGGCGTTAGGTCAACAGTCGAAAGGAGGAGCCATCTATGGCGTTGTTGTTGTTGTTTCCAGTGGGGGTTGCACACCTCTTCTCCTTCTGTTCGTCGTCATTCGCTGGTGCTATGTCCTAGCTCGGTCCGTCGCCGCTATTGCCGGCCGTCCCACTGTCGTCGCAAACTGCCGCTGCTGCCCGCCATCTCGCGCCATCGCCACTCCTGTATGCACCAGGTGGGTGGTTGGGTCCATTTTGCAATCTAAAACATGTGTGTGTGTTTATTATAGTGAAGTGTTGTGTGGTGTTGCTTGGCCGAACATCTCAAGGGAGCCACCACCACCACCGTGAGGTAGTGGCTAGCACCTCCAACCACCGCCAGCCACCACAAGGGTAGTTGTGCATGAGTGTATGTGTGTGTTATTTTGGGTGTGTGTGTGTGTTATTTGGGATATTATGATGTATAATGTATTATTTGGATGGAAAACCCGAAGAAAACCCACCACCATCACCGTGAGGTGGTGGTTGCCGCCCTCTGCCGCCAGCAGTCGCCGTGTTGGGTGGCGGTGTGCATTTGTATGATTAGATTATTGTTTTGGATGTTTGACCAGGTGTTAGTTTAGAATCATAACCACTACCGTGAGGTGGTAGCCTGCGCCGTGAGCCGCCATTGACCACCACTACCCGAGGTGGTAGTGGGTGGTGCCTAACTTAACTAATAATTAATTAATCTAAAAACTTAACAAATGGATTAATTGGAATATGATTGGTTTGGAAACCCTAATTAGGGTTTAGAAAACCCTAATTTAGCTTGGGCCTTGAGTTGGGCCTTCCTATTAGGCTTTGGTGATTGGGCTACTGATGGACCATCCAAGAACAACAACATTGCTACTACCGAAGAGATCGCTGCCTTTGAGGCCCATGAGCGTGATGCCACGAAAGTCCATTGCATCATGCTAGCGATCATGACTGCAGAACTCTAGAAGTTCTATGAGGACATGTATCCCTATGAAATGCATCAAGACTTGCTGGACCAGTACCACCAAAGTGCGAGGCAAGAAAGGTATGAGATCATCACTTCGATGATCACTACCCGAATGGGTAATGGAGAGTCCCTTACCGCTCATCTGCAAAAGATGCAGAGATATGTTGATCGCCTACTAAAGTTAAATGTTAACTTTTATGAAGAGCTGGAAATCGACATCATCCTTCACTCCTTGACTCCCTGCTACAACTAGTTCCGCATGACCTACCACATAAATAAGGAAGAGGTCACTTTGAGCAAGCTTCAAGGTTCTATTTATGCTTATCTTAATAGTGTGTTATATTTATGCTTATCTTAATAGTGTGTTATATTTTGAAGCATTGTCTTGTAATGGAATATATGAAACTGTGATGGTTATAGATAACTTAGGAAATGATGTGTTGTGTGTTGATTCTTCCAATAGTATGGATAAAGCATGCTTGTGGCATTGTCATCTTGGAAATGTCAACAAGAAACGCATAGCCCAATTCCAAAAGGATGGAGTCTTGGAGTCATTCGAACTTAGGGACGATGATGTGTGCGAGTCTTGTTTACTTGGAAAGATGACCAAGTCACCCTTTACTAGCACTTGTGAAAGGGGTGAGGATTTATTGGATCTCATACACACCGATGTATATGGGCCCTTTAGATCCACCACAAAGGATGCGAGTCGCTTCTATGTGACTTTTACCGATGATTATAACAGATATGGGTATATCTACTTAATTAGGCACAAGTCAGAAAACTTTGAAAAGTTCAAAGAGTTTAAACAAGAAGTGGAGAATCAGTTGGGCAGGAAAATCAAGATGCTTCAATCCGATCGAGGTGGAGAGTACCTAAGTCTTGAATTCCACGACTACCTCAAGGAATGCGGAATCGTTTCGCAATTGACACCACCTAGGACACTGCAGTTGAACGGTGTGGCTGAGAGGCATAATCGAACCTTTCTAGACATGGTTCGTTCCATGATAAGTCGTTCTTCACTACGTATCTCATTCTGGGGGTATGCCTTAGAGACTGTCGCCCATATCCTTAACTTAGTCCCTACGAAGAAGGTTGTCAAAACACCTCACGAGATGTGGACAGGGAAAGCTACCTCCTCCTTGGAACAGGTCGATGAAGAAATTCAGATTGATGACAAAGTCAAAGCAACTAAAGGAGATGAAACAGAAACAAACCCCCCTCAAGGAAATCAAACCGAGACTAATCCCTCTCCTTTCAAACCACATAAAGACAAAGGTGGAGATGATGATAAGTATGAGAGTTCCACCTCGGACACCGGCTCATCAGATGAGAACATTTTTTTGATCCATTTTCCCTCCTGGAACTCCGAAACAATGTCTCCAAGGTCGAATCCCTTGACAAAACCGTGGCGCAACTAGACTCTAAGCTTGATCAGAAAGTCCCCAGCCTTGACTCAAAACTCGATGTCATTCTTAAATCTCTTTTCGGGATTAAACAAGTTGACCCATCAGAAGCTGAAAGAGCAGATCAACTTTATCAGCTCATCTCTCTTAGATTCAAGCACACCTTGGAAGAAGTAGATCAGAAGTATAACGACAACCTGGATCACCACATCTCCACCACCACTACCATGCTAAAGATCCATGACGACATGATCAGTGCAACTAATGAGCTGATCAAGCAAACTCATGTGCGTCAAGAGAAACAAATCCAACGGTTGGAGAAGGAGATAAAAGGACGAACTCAACTTGATTATGCAACAGGTTATGATCAAACTGTTCTGAGCTTGTTGGAACATCGTAGACGTTCCGACCAACAAGTTCGATGAAATGCTTTAAATCTTGAACACTTTCTTTTATCATTTGAAAGCCCAAGACCCTACTGCTGAAGCATACAATGCTCTCTCTAAACAGATCGACATGAGTTTTCAGAGAGTATTTGAAATATTATCTGAAGTCCAAGCAACTACTAGACAATATGGACAGAAAAAAAAAATAATAATAATATTAATAATAATACCGAGAGGGTTACCCCTGCTCCGCAGGGGCAGAATTTCAATCTTCATACATTTAAGAACCCTTTTGTGCAAAAACCCATGAATGGAATGCTTAGTATACCTTCTTTGCATTCTTCGAAAACATTTCACACCTAGGAATTCCAACTGCAAATCCTTGTATTTATATCCATTACATTGATAGACCTGGAGTCAAACCGTTAACTATGTTTGGTGGGACCGCATCATAAAGTTGTTCAACAAACTCCACCTAATCACCTCCACTTCCAGGACTCGCAGACGATTCCATTTTCTTGTACCTATAATATAAAAAAAAGTATAAATTTTTTTGTTGAATTCAAGAATATAGTAAAGATGGCCCAAATGAGTGAGAATGTGAACCATCATATGATCCTAGACAACAAAGTATTTTCATCTATTTGTGAATGGGTTATTTTCATCTACGAACGTCTAACATACTACTAAGAAGCATGAAAAAACAGTAAGAGACAACAATTATTCAGGACCATTATACCTTCCATGCGGCAAAACATCGGGATACAACCAACATATAGTATCCCAACCCAGACCATTAGAAATGCAAAACTAAAGTACATCAGAACCAATGAATAAATAATAAATACAAACATTATTGATTCTAGAGGTGTTGTTTTTCCAATAATACTTCCATAAAAAGTTGTTGATGTGCAAGCAAGGAACATGTTTATAGGTTTTGATAACAGGACTTGATAGAAAAAAATAAAAGCAAGTAACATCTTATTAACAAAGCATTAAACGAATCAATCTTATAATCCTACCGAATTTCCAAAAGAATAAGCAATTACTGTTGCTCTTGTTATTATGTAAAACTGGTTTTACATCCAATCAAAATTGTTCCCAGATTTCAATACACATTTTATCAAACAGGTGGTATGCATCTTCATTTTCTTGAAATTTTTGTAATAATAATCCTACCATTTCAAATTTATTAAGAAAGATAAGGTCATACACAAACACACAAAACACATGAACAGTAACAAACGCATACAATACTAAAATACTTTGGGAACAACCGTAATAAAGATAAATGGCAACAAAACGGATTAATTCTTATATACCTTCAGTAAAAATTTATTCCCCAAGTATGACCTTGTGCCTAGAATTTGTTAATGATGGCTGTTTGATAAAAAAAAGGGAAAAATATAAATATAAATATATATATATATATATATATATATATATATATATATATATATATATATATATATATATATATATATATATATATATATATATAAGAATTTGTTGCTAGAATAAACAAAAGTACATTGCTAAGTTGCACGGATTCCACAAAACAAACTTTTATTTTTCTTACATTAGCGACATAACAGGTTAGATGTATGATGCACAGAAAATTAATTTTAATTTTTTTAAAAAACAAAAATAATGAAGCAAAAATTAGAAAAGTTTTCCTTTTTTTCTTTTACTTTTTTTTAACCTTAAGCGGATGGAAAAACAGATTGCATAAATTTGTCAACAAAAGCACTTACTTCCAAAAACAAAGACTAAAACTTTATCCGAAAAAGATGTTCACTTGCAAACCTTGAATGATGGGTACTTGTGTCTCTTTCACTTTTGCTACCAAGGATAAATATGTGATCTCCATCTATAAAATGTATCAGCCATGCTTTGGTCATCTGTTAACAACAAAAAGAACATAACAAAAATTCACGAGTATTAGTTAAAAAATAGATTGTATTATGTCAAATTAAAGCAGATTTAGATATTATTACCATATCTGCAGCAAGACAAAATGGAAAATACATCAAAATTTTGATTACTTAAATTCGATTTGGAGCATGTGCATTTATGAAAGGAAAAAACAATTACACAATAGAAGCTTACTA
The DNA here is from genome assembly GCF_002870075.4 of Lactuca sativa. NCBI lineage: Eukaryota > Viridiplantae > Streptophyta > Magnoliopsida > Asterales > Asteraceae > Lactuca > Lactuca sativa. The sequence continues at coordinate 35,918,989 of NC_056625.2, read as the reverse complement.
CAATAAATCCTCTTTCCATTCCATTTATTGAATACCTTTCCACTTTCTATCAATCTATAGATGCAAGCAGAAAGAAACATATTTATAACTACGTATGTTATTTGTAGCTATTGTCATTTGTATTCAACCATAGTTCCAGGAAAAGGATAAAATAGTCATTTACCTTCATTCAGTTGTACTATTTTAATCTTTTTACTATTCACCCTCACTTGTTTTTTAAGAAGGTCGTATGCTAGATTCAACTTTGTTTAAAAAAATGGATATGGTATATTACCCACATTAAAGATGCCCTTATGCAGAATCCGGGAAGGTTCTTAGAACTGATATGTAAGATGCCAATGCTCTGTAAGCTATTGTTATATTAGTTCCTTCATTTTGTGATGTGCGTTTTGATTCAAGGGGACCTTGAAACCTAATTTCCATGCAAATACTATGTTAGATGAGAATTTCCAAAGGGAAACTATTAGGCACAATCCTATCATATTGAACTTACTACAAAATATCAACCATGTATTAATATTTCTTTATTTTGTAATTTGGAACAAACTTGCAAACTGGGTTAAAGTGACAGTTGGCTTGAAGCAACAATTATTAACACATGAAGAAGAAAAAACCACGACATGACGACCCATTTATGAAAGAGAAGCGTTATGATATAAGATTTTGTTTTTAAAAACTAACAGCAAGGGCATGATTCACTAATAAATGAAATTTCTGACAATAATTTTATTACCTACCTTCCCATATCTATCTTACCCCAAATAATAACACCCAAAAAAACCAGAACTAATCAAGACCAGATAAGCAACGTATGAGACTTTATGTGTAAATATTGTCATACTTTTGAAATAGATCATACAAGAATTCTATATCTTCGTTATCCTAAGACAAAATCAATTCAAATTTTACCAAAAAAGTATAACTGCCAAAAAATTACACATGCTTTCAAAACAGGACATAATTACTTACCGTTCCTCATGACCAAACCTCCGCAACTGAGGTTATCGATTCTTTCAAAACCACAAGTATACACCCAATATTAAAGCTTAGAACAAAGTTAAGTAAACTTGTTTAAAATCTACATCAATTTACGGTAACGTAAGGTAATCAGAAAACATACCAACATTAAAACATCCTGAGAATGAATCCACCCTTAATAAACCCTAAAACTGAATGCTCGAATCCAACCAGTAATTACCTGCTATGAGAAGTAGGAGAAGAAAAAACGAAAAATTAAAATCCTAGTTATATTTAAAATTAGAAAAAAAAAATGAAAACATACATCTGTAGCCCGTATTTGATCTCCAGCTGTTGTGACCTCTTCTAAATCGATTGAAACAATCCTAAAAAAAATTAGGAAAACTCAGTTAAACTTGATTTCTTGGTTAGAAGTGAAAAAGAAAGAGAAACAACCAAGGAGGAGCACCGAAATCGCCGATGTTGTTGACATCATCGTCGTTGAAGAAGTAGTCGTCGGCAAGAGCAAACACAGAGAAGATAGAATAAAATAAGATTCCCTCTCCCAGTCAGTGGTCGATTGCAAGAGGGCAGAAATTAGCGGTCGACGGTTTTGCGGTGGAGAAGGAGACGCCGATGAGGTGAAATGGGTATGAGAAACAGACGATTGAGTTAATGTGTGTATCGGCGCCTACATCTTCATTCTTAAAGTCTGTAGAAGCAACCCCATCGACGACGATAGGTAAGCGGTGGACGTGGAGTCTAAATTTCTATGTTAAGACGGTGAAAGGATACCGGATGAGAGAGACAGATGGGGAAGATAAAGATCTTCTTGTATGTCGATGCTTTTAGAGAGAGACGTGGTTTTGGAGCCGATGGAAGCTTCTTGTGTGTATGTTTCTAAGTGGATATGTGGCTAATGGTTTTGGAGCCGATGGAAGCTTTTTGATGTGTAGAAAGATGGAGAGGTGGATATGTGGCTAATGTGTGTATGTTTTTTACTGGAAGTAGAAGCAGTGGACGGAGACGTGTACACAAACTTGATAGAAAATAGCATTTACTACCCATAAGAGAATCTAAGCAAAAATACAGAAAAGAAACGGAATTGAGAATATATATATATATATATATATATATATATATATATATATATATATATATATATATATATATATATATAATTGTAACATCCCGAAATATCAAAAGTAGAGTTGAAGGGCTAAAAGAGTAAATTGGGAAAGAGTGACTCGGCGAGTCCATGGGTGGACTCGGCGAGTAGAGTCACGACTTGGTCGCGTGTTAAGTAGCCGACTCGGTGAGTCAGTAAGATGGACTCGACGAGTAGGCACTGAGTGGAGAAAACCCTAATTCTCAGGGTTGAGCCCTATATAAAGAACATAACATCCATTCCCCCAGCCTCTTTACTCATCCTCAAGTCCAGAAACCCTAACCTTCGTATGTGAGTGGATCAGGTTGCATTTGGGAGCTTGGAGAAGCATTTATTGAGGAATCTTGAAGAGGAAGAGGCTTGGAGCAAGGGGCTTTTCTTGGATTCGAGTTCCATTGCATTTGGGGCGTTCTTTTGAGGTAATATCTCGTCCTTGGGCTGTTACTCTTATGGATTCATCATTTTGGGGTTTGTGGGGAGCTTATCTTGGTATGTTTTGGAGTTTGGAAGTTAGATCTGAGGTTGCTACCTCAGATCTGGAGTGGTGATGGTCCTAATGTGCATAAAGTCCCTGTGTTGAGTGTTGGGTGAAGCTATCATGTCCCAAACCTTATCCCTAATGTGCAAAATGCATAGATCTCTTTGGATTCACGTAAAGTTTGCCACTTTACGTGATGGATGGGTTGAAGGAGGCTAGATCTATGTTTTGGATCAATTGCATGGCCTGAAATGCTTCTGTATGGATTCAGACCGGTGGTACTCGGCGAGTCACATGGGTGGACTCAACGAGTTGCTTGAAGATGGCCTGGAACTCGGCGAGTTGTATGAACAACTCGGCGAGTAGGTTGAAGATAGCCTTAGACTCGGCAAGTCTGTTCTTGGACTCGACGAGTCTTGTCGAAGAGTCCCAATATTTTCTGGTTGAGTCGAGAATCAGCGAGTCAAGGGATGGCTCGGTGATTTGTGGGCGAGTGGACTCAGAGTTGTTGGACTCGACGAGTCTCGAGGTGACTCGGCGAGTTAGGTCGCGGATTGAGGGAAGTTCTGAGTATGGGGACTCGGCGAGTCATCGGGTTGACTCGGTGAATAGAGTCAGTCAGGGGTTGACGTTGACCTTGTCCAAAGGTTGACCAGTTGTCTTCCAGGGGTATTTTGGTAATTAAGGGTATTTAATGAGTTGGGTGTGTTGGTGTTCAGTGGAGGAGTTCGTGTCGGAGCTTGGAGCAGCGGGATCTTATCCTTTCAGCCGGCAGTTTCGAGGTGAGTTATCCTCACTATATCAACAGGGTCTAAGGCACCAAGGTCGGACCTTATCGGATTGAGATCCGGGTAGTTGTTGTTATGTTGTTGTTGTGATATGTTTGCATCCTGAGAGCTAGGATGGTATATGTTAGAAACCTGATTGGGATCGGTATCCTGAGAGATAGGGAGATGCTATGCTAGTGACCTGTTAGGTCGGTATCCTGGTTAGGATGATGATATGTTATGTGATTTGTTTGATCTGCTTGTTGACTGTGAATTGCTATATGTTTGTATGTATATGTGCACATGGTTGTTTGGACTGGATTTGGGTTGAGGCGGGTCCTGCTTTGTGCTGTAGGCCAAGATACCCAGGGCGGACCGGTTGTTCCGAAGGCCCAGCGAGCGGTCCGGATAGGCTGTAGGCCCCAAGAGGGCGGACCAGACGTGCCGAGGCTCAGAGAGTGGACCAGGCAGACTGAAGGCCCGGTGTGGGCGGACCAGTCATACTGTAGACTCAGAGAGTGGACCAGGTGGATTGAAGGCCCGGTGCGGGCGGACCAATCACACAGTAGACCCGAAGTGCATGGCAGTTCTGTGATCAGATATGTTGTGGCATGTTATGTGTGTATGGTGTATGTGGTTGGTATTTTGGGGATATCTCACTAAGCTTTCGGGCTTACAGTTGTGTGTTTTTCAAGTTCTTCAGGATACCGTGGCAAGGCGAAGGCGTGATCGTACCGCTCCTCATGATTTTGTAGTAATGTGATTCTGGGAATACGTTAAATGTTTGTATTGAAAACCTTTTTGTAAAGATTTAATGGAATCGAGCTGTTTTTGAAAATTTTAAAATTGGTTGTATTTTTCGGTCGTTACAAGTTGGTATCAGAGCCTTGGTTTGAGTGAATTGGAGGAACATTCGTGTGACTCCAGTCTCAAATCGAGGAGAGTTTTCAAAAGAGTGTTTAAAATGGTTTTCAGAATGAGTAAGGGAGGACGCGGAGGTACGATCAGTCGGAGCCAGTAAGTAACCCCAAAATACCATGCATGTTATTTGTTTTTGAGCTTTGATAGAACAACATTCTAGTGATAGGCTAGGGATCTTCAGGATTTCATGATAATGTTGCCTGATTTGTGATGCCTGTAGCCTAGGGTTCCTTATGGGAGATTTCAGTGTTCCTCTAGTGGCGAGGGTTGAGTGTTGTTATGCATGTTTCTATAGGGTGTTGTGGTAGTACTTCATACAAATATGGGTAGGTGTGGAAGGTAGTATGGGCCTGTACTACTGAAAGCACAGGACCCATACGCGTATCAGGGAAACCATGATCTCTAGGGTTGGGTTGAGAGAGTTGGATCCCAGGATAGTGGGAAGAGTCTGAGATTTTGTGTGGTGTTTTTCAGTATGGAGATTCCGAGGCATGATGAGAGTGGAACCGCATCAGGATCGGGAGCAGGAAAGGGAGTTCCGGGCGGATCGGTACCGCCCGAGGTTATCGGTCAGATGAGCACGTGCGAGTTGGATGCGAGGATTCGTGAGATCCTGCATGATGAGATTGCTGAGTTGTTTCGGGTTGAGTTGTCGGAGCTGTTTGGGTCGATCAAGACCGCCATGGTTGAGTATTTTGATGAGCGCTATGCGGCTCTCGCAGAGACGGCTGCCGCGGCGGCTACATCGGCTGTAGCGGCGACAGGGGGAGGAGCTGGTCGGGGCTTTCAGTATCAGGACTTCGATAATACGAAGCCTCCCACCTTCGATGGACTTCAGGACCCGATCGTCGCTATGAGATGGTTATCAGACGTGGAGGGGTGTTTCTTCACGTGTTCATGCATGTTGATCAGAGGGTGAGGTGTGCTCTGAACCTGTTGAGGCTTGGGGCGAAGGATTGGTGGAGATTGACCACGGGGTCATATTCGGATGCGCAGAGGGCTGCGGTTTCATGGGATCAGTTCAGAGAAATGTTCAGCACTCGTTATGTTCCGCAAGTTGAGAGAGAGAGATTGGCTCAAGAGTTCCTTGAGCTGAAGCAGGGTTCGGAGTCGGTGACTGAGATCACCAGGATGTTCACTAAGAGGGCGATGTTTTGCCCAGAGTTCGCTTCAGAGCAGGCTCAGATGTCTCGATATCTGAGCATGCTCAAGAGGGACATCAGACAGTTTGTGTCTGTGCAGAGGTGCGAGACCTTGTTGGAGTTGCAGGAGGCCGCTAGGCGGCGTGAGTTAGAGATTGAGTTGCAGTTGCGTGAGCTGAGACAGGCTCCGGTGCAGTCGCAGCCGGCGCTGAAATGGTCCAAGAGCGTTGATGTTGGAGTGAGGGATCTGAGCAGCCACACTTGTGGGAAGTGTGGGAGGGGTCACACCGGAGTTTGTAGGTCCGGTGGTGCATGCCGCAAGTGCGGAAAGGAGGGGCACTATGCGAGGGATTGTCGACAGTCAGCGCCGGTTTGGGACTTGAGGATTTGTTATCATTGTCATCAGATTGGACATTTGAGGGTCAACTGTCCACAACTTGCTGCAGGACCGGTGCAAGCTCCAGCACCGACCACTTTGAGGATCACAGGTGGGGGTCAGGATGGAGCGGAGCCCCCAAGGGCTCAGGGTCGTCCTTATCAGCTTGCGGCAGAGGAGGTCAGAGCAGTGCCGGATGCAGCTGCGGGTATGTTTCTTTCTTGATATCTTGTTATCTTGTGATTGTGGTGTATTGTTTATGTGCTGGTATCTTTGTGTGGTTTTCAATGCGGTATTCGTCGTTTTGAGGGTTGTGGTTTGGTTATGGGTTATTGTTTTGGGAATTTCGTTGGTTATCATCCATGAGAGTTATTAGTGGGAACCTGACATTGGTTTGAAGGCCGGGTAGCATCTGCTTTCTGAGGAGTGGTTAGATGCAGATTGAGTTTCTTTCGAGCGGGTTAATCGGTGTTGATGTGAGATCTCGTTAAGGTTGTTTATGCTTGTGGGAAGCAATCCGCGTGTAAGTGTTTCTTTGTGCAGAGTTGTTCTGGGAGGTCCGTGATGGCGACCGGTGGTTGTTAATCGGTGCTACAAGTGGGGGAGAATTGGAGAATTCTCCGGGAGATCAACGAGTATTTGAGGGTGCTTGGCTGTTGGGATTCAGCAGTGTTCTGTCAGCCCAGAGTATAGGCTGATAGGATCAAGTGTCGGGCATGCGGGGCGGGATACAGACATAGGGCATGTGATTGTGGAGGGCCTGGGAGCAGGCCGGGATCGAGCATGTGCGATTGAGACAGAGTTCGGAACCCTTAAAGGGCTAGAACGGTACGCATAAGAGGATTTCCGGGAGTGATAGCTCGGAATGATGAATGCTAGTTGAGCGATCCGGATAGACTGAAGGCCGGTAGGCGTACCAGTCAGGCCGAAGGCTCGGAGAACGGTCCAGCCAAACTGAAGGCACTGAGAGCGGTCCAGATTGGCTGAAGGTTCTGAGAGTGGTCCAGATTGGCTGAAGGCCTGGTGAGGCGGTCCAGTCATGCTGAAGACTCTGCAGGTATTGTTGGATCGGTTCGAGGATATGGATTGTGTATGTTGTAGTGTGATTGCATTAGAAGGTCTGGCCCCGGGTAGTGATCTTGATTAGTTGAGATAGTGCCTGGGCTCGAGAGTCCCTGCGATGAGAGTCAGAGTATGTGTGTTGGATGGATAGCGGATACGCTATAAAAGGGTGGTGTAGCGTTGGGCGAGCACCGTGACACTTGTCGGAGTGACAATGTGGCCAAGTGGATTCCTTGGTAAAGGAAGAGAGAGAGGTGTGTAACTCCGAGAGGGAGTGCAAGTTCACGGAAGTGAAAGCGGCAGAGCAGAGTTATGATTAGAGTAATTCGAGTATGGTTATTGAGCAGCGTGTTTGCGGCAGTGGAATCCGGTTTAGGATGTCTGCTGAGGTTGCGGAAGGAATTCTGCAGGCGTAGAGCCAAGAGGCTCGGAAGAGATGCAGGGAGAGAGTCTTGGGCTCTCAGTGTAATTCTGATCAGGGTAGTGGGTATGTATTAGTGGTTCATCCTGGGGGATGTTTGAGGGCATCATCAGTGTATCGGGTTTTCCCAACCTGAGGGTGCTAGAGCTAGTTCAGCATGTGTATGTGATTGCAAGAGGAGAACTCGTGGGAGTTGCTTTGAGATTGAAGAATGGGTCTTTCCGTCAACATGGAATGGATAGAGTGGGATTCGGATCGGGGATCCGATGGTTCATGGTTTTTCTAGCCCATTTGAGTCGAGTGATTGTTGAGATTTGGAGCAGTGATGCATCATGGGTAATTCTCGGTTGTTGAGTGTGGTTATCAGAGGGTACAGCCGATGCCCGGCTTGAGACGGTGGTCAGGACACCGTGAGGAAGGAGAAAACGAGTTTCTGGTTCTATGGTTGTGTTTTGAGAAACCTGGTTGGATTAATGCCAAGTGGTGCATGACAAGAGTATTTCTAAGAGTTGTGTTGCCGTAGGCTTCGAGGACGAAGCCTAATTTAAGTGGGGGAGAATTGTAACATCCCGAAATATCAAGAGTAGAGTTGAAGGGCTAAAAGAGTAAATTAGGAAAGAGTGACTCGGCGAGTCCATGGGTGGACTCGGAGAGTAGACTCGCGACTTGGTCGCGTGTTAAGTAGCCGACTCGGCGAGTCAGTAAGATGGACTCGACGAGTAGGCGCTGAGTGGAGAAAACCCTAATTCTCAGGGTTGAGCCCTATATAAAGAACATAACATCCATTCCCCCAGCCTCTTTACTCATCCTCAAGTCCAGAAACCCTAACCTTCGTATGTGAGTGGATCAGGTTGCATTTGGGAGCTTGGAGAAGCATTTATTGAGGAATCTTGAAGAGGAAGAGGCTTGGAGCAAGGGGCTTTTCTTGGATTCGAGTTCCATTGCATTTGGGGCGTTCTTTTGAGGTAATATCTCGTCCTTGGGCTGTTACTCTTATGGATTCATCATTTTGGGGTTTGTGGGGAGCTTATCTTGGTATGTTTTGGAGTTTGGAAGTTAGATCTGAGGTTGCTACCTCAGATCTGGAGTGGTGATGGTCCTAATGTGCATAAAGTCCCTGTGTTGAGTGTTGGGTGAAGCTATCATGTCCCAAACCTTATCCCTAATGTGCAAAATGCATAGATCTCTTTGGATTCACGTAAAGTTTGCCACTTTACATGATGGATGGGTTGAAGGAGGCTAGATCTATGTTTTGGATCAATTGCATGGCCTGAAATGCTTCTGTATGGATTCAGACCGGTGGTACTCGGCGAGTCACATGGGTGGACTCAACGAGTTGCTTGAAGATGGCCTGGAACTCGGCGAGTTGTATGAACAACTCGGCGAGTAGGTTGAAGATAGCCTTAGACTCGGCAAGTCTGTTCTTGGACTCGACGAGTCTTGTCGAAGAGTCCCAATATTTTCTGGTTGAGTCGAGAATCAGCGAGTCAAGGGATGGCTCGGTGATTTGTGGGCGAGTGGACTCAGAGTTGTTGGACTCGACGAGTCTCGAGGTGACTCGGCGAGTTAGGTCGCGGATTGAGGGAAGTTCTGAGTATGGGGACTCGGCGAGTCATCGGGTTGACTCGGCGAGTAGAGTCAGTCAGGGGTTGACGTTGACCTTGTCCAAAGGTTGACCAGTTGTCTTCCAGGGGTATTTTGGTAATTAAGGGTATTTAATGAGTTGGGTGTGTTGGTGTTCAGTGGAGGAGTTCGTGTCGGAGCTTGGAGCAGCGGGATCTTATCCTTTCAGCCGGCAGTTTCGAGGTGAGTTATCCTCACTATATCAACAGGGTCTAAGGCACCAAGGTCGGACCTTATCGGATTGAGATCTGGGTAGTTGTTGTTATGTTGTTGTTGTGATATGTTTGCATCCTGAGAGCTAGGATGGTATATGTTAGAAACCTGATTAGGATCGGTATCCTGAGAGATAGGGAGATGCTATGCTAGTGACCTGTTAGGTCGGTATCCTGGTTAGGATGATGATATGTTATGTGATTTGTTTGATCTGCTTGTTGACTGTGAATTGCTATATGTTTGTATGTATATGTGCACATGGTTGTTTGGACTGGAGTTGGGTTGAGGCGGGTCCTGCTTTGTGCTGTAGGCCAAGATACCCAGGGCGGACCGGTTGTTCCGAAGGCCCAGCGAGCGGTCCGGATAGGCTGTAGGCCCCAAGAGGGCGGACCAGACGTGCCGAGGCTCAGAGAGTGGACCAGGCAGACTGAAGGCCCGGTGTGGGCGGACCAGTCATACTGTAGACTCAGAGAGTGGACCAGGTGGATTGAAGGCCCGGTGCGGGCGGACCAATCACACAGTAGACCCGAAGTGCATGGTTGTTCTGTGATCAGATATGTTGTGGCATGTTATGCGTGTATGGTGTATGTGGTTGGTGTTTTGGGGATATCTCACTAAGCTTTCGGGCTTACAGTTGTGGTTTTATGTTTTTCAGGTTCTTCAGGAGACCGTGGCAAGGCAAAGGCGTGATCGTACCGCTCCTCATGATTTTGTAGTAATGTGATTTTGGAAATACGTTAAATGTTTTGAATTGAAAACATTTTTGTAAACATTTAATGGAATCGAGATGTTTTTGAAAAATTTAAAATTGGTTGTATTTTTCGGTCGTTATATATATATATATATATATATATATATATATATATATATATATATATATATATATATATATATATATATATATATATATATAGGGTTAGATTATTTTGTTTTCACTATCTATTGTGTGCATGTATGATTGATTCTGAACCAATTATTTTAGTTATTTTAAGAAAGTAATTAATACATATTATATATTGAAGATATAATGGATATTAATTACATCTTCAGCATTTAATATGCATTAATTACTTTCTTAAAATAACTAAAATGATTAGTCCAGAATTAATCATACATGCACACAATAGATAGTGAAAACATTTGAACCTATGTCTATATATATATATATATATATATATATATATATATATATATATATATATATATATATATATATATATATATATATATATATATAGGGCTAGGTTATTTTGTTTCTTACATTTATTGTGTGCAAAAATGCACCAATAGGATTTGAGTAAATTAGATAATTATTTAATTAAATAAATATAGATATTAGATTATTTCCATAATTATATGTATATTAAATGATATCCATAATTATAATTCTCTTTTTATGGAAACTAATTAAATCTGTCATTAATGTCAGCAATAACATTTTTGTCAGAATGAATTCGCATCTAGGTTTTTATATATTAGTTCGTATTTTGTTTCAGGACTCTCTCACTTAAAATACAATAAATTTGCATGGAATATGAAAAACGATAGTGTATTCTACTAGAATACACTCTCATTCTGCTGGAATACACTTTAATTCTTCTAGATATGAATTCATTCTGAAAGAATATTATTGTTAACATTAATGATGAATTTAATTAGTTTCCATAAAAATGAGTTATAAGTATGGATAGTATTTAATATACATATAATTAATACTAAATTCCTATTGGTGCATTATAACACACAATAGATGTGAGAAACATTTGCATATATATATATATATATATATATATATATATATATATATATATATATATATATATATATATATAGGGTTAGGTTATTTTGTTTTCACTATCTATTGTGTGCATGTATGACTGATTTTAGAGCAATCATTTTAGTTATTTTAAGAAAGTAATTAATGGATATTACATGTTGAAGATATAATAGATATTAATTACATCTTCAGCATTTAATAAACATTAATTACTTTCTTAAAATAACTAAAATGAATGGTCCAGAATCAGTTATACAGGCATACAATAGATAGTGAAAACATTTGAACCTAACTATATATATATATATATATATATATATATATATATATATATATATATATATATATATATATATATATATATATATATATATATATATATATATATATATATATATATATATATATATATAATACAGTAATAATAAGACACACACGAGACAGCTAGCAGCACTAATATTGACATTGTAATATCTAAACAGCACATAGCCAAATACCATGTGAAAGTGGAAGGAACTATGAAGGCTGCATCAACGGCATTCTTTCTCATTAAAGTTAGTAAAAATTATTTAAACGCCCCCTTATATTCAATAAGCTTACATGAAAAACACCAATCAGTTTTTTATTCTGTAATTCTTTGTTATTTTTTATTGGAAAATTGGTATAAATTATACTATATCTCAGTATCTCACATAATATATGTTTAGTTTACTTGATAAAGCTTACAATCGCATTATAATCATTGATCCTTTAAAATTAATCATTTATATTTTAATGGAAAAATTGATTGCTTTTTTCCAGGTTCGTATACAATTTAAATGATTAATTATTAACTAGATATAAATTTCATAAGATTGTTAAGTTTTCATATAAATTGCATAAGACTCTTAAGATCAGGATTTTATGATCGTTTTTTTATTTTCAAGATCGTGATTATAAGATCAAATCGGATCTTAAGATTCCACCAAAAGTATTTTAAAATATACAAAATACATATAAATTAATTAACCATTCAGTTAACAATAAATACTTTAAAACATAAAAAATATATTTTAAAAACATTATTTAACAATAAACAGTTCAGAATGGTGTTTAACATAGTTAGTCCAAAAAAATATTTGATTTTTTATAAAAAAAAAAATATATATTAATGATCCTACGATCGTACTGCAATCCTACCAAAAAACGATCCAATTAAGATTATGATCGATTTATGTAGGTGTCGTAGGTTCGTACGATCCTAAGATATCAGAATCATGATTTTAATAACCATTAATTGCAATTCTTTTGTTCTTATATTTTTTTTTATATGAAACTTGAGAGAATAAAGTTTGACAAATGTTTATAGGTTTCAAAATCCGAAATCAAATTACAACATTGTGTGCAATAAATACTTTAAAACATAAAAAATATATTTTTAAAACATTATTTAACAATAAACAATTCAGAAGGGTATTTAACATAGTTAGTCCAAAAAAATATTTGATTTTTTTATAAAAAAAAAATATATATTAATGATCCTACGATCGTACTGCAATCCTACCAAAAAAACGATCCAATTAAGATTATGATCGATTTACGTAGGTGTCGTAGGTTCGTACGATCCTAAGATACCAGAATCATGATTTTAATAACCATTAATTGCAATTCTTTTGTTCTTATATTTTTTTTATATGAAACTTGACAGAATAAAGTTTACAAATGTTTATAGGTTTCAAAATCCGAAATCAAATTACAAAATTGTGTGAATGGTAATGCAAATCTTTACCTTAATTAGTTGTAATATATGACTGTGTAATTATACTACTGAACAGGTTAATATTATTTGACTTTTTGATATTGAACTTTTATTTGGTAATATAAATCTTTCTTTTGTATATTAATTTTTCACGTTATTTAGATAAATAAACCGCTAAATACACATATTATTATAACTGATATCATCTCTCGAACCTTATAAATTAAAAATGAAAATATGTGAAGCTTTACCTAACCCTAGTTGCTAAACTTTCATTTTCATGTAAGTAATTCATATTTAAATACATGTCTCTAACATGCTTCTTCCAGCTTTAGTCTCGTCATCAAAAAATAGTATAAAATAAATAAAATAATGAAAGTTGAATGCATGTCAACCTTCTAAAAGTCAACAAGCTAAGGCCTCTCAAACACTATATTGATATAACCCGATCGACCCCCACTACAATATCAAATACAAAGAAGTATGTATTTATGCAAGAACTCCATGGAAATCAAGCTTTGAAGCTTTCCGTCTTCATTTAGTCAAAGGTAACACACATAGCACCTTTCGATATGCATTCTTCATTTGTATATGTTTTTAAAATAAAGACATTAATTTGATCAATTTTGTGCATCATGCATTTCGTTGCATGTTATAATGTTTTCTTGTATAGCCTTACATATAGATCTTGATAGATTTTTCATGTGGTTCAAACGCAAACAGGTGAAATTCCCCCTCTCTCTCTCTAGAAACACAAGATTTTACAGGGAGAGAGAATGTACGCAGCAAATCACTGGGGAGGGTCACTAGAAATAGCAAATGAAAATGATCATGAAGATCAAAACAGAAGAAACAAGAACATGGAAGACATGGACAAAGCATCGTTGTATAATACTCAAAGTCAATACAGTGGAACTCTAGATGAGACTCAACAGAGTTGGCTTCTGGATCCAAATGATGCTTCCAGGAAGAAGAACAAGACCAGGTATGTGGATCTAGGCTGCATCGTCGTCAAACGGAAAGCCTTGAAATGGACCCTCATCGCCGTCTTCGTTGCTTTTCTGGTGATCGGACTTCCCATTATAATAACAAAGTCGCTACCGAAGCATAAATCACGGCCTCCACCCCCGGATCAGTACGCAGAGGCTTTGAATAAGGCTCTCCTCTTCTTCAACGCGCAGAAATGTACGATTTTTTAACCCTAACCATTTTTCAACGCTTTGACTATTCAATCTGTTTGAATCGTATGCAACAGCAATACCTTAATAAAATTAAAATATAAGATATTATTTTACAATAATATATTTTTATTTTTTTTTAAAAAAAATGTATTTTGAATCCGTCATGGATAAATTGTGGCGATATTTTGATATGTTTTGTTAATTAAATACAGGAAATATTATTCAAAAATAACTTAAATCAAGTATGTGTATCTATAATTAACAGAAAGTCACATATGACTATATTTAATTAATATTGCTCGTCTAAAACATATTAAATATTTATTAAATAATAAATAACTTTTATTCATCAAACTTAAAATGATATGTTTACTAAAATAAATCAAACAAATTGGAATAAAATACTTCCAAAAAATAAGCCATCATAAAAAAATATTTTAATTTTTTTTACTATTAACAAAACTAATTCACTTATTGTTTTGAAATTCTTTAAAGCCTTTTATATTACTAATTTTTATATAAATATAAAAGTAAATATGAAAATCAGCTATTTTTTGAAGAATGTTTGGATAAGAATACAGAAAAATTTCATTGTTAACTATGAGTTTTATTTTTTTCATTGAAGATGGATCACAATTATAAATTTATAAATTTAAGATCCAGAAAAACTTAAATATTCGAAGTCAACCCGACAACTAATAAGAAAATACTATTAAAATATGTTGTAGCGGGGAAGTTGCCAAAGAACAACGGGATCAAGTGGAGAGGGAATTCCGGCCTTAAGGACGGAAGCGATGCAACGGATGTGAAGGGAGGTTTGGTAGGAGGCTACTACGACGCCGGAGACAACACCAAGTTCAATTTCCCGATGTCATTCGCCATGACAATGTTAAGCTGGAGTGTAATCGAATACGAACACAAGTACAAATTCGTCAAGGAATACGATCATGCTCGAGACCTCATCAAATGGGGAACCGATTACTTGCTGCGTACATTCAACTCATCGTCTTCCAAAATCGATCACATGTATGGTCAGGTCGGAGGATCTCAAAACGGTTCAGCGACACCAGATGATCACACTTGTTGGCAAAGACCCGAAGACATGGATTACAAGCGGCCAACCCAACTGATCACCGCCGGAGCAGATCTCGCCGGAGAAATGGCAGCTGCATTAGCATCCGCTTCCATCGTCTTCAGAAACGACGTCGCCTACTCCAAGAAGCTTGTGCAAGGTGCTGCTACAGTATGGACCTTTGCGAGAGATTCCGGCAAGCGTAGCAGATACTGTAGAGGCAACCTTTTTATAGAACCCTACTACAACTCAACAGGGTACTACGATGAATACATGTGGGGTGGTGCTTGGATGTATTACGCCACTGGTAATATCAGTTACTTATCGTTAGCTACAAATCAAGGAATCCCGAGACATGCAAAATCGTTAATGGATATACCAAGTCAACGGGTTCTTAGTTGGGATAACAAGTCGCCGGCGGCGATGCTATTGCTAACAAGGATTCGATTGTTCTTGAATCCTGGGTACCCTTATGAGTCAATGTTAAGTAGCTATCATAATGCCACATCGCTTACTATGTGTTCGTACCTTCATCAGTACCAATACTTCAATTGGACTAAAGGTATGATCAATAGATTATTGTTTTATAGGATTAATTAACTCTGTGTTTGATCTTAAATGCCAAAGAAGATTGAAGAAAGATGAAATTAATATCCATGAGTGTGCAGGGGGATTGATTCAACTCAGCCGTGGACAAGCACAGAATCTACAATATGTCGTGAATGCAGTCTTTTTGGCTTCAGTTTATGCAGATTATTTGGATGCTTCGGATCTCCCGGGTTGGAAATGTGGGTCAGCGTTTATCCCCTTGGATAAACTTCGTGAATTTGCCACTTCTCAGGTTCAAAACTCAAACTTCATCGTTTCAATGTTTTCTTTTCGTCTTATATGTCAAACTTATTAGTTATTAATTATGGTTGCAGATGGACTACATTTTGGGGAAAAACCCGATGAATATGAGCTACGTGGTGGGTTATGGGAAGAAATATCCAACACACGTTCATCATCGAGGTGCATCGATACCAGATAACAACGTCAGATATTCATGTAAAGGCGGGTTTCAATGGCTGTCTTCTGGTAAAGCTAATCCAAACATCATCACCGGCGCCATGGTTGGAGGTCCGGACCGGTTTGACAAGTACAGAGATGTGCGTCGGAATTACAGCTACACGGAACCCACTTTAGCCGGAAATGCAGGCCTGGTTGCTGCACTGGTTTCACTCACGGCAACCGGAGGCAATGGAATTGATAAGAACTCCATATTTACCGCAATTCCACCGCTTTACCCTACCGCCCCACCACCACCGCCGCCATGGAAACCATGAGAGACTTTGTAATTACTCAATAAAGAATTAAATTTAGTTAATTTGATATGTTAGTTCATAATTTACAGTATAATACTTATTTTTCTTTCCACAACTACATTTTACATATTAAAATCTAATAACCATCTCAATTGCGTAACTTTAACGTGATTGCCCGTGTGTCACGATACGTTTATTAGTCTTATACTTTCGTAATGTTATATTATACAGATTATTTATATAATTTCGCTATTACTCGGGGTCTATGAGTGCAACTTTGTCTTTTATATATATATACTAGTAAATTTTTGAGCCCGTGCTAGCACGACCCGTTAGCCCATTTTTACATGATATAGGACCAATAACTAATAAATTTGGATAAAACTTAACAATAATTTAGAAATAGATATTTCACAATTTTGGCAAGGATGGACTAATCTGTCAGAAGCATGGAATTTTCAATAAATTCTTGTGTATTATGTTTGGACCAAGTGTATGAGAAGGGTAACTACCTTGGAAATGGTGTATTTCAATACATATACAAATTAAATGTAGCATGTTAACAAATGGACAATATAGAAGAGGGATTAAACATAGCTCAATGGCACCCTTGTCCTTCTATTCTTTGCTCAACATTCTGTTCGTTGCTCAACATTAGATGTCGATTTAGTAATACATGAAAGCAATTTGTTGTATTTAAATTCTCAATTTTCTCGGGATGAACCAAGTCCAACAGGATATCTAAGCATTTCCAATTGCATACCTATGGATCCTCAAGAATTTAGGGTCCATCTGTGCCATAACAAAATCCATAATCAAACATAAATCTTTCATGTTGGAAAACATTGCCACCAAATAAACCTCAAAATCTCAAATGTAATCGTTTTCATTCTTATGGGATTCCTCACACCAAAAGCCAGATTTGATTGCTTCAATCGCTTGTTACAAATCTTGCAGGCTCGATACCACATAGCTTGGTCAGGTTAAATCAAAGTCATAGAAGCTATAAACAAAGACTAAAAAATAAAAAAACTCATTTTTTAACAAATGGGTAAGATTTATGAACATTAAGTGTAAATTCTATTAATTTTTATATTAACAAATGGTTATATGTCTTATCTGTTCCTCTACCAAAGATGGGTTGTTGGTTATTTGGTCAATGTAACCTGGTCAAGATACATTAACCAATCACCAGTTTTCATTGAGGGGCGCAAACCGGAGCCAACAGCTACCATGGCCTTTTCTTTTCCTTTAGAAGAATACCATGATTTTAACTTTTTAGAATCTAGAATATCAAAGTTTATTTTTATGATGCTTTTTTATTATCCATAACGATGCACCTAAAGAAAGCACCTTATAAATAAATATATTTATAATTAGTATGCATGGTGACAAATGGAAAATCAAAGACCGTCATTTTATGATATAAATTACCTTCATAATGGGATACACATCCAACTTTGATTGCAACTACCGGTGATTTATCAACCATATATATTTAACTAGGCGTAACCACGCGCGTTGTGCAAGAATTTATTTAAGTGCTAAAAATAATTATGGGAAAAAAATAGAAATATGTTAAAATTTACGTTTTTAGTTATGTTTTGGGCATTAACCGAATTATCAAATAAGATAAAAATCAATCATTTTATATTTTGATATATCTAATATAGTCCATACCTTATAAACTTTATTTTACTCTTATAATATCTAATATATATTATAACTTTTTGTATAACATTAATATAATCTACTTTTCTTATGTTCGATAATTTTTTTCGGATAAAATAAGAAATAAGTTGTTTTAAATGAACTATTAATAAACAATATTGAACTAATAAACTTTGTATTACACTATTTATACTACACCAAAACATCCAATGTTTCATATATGAACTTTCGAATATTAAACATTGAAATTAAGAATGAAGTCATACAAAATATATCATTATACATAAATGTCATCAAGAGTTTTATAATAAGTCAATTAGTAAATATAATATTTAATTTTAATTACATATTTTGCAAGGCGTACGTTTGACTTTATGTTGGTGCGCCGAGAATTCGCTTCCTTAATTTGTACCTAAAAATTAAGGTGAATAGGAATATAAAATAAATATTACTAAGCATTAATATAATTAATTGAAAAGGATATGTGGATCTTCTACCACCGGTTAAAGACAACATACATCTTTAGTGGTATCGATTCCTATGTGAAATTGAAGTAGTCATTCTATGTACACCTTGTTTCTAATTACATAAACAAATATGAGTAACCAAACATAAAAATGTTATCTTTATGTAGGAAAAATATTTTATTTAACTAACAAATTAAATCATATAAGTTTAAGTGTTAGGAGTTTCAAAACATTAATATTTAATCAATCAATTAAGTAACACATGTTGAAAATTTTACAATCATTATTAAAAAGCATTTGAAATATTAGATTTTAAATGAATATTGATTGAAGTATGTGTGTGTGTGTGTGTGTATATATATATATATATATATATAAAGAGAGAGAGAGAGAGAGAGAGATGGAAAGTATAACATATGTATGAGTTTTAATTAATTATCTTTTTGAAATGGTACAATTACAAAACAAAAAAAATATATATATTTAAAATATTTAATTAAATATTTTCGGCATCATCCTATATAACATATGATCAATATATTAACGATTAAATCACAATATACAACGACTGTATTACAATAATCCAAAAATGAACAAAATATAAAAAGGAATTAGTATAACAAACTTACAAATTAAAAACTCTAATATAATAGCATATCTCCAAAAGTGGTCATAAGACCTCAACCCAACACAAAAACCTTTAAGTTTGTTTTCTTTCTGAAATTTGTATATGATTTGTATGCATGTCTTCCCAAAAGATTGACCTTTTTATAGTAAACTTTTCACCAAATGTTAATTAAACATAATATAAGTTATAAAACTTTTGAGTGTTAAATCATAATTAAGAAAACTTTTGAGTGACATTAGTTAAAAAATGGAGTTTCAAATGAATGTGGTTTGAGGAAGTTAAAAAAGGGGGTTTCAAATGCATGTGATTCAAGAAAAAATGTTAGTTTTATAAGTATGTTTGATATGATAGTTTGTGGTCAAATCAATGGCAAGAAACTCCGCAAAGAGATGACTATAACAAAAAAGGATCATAATAGGCATTGCATCAAACTCCTATTAGGCACATCAAACATCAATTATCAAGTTGTAAAATATCATTTACTTATTGCCATCGTATAAGACCAATCAATGTAATGTGATTCAATTGTAGAGGGGGAGAAAATGAGAAACCGAAACATGTATTTAAATATTTTTCAGCAAATTACATAATTATAGTAAACAAATGATAAATATTTTTAATTTTTGGATACCGTTTTACGAAGGCACCTTTAAACAACTCCCTAATGAAATTGAACATGAGAAAATACACACACGTAAATGGAGAGGGATAGAAAGATACAAACCAGCACACGTAAATGGAGAGGGATAGAAATATACCAACCAATAGTTATAGAAGGCAAGGCGCTGACTGAGAAAGCAAAGCTAGCTGATTAAAGTTGAAGTTTGATAACTAACTGGGAATTGCCATTGAAGAAACTTTACTCCATAGCCACACATAATTCGTACTTAGCATATAATTTTCAATCAAAGCCCTAAGGAAAAAAAAAATTAGAAAGGAACATGATATTAACGACCATTCGTTAACAACAAAAACTCCTCAAGTTTAGAAAGCAAATTCAAAATAATAAGTTGGTACCAACACATCGTATTAAGTAACAAAATCAAACATTTGTGCTCTCCCAAAAAATCCAGATCTTTGGTTTTCATTTTTTATGATAATTTGTTTTCCCTGCCTTCTTTTAAAGCGTAAGTCTTATTAAAGGCATTTCTCATGCTAGTAATCAAAGGCCACAACTGTGGTAAGCCATACATGATATTTAAAAAAAATGACTGAAAACAAGAAATCATTGGACTAAAAAAGAGGAATTTACCAAATTTTCAAAATCAGAGACGTCATCAACAAAACATTAATGAAAGAGGGAACGAAACTACATATTTATCAACCCTAAAATCTCCACATCGCCTTCATATCTGACATCGATCAGATCAATTGTGTAAAAAAAAAAAAGATAAGATGATATTGTAGAAAGAGAGATGATGAAGATAAACTTAAAACCGATTAAAATAAATAGAAATCAGAAAAGAGCGATGATTGTTTGGGGATTGCCGGAAGGTATGGGAGTTTCTAAAACACCAACATACTTTCTCTTGAAGTCGCACTATCCAGCCAATCTCCAAAGATTTCCTAATTCAAAATAAGCATGGACAGGAAGAGGGCGACACAAAGACGCATAAGTGACGAGGGGAAGCACATCGGTTCCCGAGGTCATGAAAATCACCCTTTTTTTCTAAAAAAATCCAGAGTTGCGGTTAGAGTAAAATGGGAATCGTTAAGCGGGTGCATCTTTACCTGTAGAATATGAAACGCTGCAGGAGAGGGAAAGAAGAGATATGTTGTAAGTTGCGTCGTTCAGGAGATGTGCTACGTGGCGCCAAAGAAACCCTGTAAATCTAATTTAGGAGGCCTGAGATAAAAAAAAAAAAAAAAAAGGTTTTTATATATAGTAATGATATATATTGTATGTTAGAATGCATCAATAAAAATTTAGTAAAATTTATATATGTATTAAATGATATTCATACTTATAATTCATTTTTATGGAAACTAATTAAATTCGTCATTGACTATGCATAAAAATGACAATATATATATATATATATATATATATATATATATATATATATATATATATATATATATATATATATATATATATATAACAACTATTGTATTCCTGAATGCACCAATCACAAATTAGTAAAATTAAATAATTTATTAAATCAGTAAAGGTATTTTCGGGTATTTGCACTTTCAATTAATAAGTTCATTTAATTAAATCTCTGCAATTAAAAACCAAAATAAATATGTTTACTTAGTGTATCTCTTTGATCCACCGTACTCGTCCCTTTCATTATCCTTTGTCTTCATTTTATATACAAAACCCTACAATAGGGGTGATCGTTGTTCGGTTTGAAACCGTGAAACCGGCCAAACCGGTCATAGGTTTGGTTTTACGGTTTGTATTTTTCTTAACGGTTTGGTTTGCGGTTTCGAACTTTTCAAAACATAAAGAACGGTTTGGCTTATGGTTTTTACAATTTCAAACCGTATAAAAACCGGACCGGACCTTATCTATATATTAATTATTATTTTTATATGTAATTGTATTTTGTTGTATTATATATTAATTTTTATATATAAATAATAAAATTTAAAACCCACAAGTCCACAACATTTAATTAGCCCAATCCTAATTTATTTTGTGAAGCCCAATCCCAAGTCCAAGAGGTGTTTTTCTTGCCTTAATCCCGAAAGACGCACCGTCTCAAACTCAGAAAGACAGAAACTCGAATTCCTTTCCCTTTCGGCAGTTTTAATAGGTTAATAGTGCAGTTTTTTTACTAAATTAGTTTAATGGACTCGACTAAAATTGACCTAAAAAGCCCAAATCGTGAAACCAAACCAGAGCCAACCGTTAGTAACGGTTTGGTTTGGTTCGATTTTAAAATTTCAAAGGTTCGGCTTTGGTTTTTGCTTGACAAAAACCGTTAATAACGGTTTGGCTTCGGTTTGACCTAAAAACCGAAAAAACCGGACCGTGAACACCCTACCCTACATCACCCATTTAATTGTTCCCCAAAAAACAGCATCGGCTCTCTTTCAGCCGCCGCTCAAAGTTCCCTCAAAATGAATCGGATAGATGGAACAATAACACTAAATAAAACCTACAAAAGCTAAATAAATGTCCTCTTCTTCTTTTTTTGTTGCTTCCACTCCTTGACTATTTGATCTCAACTTATTCTTCTCTACGTATTCCCACCGATCGAATGGTTTCTAGCAGTATCTGGTGTTGTGCTCCCTCCTTGAGGTTGAGGGTTCAAGTTTTGTCGTGGACATAGATGAGATTTAAAGAGTAGTTTAAAAGTATGTTAGATTTGTCGTTTCAAAACACACACACACACACAAAAAAAATAATAATAATAAAAAAAAAAACGCACTCCCACTGATTTTTCTTTAGAAGTATGTTAGATTTGTCGTTGACATAATTGGGATTTAAGGAATAAGACTATTTATGTAATGTCGCTCTTATAAAGGGACTATTTCTGTAATATGGAGGACTTCTTTTTTATTTTTTCCAGTTTTACAAAATAAAAATGGACCATTAATCTCCTTATTATATAGGAACCATTTTGTAATATCGTTATTTCATATGAACTATTGCTATAACTATTTGTTATAGGGATCATTTCTATAACCATTAATTATAAGGACTATTTCTATAACAATTTCTTAGGGACCATTTATGTAACTTTGTGACTAAGGTATTTTTGTAATTTTTTGAATTACGGGCACTAGTTTTTATTTTTCTTGCACTTTGTATATAGTAGTCAAACCACATAATTAAATTGTTTGACACAATTAAAGAAATAATAACCAATATGACAGAATAAAAATTTACATTCAATCATTTACAAAAGAATCTTTATTTAGAGACAAAATTTTAATGAGAAGAAAAATAGTTTAGGCGTGGTGACTAGTTTGCCACTACGACATTAATGACTATGAAATCGAATTTAACAGTGGAACCATGGATTGACCTCTTTAGGCCTTCCGGTATATCCTCAATGGAGGGTTCCGTTGCACAAGCTAGCAAAGACAACGACCATGAACATCATCCCGTAACTCTGTTCTTCGTCGTTGTCGTAGAGAGTTGTGGTCACCACCACATTTGACCACGACGTTCTTTTTCTCTGCAAGCACTCTTCTTTTGTCTTCTTTCTCTTGTGCACACCATCCTAACGCCAATGTGGTGAGTTGTGGTTCATGGTCTGTGAGAAGTACTTCAGACATCCTTATTTCTTCCCCATAACTCCACAACATAACATAGTGTTTCTTCAATGAACCTTTAGCCTCTTTCACCGCGTGTTGATTTTCCCTACGACATTGAGATAAACTAAGTTTTATATGGAATTTCTTGGTGATAACGGCTTTAAGTTGACTTAGTGGCAATTCTTGGTTGGCTAGAAATACCCTGTAAAATATTTCTCAGTCCACTTATATGTGATTATGGTAACTATTTCGAAACTTCTAGAGCAACAATGGACGATGAGAAGGGATTTTATTTGAAATGCATTTTCATTTTCACTAGTCAAAGAAGTCCATAACTTAAATGGACAATGAAATTTATCTTCCTTTTTACCACATCTAACAATCTACAATTTTCAATTTTTTGCCACCAAAGTCTATAACCATTACTCGGGGTATAGTTTTGTAAGTATTCTTTCAACTGACATATAGATTCAAATCTCATTCACAAGACTGGTTTCATTAGCTTCAAATGTTGGTTAAGATCATGAATAAGAAATTTTGGTTTTTTTAGAATTTTCATGATCACTAACTACATCAGATTCAGCTACATCTTCTTTAGCTTCACCACCTAGACAAAGTTTACTTAAAAACTTTATCATTCATTGTGTTGCTGAAAGTTGGATTTACCTCATCTTTTAGAACATGCTCGAAAGGAATGTTTTTTACTGAAATGGAGTACATTTACCAGGCCCAGCCCTAAGGATTCAAATGTCCAGGATGAGCCGGAAAAAAAGGCCCTTAAGCCTTAACATGTAACGAATTAAATTACATAAACTTTTTCTTAAAACGATGATAAACTTTATAGCACTAAACATAGCAAAGTTATAGTATTTTAATGAGTAATTACATATCGTAACAGCTAACCGACGACTCATGAAGCTCTCCTAGCATTCTTGATATCAAATTGGTTGATCAACTCTTCATATTTTATACTCTCTAAGAGCTTGTTCTCGATAGATATCATTGCAAAACCGCTTATTCCTATTTGTAAGATGATCCAAGGAAATTTCATGTTCGTTAACCCTAGTGGTAACATGGTGTCGATTTGCATAACCTTCACCATCTAATTTACCTTTTGAAATCTCTTTCTAAACACTTTATAACAGAAACAAAATACTATGTCTGGTACTTTCAAATATACTAGCCATTCTATCACACTTCTCCAAATTTGATAAAGTTCTTATATATAAAGCTGCAAAAAACAATCGTCTACCAAATTTATCGTAGGGACCATACATAATACTATTATCTCTTTTAGGACCTTTCTCGACCAAAAGTTTAATCTCCTCGTAATTATTTTTTTCCCACCTTCTTGGATCACATATATCAACAAGTTCTTTAATGGGCTCTTGCTCTTCTATCTCTTCTACTTCTACATGCTCTTGCTCTTCAATGTGATCTTCAACATGCTCTTCAACAAGTTGTCTATGGATAAACTTATCTAGAACACTGACGTCAGCCTTTCTCTTTTCTTCATCTGGTTTTCTCCTTTTACATTTTTTACTATCGGATAGTTGTTTAGACTTCATCACTACAAGTTCATTAGTTCCAGCTTCAACATTCAAGTAATTACAATAAAGATAATCTGAAAATCTGATAATTAGATAACCTGATTTTTGATAAACAATTATACAATTAACATAATCTAGTAATCTAATTTTAGTTTCTGATAATCTATTATAATATGATGCAACATCCAATCAGATTTTAGAATTTCAACATTAACGATAATTTGATAAAGTGGTATTGATTCTTTAAATACTCTAATTTGTGAATTATGATAAACAATTACACAATAAACATAATCTCATAATTTAACTTCAATTTCTAATAATTTATTTCGGAATCATTCATTCAACATTCTATAATCTGGTTGAATCAGATTTCATAATAACATTAAGATTTCAGTCATTAACTAATAACTATAATACTAATTTGATATTGTGATAAACTATTAAACTGGTTTCTATGAATCTGATAAACTAAACTGATAATCTGTTATTCTATTCATTCAAGTATTCAGTTAGCAATTATAAACTGATAATCCTCAATTCCTCATAATCTATTACCTGATTAGCAGGAGTGCACTGCATTCAGTCGAGTAAATCTGTAAATGAGTAATCGAACCTTACTAAGTTGTTGTCTTCGAGTTGTTGTTGTCTCGCTGATTGTTTTTTCTTAACGCGATCGCTTCTGGCTTCTACTACAATTTGATGTTGCCTTGTGTCTTCTCCCGTACGTGACTGATTTTGGACTGCTTTATATTTGGAATGTGCTAAAACTAACATACTATTAAAAAAAAAATGGGCCCCTTAAAAATATGGCCATGTTCCAATGCCCACTTTACATTTGCTCTAGATCGGCCTGGGCTTCCAATTATCTTAACCCCTTTGATAAAGTTTCCACATGCACACAATAATACACAGGATCACACTTATCCTTAATCACTTTTTTAGACCATCCTTCAAATCTTCGATGGCAAGCTCCTGAAAGTTAAAATGATATACTCTATCCCTCGTACCTTCTAAATCTTGTAGATGATTAGGAATGAAAAAGCCATGGTAGATGATATACATTACAAAGTCACCTTTGATGTTACTTTAAAACTTCATTTTTGTTAAATTAAGATGATTAGAAGCTTTCAAGAACCAAATGACTAGGTTTTCACCAAAAATTATTCAATTGCACACATTTACTTGAACACACTAACAAATTGAGGCTTCACATGAACATTACAGAACAACCCAAAAACGACATCATTTAATCTACTCTATTCAGCCATTCAAAAAAAAAAAGTGAGATTCATTTTCCACGTCTGGACCACATGGCAACTTGCAACCGGGAAATTGAATGGAACCTACTCTAGTTGTTGAATTGTGACAATTTTAGGACATTAGGGTTTACATTGGCCCGATTTCATAATGAGTGGCCCTATAGAGACAACGACACTTTCATGGCTAATTTTATCATTAATCATTTTATTAATTAGTGGCTCTATACGGTAGTCACCAAGTTTGGAACCATCAATGACCACTGAGATTGGAATTATCAAAGACCACAATCCAATTATGCAAAAATGACCGACGAAAATCTCTAATCACAAAATTATGCATTTGGTTAAGCTTTTCTTGTATTAAAAAAACGATCAATGTTCTATAAGATTTTACTTTGATCATTAAAGCATTTTTATACATATTCAGTTCTTAAAGTTTGAACATGCATCTGGATGCATGGCTTTTTTGTTACAATCTTAGATGACACGTTGTAATTAGAATGATGTATATTATTCTATAACGGATGTCTAAAGTTTAAATATTGTACGCCCATTAATTATAATTTTATATGTTAAACAAACTATTTATTAACGACTTTTTTCCATGAACTTTAAACATCTTTATTAATTGTAAAAATTAAAAGAGCAACCCCTTAACCACAATCAAGATGACCTTTCTTTTTAATATTTATACATTTCAAAATGAAATTGCCCAAACATTGGGGTATGGTGCTGTTTAAAGAAAAAAAATACTCACCAACTACAGCACAATTTTTTCTAGAATTGGTATTTAATACAACAATCCACTCATTTGCAATAATGTTACTAGAATTAATATTCTTGTACCTACCCTCCACTTTCTCCCCACATCTCATGTTTCAATCATGCCTCTTATATTATATTAGATAAATTAATTTACATAAATCTCACGACCAATGGTATCTATATAACGGCCATAATAATTATTATTTTATAAATGTACTATTTTTGTAATATTTATATAAAAATAATTTATTTTAATAAACTATACAACAATACCCAGTTCCACAAGATTATAGATTTGGAGGAAGATAAATTATAGGCTATTTGATATTCCTCTTACTAAGTCTGGTAATAATATCATGAAGAACCATGCATGTCAGCTTCAAAGCACAATGCATATCAGCACAATATTGTGCCTTATTTTGCCACGTTAACACCTAATTTATGTATTTGTAATAAAGAGTTGTCGTGGCAAAACTAATCAGTGGTTGACAACTGTCTCATGTGCCAATGATGCACATGTTAACTATATAGGTGGCGGCTTTTCACTGGATCTATGTGAGGCTTACAAGGAGAAGTCTCCTTGCTGAAGAACTATTTCATTGTCAACAACTATATAGCAGTTGCAGGAAGAAAGATTATAAAGGCAAGAGACTGCAAAACCCAAAATTACAATTAGGCAAAAAAAACGTCATATATAGAGATGGCCCATTCTGCGAAATGGGTAGTTTTCTTAAAATTTGGGTACTTTTTGGAAGAAAAAAAAAAGGTTAAAGAAAGATGACTAGATTTGTTGTCTTTTTGTCATGAATATATTTCAAGAACAGATCAAAGTACCTTTATATGATGCCGTTAACAAAAACAGGACTAATTTGGTGAGCTGGGACCCACAAATGATGATCCCAGAGCAGAGAAGCGGAGAGTGTAGAAGTAGTAGTAGAAGCATAAACACCTCGACACACAAAAACAAGCATATTACTTTAGCACTGTTCTTTCTATCCCTGACATACACATTCTGTGTCTATTAAAAAGCAAATAAAATAAACTCTGATACTTTGAAAAGTTTAAGAACCTTAGAATTTAGAAAGATGAAAACACAGTCATAGTCACAGTCACAGATAACAAATTCATCCACTTCCACACTCTACTTGAGTTCAAACAACTCCTTTCATCTCCTCAGTCCTCCTTTAACATAACAATCAGCTCCTGCTACGACGCCTATCCTTAAGCCCATTTCTGAAACCATACACAAATGACATCAAAAAATATTCAAAAAAAACAAAAATACTAAAAAATATATATAAAAAGAACTTCACCCGTTTGTGTATGGCACTTCATCACGTCCACGATACGGTGGTGACCTGCTGTAGTTTGCCTTACGAGGTGGTGACAAACTCCGGCGTGGCGGTGACCGCCCACGCGGACTGTAACTCCTGTTCCAAAAATAATTAAATTAATCCAAAAAAACATCAACTTTAATAATAATTATTATTATTATAATCTATTCTCACCTGCGACCATAGCTAGGGCTCCGGCGGTATCTAGCGGGGCTGCGGCTGCGGCTCCGGCTGCGACGTCTACCTCCACCGCCGCCGCCGCCGCCACCACCACGGCACTCACGAGCAAAATGACCAGGCTCACCACATTCATAGCATTTCAGATCAGAACCACCGGAGCGACCACGACCTCCTCCCCGACCGCCGCCACCGCCGCCGCCGCCTCCTCCTCTAGAGTTATGAGACATCTCTACTCTCCAACCGTTCTTACCTGGTTCAGTGAATAATAGATGAGAAGTCAGAACCCAAAAGAGGAACATGTAAATGTATAAATACAGCAATTTAAGAAAAAATGGAATATGTATTGTAATTTGTATATTTGGACACATACCATCAAGTTCTCGGATGGCATCCTGAGCATCTCTTTTGTCATCAAAATCAACAAAAGCATAGCCTGGAGGCCTTCTTGCAACCCACACGCTGCACATTTATCAACAATGGCAGATTAAAATGAAATGAAACTTTAATCTTATAGTCATAAGTCATAACAGCTTAACCTTAAGGAATTCAAGGAATTATTTCTCTCTTACCTACGAATGACACCAAAAGTGCGGAATTCATCCTCGATTTCTCTTTCATTAACCCTTGGGTCCAGATTACCAACATAGACACGTGACATCTTTGATAATTTTACCTGTCAAGATCAACAAATACAGATCATTGGGTGTATACAGAATTTTACATTTTGTACCATGGTTAAGAATACACACACACACACAGCCATACTATGTCATCCCAAAAAAAGAACAAAGAAAAGCATAGTTCAGCCTATACTTTAATGTTAAAGAAAAACTCTTTTGCCCAAAGAACCTGTAACTGCAGTTCGTCTATCCCAATAGGCAGTTACTCTCTGATTAAAACCCCAAGTTTTCTACTCATGGCATTTGGTATGAAGTTTAACCTAGCTCTAATTCTTTCTCAAAAAAAAATTACAATTCTTATCAGTTAGCAAGTTAAATGAGGCCTATTTGACAAAGAAGGAAAAGTAAAACCCTATTACCAGCAAACCAAACTGGATTGTGTGCTAACGTTTACCAAACCAATCATTGAACACCTGAAGTTATAGCCTTAGGTCTCGTGGGAGACGTAACTTACACGTCTAAGTTCTGACAGATCTAAGAAGTAAAATTAGCAAAATCTACTACTACAATTCATCTAATCAACAAATGGTACAGAAAAATACACTTTATCGACATCAGGAGTCCCAGATAACAAAGCGTATGCTACTATAGAATATATGAAAAGGATGAAGGCGCTACGAACATGAACTTTTGGAAATAGGTTACAAAAGAACTAGGGTTTACCTTCCGAAGCCAATTACAACAAGAAAACTGACTATCAAAGTATGTTTATGAAAATAACGGAGAACAGAGGCAGAGATGAGCGATATTACCTCAAAACCCTAAAATGGAGTAGGAGGCAGTGAGAACGAGGTTTGGAAAAAAAAAATAATACGAGTATATGGTGTTAACGGGATCGGGAAAGACTTCGCAACCCTCTCTCGTTTATGTCTATATATAATAAACGTTTAAAAAAGTTTTAAAAAGTTTTATTATCACTGTACCCGGTATATTTGTTTAAAAGGTCGGTGACTATTTTTGTATTTACTTATAACCGTGGAAATCATAGTTTGATTAAAAATTTTATATAAACAAAAAAATTTATAATTGTACAAAAAAAATGCATTGGATTATTGATGGTAAGTAATCATAACTTAATTTGATAATTAAGTAAACATAATATTTTAACATAGATTTAGAAATATCAACACAACATTGGAAGTTTTATATAGACAAAAAAAGATTATAGTTGTACAAAAAAATGCATTGGATTATCGATGGTAAGTAATCATAACTTAATTTGATAAGTAAAATTAACATAATATTTTAATATAGATTTAGAAATATGTACACAACATTGAAAGTTTTATTATTCAAATTATCATTCTTATTTAAAATGAATAATATCAATCATTCTTTGTTATTTCCTTTGGATAAAACAACATATAATTGATCGTGTGATTTGTAAACAATATTAATTGGTAAACTTGTTATAAAATATGGATAAATAACATTAACGATTTCTAATACATGTTATAAAGCCGATAGTATGATCGTTAATTTTTATCATGTATAATGTCATGTGCAATTAGGTATATCATGTATTTTATATATTTAAAAAGAGTAGAATTATATGTTAATTTTATATGGATTTATCGTAGCAAAGTATGACATATAATCTCGTTTTAAACATATTATTTTACCTATATATGATATTTAATAATGGGAACTGTTTTGTACATAACAAATTTTTTCCATACATAACAATTTCTGTATTAAAGTATTATATTGTACGAACTCCATAAAACATAAATTATTGTGTATAAAGAAAAATTATTGTATACAAATCAATTTCCTTAAAAAATATATATAAACAAGCCATATAATTTACCCCACCAAAGCAAGTGATAACTATCATTTAATGTATTATTAATTATAAGTAGTTGGTTATTTAAAGTTTTCATTTTTCTCTTATATAACATGTTAGTGATAAACCATTATAATGTTTTAAATAAATATTTATATTTAAATTGGTTTTACATATGGTTCAAACAAAATAAATATCATCTTACATAATCACGTATAGTAAATTAGTAATTATAAAAATATATTTATAAAAATCGACCCAATTAAAGTTGTTAAATAAAAATTAAAAACATATTTATGGTTGAAATTATAATAATTTAGTGTAAACTAAGTAAAGGAAAAAGAAATTTTAAGGTGACTTTGTCTAAAAAGCAACTATATTGGCATAGTTTAAAAATCAATAAAATAGAGGGAGTAATATATATATATATATATATATATATATATATATATATATATATATATATATATATATATATATATATATATATATATAAACTACATGGATTAAAATGTATGTTAGATGTAGGATTGATACTATTCAAAAACGTAAGCATTCAGGTTTCATTTTTTATACAGAAGAATCATGTGGGCAATGAGATCGAACCCCCCATAGGGTTACAATGGCGCACGGGTCTCATTTGTAATATGACTTTGCTATTTATTGGTGGTCCTATTGGATACCGAACCGATAAAGTGGCGACGACGATTAAGAACAGGTAACGAATTGGAGTTTTTTGGAGAAGATGAACAACTTATGGAGTACAAAAGTTTCGATATGTTGAAAGTAAGTATTTATTCTTTGATTTTGGGAAGTTTTTGAACCCTGAATTGTCTATTATATCTCTCATAAAATCAATTTCCCGCTCATGTGTTTCATTTTTTGGAGAAATTACCGGTTTTTTAGTAAAGGATATAAATCGGTTCACATCAATTAAGTTATAATTAGGATATTGTGATTAATTTCGAAAATAAAAAGTTTCTATTATGCATTTAAGGGATTTGGTATATGATTTTGGGTAAAAACCCGATTATACATTTGATAAATAGGTGTTTGTTTAATTTTGGAAATCATGTTTTGATAAACAAAACTGTTGATGACAAAAATCTTTAAAAAAATAAAATTTGTAAGAGTTAAGTATATAATTTGTTTTGTGGTATGTTTTAAAATCCAAATATTTGATATAATGCCTTAATTTTCTTGTAGTAAAATGAGGTACTTACGTATAAGTCCACATGGATGAAAATGGAAAAAACCTTGGTAAATCATATGAACATGGGTATAGTTTATATTTCTATGAAATCTTTAAATTTTTATGTCCGTCTCGTAATCATTTTTTTAACATTATCTGTTTCCACATATGTGTAGGGGATATGATAACAGATCACATGTTTTAGGAACTCAATTACTAAAGGTACATTTTAATTAATAGCATTCAATTGCAATTACTTGAAGGGGTTAGCTGAATGTGAAATAAAAAATGTTTGCAGTTACATAAAGAGTTCTCTTTTATTTTTTTTCCCTAGTTGTTTACTTTATGAAGCTAGAATTAGAACAAGTATAAAAATGGTATAATAGGAATTTTCGTTGAATGCTATTTTGACATATTTATGAACTTGGAAAAGCTCTTGTTGTAGTTGTTACATTGTCTATCTTGCAGGCACCACGGTGGTGGTAACTGCACTTGTCGCATTTCAGGAGAGTTCCAAAATATTGTTTGGTCGGTGCAGGGGCAGTAGGGGCGGTGATGGCATGGACAACCACAGTTTGTTGCTTCTTGGTTGGGTCTTGAGCGGGTTGACCCTTCTTTTTGTTCCAAAATTTCCTCTTGTTGTCACTTCCCTTTGGCTGTTCGGGCGTCGGAGTTATGATGCCTTGATGAACTCCCTGGTCGACAAGAGTTTGTGTCAGATGCTTAGCACTGTCGAGGGTGCTCGAGTTGGCAGATATGACCATCCCCTGGATTTTAGGGGATAGCCCCAAACGTAACGCTCTACTTTCTTGGCCTCAGGAGTGACCATTCCCGGATACAGAGTTGCCAATTCGTTAAATCGGGAGGTGTAGGTGGTAATATCAGAACCCTTCATGGAGTGTTCCCATAGTTCCTGTTCGAGCTTCTGCATCTCGCTCCTTGGAAAATATTCCTCAAGCATCATAGTCTTCAAGTCCTCCCAACTCATAGAGTTGGCAACCGCTAGAGTCAGAGTTTTAACGTGGTTGTTCCACCACGACAAGGCTAAGTCTGCAAAGTACATGTGGCATACTTGACTTTGAACTCATTTGGGCATGCGCAGATTTCAAAGACGGACTCAGTTTTCTCGAACCATCTCGTCAGAGTAATAACTCGGCCGTCACCATGGTATGTCCTTGTTTTACAGTTCATGAATTCTTTGTATGAGCACATTCGCAGGTGCCCTTGGTTTTCTCGATTCCTGGAACTGCCAGTCCCGTTTCTTCCTTCGTTGCTAATGCTGCTAATTTGGGCCACGACAGCTGTTACGGCTGCCTGGAACACAACAGAATCCATTTGTGGATGTGGTGGTGGTGTTGAGGTTGTTGGTGTGTTGTTCTTATGCCTGTTTGACTTCCTTGGTGGCATACTTTTGCCATAAAGTTTAAAGGTGGAATGATGATAAGTTTTTGAGAGAAGTTATGAATCGGGCATTACCGTAATGGAATGCCTTGTTTGTATATGTATCAAGTCTTGTTGCTATTGAAATTTGCAAGCAATTCACAAGTGGAATTTACTATAACATTTAAATATTTACATAACAAATAGCAACATCCAATGAAATAAACAATGCATAACCATTTCATTGATAACAAGGTTCTAGTACATAGTTTCGTGAAAATTGACCTTTAAGAGGGTCTACATGAAGGAGTAGCACCAATGCTTACTCGAAAAATAAAAACAAAACGTGAGTAGGATACGCCTTACTCACGGCGGGTAGTCCCCTGTGGACCATGGGATGAAGTCGAGGCGCCATGTAACTCTGTTATTCGACGCTCAACTGCAATCACCCTCTTATTGAGAGTCGAGTGCCTCTCCTGGTACTCTCTCACTTTCGCTCAAGCGGTGGTAAGTTCCTCATAGATATTGTCAATGAGGTGGCATATCCGAGGGTAGTCTCTCTCCATAAATCGAGTATGTGCGTCAGTGGCTTCAGCAGCGGCTCCTAGCTCCATGATCTGGTTGGCCGATGCCCTAGTCTGATCTTCGAGGTGCGAGATTCGTTTTACCATGACATGGAGGGCCCTGTCTGCCGGTCCTCCATGGCTGAGGTTATAGAAACCTTGCTGCATTTCATATGGTGAGCGTTGGTGTTGCTGCCTGCTCCACCTCTCCAGGTCATCTGCCCAACGGGGCGTGGGTCCCTAGTAGCCCATCCGGTTTCCGAGGACCTGGGCGACGTAGGGTGGATTAATGACTTCATACTCTGCATCCGATTCCTCCTCTTCCTCTTCTTCGTCTTTTTCTTCCTCCTCCTCTGGATCCTCTTCAGGCTCTTCCTCGAGTTCTTCTTCCATTAGCTCCTCAGGATCCTCTTCGATCCACCCACCATTTCCCTGGTTAGGGAAATAGGGGTCTCCGGGCATGTGAAATCCTGTCATGATGTCTGTGCGAGAATAGAGATGTAAGAAATACGTGAAGAGTTTAAGATTATGATCTTATAGTATTCTAAAATAGTCTTATAGTATTTTAATCTTTATGGTTGATTCTAGAGTTTCTCGGTGTATAGGGTTGGTAAGTTTTAGATTCGTTACCCACCGTGACCATTCCTAAACACATGTTGGTCATATCTCTTATAAATATAGTTTATCAGGCTATACATATCCTAGATATGATAACATAACTGACCAGGCTTAATCGTAGTGTTTAACTCAACTAAATACTTTTCATATGGTTCTTATTACGATGTTGTTTCTAGTATGTATGCATGTATGTATACTATTATAAAAATACTTATAGTTTAAAAGGTATACTTTTAGTCAGAGTGTTTTAGCCCCCATTGTATTTATATTTGTATTTCTTAAATGGTTTGATATACTTAGTTAACTATAAACAATGCTCTGATCCCAATCTGTCACACCCTTAAACTAGGACGACGGAAACGTCCAGGGGCGGATGACTTCATGTACAGTATCATAACAATTGAGTAATAGAGATCAAAGCATTACAACCATTGTATTGAATATTTAATAAGTTCACATTATGCTCAAAACATTGTTTACATGATATCAAATGCTTATGACAAAAATTAATAACATGATGTGACGACGTCCCATCCACCAAAAATCCTTGTGGTTACCTGTTTACTGGTTTCCTGAGAATACAAGTGACTTTGAAAAACAATTAAGTTGATGAGTTCATAAGCGTTTTTGTATGAGAAAGATTTGTAATTGTTTCTTGAAAAATGGTCAGGTATACTTCCAAAAAATCCGATATTTTCTTTATAAACGAATTGTAAGTCTTAAATCCCAAGACTAAAAATGTAAGTAATACTGTACTGAGAAATAGTGTTTTGAAATTTTATCTTTATATAAAACTACTTGAGTGTATGTTAACCCATAAATCATATGTGTTGTCGATACCCTATGTGAGTTATTATAACCATGCTAATGCAACTAGTTGCCTGAACGTCATGCTTCAGACGTCGGAACTGTTACGACATTTGTCACCTCAGACCTACTGGTTTAATTGTAGCTAACAGTTTAGGTGCGGGGTTGTCAATCCCGTATAGATCTATACACAAGTATCACGCTCTCCATACAAGAGACTCTGGTTATAATGCAAGTCTTAGTATGTGTACTCTGGTGGGTACGGTGAATCCAAATGTCTCACAACCAGTATCTATAGATTTACGTGAACTGAAACTCCTTTTTTCTTGTAGATGGACTAATTATACCTTTAAATAATTAGATGTTTCTTCTGTAACGATAGTGTAGTTTTGTGACTCCCAAACTATACCAGTATAGTTTATCATGTCTGTTTGTCAAGAACATTTATATAATCATTTATATAAATACATAGTAATCATCATGTTTGGTTTCAAAATGTAAGATCGAACTTCATATTTTGGGTTGTAACCCACAAAATAGTGAAATAACTTGAGTGTACTCCTTTTTGTTGGATAAGCTATATTTTGATAAAAAAAAATAATAAACTTCCAAAAACCTTGTAATTTTGAAAATCATAATTTTTCTCATGATTTTTATAACATAGATCATGTTTTGTTTTTGTTAGTTTTGCATTTGAAAACTAATAAATCACAAATACTTGTACAAAAGCTAGTAATAACCACATCTTACGCAAATAATGGCTTATACTTTAACATAAAGATGAAACAAGCAAGTATATGTATGATAAACAAATTTTGACTTGTATCCCCCCCTAAAACATAAAAAAAACTCGAAAATGTGAGGGTATGAACTCACCTTGAGTGGATTTGTGGGTTGTTTGAGGAGATTGTGTGAAGATTTCCACGCCTAAACTCTTGAATGGGCTTGATGAACTCTTTGAAGATGATATTACCCTGAGAGTTTTAACACATAATATGATGGGTTTTGAGCATTCTAACACTTCCTAAGTGTACATGCAACCCTAATCACCTTGAATCTATGTTTTCTCTGTATACATGCAAGTTTCATTTTCAAGGTTATTTCCTAACTAGCATGGCATGGGGAATATATAAAACATAAAACTAGTAGAAATACATACCTTGTTGTTGCTTGGATTCCTTCAAGACTTTGTGAGCCTAACACCCCAAATGTTGTGCCTCAAATGCTTCACACAACACCACAAACTTGGAATAACTTGAGAGAATACACTTTACACTTGAAAATCGGTTATGCCCTCACAAGAACTCTAGTTGGTTGATTTTCTAGCCAAAGGGTTCCTTTTATAGTGTTGTCACAATTAGGGTTTTCACATGAATACTCTTAATTATCATGAATCTTCATTTCTCATGACCTATGGGTTTGTAACTCCCATGGACTATCCATGGAGCTCCATATGGTTATAACCAAACCCATAAACCATGGATCATTAATCCACCATAAAAGAATTGATGATTGTCATAATCAACCCTATATATTTAATTAGTCTCACTTTGATCACAAATTAATACTAGAGTAATACTTGATCACTACTAATTAAATAAAACTATTATTAATATATTAGAACTTATAATATATTAATAATCACAAGTGTACTTTCTCTCATTTTGTCTATCCAAGTATTGCAATGTCATGCAACCCAAATGGACCATGTCGGGTCGGGTCAAGTACATATCAAATAAAGTTATGGACTTAGACACTATATCCAACAGTCTCCCACTTGGATAAGTCTAATAACTCTATTTGCAGATATGACTTCAGAATCCAACTAGCAATCGTAGCTCTTTCAAAGTCTCTCGGAACTGAGATGATGATGATACACCATTTAAGATGAGTGATCATATAATCCTTTGCTCTCAAGATATCAGCCGGACAAACACATGGAACATGGTCTTACTTATTGTCCAACATTTGTTTCTCGATCTCTGATTTGTTTCGACATAGAACTAAATTGAACACATCGATTAGGTTCTGACCGGGACCGGTACATAAGTCAAAACCAAATCATCGAGGGGCCCAAATATCGCTTCTATTTCTAGAAGGAACAGATAAACTTCGACTGATATGCTTGTACCGACTACTTGTTGAATTATACACAAAGGCACGTTTTATAACATCGAGTTATCAATGCGTTTTCGTACAATCAATGAATAATCAACTCATAGTCAACAACTCATATCTCTAGGTTTGAAGATTTATATGATATTACCGTCTCACGATCACTCGAGATAAATTCCATGAAATGATGCAAGTGAGCGTGGGTTGAATCCAATACATAGAACTTATGAGCACTCATGAATGTTACGACAACTATTGCTATGTCTAATACCCTTCAGACATATCATACAAACCAAATTCATGACAGTCTTAAATCAATACCTACTTCCAAAGTATGACCGATTGTGGAGAGTTTGAATAATATGATATATACCATAACATAATTATTCTGGAAGTCAAAACATGCAAAGTGAAACACAAGAATAATACTAATCTTATATGGCCCCAACATTTTGAGTGTAAATAAAAACACATTTTATTTAAGCACCATATTGATTACTCATTATTTATGTTTCGATTAATCAACTTTATACTTGAATTAAAACATTAGTTTTCCCATGCTCCAAGCAGGTACACTATGTTTTCTAGACAATAGCCATGCCATACATCTAGTATGCATGCTATGTTTGTCTTTACTTTGTGAAATAGACAAATTTGAACATAATTTCAATGATCTCATTTCGCAATCCCAAATTCTTATTGCAAATGTAAGAATACCAAACTCTTGCCATTTACAGTAATTTGTTAGATTCTAAACTTATATGCAATGATCCTCTTGTAATGAATATGTACATAAGTTACCAAGACTTAGCAACAGACATTACAAAGTATTCCAACGGAGATCAATTCCATGGAAATGAAGTCTCAGATTCAAAGTACATTCCTTTGAATATCCTTCTTTGCATTAAGTTTTTCTAATCTTCAAAGAATAACTTCCACCTATGGAAATATTTCCATATGCCCATTTTGACTATCACTTTTGAAAAAGAGTTGCCTCTTTTCAGAATATGTCAATATGGTCCTAACTGTATACTTCCAATTGTCCATGAGCCACCAATCTTTGGTAAACCTCAGATTGTCCTCAACAATTGCTTAATCATTTTAGTCATATCCAGTTCTATTCCTTTTTCCCTCTTAATGCCCCAGGCATTTGAAAATTTTGGAATGAATAAATATTATAGCACATGTAATCGAACCTATATCCGAATCATATGGGACATGATTCATGCTATAATTTTTTAATTTTCCATGTTCTCATAATTCGAACTATGAAGAGGGATGTCGTAATCATAAACGAATTTTGAGAACGCAACATATATAGAATTTCCTTATGTTGAACCATTCCAACATAACATTCATATATATATATATATATATATATATATATATATATATATATATATATATATATATATATATATTCTTGACTAGAGTAGATTAAATTCTCAATCTAAGCTAACATATATTGAATTTCCTTATGTTGAACCATTCCAGCATAACATTCATATATATTCTTGACTAAAGTAGATTAAAATATCAATCTAAGCTTGTAGAATTGGAGTGAAGTATAAAATCCTCTTCCTTA
Organism: Lactuca sativa; assembly: GCF_002870075.4. Lineage (NCBI taxonomy): Eukaryota > Viridiplantae > Streptophyta > Magnoliopsida > Asterales > Asteraceae > Lactuca > Lactuca sativa. Next base: position 35,879,994 of record NC_056625.2, on the reverse strand, counting down.
ATTATAGCAAAACAACTTTTTCAAGGCGAATTGAAACTTTTATTTTCTATAAATAATATTGCTGACTTGCAACACTTAACATAATAATCATGCTCCCACTAGCATAATGATTATTATCTTACTAGCATAACACTTATGCTCCCACTAGCTTTGACATGTATCCAGAGATCAGTTGGACTTTTAGAAACCAACACTTTATTAACTTTCTTACCAAAGTTCAGATTTTTGATACGCAATTGTTTTGATAAGACTTTATCAAAATCATACACCTTTCCTTAGATAGCTCACTTGTGTGTCTAAACAATTATGAAGAGGGATGTCGTAATCATAATGTTTAGACCTTTTGTCATTCTCACAATTGCTATCTACTCAAAATCTACTTAGTGAAAGAGTTTCCTCACCATCATTTTCATGAATCGGAGAGAAACCTTATGTCACTTAGATTTTATGGTGTAAGTGTTCCTATCAACGTGAATTTGTCATAACCATAATCACAAGACAAGGTTAGTGTCAAATCCAAACACATATGGACTGAACTTGTTCAATCTTAATTTATTGCCACCCGACAACACAAGGGCCTACCATTACTTCCAGGTTGTTATGAAAACAATTGAGAACTCATAGAACTCACAAGCATAATCAACTTTTAACTGGAATAGACATAGAAATAAGAATATGTCAACACGATAGGTTACAAACCTCAAGTCGTGGGCTAGTGATTAACAAAACTCTTGATTAGTTCTTGAACCTATCTTAAGATCTTTTAGACTGCCTCTGTCCTCTTGACATATAAGACTCTCTTGCCAAATATTCAAGAGATAGTGCGGAATCTTTTACAAACACTTCACACAATAGGCCTTAGTCAGTCTTTGTTTTATCCAAAACATCACAACTTACCAATTTCAAATGTACCAGAGTAAGAAAACATTTTACTCTACATTTGACAAGTGTTTTAAACCTTTCTTAAGATTATGTCACTCAAGGCTCAATCTTGGAGTACGACTCTAGGATTTGTTTTTGGAACGAAGTATGATTTATATTTTGATTTAACCATTTCCACAATTCATGATTCCTCTCCTTAGCCAACAAATGCACTAAGGTGTCCTTAGAGGATCAATTGTGATATGGTTCCATAATCACTAAGTTAATCATAAAACAAGATACACAAGCACTCTCCCATCTCTTCAGATTGGAGAAACTTTTATCTTTTTGCCTTATTTGATTCTTCTAATGTTTCAGAATTACACTTAAACTTGCAAGCATAATCATATTTACTAAACTTTAGTAAATCATAACGAATAATCTTATCAACCTTTGTGATGGACCTGACTAGTGCACAACCTAATGTACCCGATCCTTTAATCCTTCACTTGACTGACATGCGAATGTGAACAAGGAATTAGTCTTAATTTACCAAAGATAAAAATCTCATTCATCACACAATACAACTTGCATGATTCCAAGTTTCTGTCCAATTGAAACTTGGGTGATGAGAATCTTTCCTTATTGGGTAAATTTAGACACTACCACCAATGAAAGAACCAAATTTACCTTTCCATTATTGCTAGAAACATACAAACATCTTTTTCATAAATATCATTGCAAGGAAATATAAAACAAAAAATTTATTTATTTGTAAATGCGGAATAAACTTTTTCCTTACAATGCAACTTTAATGAAACTATGCTATTACATATCTTCTAGCAATCTATCATAACTCTAAATAGTAGCTTAAGAATCTGATCTTCAACCATGCGGTAGAAATCCATCTTCGCAATCAGACTCAGCATATTCTTTAAGTTCCCTTCCCTTTGCTTGATCCTGCAAAACATCTAAATGTATTAAGAATCTTCAAATAGGAACTTAAGAGAGTTAGACAGTGGACTTACCTGAAGTAGATTCAAACATTTTGATTCTTGTCTCCTTTAGATCCTTCAGGTAGCTAGGGCAGCTTCGCATCCAATGCTCCTTTTCTTTGCAATGAAAACATATAGACTCTTTGGGAATGGTACAACAAGCTATCCCATACTTAAACCTTCTCCTTACCTTCCGGTCAACCGGGTTGACCAAGGCCGACCCCTTTCGATTGGGAAGAGAAAGGTTTTCTGGACATCCAGTGTTACCATTGCCCATGTCCATGCAGGTTTGAGAAATAGACCTTCCTTCCATATTTGCTTGACTATTGCGCCACATCATTTCTGATTCAGCAGCAATAAGTGAATAAGAAAGATCTATAAGGGTCATGTCGTGATCTGTCACATAGTAGTCATTAATAAACACATTATATGACTCAGGAAGAGACTGAAGAACCCAATCAATAGCCAACTTCCTTGGGACATCGACACCCAACATTCTCAACCTGTCAATCTGTGACTTCATCCCTAAGACATGAGTGCACACAAGACTTCCATCTTTATGTTTCATTGCAAGCAGGGTTTGAGTGATTTTGAACTTTTCAAGTCTTCGAGCTTGTGGGTTAGGGAGAATAATTGGAGGAGGTGGAGGAAGAGAAGTATGATTCCCATGAATCAATTGTAGGAAATCATTACCTTGAGATTTGGGAAGATCATTGTTGTCTAATCCAGACATCTATAAGGGAGAAATTCAAGTTAGTTGATTTAAAGTCCTTAATATAACACCCAATATGAAATATTAAGGCTAGGATCCAACAACCTATTTATAACTGGAAGAGGGATGTCGTAATCCAAGTTATAAAATAGTTGAAGGTAGGTAAATGATGATTTACCAACTTCCACCATGAAAAACGAAATATAATTAAGTTTTAATTGGATTTGAAACTCCTAGATCTTTTGAGATACATTGAACTTTCAGTGGCATGTTTGAATCTCGATTGTGCCCTCTCAAGTTTGTGACTGGGATGCCGAGGATCACAAACAAGGTGTGAATAACCATACAAATTGACTTGGTACCCTTAACTTTATCACCTAATCGATGTGTCGGTTAGCCACACAACTCCACCGATCTATAATAAGGTCAAGTTACCCCTTGCCACACTTACTAGTCCTTGTTAGTGTGCCGATTAACCACACACGCTCCACTAACGACTTGGTAAGGTACAAAGTGTAATTTTATGGGTTAGCACCAAATTCACATTTTCCTAAAGTAACTAATATTGAGAATTATTAAGGTGTAGTTACTTTATAATTTCATTATACTTTTAATGAGGATTAAGGTCCTATCCTACATTTTTCGGCTAACGACCCTCCACCAGTCAAGGAAGCGGTGGGTGAGAGTGGACACCCATTAAACGTCATTTTATAGGCAGTAACCTTATACCCCCCCTTATAGACCGGCTTCGTGAATGAGGCCTACTAATGGTAAGATTGACTTATTCTTATACATATCTATATAATTAAAATTATAATAATAGTATAAGGGTGTATTTCAAACATTTAAAATACTTGGTGGTTTAATCTATTAATTAAACTATACTCTTAATTTAATTAAACTTAAACCATGTCTTTATGGAATTATTAACTCTTTTAATTAAACACTTTAATTAATTTAATTAAGTCCATAAAGTTTGAACTTTTAACTTCTAAAAAATAAGGTTTAATTTGGAATTAAAGTGTAAGACTTTACAAATTCCAAAATTTGAGGGCAAATTTTGAAACTATTTCAAGACTCTTCAAATTTGTAACTTATGAGTTTTAATGGTTCATAAAGTTGAAGACTCTTCATTTTATGAAACCTACTATTCTTTAATGACAACTTTTAAAGAAGTGACTTTTGGTTATCCATGACTTGAGGACAAGTTATGGACACCATCATTAACATTAAGATCATGAATTAAACAAGCATGTAGGTTACACACAATTACTATGATCTTCTAAAGTCATAAGAACAAATATTAATATCAAACAATTTCAAGAAATCATGTTAACACATATAAAACTTGAAAATTGATAATAGTCATTTAAAATGGGTTAACATAATCATTACCACTTTGAAAAACAATTTTTTTACAAGTCCAAAACAGTTTGGGATAATGATTTTAATCCATTTCCAGCAACAAAACTTGAAAAACTGCCCAACACGCTCCTACTCGTCGAGTGCAAGAACCTACTCGACGAGTAGGATGAATTTGTTCATGGACTCGGCGAGTCCTCCCCATGAACTCGGCGAGTCCAGTCGTCAGTGAGCAGATTTTTCGATTTTTAAGCAGTTTTGCATCAAGTATACAAAAAACAATCCTAGGCTCTCATACCACTGATGAGTTTTGAGCATTCTAACACTTCCTAAGTGTACATGCAACCCTAATCACCTTGAATCTATGTTTTCTCTATATACATGCAAGTTTCATTTTCAAGGTTATTTCCTAACTAGCATGGCATGGGGAATATATAAAACATAGAACTAGTAGAAATACATACCTTGATGTTTCTTGGATTCCTTCAAGACTTTGTGAGCCTAACACCCCAAATTTTGTGCCTCAAATACTTCACACAACACCACAAACTTGGAATAACTTGAGAGAATACTCTTTACACTTGAAAATCGGTTATGCCCTGACAAGAACTCTAGTTGGTTGATTTTTCTAGCCAAAGGGTTCCTTTTATAGTGTTGTCACAATTAGGGTTTTCACATGAATACTCTTAATTGTCATGACTCTTCATTTCTCATGACCCATGGGTTTGTAACTCCCATGGACTATCCATGGAGCTCCATATGGTTATAACCAAACCCATAAACCATGGATCATTAATCCACCATTAAAGAATTGATGATTGTCATAATCAACCCTATATATTTAATTAGTCTCACTTTGATCACCAAATTAATACTAGATTAATACTTGATCAATACTAATTAAAGAATACTATTATTAATATATTAGAACTTATAATATATTAATAATCACAAGTGTACTTTCTCTCATTTTGTGTATCCAAGTATTGCAATGTGATGCAACCCAAATGGACCATGCCGGGTCGGGTCAAGTACATATCAAATAAAGTTATGGACTTAGACACTATATCCAACATAATAATGTGTGTAAATAAAATATAACTAGTGTAAAAGTGTGCTAAAACACTAGATTTGCAAGGAAAACTTACCACAACACTAAGAATAAGCTTGGAGAAATAAATCCTTGGAGGCTTTGGACTTGAACTTTGAGAGGATTTAGTGTAACAGGAAGTAGAAATGAAAGTGGTGGAATGATTTATGGTGAACTCGTTCTAAGATAAAGAGGTAATGTGAGATGATATTTGTTTGGTTAACTGTTGGATAAATGTGTGGGACACTGTTGGGTATTGTTTCTTATTGGAAATGGGTGAAATACATCAAGTCATAAAGTCAAACTACTTTTTTCTCTTTATTACCACCGAACTCACCGTAGGATGAATCACATTGGTGATTTTGGCCAAGGCATGACCGAAATCACCTTGTGCCCATGTGATTTCGGTCCTAATCCCCCACAAATGAGTGTTTTCGGTCCTAGTGGTTTTGGATCTTGGGTGTTTTCGGCCTAGGGGGTGTTTTTGGCCTAGGCATGAGTTCTTGGCCCACCATAACCGAAATCCTATGATCTTGTGTCCCCAAAACCGAAACCTCAAAGGCAAGACATAATTCATGCATCAAATCCTATTATATTGACTTGGCTTGACTTTTAAATGTTTATTACGAACATGATTTTCAAAGTGTGTATATACACATATATATTTACTTATACAAACAATGCCCTTTTTTATTTTCACAGATCTATTGCAACAAGGTTACATTGTGAATTTACTTGTACTCGGTTACAATTTAAACCTTGTTTATTACAAAATTTTCCAGTTGTCACAGGTTATAATTACTGGTTTATGAAGATGAACTAACCCGATTTGTTATGATGTATCCTTTGCAAAAATCGTATTCTTGAAGATGAGAAAGCACAATACACTTCGAGAATTGGAATGAAAGTTGAAAACGTGTTACTGATATGAAATATAAATAGAGTAAAAAAAATTTATTAATAGAAAATTAATTTCAAATTGCTGATTTTTTTGGGATTTTTTGAAATCCTGAAAAAGGTTCATCAAAATAGATAGGATTTGTAATTAAAAATTTGAACGTAAATTGCTATTGTTTGCAAAAAAAAACCGTGGAATTTGAATGTTATTTGAAACAAAAAAATATGGTAATTTGATGAAAAATCGGGATTACAATTAATATCTATCAATTTATGATTTCTTTTTGTAGAAATAATAGAAATTATTCTTAAGGGTGACATGTGGCATTGTAGCATGGTAGAATAACGATATGTGGCACAATAATGGTTTTGTTTATTAAAGGAGGTAGATTTTAAAGGAACAAAGTTGTGTTTTACCATTTTAAAAGGTACCTTTATCTATTTTAGGAGGTAATCCTGCCTCGTCATATGCCAACTAAGCTTATGAGTTAACACAGACTCGTTACCGAGTCCATTCGGTGTCACATTTACATGGATTAATTATAGGAATTTAATTTCAACACCCCAACCACCCTTAGAGCCCAAGTAATACTCGGTGGTGGTGGGCATATTAATACTCGATAATCCTATGTGGGGTTTTAATCAAACCAAACTAAATACCTCATTACCATTTTAAGCCAAACAAACCTCCGAAAAGAAACCCTAAACCATCCATCATGTCGACTCCATCACATTCCCCTAACTCCTTAAATTCACGTGAGAGTCTCAACGACAATGGCATCCATTCCATTTTCTGTGATTGTGGCAAGAAGATTGCAGAGAACCAAATAGAGATGTAGTGTTTGAAGGAGTAGCTAGGTCAAAACTTCATCGTCTGTAGGGTTGACCACATCAGTCTCCAACACAAGTTGGATGACCATGACAAGAAGTTTCAAGCTGTTGGTATGGTCATGGGAGGCATGATGGTGGGATTGCTCGTAACGATGGTGGTTGTGCTCCACTTCGTTATGAAGCTTGGATGAACTGTTAGTCAGACATTATGAAACACACACACACACACACACACACACACACATATATATATATATATATATATATATATATATATATATCTTAGTTTTTATGTTTAGGTTTTTATGTTTTTTTTTTTGGGGGGGGGGGGGAGGGGAGGGGTATATGGATGAATGGAAAAGACTTGTGTTGATGACAGGCATTTTGTAACCCTATTGGCAATATTGAAATGATTAATGAAAAAAGACCTAATGAAATCAGGCATTTTGTATGTAAACTTAAATCACGCATTTTGTATCTAAAATTTTCCTTGTTCAAAGATGTCCAAATGTTTTGACTTCCTGAGAATCCGTTATTAGTGCATTGCAAAGGAAGAAGAAAAAGGCAACAGTGGTGTTAATGAACCCCATGTGCCTTTCATGGTGGGAGTATTTTTGTCTTTTTGGCCTACTGAAATATGTAAAAAGAATGTGTACTTCTTTCACTATCTCACTTTGTTTTCTCCTTCATAAACCGTCGTCTGTTGCTTAAGCAAATCGAAAATATGGAACGTGGTTGTTGAAGTTCTGCAATTATACGAACATCAAGGACTAGTAGTAACCCAGGAAGGCTATTTTACGCAAGTCCAAACAAGGTAAACTTTCGTTTGTTATTTTCGTATTTAAACCCTAGTTCATGTAACATTTACTAAATTGAGGCACATAATCCCAACTTCAGGGAGCCCATTCAGGATTTATAGCTTGGGTAGATGAAGTAAAGTGCAAGAGTGAAGCTATGATGATAACTTCACTGATTAGGTCGAAGAAGAAGTTGGAATCACAAGTGTTTAAGTTGAAGTTGTACCAAATTTGTACCTGGGTTTTCTTTTGTGGGTAAATTATGTACAAGCTGTAATCAAATTAAATTGGGTTTTTATGCAAAAGTTGTAATGTAATTGTGCTAGAATGGATGTTTACCATGAATGCTTATGTAATTGTGTTTACCATGGATGTTTTCCTATTTTACCCCTAATGTGATTGTCTTAAACGATCCACTGAATGCTAATGTAATTTTGTTTACCATGTATGCTTATGGATGCTTACCATGTATGGTTATGGATGTTGAGAATACATTGCTATATAGTAAGCTTAATGATCATATGTTTTTAGTAAAGTACAAGGAGCACATGTTCCATTAAAGTATTGACCATATGTTACCTTAAAGTATTAGGTAACATGCACCATGCACGTTCATTAAATAAAAACATGTAAACTATTACAAACCATAAATAATACAAATGTTTCTCAAACAAACAAACCATTACAAATGTCTCTCAAACATAGAAAATAACTTGAACAAGTCCAAAGCATTGCACACCAAAAATAAAGACTACAACAACTTACAAATCCAAATATAACAACCACATCAAAGACATATCATGCTTAATGTCCATTGGGTTTGCATGATCATCTCTTTTACCATCCTTTCCCTTAACCATCTTAGCAAGTTTCATCTTGATAATTCTATCAGATTTTTTTTGTTTAAGCTTACCATCTTTCTCTTTGTTTACTTTCCTTCCATTATTTCCTTCACCAACTGCTCTTGCTCCTTTATCTCCCTCACCAACTAATTTTCCTCCTTTAGTTCCTTCACCAACTAATTTTGCTCCACTTCCTTCCATATATTCCCCTACTGTTCCTTTCCTTTTTCATAACATTAAGTTTTTTGGGCCTTTGAATTTAAGGTCTTTCAACTTGAGGACAAGTTACCTTGCTATATCCTACTTGTTTACACACACTTTGCATAATTTTTCCCTAGCTACCTTAGATACAGTGTGTCTTTGAAGCTTTTCAAATGCATCTCTTCTTCTATTACTTTAGGTTTACCAGACATTCTTCTCTTTAATGGTGGGAGTGGTGGTATGAAGTCAGAAGGTGTCCACATATTGTTACCATTCATCCCATAAATTTGGTATTTGTAAGTGTTCTTGTAAAAGGCAACATAGTACATTGGATCCACATAAATGTCAACATTTATATTCAAGTATGAGATAGTAGCAACTGAATGCATGCATCCATACCCATTAAGTTGCCACACTCTACAACTACAAGTCTTCTTGTCCAGATTAACAACATAGGAATCTGCTAGGTTTCTTGTTTCAAATTGGTTTATACCACTAGGTAAAACCTGCCAATATGTATTTGAGATAGAACATCAGTTAGTATCTATTTATAATTAGTAGGTGAAATAATTGAAAATACCTTTGACCTCTTCAAGTGACTCAGTAGAAGTGTAATCGTTGGGTAAGGTTTGTAATCAGGTCATGCACTACCTTTCATGTTCAAATTGAATAACCTGTCCATAACATATAATCTAATATCTTATAACATTGTGATGATTGGATTTTTCCTTTCATCCTTAATGACACTATTAAAACTCTCATATAATCCATTTTCCAATGCATCACACATCCTTCCCTCTCTAAAGAAAGCTCTACTCCAAGATTTGGGGTTTGTTTCCATAAGGTATGCAAAGCCTGCAGGATTGAGCAATTCAATCTCTTTCATGGCAACATTAAATAAAGGCTCAGTGGATGCCTTGATTGCTTTCCAAAACACCATTTCATAGTGTACACCAGTGAATCTTTTCTTAAAGTTGGCAACTATATGCCTTGCACATTGCCTACGTTCAACAGTATGCAAGACATCTTTGATTGACTCCAATAGCCCCTACAAAAGAATGGTAAAATGTTAAAAAAAAACATATAGCTACAAGTTGTAACAATGTAAGTGAAGGGTTTTGAGCAAAACAACAATCCTATGGTGCACATGCAAACCCTAAAGCTTTGGATCTAGTTTGTCTAATTGTACATGCAATAATCATCCAAAGCTTATAAACCCTAATCTAGCATGCTTATTTCGAAATTGACATAATAAACAAGTTAGAATGATACCTTTCTTTGTAGCTTGAAGATCTTCAACCTTTGAGAGCTTTAGTATCACAAGTGTAATACCTCTAATCGATCACAAACACCAAGAAGCAAGTTGGAGAATATGAGAGAGAGGCTAGGGATACTAATTTTCGGTTGGAACTCTTCTTAGGGTTTCAAGTGGCCGAAAATAGAATGCCCCAAGGGTTCCTTATATAGTTGAAGAATCAGGGTTTCAGTCAAATACCTAATCTAGTTGCTTATGCCCTAAGCAGCCCATAGGATCCTTCGAGAACCTTATCCTTATCATAGACGAAATCCTTATGGGCTATCCATAAGATTCGTCCACTCTTATCCATAGGGATCCTCAACCCCTTTTTTCAATTATCACATAATTACAATATTAGTCCCTTTAATTTAATTAATCTCTTTTGACCACCAAATTAATTCTAAATTAATTCTTAACCAATATCAATTAAATAATATGATTTCTCTTTTAATATATTATTCCTATAATATATTAATAAATCATAATTAACCTCTTTCTCCATAATTCATCCAGTCAAATTGCTTTGGTGAAGGCAACCCAAAAGGACCATGCTACTATCAGGTCAAGTACATACTAATTATAGTTATGGGTTTAGACACCTAATCCAATAGTAAGGTCATCTTTAACATACCTTATGTTTATTTGACATCGATGTAATACCAAAGCCATTTTCCAGTTCAAAGCCATCTTTAAGATTTTCCAAAAACCATTTCCATTTTTCTTTGTTTTCTGCATACATAATTGCCCATGCAATTAGGAATATATGATCATTAGCATCCCTTCCCACATCACATTTTAACTCTCCAGTACATATACCCTTTAAGAAACAACCATCCAAGTTTATTACTCTTCTACATATCCTTCTCCAACCTTGTTTTAAGCGCTTAAAACATATGTAAAATTTGCTAAAATAATTCTTACCATCTAGTATACAATTGACATCCATTTTGACTGTTGTTCCTGGATTTAATCTTCTTATCTCTTCACCATATGACCGAAGTTTTGTATAGTGGTCCACTAGTGTTCCTTCAATCAGTTCAATTTCATATTTATTTGCTCTTCTACACTATCCCATACTCCCATCTATCCCAATTTTTACTTTAACCTCTTCCCTAAGCAGCCTAACACTAACTTTTTGTTTATGTAAGAACTATGTGGTGAAATGGCTAACAATCCACGAATAGTTAACAATTGATCCTAATTTGAAGTTTCTTGCACGGTTATGCTCATTTATGAGACTCTTAATTTGGAAAGATTTCTCTTCACTCATCCAAGAAGCCCACATTCTAAACTTGCACTGGCCATAACAACATTTAACCAAAAGTCTCCTACTATCATTTTTTGTAGCATAACTCGTAACCATTAGCAATAGTATAATTTTCACATCATATGTTTCATTTGTTTAGGACTTTCAAATCCCATACCTAATATAGGCTTCTGCTTTTTCCAATAAACAGTCTCATTATAAGTAGCTTGGTCATTGGGTATTACCTCATTATCATCCATCTGAACATATGGCTCCTCATAAGGTGGAGTGTGTGGGATTTGTTGCTATTTTGGTCACACTCACTAAAACACTTATCATTTTTGGTCTTGTTTATAGGGATGCAGTTGTCAGGTTCATTGGCAACGTCCATGTCAGGTTCATTGTCGAAATCAACTTCAATGCCCACATCAATGTCACCTTCCAAATCATCCATGTCAATGCCAACATCCATATCACCTTGCAATTCTTCATGAAATTCAACTACATGAGATACTTGGTCTTTAGGATTGCATACTTCATCTTCTTCACCTTTAAGCCAGTCAAAGAAGATTCACACCAATATGATCCATGTAGACAGCAACTACACAACTACAAGCATAACCTACTTCGATGAAATCCATATAGCTGGAATCATTGGCTATTATTCTCAATCCATGAGGAAACGCAATGTCAGGCATGCAGTAATAAACATTCACAAAGTTTTCATTAGCGAATATTTGAGCGAACATCACAAATTCGTTCTTGTCCATCCCAACAAAATTGACTTCATCAAACCTTTGCTCATCTCCATCTAAGTAATTAATAAGAGGGTACCTTGTAAAAATACCTGCAAAATGAAGATCGGTCTTCATGTAAAAAGCCATAACAACGATCCAGTTGAGAGATTTGAGAGGAAGAACAATTGAAGAAAGGAAAGAACGGTTACCAAGAAAACAAGCAGAATAAAAGACAAAAGAAACAATTGAGTGTTCTCCAATCATTTTATTTGATGCACTTAATTACACCTATGTGGCAACCGACTTGGACTATCTTTAATATATGTGGCATCATACAACTGATTAATATAAAGGGGTTCACCGGGTGACCTTTTCATATTTTTCAAAATGACATTTTAAAACGGTAAAAGACAGCTTTGTGCCTTTAAAATGCAAAAAATAGTCACGATGGACCTTTTAAACCAATATACTAAACATTGTTGGACTACAAAAACAATAACCCTTGAAAAAAATGATCAATGTTTTTTTTTCTTTTTTTGTTATACGTTTCTTCTTTTCTATCATTTTGAGCATTTTGTTGTTTATTTGGTTTCTTGAAAACTTGAAAAAACTAAATTGTCTTCCTATATTTTTTTTATGTTTTTTTCTATTTAATTTAAAGTTTTATTAAATGCAAATATAGGCTCTCTCTCTCTCTCTCTCTCTCTCTCTCCTGATCAAACGACCGACATAAGAACATGGCTCATCTCTCTATTAAACCCACTTTTATTCTTCCTCCATTTTTCATCTCCATTAAATCAACACTAGAAAAAAGAAAATTGAAAGAAATGGAATCAACCACCAACCCACACCCATCGCTAGCATCACCTGGATCCTTATATGTGCTACATGTATCCCCGTTATCCTCGTTAAATAGTTGTTTGATATTATGTTGTTCATCTTTAAGCTGAATTATAGGTTGTTGTAACGTCCTAAAAATCAAGACCAAAAACTTCATTTTAATTCATTAGTAAACCATAATTATCAAATCAAAGTATCATCTCAAAACACTTATTTATTACATCAGAGTAAAACATCCCAGGCTAAACATCATGGTGTGTGCAATGTAGTCATCCCGAGCTCTTCCTTCTGCTACCGGAAGTACCTGAAACCAAAACTAAAAATCATAAACACGAAACTTAGTGAGTTCCCCAATCTACCACATACCATACATATAACCACATATTGGGCTCCCACCCGCTGCATCGGGAGTTGCCCTACATTGGACTCGCTCTGGCATCGAGCCCCGCTCGGTATACAAATATGTCTCTTGTAGTCCCCGCCTCTCTTTGGGCCTCGCCCACTATACACATAAAAACATATAACATACTAGCACATAAATAAACATAGTCTAATGTACTTCTGTTCAAAGGCCTCGCCTAACTTGGGCCTCGCCCCTGGTCTACTACTGATGAGCTATGGAACCTCGTCCTCACTCCTGCTGTTAGTGAGATATGGGCCCCCGCCCAAACTCACTACTCTCGAGCCTCGCCCCTACTCTTCTAATATTGAGATATGGAACCCCATCCATACTCAGCTAGTGATGAGATACGGGACCCCGTCCACTCTCACTTCCCTACCAGGCACATACATGTATCACAAAGACAACAAGTATAATCTAACATGCACATATAAGTCTTCCTTGGGCTTGCCCCAGCATCGGACCCTAGTCTGGAACACACTGCCATATAAACATACTTTGGGCTTGCCCCGACATCGGACCTTGGTCCGGAACCTATCGTACCGACACATGCAAGAATCACAAAGACGTCTAGCATACTAACATTCCTCGGGCCTTGCCCCGACATCGAATCGTGATTCGGAACATATACATACAGTGCCCATGGCTAACCCCCGGGTCTTCCTACTATACCAAACATAATAGGCCGACATTGTGGCCTTCGACCCATGTACACAATGAGGAAACTCACCTTGCACTGCTGAAGTCCTACTGATACCCCTTTGGTTGCTATCTAAAAATCCCCGAACCGCTGATCCTTTGGCTCCCCGAGCTACTAATACCCAAAATATCACTTAGTCCAAAACAATAACCCTTCTTAGGGTAAAATGACCATTTTACCCCTAGTTCAACTTGGTCCATATCTAAGGCCCAAACCATGTTCTAAAAATGGCCCAACTCTAGGTAGGCTTCCCAAGCCCACTAGTGGCCCACTAATGGCCCAATTTGCTAAATTGGGCCCAATCCCTCTATGTGCCTTACCTAAGCCCAAAAATCTTCTTGGCCCACATTATCTGACTTCTGATGGCCCACTAAGGCCTAAAGAACCAAAATCCCCTGCATGGCCCAAACCGAGGCCCAAAACAAACCAAACCCATATCTGATGAGTACGCGGGGCATACTCCTCTATACGCTAAGAGTACTAGCTGAAGGTGGTGTATGTTGCACGTACCTGCATCTACGCCCACCGTACTCCTCTATTAAGCTACTTTTCCCATTAAGTGCTTAATACTCCATTCCAGAAGCTACAATTGTAGATCTAAGTCCTCTTCAACGTCTTAATCCATAAAGTTGATTACTTGGTGGCTTGCAACCCACCAAATGAGCCCAAACTTGAAATATGACAACAAACTTCCATAGAAAGGGCTAGATCTCATGCTTGGTCACAAATGAACCCTAAAGGTTGAAACTTTACTGCTTATGGGACTCATATGACACTAAGGGTGGCAACTCTGGACCTAGAAAATGAGTTGAGTCATAAAGGGCCATTCTTGGGACCCAAAAGGTCCAAAAACTCCATTAACATAGATCTAATCATACTTGAGGAAATTTTCAGACTTTGTACATAAAAATGATCTGAATTGGAACCACAATCTTGGATCTACTGCTTCCCCTTCAATCTACCACCTTCCTATATTCTTCACTTGCTTGAGAAATGGCTTCACAACACCAAAATGCTCTCTAGTGCCCTCCAAATCTCCAATAACACTAAAGGGAGGATTAAGGTTTCGTGGTGGCTGTCTAAAGATGAGAAGGAGGTTGGTCCTTGAAGTATAATGTACTTTATATAGTGACATACCCAAAAAATTAGGGTTTGGGGACTCTGAGCGTACACTGGGCGTACTTCTCGTACGTTGGGCATACGCCTCTCCGCATCCTCGACCATATATCCTTATGTGTTAGGCGTAACCCAGCTTACGTTGGGTGTACACTCGCGTCTACCACCTTGCATGCATGGTCCTTTCTTGCCATCTTTCTTCATTAAGGACCAATATTACCAATAACTTCAAAGTGCTATAACTCCTTCATTCTAAGTCCATTTCTGACGAACTTTATACCCATGAAAAGGTGGTGAGAAGTCCTATGCTCCTAACTACCCACCCAAGCCTTAAACCTTTTGAATAAAACCCGAGACCCATAAAAGACCGAATCACCTATACCCTGGGCCTCAACAACCACAACCGAAGTACTTTTCAAAACGAGGTGTTACAGTTGTACAACTGAATTGACATTTTGCTGAAAGCTTTTCTAATTGGATCATCCCATGAATATGATAGGTTTTATAGGTTACAAAAATCATGTGGCAAAAAATAACTTAACCCTTACGTTCACATGCAGCCTAATTGGATCCATGTTTTCACTATTAAAAGATATAAACTATAAACATCAAAAGAACCCTATGGAAACCCTAGAAATTTTGAAAATCATAAAAGGCTTACATACCTTTTAGTTATTGTTGAAAATAACTAATCAAATCCTTCTTCAATAGCTCTTGGAAGCAAGCACCAGAAATCTTGTGCCTCTAATCGTTCACATCCAAACCCTAGCAATTAGGAAACTTGAAGAGAAATGAGATGTATAATTTCGGCTATCCTTTTGAGGAGAAGTGATGGCTGAAAATGGGTAGCCTAAGGGTCCTATTTATAGCTGATAGGAAAACCTTAGATAACCCTAATTTGAATAAAATACTATTATTTCAAATTAGGTAATTATCCTTATTCCTTAATTATCTTAAAGCGATATTCTAGAAACCCTAGAATACTCCTCCCAAAACCGTCCACCTCTTATGGGGAAGATTCTGGAACTCTTTTGTTCAACTATTGAATAAATACATCCTAGGTCCTTGCACTTTTAATTAATCCAATTAATCCCAAAATTAATTCTAATTAATTTCTGATTAATTCTTAATTAGATAATGCTATTTATTTTTAATATATTATTATCATAATACATTAATAAATCATTTATTGTTATTTATTAATCATATAATAAATCAATAAATCAGTATCTCTTTCTCTCTAAAAGTCATCTTATTCAATTACTAGGTTTGAGGGAAACCCATAAGGACTTTGCCAATAGTTCAAGTATATACCAATTTAGTTATTGGCTTAGACACATAATCCAACAACATATAGGGATGTTAAAAACCTCCTAAGAAACCATGGCGAACTAATAAACATAAACTTGAAAAAAAATCACACCATATCTCATGAGAAAATAACCCCTGCTTTAGAAGAAAGTTTACAGTGACCTACAGTTTACTAATGTTGTCTCTAACTTTGTAGCCATCACCATCTCTAATTTGCCTGAAACATCGGAAAAACACCCATTTATGACATATATAAACATAAATTTGCAAGGTAGGATGAATGGTTAAACACTACTAATTCATACAAAAAAAGAACTAAAAAGAGGCCAAAGTGTATAATGTTTGAGTATGTTGCTTATTCAGTTATATAACCACAACAACTAGAAATTACAAGTCTAAATTGATTATTATTCACATATATAAACCACAAATTAGAAGTCTCAGTTGATTATTATTGGATGCGGATATGAAATTATAAGGTCACGCCTTATGATCTGATGAGTCAAACACTTTACACGCTGACCGCCAATGCCAGTGCCAACATCAACATCAGCGCCAACGTCTCAAGACCTATCAGCGTCAGCGTCTAGAAAGCAATCTTATGTAATCTTTGTATATTAGGCAATTATATTGATATGTATATAATGTTGGGTTATTAGCATAACAACAAGTTATGTGATCATGCAACCCTAATTGCTTTGGATCTAAGTTTTTCACTAGTTGAACATGCAATTGAATACCAAATCAATAAACCCAAGATCTAGCATACAATTTTCGAAAATCATATAACAAAAAGTGTTTTGATTTTACCTTGCTTTTTATGTAGTAATAACAAGAATTAATAGTAGATCTGTGACTCTTGATGTAATGACGTAAAATTTCAAAGCAATTTTTCATTTTTGAATCATATTTTCAATCACCCAAAACAATATCCAATAACTGTATCCAATATCATCATAATAAACAAATCCCAGAATCTTAAAAGATCTCAACTACATAAATCCTCTCAGTGTGTACGGATCATGTCGGCGCCTTCCCACGGTCCTCGCTAGTACCTGAAACACCCAACACAACAATTGTAAGCATAAATGCTTAATGAGTTCCCCAAAATATTACATACAACACATACGCCTTTCCAGGCCATAACTCTGTGGGACCTTCCGGTCCAAGTGTCTCAGGGGACTTCCGTCCCAAATCCCGGTAGACCTTCCTGTCCTACCCATATCGACCTTCCGGTCCATGTCCTTTTGACCTTCCGGTCCATATCCTCTTAACCTTCCGGTCCTTATCATACATAGCATACATAACACATACATATCACATATCAGCATATAGCACATACATCTCAGAGCATATAAGACCTTCCGGTCACACATAGGTGCCCTTCCAGGTATAGTATAGTGAGAAGACTCACCTCGACTATCTCGGATAATCGCGCACACGATCAACTGACCTAGCCTGCGCCTAAACGCCTAAACAGTTATCTCAAATTAATAACAACTCTCTCGGCTAGACTAGTCTCTTCCATGACCCCTAAGAAGCTAAAAGACCATTTTACCCTTCAAATGGTCCACAAGTCCGATCGTTGACCAAATCCTAAAAGTCAACAAAAGTCAACGGTCAAATTTTGACCAGACTCGTAGAGTGCACTCGTGCAACTCGGCGAGTCCATGCATTTCCTCTTCGCCCCTGGTCCTCACTCGACTCGCTGAGTCAACCCTACACTCAACGGGTCATCACAGGTCGCGAATCGCGGGGCAACCTAACTCGACTCGTCGAGTCCCTTATGGGCTCGGCGAGTTTCTCCCATGAAAACACTCAAACGGTCCTTTGAGGTCAGATCTGCTTCACCAATCAGTAGATCTATCCTCCTAACACTTGAAAGTCACGTAAAGGTTCAAACTTTACGTTCATGCAATGTTTATAAGACCAAAAATGGAGAAATAACCTTAAAAATGGGGTTCAACTCTCAAGGCTCACATGAAACCTCATAAAGCTGGAAGCTTGGGACCTTTTGGACCTCTCAAGGTCCAAATCTATCATCTATACCCAAAGGGACCTCAAATGCTTCACTATCCAACTCAAAATGGCACAAAGAAAACCCTAGATTCAAGGAATCTACCAAATACATGAAATGGGAAGGAACTTGTACCTCAAAACGTGAATCTCAGCGTGAACAACACAGATCCAAGCTCCACAATCGATCTAGCTTGGATTTCCCCACTCCTTCTTGCAAGATAAGATCACACCAAATGATGAAGAATTAGCCTCCAAAATGCTCTCTAGGCTCTCTTTTCTCTTTAGGGTTTTCACAGGGGAGTAATGGCCGCAAATGACGGCCATAAGGGCCTTTAAATAGGGCTCAGGCCCTGAGATTTAGGGTTTCACTTAACAGTGCGGACTCACCGAGTCCACTCATCGACTCGTCGAGTCCGATCATTAATCTGGATAGAATTCGCGATTATGCTCGGCAAGTCTGGGTGCCTAGTCGCCGAGCCCCCCCCCCCCTAAAACTTAAGATATATACTTAAAATAAGATACCTGGGAACCCGAATGTTACACTTGAAAGCATAGTGCCTCAAATGTTGCACCTCTAATGGCTCACAAACACCACTAGCAAGAAGATGAGTAGGAAAGAGAGGAAGAAGCTCTTAGAATTTCGGCTAGGGTTCAATGGAAGCAAGCATTGACCGAAAATCCTAAGCCTAAGGGTTCCTTATATAGCTGAGGGCTGCTAGGGTTTCTGGAGGAAACCCTAATTTTCTACTTAAGTCTTAAGTAGCCAATGGACCTCCTAATAAGAAGCCTTGGATAAAATCTATATGGCCTCCCTATAGGATTTCGTCCACTCCTAATTAAGCAGACCATCAGTGTGACATCCCCAAAATCTCGGCCAGAAAAGACTGATTTCATTTACGCTTTTTAAAATAGGTTCAGAGTAAATCTTTTTGATTTAAAAGAGTTGCGGAATTTGTTCCCAAAACAAAATATAATAAAATAATATTTATCAAAGCATTTCATCAAGAGATGCATTTTCATTATATAATCAAAACTTGGTATGTCATGTTCCGATACAAACCATAAAGCATAAACGATAACATTACATGTCATTCAACAAATATATACATATACAGACTTGTAAACAAAACAACTTGATGATTCATCCATCTTATGCCCTCGTGCCACTACCTGTAATACGAATAAACTGAGTGGGTCAGGCTTGGGAGCCTGGTGAGCATATAGGGTTTTCAACCCACAATAAATAATTATATTTAATTTCACCATCCAACAATAACTCGATTACCCATTCCCGTTATCCTCACTTTATGTTCCTAAAACAACATCTATCTCAAGGGACATAATCTAGGAATTTCATCGGGATGGACTTTACCGCGAGGGGTTTCCTCAGCAATAAAAGTCCTAAGGCAACCATGAAGGGGATAGAATACACCGATGAACACATCGTTCACAACACCTAAAGGTTATGAGCCTGCTAGTGTTCCACATAATTGTCTAGAAAGAGTCCGTGGTCGTTATCCATACTCCACTGAATAACTAGATCAACAACAACAACAACGAGGCCTCTCATCTGTTTATCACACATCAACTATCTACCCAACATATTAGTAGATAAAAATATATAGTTTTATACATAGTTTAAAACCTATATAGCATGTTCATTCAATACATATTCCACATAACAGATCAGGCACACACACATAACACGTATCTCATAGGGAATATATCATATCTATGAGTTAGAAGAAAGTGAATATACATTCACACATATAAACAACAATATATACACATAACACGTATTTTGTATCAAATACTTCATAATTATGCATTAGAAGAAAGTAAATACACACTCACTTGATCAGAAGATGATCGGACAACACCACGACTTCTAGAAGTAGTATTCTTCAGTAGATCTGGAAGATCTTCACAAAAACCGGGCTCCTCGCGGTCAGAGCTTCGGCTCGGGAATCTCACTTCTCAGGATCTTCAGGGCTTTGGAACTTGCTTCGGGGATCGAGAATGATACCGGGGCTTCGGGATAATTCGGGCACGAAAAACGATGCAAAATGGGAGAGAGAGAAAAGAAAAAGAGCAAAAATATCGGCTGCCCTCGCAAGCCTTTTATAGGAGGCTGAGCCCTCGCATTACGCTGGGCGTAATGCTTTACACAGGGCGTAATGCCTCGGATCGTCACTCCATGCGTCATCGGAGCACTCGAGTCCGAGGCGGTACATGCATCGGGGTACGTTGGGCGTACTCAACTACGTTAGGCGTAGTTCGGATCGGATCGATGACTCCCCCCCCTCCTTCGGATAATATCGGAATTTAATAATTAACTTTAAATTTTAATTATTTAATAAACTTCAAAATTCATATCTTCTTCATACGAACTCCGTTTTCGACGTTCTTTATATCCACGCGTAGGTGAGACTACGCTCTACAACTTTCGTTTAGACTCCATTGGCTAATTTTGAATTTATTTTTATTATTTATTTTTAGTAGGCCGGGACAGGAAAACTCCGTTATAAATTCATAACTTCTTCATCCGACGTCCGTTTTCGCCAATCTTTTTATTGCTTCGCTACCACTAACGAGATCTTCGATTCTCGTTTAGATTGTTTCGGCTAAAAACCGCTCGATCTCAAATCGAGTATTCTGGCTGCATACTGCTAAGTCGAAACTTCCGAAAATCATAACTTCGTCATACGAAGTCAGATTTGGGCGTTCTATATATATATATATATATATATATATATATATATATATATATATATATATATATATATATATATATATATATTCGGAAAACTCGTTTCGGCCACTACAACTTTATGTAAAGATATCGAGCTTATCTCACACTTAAATTTTGACGCTTATTTTATTCTTAATTCATTTAAGCCACATAATTAAGCGATTAAGCATAAAACACATAATATTCAAATAATACATTCTTATTATTTCAAAATGGGTTACAAAGGTTAACCTAGACTATTACATCCACATTAATGACAAGCCCAGAAACACAGGCATTACAATTCTCTCCACCTTAGAATGATTCTGTCCCCGGAATCACACATCAACAAGCAAATGCGGATAGCGACCCATCATGTCACTCTCCGTCTCCCAGGTGAGATTCGGCCCATTCGTGTGTTTCCATCGTACAAGCACTAACTCGACCATATTGCGTCGTAACTTCTTAGTCTTTCGGTCAACGATTGCCTCTGGTTCTCCAATCAACCTTTTGTTCTCATCGATTCTCAACTCCGAAAGTGGAATCATGTCGGGAACTTCTCCCGTGAACTTCCTCAAATAACACACATGGAAAGTGTTATGAATTCCATTCAGTTCTTCTGGTAGTTCGAGCTTGTAAGCTTGGTTCCCAATCCTATGAAGAACTTTAAACGATCCAATAAATCTTGGACTTAACTTTCCCCTTTTACCAAATCTTATAAGTCCCTTCCACGACGAGACTTTAAGTAAAACCGAATCCCCCACTTCAAAAGTCATTGGTTTTCGCTTTTTGTCAGCATAACTCTTTTGACGATCTTGAGCGGCTAACATTCTTTCCCTAATTATTTTCAACTTTTCAGCAGTTTGATGGACTATCTCCGGTCCCATAAACTGCTTTTGCCCAGCCTCAAGCCAACAAGACGGCGTACGACACTTCTGTCTGTACAAAGCTTGATAAGGTGCCATCTTAATGCTCGAGTGGAAACTATTATTGTAGGAAAATTCTATCAAAGGTAAATGTTCATCCCAATTACCTTGGAATTCCAGGGTACATGCTCTCAGCATATCTTCAAGTGTTTGTATCGTCCGTTCGCTCTAACCATCAGTCTGTGGATGGCAAGTTGTACTCAAACACAACTTGGTACCTAATTCCTCTTGTAGACTTTTCCAAAATCGTGAGGTGAAACGACTGTCACGATCTGACACAATCGTTAACAGAACACCGTGAAGCCTCACAATTTCCTTCACGTACAAATTTGCAAGCTTATCCATAGACCATTTCTCCTAGGCTGCTATGAAATGCGCACTCTTAGTGAATCGATCAACTACCACCCAAATCATGTCATGAACATTTTTTGTTCTAGTTAGTTTAGTGACAAAATCCATAACAATGTCTTCCCATTTACCCATAGGCACAGGTAAAGGTTCTAAACTCCCATATGGTTTCTGATGTTGTGTCTT
Organism: Lactuca sativa; assembly: GCF_002870075.4. Lineage (NCBI taxonomy): Eukaryota > Viridiplantae > Streptophyta > Magnoliopsida > Asterales > Asteraceae > Lactuca > Lactuca sativa. Next base: position 35,857,549 of record NC_056625.2, on the reverse strand, counting down.
GACTCTCGCACAAGTCACACACTCGGCCACATACTTTGGAATATCAAGCTTCATCGTCGGCCACCAGTAGTAGGGTTTCAGGTCTCTATACATTTTAGTGCTACTAGGATAAATCAAGTACATGGTCTTGTGAGCTTCTTCCATCAGAAGATCTCTGACTCCTCCTGTCTTAGATATCCAAATCCGATCTTGGAACACCTTCAGTCCATGACTATTTATACCGAACACCAATGTTTTGCCCAAACGTTCCTCCTTTCGGTCATTCTTCTTAGAAGCTTCCTCTTGAGCTTTCTTTATACTTTCCACAATGGTCGAGACTGGGTTTTGAGCATTCTAACACTTCCTAAGTGTACATGCAACCCTAATAAACCTTGGATCTATGTTTGTCTAAGATACATGCAAATAATTATTTTTCCAAGGTTCATATCCTAACTAGCATGGCATGGGGAACATGAATCAAATAAAGCTAGTAGAAATGCTTACCTTGAAGTTGTAGTTGGTTGCTTGGAGTTTTAGAGCCTAGCACCAATAGTGTGGATGCCTCAAGTGGAAATCACAAATCACCACAAACTTGGAACTTTGAGAGAATAGATACTACTATCTTGAAATCGGCCTCACCTCAACAAGTGTCAACTAGTGTGATTTCAAGAACCAAAGCCTCCTTTATATAGTGTTATGGATTAGGGTTACATCCATGTAAACCCTAATACCCATGTCTCTTCATTTCCATGAGATCCATGGGTTAAAGCTCCATGGAGTATCCATGGACTTTCCCATACAAGCCTAGCCCATTCCAAATAAGCATTAGCCCACAATATATAAATATAGAAGCCCATATTTAATTAGTAATATCTTTGATCTCTAAATTAATCCTAGATTAATTATAGATCAATACTAATTAAATAATATGATCTTATATTAATATATTAGAACTTATAATATATTAATAAATCATAACCTGTACTATTCTCAAATATTATCCAATAATTGTTCGGGTGAAGTGCAACCCAAATGGACCATGCCGGGTCGGGTCAAGTACATACCAAATATAGTTATGAACTTAGACACTATATCCAACAGTCTCCCACTTGGATAAGTCTAATAACTATAGTTGCAAGTATGACTTCAGGAACCGATCAGCAATCGTAGCTCTTTAAACTCTGTTGAACTAGAACGCGCCATTTAGATAAGTGACCATATAATCCTTTGTTCTAGATATTAGCCGGACAAATACATGGAACATTGTCTTGCTTATTGTCCAGCATTTGTTTCCCGATTTCCGATTTGTTTGACATAGAACTCAACTGAACACATCAATTTAGTTCTGACCGGGCCCGGTACATAGGTCAAAACAAAATCATCGAGGGGCCCAGATATCAGCTTCTAATCCAAGAAGGAACAGATAAACTTCGACTCATATGTTTGTTCTACCACTCATTGAATTACACACAAAGGCACGTTTTATAACATCGAGTTACCAATGCGTTTTCGTACAATCAATGCATAACCAACTCGTAAGTAACAAATCATATCTCTAGGTTTGAAGACTTATATGATATTACCGTCTCACGATCACTCGAGATAAAATTCCATGAAGTGATTCCAGTGAGCGTGGGTTGAGTCCAATGCTCAGAACTTGTGAGCACTCATGATTGTTGTAGCCATGTCCAACACCTTAGACCTCTGCAACCAATCATGACAGTCTTGATTCATACCTACTTCCGACATATGACCGACTGTGGAGGTTTGAATAATATGATATACCAAACATAATTATTCTGGAAGTCAAAACATGCAAAAGAAATATAGTAAACGATTGACAAGAGATAGCAACACTTTACTCATAAATAAAACACCTTTTATTCATCATCAAATGTCAATTACACTTTACAAATTTCATAATTTATCTAACTACTAAAACTTATATCATCCTTTAGCCCTATGCTCCGAGCATGCTGGAGATGCTTAACCCTACTCAGTCCCTTCGTGAGGGGATATGCTGGGTTCTCATCTGATGATACCCTCTTCGCCACGAGGATCCCTTCTTCTATTCGATGTCTGATGAAGTGATATTTTATGTCAATGTGTCTGGATCTCCCATGATCTCTTGGTTTCTTGGCTAAGGCAACCGCACTATTGCTGTCACAGAAAATCTCCATTGGCTCTTTTATAGCTGGTACAACTCCAAGGTCTCCGATGAAGTTCTTTAGCCATATAGCCTCCTTTGCTGCCTTGCTTGCCGCTATATACTCTGATTCACAAGTAGAATCAGCCACTGTCTCCTGCTTGGAACTCTTCCAAGTGATTGCTCCTCCGTTTAAGGTAAAGACCCAGCCCGACTGAGAGCGGAAATTATCCCTATCAGTCTGGAAGCTAGCATCACTATACCCTACAGCTCTCAAGTCATCACTCCCACCGAAGGTAAGGACCCAGTCCTTAGTCCTTCGCAGGTACTTGAGTATATTCTTTACCGCAGTCCAGTGTTCCTTACCAGGGTTCCCCTGATACCTGCTAACCATGCTCAAAGCAAAGGCTACATCAGGTCGAGTACACGTCATAGCATACATGATCGATCCTACAGCTGAAGCATAAGGAAGTCGACTCATCTCTGCTATCTCAGCCTCAGTACTAGGGCTTTGTGTCTTACTCAATCTGGTGTTACACTGAATGGGTAACTCACCTTTCTTGGAGTTATGCATGTTGAATCTTTTCAACACTTTGTCCAAGTAGGTACTTTGACTAAGTCCAATTAGTCTTTTACTCTGGTCTCTCAAAATCCTTATCCTTAGAATATAGGCATCTTCTCCTAGGTCCTTCATAGAGAAACACTTCCCAATCCAGGACTTAACTTCCTGCAAAGTTGGGATGTCATTTCCTATGAGTAGTATGTCATCCACATACAATACCAAGAAGCTGACTATACTCCCACTAGCCTTGACATAAACACAAGATTCATCTTCACTCCTAGAAAAGCCAAATTCCCTGACCTTTTCATCAAAGCAAAGATTCCATCTGCGAGGTGCTTGCTTCAATCCATAAATGGATTTCTCAAGCTTACACACTCTATTAGGGTACTCGTTGCTGACAAAACCCTCTGGCTGACTCATGTAAACATCTTCAGCCAACTTTCCATTAAGGAAAGCGGTTTTGACATCCATTTGCCATATTTCATAGTCATGAAATGCAGCTATGGCTAACAGAACCCAAATAGACTTAATCTTGGCTACTGGAGAAAAGGTCTCATCATAGTCCACTCCAAGAATTTGAGAGAAGCCCTTTGCAACCAGTCTAGCCTTATAAGTGTGTACTTTACCATCCATGTCGGTCTTCTTCTTGAAGACCCATTTGCACCCTACAGTCTTACGACCTAGTACATTCTCAACCAAGTTCCAAACTTGATTGTCATACATGGATTGTATCTCGCTATCCATAGCCTCTTTCCATTTCGCAGACTCGGGGCCTCCCATGGCTTCCGCGTAACTGTTAGGTTCATCCAGACCTACTAGTGTCTCATCACTAATAAGTGTCTCACCTTCCGCAGTAATATGAAAACCATAGTAGTGCTCAGGTGCATTCCTAACTCTCGTGGAACGTCTCAGAGGTACAGAATTGTCAATTGGCTCAACAGGAGTTTCCTCCTCAAGTTGATGGCTAGGGTTTGAAGTTCCTTCACCACTTGACTCTTGAAGTTCTTCAAGGTCAATTTGCCTCCCATTGTCTCCTTGGCTTATAAATTCTCTCTGACGAAAGACTCCTCTTCTTGCTACAAAGACCACATTATCACTAGGTCTGTAAAAGAGGTAACCAAAGGATCTTTGTGGGTAGCCGATGAAAATACACCTCTCGCTTCAGGGTTCTAGCTTATCATGAGACTCGCGCCTCACAAAAGCTTCGCAGCCCCAAATCTTGATGTGGTCTAGTTTGGGTACTTTACCAGTCCACATCTCGTGAGGATTTTTGGCAACTTTCTTTGTAGGGACTAGATTAAGGATATGGGCAGCAGTCTCTAAGGCATACCCCCAAAATGAGATTGGTAGCGAAGCTCGACTCATCATGGAACGAACCATATCCAACAAGGTTCGATTATGCCTCTCAGCTACACCATTCAACTGTGGTGTCCTGGGAGGTGTCAATTGTGAGACAATCCCACATTCCCTAAGATAGTCGAGGAACTCTGAACTAAGATACTCACATCCTCGATCGGATCGAAGCATCTTAATGTTCCTGCCCAATTGATTCTCGACTTCCTGTTTAAATTCCTTAAACCTCTCGAAAGTCTCTGACTTATGCTTGATTAGGTAGACATATCCATATCTACTGTAATCATCAGTAAAAGTCAAATAATAACGATTAGCATCCCTTGTGGCATGTTTGAAAGGTCCACACACATCCGTGTGTACAAGGTCCAACAAACCTTCACCCCTCTCACACGAGCCTGTGAAGGGTGACTTTGTCATTTTTCCAAGTAAGCATGATTCGCAACTATCATCTGACTTTAGGTCAAATGACTCCAAGACTCCATCCTTTTGGAGTTGTCCTATGCGTTTCTTGCTTATATGTCCAAGACGGCAATGCCATAATGATGCTTTATCCAAGTTATTATTATGAATAGAATCAATACACAAAACATTATTTCCTAATTTATCTACAACAGATACAACTTCATACACACCATCACAAGGTAATGCTTTAAAATAAAGAACATTATTAAAGAAAGCATCAATAGAACCAACTTCATTATTAAACGAAAAAGTAAACCCTTGTTTGTACAAAGCATGAAAGGAAATAATATTTCTTGCCAATCCTGGTGAATAACAACATTTATTCAAATCTAAATTAAACCCACTACTTAGCGATAAAGTATAAACTCCAATCTTGGTAACATGTAAAGCTTTCCTATTCCCCATGATTAAGTTTATTCTTCCTTGCTCCACATTCTCACTTCTTCTTAGTCCCTGCAAGTCACAACAAATATGAATACCACAACCGGTATCAAGGACCCAAGATTTAGAATGGGGTGAGTTATTAGAAATGATAGTGTAAATACCTGCATGGTTGGGTTTAACTTTCCCATCCTTTACATCTTGCTGGTACTTTGGGCAGTTCCGCTTCCAATGTGCCTTTTCATGGCAATAGAAGCATTCAGCCTCTTTTGGGTCAGAAGAAGGAGTGATGAAACCTTTCTTGGTTCCACTTGAAGAAGAGCCATCAAGGGTCCTAACCTTGGTACCCTTCGAAGAACTCTTTCTCTTCTTCCCTCGTCCTTTCCCGATTGCCAAGACAGGGGCGGAGTTCGTAGGAGTAGAAGTAGTAACAACCGCCTTACCCTTAAGACCACTTTCCGCGGTCTTTAAGAGTCCTTGAAGTTTGCTGAGTGTGACCTCTTCCTTATTCATGTGATATGTCATGCGGAATTGATCATAGCATGATGGTAAGGAGTGCAAAATGATATCTATTGCAAGATCCTCAAGGAAGTTCACATTAAGCTTCAGCAAACGATCCACATACCTTTGCATTTTCTGCATGTGGCTCGTGACGGATTCCCCGTCCTTCATCATGGTTGTTATCATGGAGCAGATGATTTCATACCTCTCTTGTCTTGCACTTTGATGGTATCTTTCCATCAAATCTTGGTGCATTTCATAAGGGTAGAAATCCTCATAAGACTTTTGGAGTTCCGCTGTCATCGTGGCCATCATGATGCAAGCCACTTTCGTAGCATCCCTTTCATGTGCCCGAAAGTCAGCGATCTCATGAGGAGTTGCAGTGGTCTCATCAATCTCCTTAAGCTCCTTGTCAAGGACAATTTCTTTGTCCTCGTAGCGGGTAATCATCCTGATGTTTCTGATCCACTCATTGAAGTTGGATCCATCAAAAGTGACTTTCCCACACAAATTCATAAGGGTAAAGGAGCCATTAGGATTAGAGCCAGAAGCAACATTGTTTGAAGACATCTGAAAAGAAGAGAACAAGATTAGTTTAGATATAAGAGAGTCCTTAATAAAACACCCAAATGTAATATTAAGGCTAGGATCCAATCACAATATTATATAACTTAGAAGAGGTATGCCGTAATCTAAGCTATACCATATTTGAAAGGTAGGTGAATGACGATTCACCAATTTCCACCACGAAAACCGAAATGTTTAAATATTAGGTTTTTGATTGGTTCTTAGAAATTCCTAGATTCTTTGAGATTCAATGAAATTTTCAAAGGCATGTTTCAATCTCGAGTGTGCCCTCCAAGTTTTGTGACTGGGATGCCGAGGATCACAAAACGAGGTGTGAAGTAACCATGCAAATTACTTGGTACCCTTAATAAATTACCCCTCAATCGATGTGCCGGTTAACCACACACGCTCCATCAATACTATGATAAATATTAAGTCACCCTTTACCTACCTTGTTAAGTCCAAGTTAGTGTGTCGGTTAACCACACACGCTCCACTAACGACTTAGACAAAGTGTAAAGTGTAATTTCATGGATTAGCACCTTATTCACATTTTTCCTAAAGTAACTAAGATTGGGAATTTAATAAAACATTTAGTTACTTTATAATATTCATCATAATTTTAATGAGAATTTGTAAGTCCTTGTCTTACCCGTTCGGCTAACGACCCTCCACCGGTCAAGCAAGCGGTGGGTGAGAGTGGACACCCATTAAGTTGCCATTTTATAGGCAACAACCTTATACCCACCTTATATACCGGCTTCGTGAATGAGGCGTACTAGCAGTAAGACGACTTTGTTCTTATACATACATACATACATACATATATATATATATATATATATATATATATATAATTATTAAATCATAATAATATAAGTATAACGGTTGAATTTTAACTTTTAAAATTCTAAGGGTTGGAACTAAAGTTTTTAATATGACTTTACTTGTTCCAAAACTTGAGGGCAAGTTTTGTAAACTTTCAAAACTTTTCATTTCTTGTAACTTATGAGTTTATTAGAGTAATAAAATGAAGACTCTTCATTTTTCTAACTCTTGTGTTCTTTTAATGGTTTTTTAATTCAAGTGACTTTTGGTTTTCCATAACTTGACGACAAGTTATGGACTCCATTAAAACACATTATGATCAAGAATTAAGCTACCACATAGGTTACAAATAATTCCTATGATCATCTAAACATCATAAGATCAAGAACATGAATATGAACACTTTCATGAATCAAAGATTACACTTAAAACTTTGTAATTTCGATAACAAGTTGTTGTAAATGGATTAGCAAAGACATTACACCATCTAAAACAAGTTTACAAGTACCAAAACAGTTTAGGGTAATGTTTCTAATCCATTTCCAGCAACTAAAGTCGAAAATCTGCACTCTGTCGACCCTACTCGCCGAGTGCATGAACCTACTCGACGAGTAGGTTGAAGATACAAGTGAACTCGACGAGTCCCCCCTTGGACTCGCCGAGTCCAGCAGTCAGACAACAAGTTTTTCGACTTTTTTTTCATAATATTGCAACAAATATCAAACAAACAAGCCTAGGCTCTGATACCATTGTTGGGTTTTGAGCATTCTAACACTTCCTAAGTGTACATGCAACCCTAATAAACCTTGGATCTATGTTTGTCTAAGATACATGCAAATAATTATTTTTCCAAGGTTCATATCCTAACTAGCATGGCATGGGGAACATGAATCAAATAAAGCTAGTAGAAATGCTTACCTTGAAGTTGTAGTTGGTTGCTTGGAGTTTTAGAGCCTAGCACCAATAGTGTGGATGCCTCAAGTGGAAATCACAAATCACCACAAACTTGGAACTTTGAGAGAATAGATACTACTATCTTGAAATCGGCCTCACCTCAACAAGTGTCAACTAGTGTGATTTCAAGAACCAAAGCCTCCTTTATATAGTGTTATGGATTAGGTTTACATCCATGTAAACCCTAATACCCATGTCTCTTCATTTCCATGAGATCCATGGGTTAAAGCTCCATGGAGTATCCATGGACTTTCCCATACAAGCCTAGCCCATTCCAAATAAGCATTAGCCCACAATATATAAATATAGAAGCCCATATTTAATTAGTAATATCTTTGATCTCTAAATTAATCCTAGATTAATTATAGATCAATACTAATTAAATAATATGATCTTATATTAATATATTAGAACTTATAATATATTAATAAATCATAACCTGTACTATTCTCAAATATTATCCAATAATTGTTCGGGTGAAGTGCAACCCAAATGGACCATGCCGGGTCGGGTCAAGTACATACCAAATATAGTTATGAACTTAGACACTATATCCAACAGAGACAACTTCAATTCTCAACGCTCTTGGATATCTCCCAAAACATGTCTGGTTTAGACATTTATGATCTTCCCAAATCTCTTGAAACAAGTTTTCCTAAATGAAGATGATGTCCCTTGGAAATCATACTTCTTTCACCTCCTCCAATTATTCTCCCTAACCCACAAGTTCTTGAAAAGGTTTAAGGTCACTCAAACCCTATTGGCAAGGCAAGGTCTAGGTGTGATCACATCTTGGAGATGTAGTCACATATTGACAAGCCGGGAGAGTTGGGTGTCAAAGTCTTGAGAAAGTTGGTGGTTCAACTACTTTCTAAGTCACATAGTGAGTTCTTTTGGAACACCTATGAAACAGACTATGACAAGACCCTTAATGATCTTATCTATTTTCTAAGATCAACTTCCTTAAAACTTGATGGACATTGACAATAGTGACACAGGAAATCCAGAAAAGCATTCTGTTCCCAAAGGAAAGGGATCGGCCATAGTCAACTCCGTTGACCAAATGGTAAAGAGAAAAAGCTAAGTCCGTGATAGTCCCGTGTACCTCTATCAAAGGGTCCATATGTTTATATTGTCAAAGAAAGGGGCATTGGTTGCGAAGCTGACAAACTTACCTAAGGATGTTAAAGTCAATAAGTTTGACTCTACTTCAGGTAAAGTCCACTATCTAACTCTGTTAAGTTTCTATTATGAGATTCTTGATACATGATGTGACTGGGTCACATGGTGATGTTTTAAGAATCAAAGAAAAGTGAAGAAACTTAAAGAAAGAATATGTTGAATCTGATCGCATAGATGGATTTCTATCGCGTAGTTTGAAGATCGGATTCTTGAGCTACTTCTTAGGAGTTATGAGATATTGCTTAGGAATAGATAACAACAAGTTTTCATATGGATTGTAAGGATAAGTTTTTCCGCAAAGTTTTAAAATAAAAGAAAGTTTTGATTTTATTTATTTTAAAATATCCTTACAATGGAATTTGAGGAAAAATTGTTGCTTATATGATTCCATTAATAGCAAGAGTGGAAATATGAAATTGATTCTTTCATTTGTGGTAATGTCTAGATTTACCAAATAAGGAAAGATTCTCATCACCCAAGTTTCAATTGGACCGGAACTTGGAATCATGCAAGTTGTATAGCATGATGAATGAGAACCTTCAAGTATTGGAAAATTAAGACTAACTACTTGCTCACATGGATGTGTGAGTTAAGTGAAGGACTAAGGGATCGAGTACACATTCTTGTGCACTGATTAAGTCCACCACAAAAGTTTGATAAGACTATTCGTCATAGTTTACTAAAGCTCAGTGAATATGATTATACTTACATGCTTAAGTGTAACTCTGAGACATTGGAAAAAGGTTCCAATGTATGACAGAGCGAATAAGAAGAATCAAATTAGGCAGAAGGATAAAAGTTTCTCAAATCTGAAAAGATGGGAGAGTACTTTAGTATCAGTTTTTGTGATCATCTTAATGATTAAGAAACCATATCAAAATTAGTTCTCTAAGGAAATCTTAGTGCATTCTTATGACTAAGAAGAGGATCTTGAATTGTTGAAATGGTTAAATCAAGAAGATGTGTCATACTTCGTTCTAATACAAGTCTTAGAGTCATACTCCAAGATTGTTATTTGAGTGACATGTCTTAAAGAAGGTTTAAAACACTTTTCAAATGTAAGAGTAAAAGTTTCCTACTCTTGTACATTTGAAATTGGTAAGTTGTGATGTTTTGGATAAAACAAAGACCAACTTAGGCCAATTGTGTGAAGTGTTTGTCTTGATTAGAATCCTCACTATCTCTTGAATATCTGACAAGAAAGTCTTATAGGTCAAGAGGACAGTGGGAGTCTTAAAGGACTTGAAAGTCTCAAGAACTAATCAAGAATAGAACCTGAAGTTCTTTACTAGCACACGACTTGCGGTTTATAACCTATCGTGTTGACATATTCTGTGCCCATTCCAGTTAAAGTTGGCTTTGCATATGAGTTCTTAGAGCTCTCAATATGTTGCACAACAACTTGGAAGCAATGGCAGGCCCTTGAGTTGCCAGGTGGCAAGAAATTAAGATTGAGTTCAGTCCATATGAGTTTGGATTTGTCATTATCCTTGTCTTGTGACTATGATTTTGACAATTCACATGGATAAGAACACATACACCATTAAATCTAAGTGTCATAAGGTTTCTCTCCGATTCATGAAAATGATGGTGAGGAAACACTTTCACTAAGTAGATTTTAGCTAGATAGCAATTGTGATATTTGTATTCTCAAAGTCGTTAGTGGAGCGTGTGTGGTTTACCGGCACACTAGCCTGGACTTGTGAGAAGTGGCAAAAAGGTCTAACCATTATGATTACGGCATACCTCTTCATAATTGTTTAGACTCACAAGTGTGCTATCTAAGGGAAGGTGTATGATTTTTGATAAAGTTTTATCAAAACAATCTAGTATCAGAAATCTGAACTTTGGTAAGAAAGTCAATGAAGTATTGATTTCTAGAAGTCCAGCTGATTTCTGAGTACATGTCAAAGCTAGTGGGAGCATAAGTGTTATGCTAATAATCATCATGTTAGTGGGAGCATGATAATTATGATAAGTATTGCAAGTTAGCAATGTTAATTATAGAAAACAAAGCCTTTCAATTGGGAACAAGTTGTTTTGCTATAATTAAGGGAGAGGAAATTATACTTCATCTCAAATCTATAAGCTTAGATCGTGAGGTTTTAATCATTTAGTCGAGGATATATATATATATATATATATATATATATATATATATATATATATATATGAATTTCATGTTGGATTGGCTCAACATAAGGAAATTCTGTATATGAGTCCATTATTTGCGTTCTAAAATTCGATTATGATTACGGCATCCCTTTTCATAATCTGAATTATGAGAACTTGGCAAATAGAAATGGAAATGTTATAGCAAAAGACTGGTTTAGTCTTTATGTGGGACATCATGAATCGTGTCCCATATGCTTCGGATATAGGATCGATTACATGTGCTATATTCATCCATTCTAAAATTTTCCAGATGCCTGGGGCATTAAGAAGGGAAAAGGTTTAGAACTGGATATGACTAAAAGGATTAAACAATTGTCGAGGACAATCTAAGGTTTACCAAAGATTGGTTGCTCAAGGACAGTTGGAAGTATAGTGATAATTCTGGAAGGACGATATTGAAGTGATAGTCAAAATGGAATCTGGAAATGTTTCAAAGTTAGAATTTTCAATCTGTGTAAGATTAAGGAAACTTAATGCAAGAAGGATGTTTCCAAGGAGTTGATCTCCTTTGGAATGCTCTGTAATGTTTGTTGTCGAGTCTTTATGACTTTGTGCATAATCATTACAAGAGGATCAATGCATATAAGTTTAGAATCTAACAGATTTCAGTAAATGGCATGAATTTGGAATTCTTGCATTTACAGTAAGGATTTGGGACTGTGAAAAGAGAATCATTGAAGTTATGTTCAATTGATCTAGTTCACAAAGTAAAGATCATAGACAAACATAGTATGCATACTTGGTGTATGGCATGACTAGTGTTTAGAAAACATAGTGTACATGCTTGGAGCATGGGACAACTATTGTTTTAAATTCAAGAATAAAGTTGATAGCTGAAACAGTAAACAATAAATAATGTGTAATCATATGGTGATAAATAAAAGGTGTTTTATTTATGTTCATATGTTTTGATACCATATTGGATTTAATTATTATTGTGTTTCACTTTGCATGTTTTGACTTCCCGAATATACTAGGTTATTCTTCCGGAATGACTAAGTTATTCAAACCATCCACAGTCGGTCATATGTTGGAAGTAGATATGAATTAAGACTGTCATGGGTTGGCTTGTAGAGGTCTAAGGTGTTGGACAAAGGGCTACAACACTCATGAGTGCTCATAAGTTCTGAGTATTGGATTCAACCCGCGCTCATTGGAATCACTTCATGGATTTTATCACGAGTGATCATGAGACGATAATATCTTATATTCTTCAAACCTAGAGATATGAGTTGTTACTATGAGTTGGTTGTACATTGATTGCACGAAAACGCATTTGGTAACTCGGTGCTATAAAACGTGCCTTTGTGTATTATTCAACAAGTAGTAGAACAAGCCATATGAGTCGAAGTTTATCCATTCCTTTTACCTTCGGGATAAAAGCGATATCTGTGGGCCCCTCGATGATTTGATGATGACAAATGGAAGTGCTCGGCCGGGCCAGGACTGATTTGATTTGTTCAATTAGTCAGTCGTCATAAATCGGAAATCGGGAAACAACAAATGGACAGAGAGAATGATTATAATCCATGTCTCAGTCCATATGATATCTAGAATGGAGGAATATATGATCCCTTATCTAATGGACAAGTTCGTTGACAAGATCAGAGTTCGATAGCGGCTTTAAGAGCTACGATTGCCAGTTAGGTTTGAAGTCATACGCAATAATAGTTTTAGACTTATCCAAGTGGGAGACTGTTGGATTAATGTCTAAGTCCATAACTATATTTGGTATGTACTTGACCCGACCCGGCATGGTCCATTTGGGTTGCACTTCACTGACACAATTTATATGGATAATCTTTTGAGAATAGTATGTTTATGATTAATATTAATATATTATAAGTTCTAATATATTATTATGGAATCATATTATTTAATTAGTATTGATCAAGAATTAATTTAGAATTAATTAAGTGATCAAAAGGAACTAATTAAATATGGACTCTTATATATATGGAATGGGCCAAGTTCATTTAGGTTGGGCTAAGCTTTCTTGGATAGTCCATGGAGTGTTTAACCCATGGATCCTAGGAAATGAAAGGTCATGGGTATTAGGGTTTAACCCTAATCCTCCACACTATATAAAGATGTCCTTGGTTGGTGAAATTGGCACTAGTGTGGTACACTAAGAAGGGCTAGCCAATTTCACTAGAGAGAACCAAGTATCCATATTCTCTAAAGTATTCCAAGGTGTCTTGGTGATTTGTGATTCCACTTGAGGCTTCCACACTATTGGGGCTAAGCTCTTAAAGCTTCATGAAGACTTTCTACACCAAAGAGGTATGTATTCTATCTTGCTATAGTCATTGTTTTGTATGCTAGATTAGGATAATACCTTGGAAGTTCTTATTTGCATGTATAATAGAGAAAACATAGATCCAAGGTATTTAGGGTTGCATGTACACTTAGGAGTGTTAGAATGCTCAAAACCCAACAAAAACTTCTCCTTCTTCAAAACTTCTAACACTTCTCGCAAGTGTCTGCCATGCTCCTCTTGGCTTTTCGAGTAAATCAGAATGTCATCTATGAACACTATCACAAATTTATCAAGGAATGGATTACAAACCTGATTCATTAAATCCATGAATGCTGCTGGAGCATTGGTTAGTCCAAATGACATAACCAAAAACTCGTAGTGCCCATATCGTGTTCTGAATGCAGTCTTCTCTATATCCTACTCTCTTACTTTTAGCTGATGATATCCTGACCTAAGATCGATCTTCGAGAAATAGCTCGAACCTTGAAGTTGATCGAATAGGTCATCAATCCTCGGCAATGGATATCTATTCTTTATTGTTGCTTTATTCAGCTCTCTGTAATCAATGCACATCCTCATGCTCCCGTCTTTCTTCTTTACGAATAACACCGGTGCTCCCCAGGGCGATGAACTAGGTCTAATGAAACCTTTGTCCAATAACTCTTGAAGTTGCATCATCAGCTCCTTCATCTCCGTCAGTGCTAATCGGTAAGGTGCTTTTGCTATTGGCGTCGTCCCTGGTAACAAGTCTATTCTAAACTCTACTTGTCTATCAGGCGGTAATCCGGGAAGATCTTCTGGAAATACTTCCGGATAATCACATACGACAGGAATGCTCTGCATCGCCTTTTTCTACTTCTTAGCATCTATCATAAATGCTAGATACGATGTACATCCTTTGGCCAAACAATTTCTAGCTTTCATCAATGAAATGATTCCAGAATTTACTCTGAATTTATCTCCATACACCATAAATGACTCTTTCCCTGGCGGGTTTACTTTGACTATCTTTTTCTTGCACAATATCTCGGAATCATTAGCGCTAAGCCAATCCATTCCCAACACGATGTCGAAACCATTAAGTTGTATAGGCAATAATTCCTCGTGGAACTTATTCCCATTTAAGTCAATTAAGATGTTTTTCATACGATGGCTAACAGGTACAAACTTTCCACTAGCAATTTCGACTAATAAAGCATTATCTAGTCTATTGACAGGCAAAGTTAGTTTTCTACCAAATTCACGCGAAATAAAGGAGTAGTTGGCTCCAGAATCAAATAAAATTTGGGCAGGCAATTTGTTTACGAGAAAGGTACCTGAAGCGACATCAGCTTCATCTTTAGCAGCTTCCAGTGTCATCTGGAATGCTCTCGCCTTCGGCTTTGGCAGAATGTTGGGTCTTGCTGCCTCCTTCTTTTTCGGGCAGTCCCTCGACATGTGTCCCTCCTCACCACAACCATAGCAAACTTTCTTTGCGAGGGTGCATTCATTGGCATAGTGCCCTGGCTTTCCACATTTGAAGCATGTGGCCACCACCTCACATTTTCCATGATGCTTCTTCTTACATTTTTCACACCATTTCGCTTCCCCTCCTCGTCCTCTCAAACTAGACTTCGAGAACTTGTGTTTTCTTGTTGAACCCTGAAGTTCCATCGAACTTCCTCTTTTCACCAACCTCTATCCTTTCAAGACCATTTTTCTTTTGCTGGGCCTCCACATTCTTCGCTGCTCGAACAACTATTTTCAGAGTAGTTGCCATCTTGACTGTCGGGCCAAAGTCGGCAGGCAGTCCATTAACGAACCTCTCAATCTTGAAGAGTTCCGTTGGCACTAGGTACGGAAATAACTTCATTTTCTCAGTGAATGCAGTAGCATAGTCATCTATGCTCATCCTCCCCTTCTTCAAGTTTTGGAACTCATTGTTCAGATCAATCAGATCTATCTCTGAACAATATTGCACCCTTAGTTGTTCTAAGGACTCCTCCCATGACATTTTCAGGGCTTCTCCTCGTGGCATGGTATCTGCCAACAACTTCCACCAAGTCAAGACTCCAGTCTTCAGTTGTCTAATGCAAAGACAGTCTTCTGTTTGTTGCTACAGTCGCAACTTTCAAATACCATCTCCATTTCGGAGATCCAATCCATAATCTCAACAGGCTTCGGGCTTCCAGAAAGACTTGGCGGCTTGGCGCCCAAGAAATTCTTGTACATTTGCCCATCCTTGTTGTTTCTCCTTTCCGGGTCGTTCCTTCGTTCTCCTTGAGTCCCAACTTGACTCACCATGCGACTATTGTTCCCTTCCTCCGATTGCTCGGGAATCAGTTCGGGTTCCTCAATAGGTATGATTGGTTCACCCCTATTTTCGTGTAACATCTGTCACATTTCATCCCTTTGTTCAGCTAAAATAACCTGAATCATGGCTTGCACCCCAACCATCATTATTGGTTTTGGTGCTGCTGCTACCATAGGTGCTTGCTCAATCACTGGTGGTTGATTCCTATTTTCATCCGCGTTTCCAACTCCACTCCTGGTTCTTACCAATTTTGATCTACACACCGAATAAGGTGAAATTAGATCCTCATCCATGATAGATAATTAAATCATCCTTATCGCTCCGAAACGTTTACATGTTAGTTCTAATACCGTAGACGTACGTTTAGAATCCTACACACATAAGGTTTCCAGATCCCGTCGGCAACAGACCATAGATCCGAACAAATAATATCATATATGACAACATATAACATTTAGCACATAAAAGCATTTTAGGCAGCTTCCTAAAATATACTAGTGCTCGTGTCTATAATATATCAGACACACATATCACAATCTCCACTTAGCATTCTAAGTTTAAAATAGAAATCCTACAAATTCCTAGTTCGCTTAAACTAATGCTCTGATACCAACTGTGACATCCCCAAAATCTCGGCCGGAAAAGACCGATTTCATTTACGCTTTTTAAAATAGTTTCAGAGTAAATCTTTTTGATTTAAAAGAGTTGCGGAATTTGTTCCCAAAACAAAATATAATAAAATAATATTTATCAAAGCATTTCATCAAGAGATGCATTTTCATTATATAATTAAAACTCGGTATGTCATGTTCCGATACAGACCATAAAGCATAAACGATAACATTACAAGTCATTCAACAAATATATACATATACAGACTTGTAAACAAAACAACTTGATGATTCATCCATCTTATGCCCTCGCGCCACTACCTGTGATACGAATAAACTGAGTGGGTCAGGCTTGGGAGCCTGGTGAGCATATAGGGTTTTCAACCCACAATAAATAATTATATTTAATTTCACCAACCAACAATAACTCGATTACCCATTCCCGTTATCCTCACTTTATGTTCCTAAAACAACATCTATCTCAAGGGACATAATCTAGGAATTTCATCGGGATGGACTTTACCGCGAGGGGTTTCCTCAGCAATAAAAGTCCTAAGGCAACCATGAGGGGGATAGAGTACACCGATGAACACATCGTTCACAACACCTAAAGGTTATGAGCCTGCTAACGTTCCACATGACTTTCTAGAAAGAGTCTGTGGTCATTATCCATACTCCACTGAATAACTAGATCAACAACAACAACAACGAGGCCTCTCATCTGTTTATCACACATCAACTATCTACCCAACATATTAGTAGATAAAAATATATAGTTTTATACATAGTTTAAAACCTGTATAGCATGTTCATTCAATACATATTCCACATAACAGATGAGGCACACACACATAACATGTATCTCATAGAGAATATATCATATCTATGAGTTAGAAGAAAGTGAATATACATTCACACATATAAACAACAATATATACACATAACACGTATTTTGTATCAAATACTTCATAATTATGCGTTAGAAGAAAGTAACTACACACTCACTTGATCAGAAGATGATCGGACAGCACTACGACTTCTAGAAGTAGTATTCTTCGGTAGATCTGGAAGATCTTCACAAAAACCGGGCTCCTCGCGGGCAGAGCTTCGGCTCGGGAATCTCACTTATCAGGATCTTCAGGGCTTTGGAACTTGCTTCAGGGATCGTGAATGATACCGGGGCTTCGGGATAATTCAGGCACGAAAAACGATGCAAAACAGGAGAGAGAGAAGAGAAAAAGAGCAAAAATATCGGCTGCCCTCGCAAGCCTTTTATAGGAGGTTGAGGCCTCGCATTACGCTGGGCGTAATGCTTTACGCGGGGCGTAATGCCTCGGATCGTCACTACATGCGTCATCGGAGCACTCGAGTCCGAGGCGGTGCATGCATCGGGGTACGTTGGGCATACTCAACTACGCTGGACGTAGTTCGGATCGGATCGATGACTCCCCCCCTCCTTCGGATAATATCAGAATTTAATAATTAGATTTAAATTTTAATTAGTTAATAAACTTCGAAATTCATATCTTCTTCATACGAATTCCTTTTTTCGACGTTCTTTATATCCACGCGTAGGTGAGACTACGCTCTACAACTTCGTTTAGACTCCGTCGGCTAATTTTGGCTTTATTTTTATTATTTATTTTTAGTAGGCCGGGACAGGAAAACTCCGTTATAAATTCATAACTTCTTCATCCGACGTCCGTTTTCGCCTATCTTTTTATCGCTTCGCTACCAATAACGAGATCTTCGATTCTCGTTTAGATTGTTTCGGCTAAAAACCACTTGATCTCAAATTGAATATCCGGGCTGCATACTGCTAAGTCGAAACTTCAGAAAATCATAACTTCGTCATACGAAGTCAGATTTGGGCATTCTATATATATTCGGAAACCTCGTTTCGGCCACTACAACTTTATGTAAAGATATCGAGCTTATCTCACACTTAAATTTTGACGCTTATTTTATTCTTAATTCATTTAAGCCACATAATTAAGCAATTAAGCTTAAAACAGATAATATTCAAATAATACTTTCTTATTATTTCAAAATGGGTTACAAAGTTTAACCTAGACTATTACATCCACATTAATGACAAGCCCAGAAACACAGGCGTTACAATCAGCCCAGTTTCACAACTATCAATGATTTGTAAAACAACCCATGTTCTTTTAATCAGTTCCTTCAATCCCAAAATTAATTCCAAATTAATGTCTGATTAAATATTAATTAAATAAAATGATTTCTAATTAATATATTATTTTCATAATACATTAATAAATCAAATTATTATTCTAAATAATAAATTCAACCTCTCTCTCCAAAAGTCATCCTGTCAAGTTGCTAGGGTGAAGGCTATTGAATTAGGTGTCTAAGCCCATAACTATAATTGGTATGTACTTGACCCGATTGTAGCATGGTCCTTTTAGGTTGCCTTCACCAAAGCAATTTGATAAGATGGAATTTTTGAGAAGAGGTTATTTGTGGTTTATTAATATATTATAAGTATAATATAAATTAAGAAATCATATTATTTAATTAGTATTGATCAAGAATTAATTTGGAATTAATTTAGTTATCAAAAGAGATTGACTAAATATATGGGGATTGATTATGTAAATCAATAATAATAATTATAGTTAGGCTAATGATCTATGGTTGGTTAGGGTGGGCTAAACATATGTGATAGTCCATAAAGGTTTAACCCATGTAACCCATGAGATATGAAGAGTCATGTGAATTAGGTTTTGCATGGATGTAACCTTAGACTTTCCCACACTATAAAATGATCCCCATAGTCACCAAAATCGGCCCCAAGCTTTTCCAAGAAGAACATAACTGGTTTTGAGCTTCCTAGCCACTTCTTATAAGCCTCCTTTTGCACTCGGTGTTTGTGACACATTAGAGGCATCACATTTGAGGTCCTAAAGCTTTTGAAGGCCAATAACTCTAAGCTACATTAAGAGATATTCATCTACTTTGGTTTTATGTTGTATATCTCAAAGTTTTTTATGCTAGTTTAGGATTTATGCTTTGGAAACAATATTTCATGTATAATAGAGAAAAATTAGATCCAAAGCATCTAGGGTTGCATGTGCACCATAGGGATGTTATAGTGCTCAAAACCCAACATCGATATTAGAGCTTAGGGTAGTTTTCTGTTATATTATTGCATTGTTTGTTATTCAAAGTTGAAGCAAACTAAAAAAGGCCTTCTGCCAGGCTGAACTCATTGAGTCCATTGATGAACTCGACGAGTCCAAAGCCTGGCTCGACGAGTTTCACTGTCTGATGGCAGATTTTCAGGTTTTTTTTGGCATATATTAGATTATGATCACTACCACAAACTGCTTTGTATCATAAATCTGTGTTTTATGATATGGTAGTGATTATACTCATCCAACGAAAAGATAATTGTCAAAGATTTATGATCATTTTTGGTTATATGATAAACAAAGTTACTTATAATTTGTTGATTTGATATTATCTTGCTTTATGAGTTTAGTTAGATCCATCATGAATTATATGATAATTTTGTTTCTTTGAATTGATCTAGATGTTTTAATGAGTTCCATAATTTGTCCTCAAGTTACGAAACTTGAAAATCTCACCCATTAAAATAACATTAAACTCATAAGTTATGCAAATGAATAGTTTTGAAGAGTTTCAAAACTTGCCTCAAGCAGGGGTGCAAACGAGCCGAGTTGAGCCTGAGCTTGGTCAGGCTCGGCTCGAGCTCGTTTAAGTTATACGAGGCTCGAGCGCGAGCTCGGCTCGGTTCAATCTTTCTTGTACTGAGCTCTTCTCGAGCTCGTAAATAATTATACAAGCTCGGCTCGGGCTCAGGCTCGACTCGTTTTTTGTTCGACATGCCTAAATAAGCTTAAGCTCGGCTCGAGCTCGAGCTCGTTAAGAAGCTCGTTTATTAATACCAGAAATTCCTAATTCCCCAAATATATTTTTTATTTTAATATATAAAAATAATAATAAATTATATTATATAAAAGCTCGTTTAGTAGCTTGACTCGTTTGCACCCTACCCTCAAGTTCTGGAATTTGTAAAGTCTCATTAATGAAACATTTAATTCCAAACCCTAGAGTTTTAAAAGTTAAAATTCGACCTTTATACTATTATAATATTAAAAGTTACTACTTTTATATATATATATATATATATATATATATATATATATATATATATATATAAGACAAGTTAGTCTTACCGTTAGTAGGCCTCATTCATGAAGCTGGTATATAAGGGGGTATAAGGTTACTGCCTATAAAATGGTGGTTTAATGGGTGTCCATTGTCACCCACCGCTTCCTTGACTGGTGGAGGGTCATCAGCCAAACGGGTAGGATAGGACATTAATCCTCATTAATAAGTATAGTGAAATTACAAAGTAACTAAACCTTAGTAAATTCACAATCTTAGTTACTTTAGGAAAAATGTGAGACTTGTGCTATTCCACGAAATTGCAGTTTGCACCTTGCTGAGTCGTTAGTGGAGCGTGTGTGGTTAACCAGCACACTAATTTGGGACTATCAAGGGTGGAAAAGGGTAGCTTGATGTTTGTCATGGATCAATGGAGCGTATGTGGTTAACCGACACATTGATTAGGTGATAAATGACATCAAGAGTACCAAGCAATTTGCATGGTTATTCACACCTTGTTTGTGATCCTCGGTATCCCAGTCACAAACTTGAATGGCATAATCGAGATTTAAACATGTCATTGAAAATTTCAATGAATCTCAAAGAATCTAGGAATTTCAATTCATTTAAAGCTTAATAATGTATTTCGTTTTTCATGGTGGAATTGGTAAATCGTCATTTACCTACCTTAAAATATTTTACAATTGGATTACGGCGTCCCTCTTCCGAATTGTAGAATATTGTGTTGGGTCCTAACCTTAATATTTCACTTGGGTGTAATATTAAGGATTATCATCTAATCTAAACTTTTTTCTTCCTCCTTTTCAGATGTCTATCCCAAACAATGCTTCAGGCTCCAACCCTTCTAGCTCATTCTCCCTCATAAACTTGGTTGGGAGAACTATCTTCGATGGATCAAACTTTAACGATTGGATTCAAAACATTCGTATGGACCTTCGCTACGAGGACAAAGAATATGTTCTCGATAAAGAGATAAAGGAGATTGATGAACAAACTGCTACTCCTGAGCAAATCGAGGAATACATGGTTCATAAGAGGGACGCGACAAAGGTGTCGTGCATTATGATTGCTACCATGACAGCTGAGCTTCAAAAGTCCTATGAGGACTTCTGGCCCTTCGAGATGCACCAAGATTTGATGGAAAAGGTACCATAAAAGTGCTTGGCAGGAAAGGTATGAGATCATTTCCTCCATGGTCACAACCAAAATGAAAGATGGAGAGTCCATCACGACCCACTTGCAAAAGATGCAGAGATATGTGGACCGCTTGCTGAAATTGAATGTTAAATTCGATGAAGAATTTGCCATATATATCATTCTACACTCTTTTCCTTCTTGTTATGATTAGTTTCGTATGACCTATCATATGAACAAGGAGGAGGTCACTCTTAGCAAGCTCCAAGGCCTTCTAAGAACTGCAGAAAGCAACTTGAAAGGCAAGTCTGTTGTATGCACTCCTACTATTGTTTCCCTTATTCTGGCGATTGGACTTGGGAAGGGAAAGAATAGGAAGGCTCCTTCCAAGAGCTACAATGGAAAGTCCCATGATGGATCCTCTTCTAGTGGAACCAAATGTGGTCCTGCTAAGCCCTCTACCAATCGAAAGGAAGCAGAGTGCTTCTATTCTCATGACAAGGGGCACTAGAAACGAAGTTGCCCCAAATACTTGAAGGACATTAAGGATGGGAAGATAAAACCCACCTTCTCAAGTATTTTCACTATTCTTTCTAATAACTCATCACATGCTAATTCTTGGGTCCTTGATACACTTTGTGGATTTCATATTTGTTCTGATTTGCAGGGACTAAAAAGAAGTATGGATGTGGAGCACGGGAAGATAAACTTAATCATGGGAAATAGGAAAATGTCGCATGTCATCAAGATTGGAGTTTATTCTTTATTGCGTAGTAGTGGGTTAAAATTCTAATTAAATAATTGTTGTTACTCGTCGGATATGGTGAGAAATATTATTTCCTCTCATAGTTTGTATAAACAAGGTTTTACTTTTTCGTTTAATAATGAGATTGGCTCAATAAATGCATATTATAATGGAATTTTTTATTTTGAAGCATTACCTTGTAATGGTATGTATGAAACTGTGATGGTTGTAGATAACCTAGGAAATAATGTGTTGAATATTGATTCGTCAAATGTTTTGGACAAGGCATGCTTGTGGAATTGTCGTCTTGGACATGTCAACAAGAAGCGCATTGCCCAACTTTAAAAGGATGGTGTCTTGTAGTCATTCAAATTGAAGTCGGATGACACTTGTGAATCTTGTTTGGTTGGAAAGATGACCAAGTCACCCTTCATTGGTACTTGTGAAAAGGGTGAAGTTCTGTTGGATCTCATACACACTGATGTGTGTGGACCCTTCAAATCCGCCACAAGGGATGCTAACCGCTTCTATATGACTTTTACTGATGATTACAGTAGATATAGGTATATCTACTGGATCAAGCATAAGTCAGAAACCTTTGAAAAGTTCAAAGAGTTTAAGAAAGAAGTGGATAATAAATTAGGCAGGGAGATAAAGATGCTCTGATCCGATCGGGGTGGTGAGTATCTTAGTATCGATTTCCAAGACTGTCTTAAGGAATGTGGAATTATTTCACAATTGACACCACCTAGAACACCACAGCTCAATGGTGTCGATGAGAGGCACAATCGAACCTTGTTGGACATGCTTCGTTCCATGATGAGTCGAGCTACATTACCTATCTTATTCTGAGGGTATGCCTTAGAGACTGCCACCCATATCCTTAATCCAGTCCCAACTAAGAAGGTTGCCAAAACACCTCACGAGATGTGTACAAGGAAGGTTCCCTCGTTAGCACACATCAAGGTTTGGGGTTGCGAGGCTTTCGTAAGACAAGAGACTCACAACAAGCTTGAACATCGCAGTGAACGATGTATTTTCATCGGCTACCCACAGAAGTCCTTTGGGTATCTCTTCTATAGACCGAGTGACAATGTTATCTTTGTTGTGATGAGAGGAGTCTTTCACGAGAGAGAACTCATATGCCAAGAGAACAGTGGGAGGCAAATTGACCTTGAAGAGCTTCAAGAGTTAAGTGATGAAGGAACCTCAAACACTAGCACTCAACCCGAGGAGGAAACTCATGTTGAACCGATTGACAAATCCATACCTCTAAGACGTTCCAGTAGAGTTAGTGTTCTACCTGTGCTATATGGTGTTCATATAAAAGTTGAAGGTGATACATCTATCAGTGATAGTACATTGATAAATTTGGATGAACCTAACAACTACAAGGAAGCTATGGCAGGCCCCGAGTCTGCGAAATGGAAATAGGCTATGCATAGCGAGATTCAGTCCATGTATGACAATCAAGTTTGGAACTTGGTTGACAATGTGCCAGGTCTCAAGACAGTCGGATGCAAATGGATCTTCAAGAAGAAGACAGACATGGATAGGAAAGTACACACATATAAGGCGCGACTGGTTGCAAATGAATTTACTCAAAATAATGGAGTTGACTATGATGAGACCTTCTCACCAGTAGCGAAGATTAAATCTATAAGGGTTGTGTTAGCCATAGCTGCATTTCATGACTATGAAATATGGCAAATGGATGTCAAACCGATTTATTTAATGAAAAGTTGGCTGAAGATGTTTACATGTTTCAGTAAGAGGGTTTTGTCAATGAAAAGTACCCTAATAAAGTGTGTAAGCTTGAGAAATTCATATATGGATTGAAACAAGCATCTTGCAGATGGAATCTTTGTTTTGATGAGAAAGTCAAAGAGTTTGGATATTCAAGAAGCGAGGATGATTTATGTGTATATGTCAAAGCTAGTGGGAGTATAGTTAGCTTCCTGGTGTTGTATGTGGATGAAATACTACTCATAAGAAACAACATCCCAACCATGCAGGAGGTTAAGTCCTGTATTGGGAAATGTTTTGCTATGAAGGACCTTGGGGAAGCTGCTTACATTCTAGGGATAAGGATATTGAGAAACAGGAGTAAAAGACTAATATGACTTAGTCAAAGTACCTACTTGGACAAGGTGTTGAAGCGTTTCAACATGGAGAATTCCAAGAGAGGTGGCTTCCCTATCCAAAGCAATACCAAGTTGAGTAAGGCTTAGAGTCCGAGTACAGAGGCTGAGATAGAGGAGATGAGTTGAGTTCCATATGTTTCTGCAGTTGGCTTGATCATGTATGTTATAACTTGTACTCGCCCTAATGTGGCCTTTACTTTGAGCATAGTCACCAGATATCAATGGAATCCTGGTAGAGCTCACTGGACTGCAGTAAAAAAAACATTTTTAAGTACCTACGAAGGACTAGGGATTGGGTCCTTACCCTCGGTGGGAGTGGTGACTTAAGAGTGACAGGGTATTGTGACGCCAGTTTTCAGACCGACAGAGATAATTTACGCTCTCAATCAGGCTGGGTGTTTACCCTAAATGGAGGAGAAGTAACATGGAAAAGTTCCAAGCAGAAGATTGTAGCTGATTCAACATGTGAATCAGAGTACATAGTAGCGAGCGAAGCATCGAAGGAGGCAATATGGTTGAAAAACTTCATCGGAGTCCTTGGAGTTGTACCATCCATAAAGGAGCCGGTGGAGATTTTCTGTGATAATGAAGGGGTTGTCGCCTTAATCAAGGAACCGAGAGATCATGGAAGATCCAAGCATATCGACAGAAAATACCACTTTATAAGACATCAAGTAGAAGAAGGACACCTCGTTGTGAAGAGGATATCATCATAGGACAACCCAACAGATCCCCTTACGAAGGGACTGAGTATGGTTAGGCACTTGCAGCATGCAAGGGGCATTGGGCTAACAGATGATATTAGTTTTAGTGATTAGATAAATATTTAGAAACTTGTAATAGCTAAACAGTAATTGACATTTGATGATTGAATAAAAGGAGTTTTATTTATAAGTAAAGTTACTATCTTGTGTCAATTATTTACTATTGTTTCACTTTTGCATGTTTTCACTTCCGGAATAATAAGATTATTCAAACTATCCACAGTTGATCATACTTTGGAAGTAGGTTATGAGAATAGACTGTCATGAATGGGCTTGTAGATTGTCTAAGGTATTAGACATAACAAAAATTTGCTACAAAAATTCATGAGTGCTCGTGAAATAAGATTTAAGTATTGGATTAAACACAGGCTCACATGAATCACTTCATGGAATTTATCCGGAGTGATTATGAGACGATAATATCATATAATCTTCAAAACAAGATATACGAGTTGTTGACTACGAGTTGGTTATGCAATGATGGTATGAAAACGCATCAGTAACTTGATGTTATAAAACGTATCGTTGTGCATGATTTAACGAGTAGTTACTACAAGCATATAAGTCAAAGCTTATATGTTCCTTTTATCCTAGGAGTATTAAAAGAGATATCTTGGTCCCCTCGATGATTTGATTTTGGCTTATGTGTCGGTCCCGTTCGAGACTCAATTGATGTGTTCAATTAAGTTCTATGTCAAACAAATCGGAATTCGGGAAACAAATTGTTGGAAAATGAGTATGACTATGTTCCATGTATTTGTCTACACGATATCTTGTAGAACAGATCATTATACGATCTCTTATCTAAAGGACGCCTCACTGACTAGGTCAGAGTTCAATAACGACTTTTGAAAGTTACGATTGCTAATCGGATTTTGAAGATTCATTGGAGATTATAGTTATTAGACTTATCCAAGTGGGAGACTGTTGGATTATGTGTCTAAGCTCATAACTATAATTGGTATGTACTTGAACCGATTGTAGCATGGTCCTTTTAGGTTGCCTTCACCAAAGCAATTTAATAGGATGGACTTTTTGAGAAGAGGTTATTTGTGGTTTATTAATATATTATAAGTATAATATATTAATTGAGAAATCATATTATTTAATTATTATTGATCAAGAATTAATTTGGAATAAATTTAGTGATCAAAAGATACTGATTAAATATATGGGGATTGATTATGTAAATTAATAATACTTATAGTTGGGCTAATGATCCATGGTTGGTTAGGGTGGGCAAAACATATGTGATAGTCCATAAAGGTTTAACCCATGTAACCCATGAGATATGAAGAGTCTTGTGAATTAGGGTTTGCGTGGATGTAACCTTAGACTATCTCACACTATAAAATGATCCCCATAGTCACCAAAATCGGCCCCAAGCATTTCCAAGAAGAACATAACTGATTTTGAGCTTCCTAGCCACTTCTCATTAACCTTCTTTTACACTTGGTGTTTGTGACACATTAGAGGCATCACATTTGAGGTGATAAAGCTTTCGAAGTCCAAGAACTCTAAGCTACATTAAGAGGTATTCATCTACTTTGGTTTTAAGTTGTATATCTCAAAGTTTTGTATGCTAGTTTAGGCTTTATGCTTTGGAAACAATAATGCATGTATAATAGAGAAAACTTAGATCCAAAGCATCTAAGGTTGCATGTGAACCATATGG
The DNA here is from genome assembly GCF_002870075.4 of Lactuca sativa. NCBI lineage: Eukaryota > Viridiplantae > Streptophyta > Magnoliopsida > Asterales > Asteraceae > Lactuca > Lactuca sativa. Next base: position 35,830,657 of record NC_056625.2, on the reverse strand, counting down.
GTGTTATAGTGCTCAAAACCCAACAAAGGAAACCCAAAAGGACAACGCTACTATCAAATCAACTACATGTTGGATTAGTGTCTAAGGCTGTAACTATATTCGGTAAGTACTTGATCCGGTTGTGCATGGTCCTTTTGGGTTGCCTTCACCATAGCAACTTGACAGGATGATTTGTAAAGAAAGAAGATATATTATTTATATATTATGAGAATAATATAAGGAATAATAATATTATTTGATTGATATAAGTCATAAATTATTTGAGAATTAATTTGGTGACATAAAGAGGTTAATTGAATAAAGGGGCTTAAACTGTCAAATGTATGATAGTTGTGTTTTGGGCTATGTATCCTTATGGATACTAGGGTGGACGAATTTTAGGGTTAGGATACCTTAAAATCGTCCAAGCCTCATATCTAGGAGGATCTTTGGATTGGTTAGGGTCTAAGTTATTCAATTAGGGTTAAGGGTGAAACCCTAGTAGCTCATAGTATAAATAGACCCCTAGGGTGAAGGAAATCGACCATTCATGTAAGAAAGAAACCCTAGAGCCGATTTCTCACCTCCTTTCTCTCTCAAGATCATCCTCTTGCTAGTTGGTGTTTGTAAGCCATTAGAGGAGTGACAATTGTGGCTCTAAGCTCCAAGAACAAGAAGTTTCAAGCAAGCAACTTAAGGTATTCTTCTAGATCTGATTTCATATGATTTGATTCAATTGTTTACACTAGATCTAGAATTGTAAGCCTTGGATACATTGCATGTTCAATTAGAGAAACCTAGATCCAAGCATTAGGGTTTGCATGTGCACATAGGAAAGTTCTTATGGCTCAAACCCATCACTGGTATCAGAGCTTTGATTGATTTCTATTGAATTGATGCTTTGGTTTATTGCTTGTTGCTTGAAAAATTCGATTTTTGTGATTCTGACTGGTGAACTCAGCGAGTTCCAATGTGGACTCGGCGAGTTCACAGAGGAACTCGGCGAGTTCTAGCGCCAGAAAGAGTAGATTTCAGGATTTCTTGTTGTTTTACTTGAGGATACTTGCCTTAATTATTTTGGGTCATTAAAATCCGAATTTGATGATATATATGAGTATATTCTTGACCAAACAAAATATAATTACCAATTAGTTGAATAATAATTTCCTTATATGATAATAATTGATTATTTGAATTGAATTGGTGAATTGTCTTGCAAATAATATTGAGTAGATCAAGTTGAAATAATCTAATTAGTTGGTTTATATTATTTGCTATTTGATCCTTATGTTTAAAAAAGGTTTAAAACTTGTCCTCAAGTTTTGAAATTGAAGTTTTGTGATCAACAGTTTAATTTGATTTATTTAAATTTCAACCCCTAGAATTTTACAAATTTAAAATTAAACACTATACTAATATATTATTACAAGCTTAATATATATATATATATATATATATATATATATATATATATATATATATATATATATATATATATGTATGAGTTAAAATGCTAGTCTTACCGTTAGTAGGCCTCATTCACAAAGTCAGTCTATAAGGTGGGTATAAGGTTGTTGCCTATAAAATGGAGCTTAATGGGTGTGCACTCACACCCACCGCTTGCTTGACTGGTGGAGGGTCGTTAGCCGAACGGGTAGGGTAGGGCAAACCTCTCCTCGTTAATAAGTATAATGACTCAATATAAAGTAACTAAACATGTTTCATAATTCCCAATCTTAGTTACTTTATTAAAAGTGAATTGATGCAATCTCATGAAATTACCCTTTGCACCCTTGCTGAGAAGTTAGTGGAGCGTGTGTGGTTAACCGGCACACTAATTGGTTCTAAGCAAAGGTGGCAAAGGGTGATTCATTGTGTGTCATAGTTCGGTGGAGCGTGTGTGGTTTACCAGCACATCGAATAGGTGATTGTAACAATGAAGGCACCATGTAGATTTGCATGGTTGTTCACACCCGCTTTGTGATCCTCGGTATCCCAGTCATAAATTAGAGGGGCATATCAAGATTTAAACATGCCATTGAAAAGTTCAATGAATCTCAAAGAAATCTAGGAATTCTCAATACATTTAAAACTTAAGCTTATGTTTTTCATGGTGAAGAATTAGTGAATCGTCATTCACTTACCTCCAAATTATTTGCATGTTGGATTACGACATCCATTTTCTAATGTGTAAATAATGTTGTTGGGTCCTAGGCTTAATTTTTATTTTGGGTGTTAATTAGGGACTTAAATATAATCAAACTTTGTTCCTTTCTATTTGTAGATGTCTAACGCGAACAACGCTGCTGCTAGTTCATTCACGCTAATGAGCCTTTGTCAAAAAGTAACTTTTGACGGATCGAACTTTAGCGAATGGATAAGATACATTCGCACGATTACGCGTTACTTTTGGATTAGTGTCTAAGTCCATAACTATTTTGGTATGTACTTGACCCGATGGTGCATGGTCCTTTTGGGTTGCCTTCACCAAAGCAACTTGATAGGATGAATTATGGAGAGAAAGGATTAATTATGATTTATTAATATATTATGAGAATAATATATTAAAGGAGAAATCATATTGTTTAATTAATATTAGTCAAGAATTAATTGGTAATTAGTTTTGTGGCTAAAAGAGATTAATTAACCTTAAGGGACTGGAATTGTAACTATAAGATAATTGCAATTGGGTTATGGATTACCTTATAATATAAGGTTGGACGAATTTTATGGGGAAACCCATTAGAAATCGTCCAAGGCTTATTAAAGAAGGGTTCATGGGTTGCTTAGGGCTTAAGCATCCAAATTAGGGTTTCCTTGTTAGATAACCCTAATAGCCTCACTATTTAAGGACCCCTTGAGCACCAAAAACGTGGTGAACTAAATCCTTAGGGTTTCTACATGTTTTTGGGTGTCTCTTCTCTTCTCCCCTTCATCCTCTTGCTCTTGGTGTTTGTAAACCATTAGAGGAGTGACATTTGTGACTCTAAGCTTTCTAAAGTCATTACAAGGAGGATTTGAGATTGTTATTGCTACATAACAATCAAGGTATGATCTAAACCCTAATTCATATGTTATATTGATTATCATATGCTAGATCTAGGGTTTGAAGTCTTGGATGAATTGCATGTACCATAGAGAAACCTAGATCCAAGCATTAGGGTTTGTATGAGCACATAGGATGTTCTTATAGTCAAAACCCATCAGTTACGAGGACAAAGAGTATGTCCTCGATGAGAAGCTCGAGAAGATCAATCCAGAAATTGCTACTCCTGAAGAAATGGTTGTCTTTGAGACCCATGAGCGTGATGTAATGAAAGTCCATTGCATCATGCTAGCCACGATGAACTCCGAATTCCAAAAGTCCTATGAGGACATGTATCCTTATGAGATGCATCTAGACTTGATGGAGAGATACCACTAAAGCATGAGGCAAGAGCGCTATGAGATCATAACAAATATGATCACTGCTAAAATGGGAAGTGGAGAGTCTCTAACCGTGCACTTGCAAAAGATGCAAAGGTATGTTGATCGTCTTCACAAGTTGAATGTCAACTTTGGGGAAGATTTGGCTATCGACATTGTTCTTCACTCCTTGCCCTCGTGCTACAACCAATTTAGGATGACCTACCACATGAACAAGGAAGAGGTCACCCTAAGCAAACTCCAAGGGCTCCTAAGGACTGCTGAGAGCAACCTCAAGGACAATTCTGTTGCACTAACTCCCAATCCACCCGCTGCTCCTGTTTTGGCAATTGGGCGGGGGAGAGGCAAGAAGAGGAAGGCTTCTTCGAAGAACCACCGCAAGGGAAAGTCCCAAGATGGTTCCTCTTCTAGTGGGACCAAGGTTGACCATGCTAAGCCCAACCCAAACCCAAAGGAGGCAGAGTGCCACCATTGCCACAAAATAGGGCATTGGAAGAGAAGCTGCCCGAAGTATCTGCAAGCCATCAAGGATGGGAAGATCAAGCCATCTTTCGCAGGTATTTACACAATTAAATCTAATGATTCATCTCATGCTATTTCTTGGGTTCTTGATACAAGATGTGGTTATCACATATGTTCTGATTTGCAGGGACTATGAAGAAATAGGGATGTGGAGCGTGGAAGAATAAATCTAATCATGGGGAACAAAAGATCGTCGCCTGTGACCAAGATTGGAGTGTATTCTTTAGTGCTTAGTAATGGATTGAATTTAGATTTAAATAATTGTTGCTACTCGGCAGATATGGCAAGAAAAATCATTTCTTTTCATGGTTTATTTAGACAAGGATTTAGATATTTGTTTAATAAAGAGAATGGTTCGATTTATGCTTATCTAAATGGTGTTTTATATTTTGAAGCAATGCCTTGTAATGGAATTTATGAAACTGTTATGGTTGTAGATAACCTAGGAAATGATGTGTTGTGTATGGATTCTTCCAATAGTATGGATAAAGCATCCTTGTGGCATTGTCGTCTTGGACATGTCAACAAGAAGCGCATAGCCCGACTCCAAAAGGATGGAGTGTTGGAGTCATTCGACCTTAGGGAAGATGACACGTGTGAATCTTGTTTACTTGGAAAGATGACCAAGTCACCCTTCACTAGCACTTGTGAGAGGGGTGAGGGTTTATTGGATCTCATACACATCGATGTGTGTGGGCCCTTTAGATCCACCACAAAGGATGGGAACTGCTTCTATGTGACTTTCACCGATGATTATAGTAGATATGGGTATATTTACTTAATCAAGCACAAGTCATAAACGTTTGAAAAGTTCAAAGAGTTTAAACATGAAGTGGAGAATCAATTGGGTAGGAAAATCAAGATGCTTCGATCCAATCGAGGAGGAGAGTACCTAAGTCTTGAATTCCACGACTATCTCAAGGAATGCAGAATAGTTTCGCAATTGATGCCACCTAGGACACCGCAGTTGAATGGTGTGGCAGAAAGGCATAATCGAACTCTGTTAGACATGGTTCATTCTATGATGATTCGTGCTTCACTACCTATCTCATTCTGGGGGTATGCCTTAGAGACTGCCGCCTATATCCTTAACTGAGTCCCTACAAAGAAGGTTGCCAAAACACCTCACGAGATGTGGATAGGGAAAGCTCCCTCATTGGCACATATCAAGGTTTGGGGCTGTCAAGTTTTCGTAAGACGAGAAACTCACGACAAGCTCGAACCTCGTAGTGAGCGGTGTATTTTCATCGGCTACCCGTAGAAATCCTTTGGATATCTCTTCTATAGACCGAGTGACAATGTTGTCTTCGTTACGAGGAGAGGGGTTTTCCGAGAGTGAGAAATCATAAGACAAGAGGACAGTGGGAGGCAAATCGATCTTGAAGAGATTCAAGAGTCGAATGATGAAGGAACCTCTATCGCTGGCGCTCAACCCGAGGAGGAAACTCCGGTTGAACCGATTGACGAGTCCTTACCTCTTAGACGTTCCGAAAGAGTTAGAGTTCAACCCCAGTTTTATGGCTTTCATATTACTACCGAAGGGGACACTTATATTAGTGATGGTACACTAATAAATGTAGATGAACCTAATAGCTATAAGGAATCCATGGCAGGCCCAGAGTCTGCAAAATGGAAAGAGGCAATGGACAACGAGATTCAGTCCATGTATGACAACCAAGTTTGGAATTTGGTTGACAATGTGCCCGGACGTAAGACGGTTGGGTGCAAATGGATCTTCAAGAAGAAGACCGACATGGATAGAAATGTGCACACATATAAAGCACGATTGGTTGCGAAGGGCTTTACTTAAACTCACGGAGTTGACTATGAAGAGACCTTCTCACCAGTTGCTAAAATAAAGTCTATTAGGGTGATGCTAGCCATTGCCGCATTTCACGATTATGAGATATGGCAAATGGATGTCAAGACCGCTTTTCTTAATGGGAAGTTGGCTGAGGATGTTTACATGGCTCAGCCAGAGGGTTTTGTTGATCCGAAGCATCCTAATAGAGTGTGCAAGCTTGAGAAGTCCATTTATGGACTTAAGTAAGCATCTCGCAGATGGAATCTTTGCTTCGATGAGAAAGTCAAAGAGTTCGAATTTGTATGAAGTGAAGATGAATCATGTGTATATGTCAAGGCCAGTGGGAGTATAGTTAGTTTCCTCGTTTTGTATGTTGATGACATACTGCTCATAGGAAATGACATCCCGACTCTGCAGGAGGTTAAGTCCTGGCTCGGGAAGTGCTTCACTATGAAGGACCTTGGAGAGGCTTCCTATATTTTGGGAATAAGGATAGTGAGAGAACGAGGTAAGAAACTAATAGGACTTAGTAAGAATACTTACTTGGATAAGGTACTAAAACGTTTTAGTATAGAAAACTTGAAGAAGGGAGAACTGCCGATACAAAGTAATGCCAAATTGAGTAAGACTTAAAGTCCGAGTACAGAAGCCGAGATAACTAAGATGAGCCGAGTACCTTACACTTCCGCAGTTGGCTCAATCATGTATGCTATGACTTGTACTCACCCTGATGTGGCCTTTGCTTTGAGCATGGTCAGTAGATATCAAGGGAACCCTGGCAGAGCCCATTGGATTGCGGTCAAGAATATCCTTAAGTACCTTCGGAGGACCAAGGAATGGTTTTTAGTCCTCGGAGGGAGTGATGACTTAAAGGTGCGAGGGTATAGTGACACCAGCTTCCAGACCGACAGGAACAACTATCGTTCACAGTCGGGCTGGGTCTTTACCCTTAATGGAGAAGCAGCGACTTGGAAAAGTTCCAAGCAAGAAACCGTATCTGATTCAATGCGCGAATCAGAGTATATTGCAGCGAGCGAAGCGTCAAAGGAGGCGATGTGGTTGAAGAACTTCATTGGTGACCTTGGAGTTGTGCTTGCCATAAAGGAGCCTATGGAAATTTTTTGTGACAATGAAGGAGCGGTTGCCTTGACCAAGGAACCGAGGGATCATGGTAGATCTCGGCATATAGACAGAAAATATCACTTTATTAGACATTGAGTAGAAGAAGGACACCTCGTAGTAAAGAGGGTATCGTCAGAGGATAACCCAGCAGATCCGCTTACGAAAGGACTGAGTAGGGTTAAGCATTTGCAGCACGCTAGGAGCATTGGGCTGAAAGACGATATTAGTTTAGATTAGATAGATTAGAAACATGTAATAGATAAATGTAATTGACATTTGATGATTAAATAAAGGAGTATTATTTAGAAGTAAAGCTACTGTCTCATGTTAATTGTTTAACTATTGTTTCACTTTGCATGTTTTCACTTCCTGAATAATTGAGTTATTAAGAGTAATCGAATTATTCGAATGGTCCACAATCGTTTATATGTTGGAAGTAGGTATGAATGAAGATTGTCATGAATTGGTGTGTAGATTGTCTAAAAGGTATTAGACATAGCAAAGCTTTGCTGCAACGTTCATGAGTGCTTATGAACAAGTTTTGAGCATTGGAATAAACCCGCGCTTGCTGGAATCACTTTATGGAATGTAACGCAAGTGATCGCAAGACGATAATATCATATGGTCTTAAAACCAAGATATATGGTTTATTGTTTATTAATTGGTTGCGCATTGACAATGTGAAACCGCATCAGCAAATTGATGTCATAAAACACATTGTTGTGTGTAGTTGATTAGTGAATCGTAAACGCATATAAGTCGAAGTTTATCTGTTACTTTTATCCTAAGAAAGTAAAAGCGATATCAGGGCCCCTCGATGATTTGATTTGACTTATGTGTCGGGCCTGGTCAGGACTGAATTGATGTGTTCAATTAAGTTCTATGTCAAATGAATCTGAGATCGAGAAACCAACTGCTGGACAATAAGTTCCGTGAGACTGTCCGCATAATATCTAAACAGAGGACTGTACGATCCCTTATCTAAAGGACAGGATACTGATAAGATCAGAGTTTGACAGCGTCTTTGAGAGCTACGATTGCTAATTGGATTGTGTTTGCATATATAGTTACTAGACTTATCCAAGTGGGAGACTGTTGGATTAGTGTCTAAGGCTGTAACTATATTCGGTAAGTACTTGATCCGGTTGTGCATGGTCCTTTTGGGTTGCCTTCACCATAGCAACTTGACAGGATGATTTGTAAAGAGAGAAGATATATTATTTATATATTATGAGAATAATATAAGGAATAATAATATTATTTGATTGATATAAGTCATAAATTAATTGAGAATTAATTTGGTGACTTAAAGAGGTTAATTGAATAAAGGGGCATAAACTGTCAAATGTATGATAGTTGTGTTTTGGGCTATGTATCCTTATGGATATTAGGGTGGACGGATTTTAGGGTTAGGATACCTTAAAATCATCCAAGCCTCATATCTAGGAGGATCTTTGGATTTCTTAGGGCCTAAGTTATTCAATTAGGGTTAAGGGTGAAACCCTAGTAGCTCATAATATAAATAGACCCCTAGGGTGAAGGAAATCGGCCATTTATGCAAGAAAGAAACCTTAGAACCGATTTCTCACCTCCTTTCACTCTCAAGATCATCCTCTTGCTAGTTGGTGTTTGTAAGCCATTAGAGGAGTGACAATTGTGACTCTAAGCTCCAAGAACAAGAAGTTTCAAGCAAGCAACTTAAGGTATTCTTCTAGATCTGATTCAATTGTTTACACTAGATCTAGAATTGTAAGCCTTGGATACATTACATGTTCAATTAGAGAAACCTAGATCCAAGCATTAGGGTTTGCATGTGCACATAGGAAAGTTCTTATGGCTCAAACCCATCAATACATACCAATTATAGTTATGGGCTTAGACACCTAATCCAACATATAATATATAGTAGATCTGATATCTTGGTGATAAGGATATGTGTGACATCCCCAAAATCTCGGCCAGAAAAGACCGATTTCATTTATGCTTTTTAAAATAATTTCAAAGCAAATCCTTTTGATTTAAAAGGGTTGTGGAATTTGTTCCCAAAACAAAATATGATAAAATAATATTTATCAAAGTATTTCATCAAGAGATGCATTTTCATTATATAATCAAAACTCGGGATGTCATGTTCCGATACAGACCATAAAGCATAAAAGATAACATTACAAGTCATTCAACAAATATATACATATACAGACTTGTAAACAAAACAACTTGATGATTCATCCATCTTATGCCATCGCGCCACTACCTGTAATACGAATAAACTGAGTGGGTCAGCTTGGGAGCTTGGTGAGCATATAGGGTTTTCAACCCACAATAAATAATTATATTTAATTTCACCAACCAACAATAACCCAATTACCCATTCCCGTTATCCTCACTTTATGTCCCTAAAACAACATCTATCTCAAGGGACCTAATCTAGGAATTTCATCGGGATGGACTTTACCGCGAGGGGTTTCCTCAGCAATAAAAGTCCTAAGGCAACCATGAGGGGGATAGAGTACACCGATGAACACATCGTTCACAACACCTAAAGGTTATGAGCTTGCTAGGGTTCCACAAGACTGTCTAGAAAGAGTCCGTGGTCGTTATCCATACTCCGCTGAATAACTAGATCAACAACAACAACAACGAGGCCTCTCATCTGTTTATCACACATCAACTATCTACCCATGTTCTACCCAACATATTAGTAGATAAAAAATATATATTTTTATACATAGTTTAAAACATGTATAGCATTCTCATTCAATACATATTCCACATAACAGATGAGGCACACCCACATAACACATATTTTATAGAGAATAGATCAGATCTATGAGATAGAAGAAAGTGAATATACATTCACGCATATAACAACAAAATATACACATAACACGTATTTCGTATAAAATACTTCATAATTATGTGTTAGAAGAAGGTAACTACACACTCACTTGATCAGATTATGATCGGACTGCACTACGACTTGTAGAAGTAGTATTGTTCGGTAGATCTGGAAGATCTTCACAAAAATCGGGCTCCTCGCGGGCAGAGCTTCGGCTTGGGAATCTTACTTCTCGGGATCTTCGGGGCTTTGGAACTTGCTTTGGGGATTGGGAATAATACCGGGGCTTCGGGGTATAATTGGCACGCAAATCGAGGCAAAAACTAAAGAGAAAGGAAGAAATTTGCAAAAGAATGAGGCTGCCCTCGCATGCCTTTTATAGGGGCTGAGCCTCGCACGTACGCTGGGCGTACTCAGCTATGCGGGGCGTACGTCACAAAAACGTCACTGCTTACGTATGCGAGGCATTTAAGTCCGAGGCGGTGCATGCATCGGGGTACGCTGGGCGTACTCAACTACGGTGGGAGTAGTTCGGATCAGACCAATAACTCCTTCGGATATTATCCGAATTAAAGATTAAATAAATAAATATTAATTACTTAAAAACTTCAGAAATTCATATCTTCTTCATACGAACTCCGTTTTCGACGTTCTTTATATCCACGCGTAGGTGAGACTACGCTCTACAACTTTCGTTTAGACTTTGTTGGCTAATTTTGAATTTATTTTTAGTAGGCCGGGACAGGAAAACTTCGTTATAAATTCATAACTTCTTTATCCGATGTCCGTTCTCGCCTATCTTTTTATCGATTCGCTACTACTAACGAGATCTTCGATTCTCGTTTAGATTGTTTCGGCTAAAGACCCTCGATCTCAAATCGAGTATTTGGGTTGAATACTGCTAAGTCGAAACTTCAGAAAATCATAACTTCCTCATACGAAGTCAGATTCGGGCGTTCTATATATGTTTGGAAACCTCGTTTCGGCCACTACAACTTTATTTAAAGATATCGAGTTTATCTCACACTTAAATTTTGATGCTTATTTTTTTCTTAATTCATTTAAGCCACATAATTAAGCAATTAAGCATAAAACACATAATATTCAAATAATACATTCTTATTATTTCAAAATGGGTTACAAAGGTTAACCTAGACTATTACATTGCTATTAATGACAAGCCCAGAAACACAGGCGTTACAATATGTTTATATGTAGATTAGATACAATCTCTTGATTAAAGGGATATATTATTATAGTTTAGTATATATTCAACATTAGGGTGAAACCTTAATGTGAACGTATTGGTGACCGTCTTTGTGACATTTGTTTTCTTTGTGAGAACAGCTTCTTTCTTGGTGAAAGAAATCTTTGTGATTAATTTATGTTCTTTACTCTTTATGTTCTTTATTGGTTTAGTTAATTCGTTCTTTGATAATTATACTTGAAGTGTATCCGATCGATACAAACCTTCATTTGGTATCAGAGCAGGTTTTTTATACACTCAAGTAATTGTGTCAACCTCTTACAATCCTAAATCGTCTGTTCTTAACAAGGTCCCTCCTTTTGATAAACTCAACTTTACTACTTGGAAATCAAAGGCCATAGACGTTCTCGAGATCATGAACTATGACATGCTTGACATCATCAACAAGGGTCCCATCTCCGTTATGCATCAATCATCCAATGATGGTGCATCCAATAGTGAGTCAAAGAAGAAAATTTTACCAGGATACAACAAGAAAGAAAAAGGGTGTTAAATCTCGATGTAAAGGCTAGAGTTGCTACTGAAAATTCACTCCCATTTTTTGTCTATCGTTTGGTTCAAAACTTTTCAATTGCATAAGAGATGATGAACACACTATCATCTGAATTTTATGTAGAAAATGTCTTAGATGACGAAGCTCCAAATGATAAGTGTCTTATGGCTCAAATCGTTGAATCTCACGCTGATACATCGGATGACAACATTGGCACTCTTGACACTAATATTTTTCAAGCGGCTATAGACCCTAAGTATGACTGGGACTCAACATAAGCGTATTAGGTAAACAATCTTGTTAACTATTCTTCCATCGGAAACATTGAAAAAGCTGACATGATTGATCACTTGTGTTTTGATTTATCTGTTTCAAACAAAGAAAGATCTTCTCTCGAAATTGAGTTAAAAAAACTCAAAGAACAACTCTCCTATTTCGAAAAATCTCTTTCACTTTTAGAAAAGGAAAACACATGTGTCTTACTGACCAACAATTTTCTCCAATCTAAAAAGGAAAAAGTTGTTGATCATGCTAGATGTACTCACCTTATTTTAAAAAACTAGGCCTCTTCTCACAATAATGTCACGAGAATTATTAGTGATTAGATTCCAGATCAATTTGAGAAAATCTTGGTGGTGGTAAAGTAGGTGTTGTATCCTTAATCAGAAAGGTAGAGACTAAACAAACCTTTTATAATGTTGATTGTATGGAGAAAGACTTTAAAAGTAGATTTGTAAGTACTTGTTTTATAAATCAAACATTAATTGATACTCATTGTGTTACTGACTCTAATGGTAACACCAAATGTGTATCTCAATTACTTCGCTATTAATCCTTCCCGCCAACCTCCTCATCATGAGTATGGTCTGCCCTCCACTAAGACTTTGCTGAAATCCCCTATATATAATGGTGAAGCTCATTTCGTAAACGAAATTATTATCATTTTTCCTCAGTGCTCTGTTAAAAACTCTAGTCCAGATGACTCTTCAATATCTCCTGAGCCTCGTGACAAAGTGTCATCTGAGCATACCATCGACGACATTCCTTGGTCTAGAACTAAAGCTATGATTTTAAATCAATTGATCAAGATTCTTCACATTCAACAGTAAAAAAGAAATCAAATTCTAATGTTAAAAGAAAGAATCCTGGAACCAGAGTTTGTTATCGATGTGGTGATACTTCTCACAAATTCAGCGAGTGCACTTTTGAGAAAAGCTTTGTTCGCACTGACAAAATCATAATTCGAAATGATAAGTGGATCAAAAAGGGAAACTCTTTAAATTTTCTCCCTGATGCTTGTTATAATATTTTTTCTTAAGCGACCCATTGCAAATTGGGTCGGTGTATATTAAATGTACATTTTAGTTTGGTATTTAGATAACGGTTGCTTAAGACATATGAGGGATCAGACCTACAACTTTAATGGGCAAAGCCCATAGGCCCATAGGCCTATGAAAGGTGACAACCACTCATATTCCACCATACAACAGTTTCTAGAACATTCGTCCATGTCATACAACCCATGAGCATTAACAACACACATGATGAACCATCTTAACCATAATGGAGCAACATGATGCATAGGTGGAGCATCATGATCACTATTGGCCCAACTGATGGGTTATGAGCATTCTAACACTTCCTAAGTGTACATGCAACCCTAATAACCTTGGATCTATGTTTGTCTAATAATCATGCAAAGTTGTTTTTCCAAGGTTATGAACCTATCTAGCATACATGGGGAATAATTTTTCTTTGTATAAAAGATAGAACTACATACCTTGTTGATGAAAGTGTTCCTTGAAACCTTGTGAGCCTAGCACCTCAAGTGTGATGCCTCAAATGCTTCACACAACACCAAATGCAAAGTATAAACTTGAGAGAATACTCTAACACACTCAAAATCAACCAATCCCTCTTGTTTCTCTAAGTGTAGCCGATTTTGGGGAGATACATGGTCCTTATATAGTGTGTTGCATTAGAAAAAACCCTAATGTAACATGACTCTTCATTTCTCAATCCATGGGTTAACTCCACGGAGCATCCTATTGGTGGAACCCAACTTGATAATCCATGGAGCCTTTTAGCCCACTATATAAGATATGGAAGATTTACATAATCTACCCATATATTTAATTAGTTATATTTTTGATCACTTAATTAATTCTAAATTAATTCTTGATCAAAACTAATTAAATAATATTATTAATATATTAGAACTTATAATATATTAATAAACCATATGTGTTATTTCTCTCATTTAGTTTATCCAATTACATGGTGCCATGCAACCCAAATGGACCATGTCGGGTCGGGTCAAGTACATACCAAAAATAGTTATGGACTTAGACACCTTATCCAATAGTCTCCCACTTGGATAAGTCTAATAACTATAACTGCAATACTTCAGGAACCGATCGGCAATCGTAGCTCTTTCAAGGTCTCTCGGAACTGAGAAGATATTGATATGCCATTTAAGATAAGTGATCATATAATCCTCTGTTCTAGATATCAACCAGACAATTACATGGAACAATGTCTTACTTATTGTCCAGCAGTTTGTTTCCCAATTTCTGATTTGTTTGACAAAGAACTAAATTGAACACATCAATTAGGTTCTGACCGGGCCCGGTACATAGGTCAAAACAAAATCATCGAGGGGCCCATATACCAGCTTCTAATCCAAGAAGGAACAGATAAACTTCGACTCATATGTTTGTTCTACTACTAGTTGAATCATACACACAAGCACTTTTTATAACATCGAGTTACCAATGCGTTTTCATACAATCAATGCATAACCAATTCATAGGCAACAAATCATATCTCTAGGTTTGAAGACTTATATGATATTACCGTCTCACGATCACTCGGGATAAAATTCCATGAAGTGATTCCAGTGAGCGTGGGTTGATTCCAATACTCAGAACTTATGAGCATTCATGATTGCTGTAGCCATGTCCAACACCTTAGACCTCTGCAACCAATCATGACAGTCTTACTTCATATCTACTTCCAACATATGACCGAATGTAGAAAATTTGAATAATATGTAAAATCACAACATACTATTGTGGAAGTCAAAACATGCAAAAGAAATTATAGTAAACAATTGACAAAAGATAGTAACACTTTACTCATAAATAAACACAACTTTTATTCATCATCAAATGTCAATTACACTTTACAAATTTCATAATTTATCTAACCACTAAAACTTATATCATCCTTTAGCCCTATGCTCTGAGCATGCTGAAGATGCCCCTACTCAGTCCCTTCGTGAGGGGATCTGCTGGGTTCTCTTCTGATGATACCCTCTTTGCCACGAGGATTCCTTCTTCTATGCGATGTCTGATAAAATGATATTTTTTGTCGATGTGTCTAGATCTCCCATGATCCCTTGGTTCCTTGGCTAAGGCAACAACACTTTCACTGTCACAGAAAATTTCCATGGGCTCCTTTATAGCTGGTACAACTCCAAGGTCTCCAATGAAGTTCTTCAGCCATATAGCCTCCTTTGCTGCCTCGCTCGCTGCTATATACTCTGATTCACAAGTGGAATCAGCCACTGTCTCCTGCTTGGAACTCTTCCAAGTGATTGCTCCTCCGTTTAGGGTAAAGACCCAGCCCGACTGAGAGCGGAAATTATCCCTATCAGTCTGGAAACCAGCATCACAATACCCTACAACTCTGAAGTCATCACTCCCACCGAGGGTAAGGACCCAGTCCTTAGTCCTCCGTAGGTACTTGAGAATATTTTTTACCGCAGTCCAGTGAGCTTTTCCAGGGTTCCCCTGATACCTGCTAACCATGCTCAAAGCAAAGGCTACATTAGGTCGAGTACAAGTCATAGCATACATGATCGAGCCTACTGCCGAAGCATAAGGTACTCGACTCATTTCTGCTATCTCAGCCTCAGTACTAGGGCTTTGTGTCTTACTCAATCTGGCGTTACTATGGATGGGTAACTCTCCTTTCTTGGAGTTCTGCATGCTGAATCTCTTCAACACCTTGTCCAAGTAGGTACTTTGACTAAGTCCAATTAGTCTTTTACTCCGGTCTCTCAAAATCCTTATCCATAGAATATAGGCAGCTTCTCCTAGGTCCTTCATAGAGAAACACTTCCCAAGCCAGGACTTAACTTCCTGTAGAGTTGGGATGTCATTTCCTATGAGTAGTATGTCATCCACATACAATACCAAAAAGCTAACTATACTCCCACTAGCCTTGACATAAACACAAGATTCATCTTCACTCCTACAAAAGCCAAATTCCTTGACCTTTTCATCAAAGCAAAGATTCCATCTGCGAGGTGCTTGCTTTAATCCATAAATGGATTTCTCAAGCTTACACACTCTATTAGGGTACTCATTGCTGACAAAACATTCTGGCTGACTCATGTAAACATCTTCAATCAACTTTCCATTAAGAAAAGCGGTTTTGACATCCATTTGCCAAATTTCATAGTCATGAAATGCAGTTATGGCTAACATAACCCTAATAGACTTAATCTTGGCTACTGGAGAAAAGGTCTCATCATAATCCACTCCAGGAATTTGAGAGAAACCCTTTGCAACCAGTCGAGCCTTATAAGTGTGTACATTACCATCCATGTCGGTCTTCTTCTTGAAGATCCATTTGCACCCTACAGTCTTACGACCTGGTACATTCTCAACCAAGTTCCAAACTTGATTGTCATACATGGATTGTATCTCGCTATCCATAGCCTCTTTCCATTTAGCAGACTCGGGGCCTGCCATGGCCTCCGCGTAACTGTTAGGTTCATCTAGACCTATTAGTGTCTCATCACTAATAAGTGTCTCACCTTCCGCAGTAATATGGAAACCATAGTAATGCTCAGGTGCATTCCTAACTCTCGTGGAACGCCTCAGAGGTACAGACTCGTCAATTGGATCAACAGGAGTTTCCTCCTCAAGTTGAGGGCTAGGGTTTGAAGTTCCTTCACCACTTGAATCTTGAATTTCTTCAAGGTCAATTTGCCTCCCACTGTCTCCTTGGCTTATGAATTCTCTCTCACGAAAGACTCCTCTTCTTGCTACAAAGACCACATTATCACTAGGTTTGTAGAAGAGGTAACCAAAGGATCTTTGTGGGTAGTCGATGAAAATACACCTCTCGCTTCGGGGTTCAAGCTTATCATGAGTCTCACGTCTCACGAAAGCTTCACAACCCCAAATCTTGATGTGGTCTAGTTTGGGTACTTTACCAGTCCACATCTCGTGAGGAGTTTTGGCAATTTTCTTTGTAGGGACTAGGTTAAGGATATGGGCGGCAGTCTCTAAGGCATACCCCCAAAATGAGATTGGTAGCGAAGCTCGACTCATCATGGAACGAACCATATCCAACAAGGTTCGATTACGCCTCTCAGCTACACCATTCAACTGCGGTGTCCTGGGAGGTGTCAATTGTGAGACAATCCCACATTCCCTAAGATAGTCGAGGAACTCTGAACTAAGATAGTCACCACCTCGATCGGATCGAAGCATCTTAATGTTCCTGCCCAATTGATTCTCGACTTCCTGTTTAAATTCCTTAAACCTTTCGAAAGTCTCTGACTTATGCTTGATTAAGTAGACATATCCATATCTACTGTAATCATCAGTGAAAGTCAAATAATAACGATTAGCATCCCTTGTGGCATGTTTGAAGGGTCCACACACATCCGTGTGTACAAGATCCAACAAACCTTCACCCCTTTCACAAGAACCAGTGAAGGGTGACTTTGTCATTTTTCCAAGTAAGCATGATTCGCAAATCTCATCCGACTTTAGGTCAAATGACTCCAAGACTCCATCCTTTTGGAGTTGGCCTATGCGTTTCTTGCTTATATGTCCAAGACGACAATGCCATAATGATGCTTTATCCAAGTTATTATTATTAACAGAATCAATACACAAAACATTATTTCCTAAGTTATCAACCACCGATACAGTTTCATACATACCATCACAAGGTAATGCTTTAAAATAAAGAACATTATTAAAGAAAGCATCAATAGAACCAACTTCATTATTAAATGAAAAGGTAAAACCATGTTTATACAATGCATGAAAGGAAATAATATTTCTTGCCATTTCTGGCGAATAACAACATTTATTCAAATTTAAACTAAACCCACTACTTAGCGAAAAAGTATACACTCCAATCTTGGTGACGGGTGAAGCTTTCCAGTATCCCATGATCAAGTTTATTCTTCCTTGCTCCACATTCTCACTTCTTCTTAGTCCCTGCAAATCAAAATAGATATGAATACCACTACCGGTATCAAGGACCCATGAGTCGGAATGGGGTGAGTTATTAGATAAGATAGTGTAAATATCTGCATGGTTGGATTTAACTTTTCCATCCTTCACATCTTGCTGGTACTTTGGGCAGTTCCGCTTCCAATGTGCCTTTTCATGACAATAGAAGCATTCAGCCTCTTTTGGGTCAGAAGAAGAAGTGATGAAACCTTTCTTGGTTCCACTTGAAGAAGAGCCATCAAGGGTCCTAGCCTTGGTACCCTTCAAAGAACTCTTTCTCTTCTTCCCTCTTCCTTTCTCGATTGCCAAGACAGGGGCGGATTTGGTAGGATTAGGAGTAGGAACAACCGCCTTACCCTTAAGACCACTTTCCGTGGTCTTTAAGAGTCCTTGAAGTTTGCTAAGAGTGACCTCTTCCTTGTTCATGTGGTATGTCATGCAAAATTGATCATAACATGAAGGTAAGGAGTGCAAAATGATATCTATTGCAAGCTCCTCGGGGAAGTTCACATTAAGCTTCAGCAAATGGTCCACAAATATTTGCATTTTCTGCATGTGGCCCGTGATGGGTTCACTATCCTTCATTCGGGTTGTTATCATGGAGGAGATGATTTCATACCTCTCTTGTCTTGCACTTTGATGGTATCTTTCCATCAAGTCTTGGTGCATCTCATAGGGTTAGAAATCTTCATAGGATTTTTTGGAGATCGGCTGTCATAGTGTCCATCATGATGCATGCCACCTTGGTGGCATCCCTTTCATGTGCCCTAAAATCAGCGATCTCTTGAGGAGTAGCAACTGTCTCATCAATCTCTTTAAGCTCCTTATCGAGGACATATTCCTTGTCCTCGTAGCGAGTAATCATTCTGATGTTTCTGATCCATTCACTAAAGTTGGATCCATCAAAAGTGACTTTCCCACACAAGTTCATAAGGGTAAAGGAGCCATTAGGATTAGAGCCAGAAGCAGCAGTGTTTACAGACATCTGAAAAGAGAAGAAAGAAAGGATTAGTTTAGATATAGAGATAGTCCTTAATAAAACACCCAAATGTAATATTAAGGCTAGGACCCAATCACAATATATTATACTTAGAAGAGGTATGTCGTAATCTAAGTAATAACATATTTGAAAGGTAGGTGAATGACGATTCACCAATTTCCACCAAAAACGAAATATTAAATATTAAGTTTTAATTTGGTACTTAGAAATTCCTAGATTCTTTTTGAGATTCAATGAAATTTTCAAAGGCATGTTTCAATCTCGAGTGTGCCCTCCAAGTTTTGTGACTGGGATACCGAGGATCACAAAACGAGGTGTGAAGTAACCATGCAAATCACTTGATAACCTTAATGTTTACCCCTCAATCGATGTGCCGGTTAACCACACACGCTCCACCGATACTATGATAAACATTAAGTCACCCTTTACCTACCTTGTTAAGTTCAAGTTAATGTGCCGGTTAACCACACACGCTCCACTAACGACTTAAACAAAGTGTAAAGTGTAATTTCATGGATTAGCACCTTATTCACATTTTCCTAAAGTAACTAAGATTGGGAATTTAATAAAACATTTAGTTACTTTATAATATTCATCGTACTTTTAATGAGAATTTATAAGTCCTTGTCCTACCCGTTCGGCTAACGACCCTCCACTAGTCAAGCAAGCGGTGGGTGAGAGTGGACACCCTTTAAGTTGCCATTTTATAGGCAACAACCTTATAACCACCTTATAGAGTGGCTTCGTGAATGAGACGTACTAGCGGTAAGACGACTTTGATCTTATACATATATATATTATTATTAACTTATAATATTATAAGTATAAGGGTTGAATTTTAACTTTTAAAATTCTAAGGGTTGGAACTAAAGTTTTAATCAACACTTTACTTGTTCCAAAACTTGAGGGAAAGTTTTGTAAACTTTCAAAACTTTTCATTTCTTGTAACTTATGAGTTAATTAGAGTATTAAAAATGAAGACTCTTCATTTTTATAACCCATGTGTTCTTTTAATGGTTTTAAAACAAAGTGACTTTTGGTTTTCCATAACTTGAGGACAAGTTATGGACTCCATTAAAACACATAATGAGCATGAATTAATCTACCACATAGGTTACAAATAATTCCTATGATCATCTAAACAACATAAGATCAAGAACATGAACATGAACACTTTCATGAATCAAAAAATTACACTTAAAACTTTGTAATTTTGATAACTTGTTGTTGTAAATGGATTAGCATGAACATTAAACCAACTAAAATAAGTTTTCAAGTACCAAAACAGTTTAGGGTAATGTTCCTAGTCCATTTCCAACAACTAAAGTCGAAAAACTGCATTCTGAGCCTCCTACTCGCCGAGTGCATGAACCTACTCGGCGAGTAGTGAAGATTCACATGAACTCGGTGAGTCCCCCCATGGACTCGGCGAGTTCATCATCCAGATTGCACAAAATCGACTTTTTTCAACTATTTAGCACAAATAACAAACAAACAAGCCTAGGCTCTGATACCACTGATGGGTTATGAGCATTCTAACACTTCCTAAGTGTACATGCAACCCTAATAACCTTGGATCTATGTTTGTCTAATAATCATGCAAAGTTGTTTTTCCAAGGTTATGAACCTATCTAGCATACATGGGGAACAATTTTTCTTTGTATAAAAGATAGAACTACATACCTTGTTGATGAAAGTGTTCCTTGAAACCTTATGAGCCTAGCACCTCAAGTGTGATGCCTCAAATGCTTCACACAACACCAAATGCAAAGTATAAACTTGAGAGAATACTCTAACACACTCAAAATCAGCCAAGCCCTCTTGTTTCTCTAAGTGTATCCGATTTTGGGGAGAGACATGGTCCTTATATAGTGTGTTGCATTAGGAAAAACCCTAATGTAACATGACTCTTCATTTCTCAATCCATGGGTTAACTCCATGGAGCATCCTATGGGTGGAACCCAACTTGATAATCCATGGAGCCTTTTCGCCCACTATATAAGATATGGAAGATTTACATAATCTACCCATATATTTAATTAGTTATCTTTTTGATCACTTAATTAATTCTAAATTAATTCTTGATCAAAACTAATTAAATAATATTATTAATATATTAGAACTTATAATATATTAATAAACCATATGTGTTATTTCTCTCATTTAGTTTATCCAATTACATGGTGTCATGCAACCCAAATGGACCATGTCGGGTCGGGTCAAGTACATACCAGAAATAGTTATGGACTTAGACACCTTATCCAACACCAACATCCATCATGGTGGCACAACACGGTGTATTTCTTAATTATGATCATCTTCTAAGCATACGTGGATCAACATGGCATAATAAAGGAATCGAGATGGCATGTCATGTACCAAGATGGTCCATGATGGCGCAACATCTCCTCCATGGTGCAACTTCCCTTCTTGATGGAGAAACATCATCTTCATGGATCAACTTCTTCATGGCTCAACATCACCTTGGCGCAACTTCATACATAATGGCGCATCATGCTATCATTTGTAACAACATCCCCAATGTTGGTGCAACTTCCTTATTCATAGCATAACATGATGTTCCATGTTGCTCCAAGGGATCCAAGTTCTCCAAGTTCTCCAAGTTGCTCCATGTTTCTCCAAGTGCTCCAAGTTGTTACACTCGAATCTTGGTAAGTTTTCTTCTAATCCTTTAATTTGTGATTTTGGAAACTTTGGCCCTTACGTGGGGCGTATCTGGATGGTACGTTGGGCGTAGGGGGGGGGGGGTTTAGCGGAACGACATCGTTTTGGGGAGTATGTTTAGGGGTGAGAAAAAACCGAACCGACTAAAGAAAAACCGACAAAACCACAACCGAAAAACCGAAACCGATGCAAAAACCAATAGTGCGGATTTAATTTTTGCAAAAACCGAAGGTCAACGGTGCGGTGCGGTTTATATCCTAAAAACCGGTCCACCAAAACCGAACCGCACCGCAAGCGTGTATAGTAATAAATCAATCAATGCATATTATATACATGCTATTTAAAATAGTTATAAACGATAATATATTTATTATATGTTTATTTTGTGTTTGTATAAGACTATATGGGGTGCAAAAGAAATGTTCTATTGTTAGCCAAACGTACTAATCGATTACATGTAATAAGCTTGTAACAAATTAAGTCAAAATCAACCAACCTTCAATTATTAATTAGTTTGTGAGAGTGGTCACAATTTGTATTTTAAGCGACTTACAATTTTTGATTATGTAATTTTGTTTTGAGCTAAAAATGAATGTATTAAAAAAAACAGCACAATACAAGCTTATATGCACATGGTTTTCAGTTCTTACAGTTTTAAAAAACTGCACCTAAAAACATAAAAAAAAACTACACCAAATTCTTAACACGGTTTAAAAACCGAAACCGCATTTAAAAACCGAAAAACCGAACCATTGCAAAACCGCACCCAACGGTTTTAAGAATGCAAAAACCGCACCATGCGGTTTGCGGTACGGTTCGGTCTGAAAACCGCACCAAACCGCACCATGCTCACGCCTAAGTATGTTGGGCGTGCTCTAAATACATAGGGCGTACTACTCCTGGACATAAACCATAATCTTTAGGGTTAGACCATATATATTGAACCTTAAGTCCCATCTCCTCATCCCATTTCCAACCTCCATCACTTGAAATATTTCCCCTTGCAAAACCTAGCCCCATTGTTGCATTTTGAAGCTTGAGAGTGTGTTTTTGTGTGTCTCAAAGGAAGAAGAAGGTGGTAGTGAATCTTGGAAGCTAGAAGAAAGCTTGGATCTATAAGTCTTACATCATCCTCATCTCCAAAAGCTATAAAGTTCATACCTTGGTGATTAGCTTGTTATATCTTGTGTATATGATGATATTTTAAACTTTTGTCCCCAAATATGACCTTCTTGTGCATGACATTCTACAAAGAAAATGGGTTGTCCTTTTGGATGTTTTTCTAGACTTAGAGTGATTAAAATGTGTTCTTGGCGCTTAATTCTTCCCCATGCATGAGTTTGGTTGTCTTAATGACTTAAGATGTTGGGGTTTCCAAGTGTTAAGCACATTAGGGCCATGCAATACCATAAAGGTGGAAACTTTATGGTCAAGGACAACATTTAGGACTTGGATATGTATTTTGGATGAAAAATTGTAGTATTAAGCACTTAATGGGTTAAGAGCATTCAACTGCGTACGTTGGGCGTACCAGATGGTACGCTGCAGTTAGGCAGTTAGGTCTTCGTCCGTATGGTCGCAATCGTGTACGCCCTGTATACATAGTTGGGTCGACTCGGCTAGCTTGAATCGGCTGATTTTTTGAGTTTGACCAATTTGGACCTAAGGATATTTTTGGGTGATTAGGTATTTATTAAGGTTAGGAAACATTTTTGCATAATAGGTGACAGGTAGAGCCGGTATTTGGAGTAGAGACTTATTTCAGCTTGTGTTCAGTTTAAGATGTGAGTTCTCTCACTATGCTAATGGGTCTAAGGCACCAAGGCTGGACCATTTATTATATTTATGTATCCTAGGATGTAGGATTGCTATGATAATTCTATGTGCGATTTGTTATTTAGATGTCGATATATGGGTGGTTGGGTTGAGGTCGCGCGCCAACAAACCCGATATGGTTGGGTTGAGATTGGAAGTCAACATACCCGGTATGGTGAGGTTGAGGCCGCATGCCAACAAACCTGGATGGTTGGGTTGAGGCCACGTGCCAACAAACCATGGATGGTTGGGTTGAGGTTTTACTGCTCTGTGCTATAAACCAACAAACCTAGTATGGTTGGGTTGAGGTCAAGGACCAACAAACCTTGTATGCATGCTTGTATTATATATGTAATTGTTTGTATTATGAGGTATTTTGGGAGGCTCACTATGTTTCGACTTACATTTTGAATTTCAATGTTTCAAGTACTTTTGATGAGCGGGGAAAGGCGAAGGCGTGACTGTACACACCATCCGAGAGTTTATGTTGATTGATACTTCGATTCGATGTTTTGACTTAATATGATTTTAAACAATGTTTTGGTAACTTTTGAGCTTATGGATTTGTGTCTCTAAAAATTCTTGAATTCATACTTTGTCTAGTCATGGAAAACTAGGCTCCAACTCAAGAAACTCAAGTAAGAAATTAATTCTCATTATGTTAATCTACCATGTAAATGCTATACTTTCAAAATGTTATTATGTTACGTTATTCTATGAATGTTTTATGTTTATGTATAAAAGTAAATTGTTATTCTATCATTTGGTTATAGAATTACAATACAGTTTTTTCGGTTTTTTCGGTTACATTAGGTCCTTAATCATACTGTACATGTTATTCGGGTAATAACCGAACTGAACTGATTAATTCTCGAACCGAACCGAACCAGTATTGGTTAATCGCTTCGATTTTTGGTTCATGCAATTACCCTTATTCGGTTTTTGGGTTATTCAAGTCCGGATCCAGGTCGGTTCGATCCAATTCTGACCCGAAGAACATCCCTAGACCTAATACGGTGATAAAGATGTTCAACTATTGACTTGAACTCATGAATAGTTGAAGCCCAACTAAAGATGGTTTCTTCAAGATAAAAGATTAACCAAAATATATACAAATACAATAACTAAAATATATTAGCTTAAATGTAGAGTCAACTAAATACCATAACTAAAATATATTAAGTTGAATGTAGAGTCAACTAAATATCATCACTAAAATATATTAAGTTGAATGTAAAGTCAAGTATATATATAGAGGGTCCGGATCCGATAGGAACCAAAAAATTGGTAGGAGCCACGAAGACTATTCTTCACCAATCATTTCATCAAAGGCACAAACGTCAAACCCATTTACTTGGTCGAGAAACGTTCGCACGTGCATGAAACGTAATACGGACCCTAGGAAATAATCATGCACGACGAACGTCCATGGAACGTCATTTAAATGGGTTATCTTTTTCATTTATTTTGGTTTTTTTCGTTTTTTTATATTATTTTTTTTTATTTTTCGTTAACAAAATACAATTTTTTTTCTTAAAGAATTATATCCGCGGTTTTAATGTTTTTATATTCTTTTGTTTTTTAATATTTTTACTACATACTTGAATACAATAGTTTTTTTTTTTAACTAAATATCGGTTTGAGTTTTTTTAATGTTTAACAATTATAAAATTTTAAATAAGAAGAATATTAAGGATCATAATATTTTTCATTCATATTTTTTTTAATCATATTATTTTTGGGATCATAAAATTTTGAATCATAGTATATCGAATCATAACGATATTATGCATCATATATTTTGGATCATTTTAATTTAGATCATAATATATTGAATTAAATAAAATTTTTGCTCAATACAACATTCAGATCATTATAATTTTTGAATCATTTAATTTTGAATCATAAAAAATATAATAATTAATGATCATTAAATATTTGATCATAGCAAGTTAAGGATCATAAATATTTTGAATTATCTCTATTTGCATCATAATATGTTCAATATTTTTTTTACAAACTTTTAATTTTTTAAAATCAAGTTTGGTATCTAAAACACCTTAGTTTTTAAAAATTCATTTTACAAAGTCATTAGAAAAGTGAGTAGAAGTATTCCTTATATTTTTTATAATTTTTGAAGATTTTTTTTTTGTGTTTCTTTATAAATATAAAAAATAAAAAATAAAAAATAAAAATTTTTTCAAATTTTCAGGATTGTGCTCTTTTTGTAGATTATTAAATTTTAAGAACTTTGGTTTTTCAGATTTTTTTTTTAAAGAAAAAAAAGTTATGGCTAAAAAACTAAGCAGGTGGAAAAAAAAAACCATCAACCAATAAGGGTTGCATGCTTGTCATGATGGGGTGGAGGCACGTGTCAGCTCCTGGAGAGGTCACATGACCGAATTTTTCTTTCTTTTTCTTTTTTCTTTTAATCTTTTTGTTTTTTTGGCACTTGTAACATCAAAACAATTAACTTTCCCCGTAAATTATCAAAAATCTCGTAATTAATTACGAAAATGTCATATCATCTTGCGAGATTTTGACGATAAATAAAATCAAATCCTGACCATTTATTTTTTCAATCTTAAGGCCAAAAAATTGTCCTCGCGATTCCTATCATTGTTTGAGTTCCTACCTGATTCTAATTCTCCCTCTCTCTCTCTCTCTCTCTCTCTCTCTCTATATATATATATATATATATATATATATATATATATATATATATATATATATATATATATATATATATATATATATATATGAGAGTGTTAATGCGAAAATGCAAATAATTTGTGAAAACGCGAAAACAAGGGAAACCTAAGAGATTATGACACATCAATTTTATATTTTGGACAAGAATCAATCAAAACTTTGAAGTACATGATGATAATCGACGATACATGAAAAATTGTTTCATATTAGCAAAACATATTTGTTAACTTTTTTTATTATGAAAGCTTGAATTTAAAAGTGGGTAAAGACGTGAAAAAAAAAAGATAAATGGTTGTTAAAACCACCTTTAAATCTATATTACAATAACACCTTCATTTGTAAACTTATTATCTTTAATTTATTGCTAATAACTTTAATTTTTAGCGTACATGTGTTTGATGTTTACAAGATAAAATCTGTTTTCACATTTTCGCAAAATATTTATGTTTTAGCACAAACCTATTTGTGTGTTTATATATATATATATATATATATATATATATATATATATATATATATATATATATATATATATATATATATAGAGAGAGAGAGAGAGAGAGAGAGAGAGTTAGGTTCAAATGTTTTTAGCATCTATTGTGTGCCTAATGCACCAATCACAAATTAGCAAATAATTAAATAATTAATTAAATCAAAAAGGGTATTTTGGGTTTTTTGCACCTTGCAATTAATGTGATCATTTAATTAAATCTCTACAATTAAGGAAACAAAATAAAAAAGTTTTATAAACCCTAATGACGACTTCCTCCAAATCGTATGTACCTCTTTTCCATCTTCAAAATCCATCATCCACAATCATCATCATCTTGGCTGCCGACCACCACCGTCGTCATCTCCATCGCCGAATCTTCGTGCTTCCTTGCCGCTACCGCCGGAAACCCGACAAGTCTTTTCCCTATTTCGACTGTAGCATCTACTCCGCTTCGTTAAAGATTCGGTGGTCACTCTTTGCGGCCACCTTTATTGTTGGTCGTGTATCTACAAATGGTTATCTTTCCCCATCGATTTTGGCGCCAAGAAACTAAAGATCGCATCTTCAAATATTGGTTTTCCTTCAACAATCAAATCGATCTAAGGTAAAAATCCTCTATTCTTAATTGTCGATCAACATGAAATTCAATTGACTTATTAAAGATATATATTTAATTTTATGATTTTGTTGATTTTTTTCTCAAAACTAATGAACACATAAAAATAAAAGTAATATTTTATCTTCATCATCGAAAACGATTATTGTTTCAAACTTATCTCAGTAAGTTAAGGAAGAGAACCATAAATTATAATAAAATTGAATTAACATAATAGTCAATTTGCTTTAATTTGTTTTCAGTGGGGCTCAATTTCAAACAAACATTAAAATTGTTTTTGTTTGACGATAAGTGGATTGCCAAAATTTGTTTTTGATAGTATGTATACGGTAGTATTTTATAGGTTCAATTTGGTATTATGTGTGTATTTTATATATGCTTAATCTAATCACAGGTAATTTCTTGAAACAACATTCTGTCATGGCCTCCATGTGTTCGATAAAATGCCTCAATGAAAAAATAGTTAAAAATCATTAATGTTTTTACTTCACTTTGTTCCTTATTCTTTTCAGAACTATATAACTCAATTTAGATTGAGTTGGATGTCATTTTCATAACAATAGGTTGATGCTAGTTCCTTATTCTGTCAGAATTTGCAGTTAAATACATTGAACATATCGAGAAGAAACACATGGAACCCGAAGAATGTTAGTTCCTTATTTTGTCAGAATAGGTTGATGTTAGTTCCTTATTTTGTTTGTTGGATATATTCTTGATAATGCAAATTCTTAAATAATATTCTTGCAGAATAGTTTATTTTGTAAGAATATTATTTGTTGTATTCTGATATAATTGTAGTTAATTATTTGTATGTTTAATGTACAGGTTTTACAAGTGTATCACTACAAATTACTTGGCAATGAATTTCTGGTAGAAAAGGCTTCAAGAATGGCTTGAAGACCTGATGGGAAAGGGTTGAAGAATGAATTAAAGAATGATCACACTCGTTTTTTAAGAATGTTGTTATTTTTTAAGAATTATACTTGTTTATTCTTTCAGAATGTTTGTTATTATTCAATGAATCACAATCATACAATGTAATTTTTTGATATATTATTAGTTCAAGAATCAATTTTGTGTATTCTTTCAGAATGTATTTACTAGTTTATGTTTGACATTCTGCCATTCTGACAGAATAAAATCGAAAAATACATTTATAGTTTATGGTTGACATTCTATCATTATGACAGAATAAAATCGGATTTTTAAATTTGAATTAATTTAAAATATTCATATTTTTAAAAAATAAAGGAATTAATCATCCCTAAAAATCCGAAAATTTTCTTTTTTAATATAGGTTAATTGACTAAAATGCCCTTATGCTGAAATTTGTGTGATTATATGGTACATGTTATCCTATTCTACTACCATAGATCCTCAAATCATGACATTTGATTATATTCCATCCGATGGTCTAGATCTATGCATTCTGGCACACAATAGTTAGTAAAAACAAAATAACCTAACCATATATATATATATATATATATATATATATATATATATATATATATATATATATATATATATATATATATATATATATATATATATATATATATATATATATAAACACACCCGATGTAGGATACATATTTAAACGATTCATGGTCAGACCTAAGCCCAAATCGATTAACGATCCTGTTGTTGACCGGTGGGAACAAGTAGGATATGCACGTCCTATATATAAAACTCTTGTCGTCCACATATAGTAAATTCTATTGCATGATATTAATTACTTGGCCATTTAGATGAATATAGACTTTGTACTGTTCCTTAATTTTTGACGTTTCTAGTCTTAGCTTGGTTATAAATCATAATTAAAGGTATTTAACTGAAGTGGGGCCTTAATAGCGTCCCCTATGCTTAAATAAATGCTTAAAAAGACCTAGCAACTTATATTTACGACCACCATTTTATAATACACACAAAGCAATCCAAATATATTTTTGAAATGTTAATTGTTATTAATATGAATCAATTATATATTTTTGGGGGATAACTTTGGGGACAAATTTTTTGGAGAGAAATCCTTGGGTGACACATCGGATTCGAGTGAAATCACAGTTTCAAATGCACCAGCTAATGCTAACACTCTATTTTTCCTTTGTTCCCGAAGCTTACTTACGGTCTCCTCTATCACAACATTATATGTCGCAGAATCCTTCTTCCCATGCATAACAACTTCTTGGTTCTTGACCACCGTTTCTAATGTCGTATCTTCATTTTTTGGTACCTCTACATCATCCTCTTTAATTTCTAGTTCATCTGGTTTTGTTTCCTCATGTTCTGCTTCTTCTGTATCGGTTTCTTCATGTTCTGGTTCTTCTTGTTTGGTTTCTTCACTTTCTAATTCGGTTTCTTCTTGTTCTTGATCTTCTTGTTTGACTTCAACATCATCTTTAGCTTCTCTATTTTCATCTACCGATTCAACGTCTACATCTTGAGCCACTTGTTCATTTTTTGGTACTTCTTGATGTTCTTGATCTACTATAGGATAATCAAGGTGGTCACTAATAATATCAAAGGTCTCGTCGGCTTGAGTTTGTTGGTTGATATGTTTATCATGATCATATGTATGTTTATTATCAACACTTTCAGCAAACGATACATTATCATCACAACTTATCTCAGACCCAAGCATATCTTGATCTCCTACTAAACCTACGGAATCTAAAGGCTCACAAACACGGATTTGGCCACCATATTCAATTTTCACTTCACCATGCAAGATATCATTGCTCCCAAGAGTTACGACACTATTATTGTGCGGTTCCTGATCATGGGTTATGATGTTGTGATTGTTTTGAGATGATGAGATGGCATCCGATATGATTGGCTTCTTTTCAATAGCCATAATCGTGCTTCCCAAACCCTTTGTTGTTTGATTCTTAATACTACCATTCTTGGCCTTAACATTTATAGAATTCTTCGATTTGAGAGGAGAACGAGATGTTTCAGAACCTTTAGGTTTCATAGAACCGGATGTTTTCATGGATGATACTATAATATTTTTGGGGCTAGATTTTGATTTAGTAGACACAACTTTAGAAGGTGGTGTAGGTCGGTCTAATGGCCGTCTTAAAGATTTGGTTTTGGGTTGGGACACTTGTTTTTTAGGATTCTGAGCAGAAGGACCACGACTCATACTTGCTGAAGGCCTAGGGATAGTAGGAACTTTTCGAGATTCTACTGAGGTTGATGTCTTCTTTCGCTCTAGAATCGAAGGAGGATTTAGAGATTTCCCTTGTTGCCTGACCTCAGTTTTTCGAGACAACGAAGGAGACCTCCCTTTGGTCTCATGTTGCCCGTCATTAACTGTTCGAGGTAATATTGGAGACCTACCTCTTTTCTCCTTCATGCCGGTATCCCTTCCTTTTGTCGACATTGGTCAAAATCAAACCACCAATTATAAGAGTACCTACATTCAAAATAATAATGTATGTATAAATATAAGTATTAGAAAAAGGTAAGAAAACATTTGTTTGTAAAACGATTATTCTCCTAGTCAAGCTTTTTGGTCCCAATACATATGAAAAAAAAAAAAAAAAAAAAAGTTGTAAGATCATTCTCATAAATGCTTATATGGAAAATACAAATAATACTGTTTAGAAAACCAAGTACCCATTGTAAATGATAAAGAGAATTATAATGAATGTGATGAGATCTATTACCTTGTTAGAAGAACGTTAGTGGAAGTTGTGATGTCGGAAGAGGGCCCGCAAAGAAGACAAGAAACTAGAGCTCTTTGGTAATTGTTAAATATAGGTCGACTTTAACGAAAATTACGAACGTTTGTTTCCAATGAGTTGGTAATTTTTTAATCCGAAGAAATTGCCATGGCTTGTGGGACGCCCTACGCCATCCGATATTTACTTTTAATCATCAAATAATCCTAAATAGAAGGGGATTTAATGACCACTCAAAAACCTTTTTTTTTTAATAAATATATATTTTAAATTTTAAATAAGACAATATTTAATGCAATATTATTAGAAAAACTAAAGTATATCGTATGAAATATCGTTGATTTTGACAAAATAATAATAATAATAATAATAATAATAATAATAATAATAATAATATTATTATTATTATTATTATTATTATTATTATTATAAAATAACATAAAATAATATTTAGACCTATAATTATAACTAACATATATTACATAAAATATTATTAGAATATTTAGACCTATAATTAAACACTAAAATATATTACATAAAATATTATTAGAATAAATCATAAATTTTATCATATTAGTTTAATAATGACATTGTTTTCTCCTATTATTAGAATAAATCATAAATTTTATCGTATTAATTTAAGGGAAATTTTCAAAAAAGTCCTAAAATTTTAGTCTAATGTATGAAAAAGTCTCAAACTAAATTTTATTTACAAAAAAGCACAGAATACTAGTTAAAACTTCGAAAAAACCATTTTCGGCCGGTTTCACAGATTTTGCCGGTATTCTGTCATTTTTCGTTAGTTTGCTCAAAATTTTGGGACTTTTCCAAAAATTACATAATAACCAAAATATTGGGACTTTTTTGAAAATTACCATGAAATTAATGGATATTATTATTAACATATCATTTATAAACATAAAAAATATTTTTATTAAAAAAAATACATTTGTTGCAAATTTCTAGGAATAAATTGGTGGTCTAAGTACTCTATTGCTTCCTGACCACTCAAACTCTCTACGTTCTTCCTATGCATTGTTGTGGGTATGATAGTGAGATGAACTTAGTTAGCATTTCTCTAATGTTGGTGTTCCTTTTATGTTGTTTAACCTAACTACCAACCAACATTCATATCTTATATGTTAACAACCATCGGCTAACACACATCTATAAAATGTGAAAAGTGAACCGTGAATGATAATTTATATGGAAACAAGTGAAAGGTTATTATCTATTTAAATTGTCATTCAAAGTTTACTTTTCACTCTCGATAGATGTGTGTAATTTTATGGTTGTTATCGGGTAATGTTTGGAGGTTAGGTGGTAGTTAGGTTAAAAAACATAATGAAAGATCTATATGTTTGTGTAATGATATTTTCTGATAACACGTGGTCATATAGCATCATGCCTAATAGCAAGTAGATACTTATTGATTGTGTATTAATAAATATTATCAACTCTTATATTGGCCACGTCTAACAGAGTACTTCTCACTATGACACTCACAACGATACATAGGAAGAATATAGAGACTTTGAAGTGGTCAACAAACAATAGAGAAGTACATAGTCGACCATTCTATTCCTAGAAATTAGCAACAAATGTATTTCCTTTGTTTATAATAATAATAATAAATTATGTTTATAAATGATTTGTTAATAATAATATCTATTAATTCTATAGTAATTTTTTAAAAAAAATCTCAATATTTTGGTTATCGGGTAATTTTCAGAAAAGTCCTAATATTTTGAACAAACTAACGAAAAAGGACAGCATACCGGCTAAATCTACGAAACCGGCCAAAAGGGGTTTTTTCGAAGTTTTAGCCGGTATTCTGTGCTTTTCTGTAAACAAAAAATAGTTCAGGACTTTTTTATAAATTAGACTAAAATTTTAGGACTTTTTCTGAAGATTTTCCTTAATTTAATAATGACATTGTTTTGGAGAAAGACAGGTAAAAAAATACAAAACAAACCAGTTATTACCTTCTTAAATAATAGTAAATTGCAAATTTGGTTTGTGGTTTATATATTTTTTATACGATACTCTTCAGATTTAAAAGCATGATTTAGTTTTTTATTTTTTTTAGTTCTTTTTATATTTCTTAATCTTTTTTAGTATTTATTAAACAAAAAAAGATTGTTTGAGACAACTTTTAGAAGCTTCTAGCAGACAACTTTTAAACAAAACTCGAAAAAAAGTTTAGTTTAACAGCATGAGATTTTAGTTTCAATTAAACAAAAAGATTTAAATTCAAAAATTATTCAACTAACACTTAACAAAAAAAATTCTTTTAGATTTTAAAAGTTGACTTAAATAAATTTTAAAATAAATAAATCATATATATATATATATATATATATATATATATATATATATATATATATATATATATATATATATATATATTATCTTATATGATTAAATATAAATATATTTTAATAATTATGATGTCTTTATTTGAAACAAATATATCTTATACGATTAAATATAATTTTATAGTTATGATATTTTTATTTGAAACAATTATATCAATGAGTTTTATAATTTAATCTTCATCTAAAAAAATAATAAATATTTATTACATGGATTTATAAACCAAATTAATATTATACAATAATATTATTTCTTTTAGAACCTCAAAACATTTATAATCTGTAAAAGATGTTTGAAATTGATTTTTATAAACTTGAAAGTCTTATTTACTTTATTTGTAAAAAATCATCATTTTGTTAATATGAAAAAAATAATAATAATAATTACCAATTGAGAAAATTAACATGTGTACATATTATTAAATTTTGGATAGTTTTTAACTTTTGAAACTTGTAGTTTAGAAAAAATACATTGTCATCACTATATTTTGGTTTTAATTTATATCCATATTTATGTAATCTCCATCCTTAATAAAAGTCTCTCCTAGAATACACATGTCACTGCACAAATTGTCTTTGACTGCTTTTCCCACGCATGCCTCTCTCTCTCTCTCATTCATCCCCCAATTTCAGGATTTCCATCTATAATACCAACTAATTATGAATAATTGATTGGAAATCCCTTAAAATCAACCATATTTAAGTTGTAACACCTTAATTTTCAAGTAATTTGAAATCCATCCATTGGGTTTTATTTATGTCACTTTTGGTCCTTGGAATTGATAGAAGTGGCCATGGGAAGCCCTAGTGGCAAAGAAGTAACTCATGAACTGTACGTTAGGCGTACATGTGAGTACGCTAAGCGTACTAAGACGTTGGGCGTACGCATATGTACGCAGGGCGTACATAAGTCTGGGTAAACCCTAACCCTTAGGGTTTGTGGGGTATTTAAGCATTCTTATGGGTCATTTTGACTCGCTTTTTCAGCCTCCAAGTCCCTTAGTTGTTTTGAGTGAACCCTAACCCCCCATAGTGAGCATCTTGAGCTTGTAGTGTGGTTTTGTGTGCCAAAAGGAGAAGTCAATGCATCAAAGGGGTCAAGGAAGGAAGCAAGCTTGTAGATTTGGGATTATCATCTTCTTGGGAAGCTTCAGAAGGTATAAAGCTTCTACCTTTATGCTTGGATTGTTTAGATCTTGCTTTGGTTGCTTTTTGGTGTTCTTCTTGTCCCAAAAGTCCTAAAACTGTGCATGCTTTGTTTTGGACATGTTGAGTTGTCCTTTCAGACCTTAGGATGGGTCCTAAGGCATAAAAATGAGGTTCCAATGGTTAGTAATGTCCCATGTATTTGGTAGAAAGGTCTTAATGGATTAAGACCTTGTATTAAGAGCTTTTAGACGTCTCAAGTCATAAAGTTTGAGACTTCATGACTCTAATGTGTATCCTGCGTACAAAGTCAACCACCCCGATGATGATCAATACGAGGCGAAGTACGCCCAACGTACCGAAGGGGGTACGCCTCGCGTACGTCCTTTGTTTGGATTTCGGACTTGGGCTTCGGCTATTAGGCCATCTGTTGGAATTTGATACTTGGGCCCTAATGGACTAACTGGATAAGTGTATTTTGGGCTAATTAGAGGATCAGACCTTTGGATAAGGCCCAATAAGAAGTTGGGCCTAATTTGGAAAATTGGGCCAAGTGTGGACCTTGAAGTAATTTGGGCCTTTTGGATCAAGATCTGGGTTTGGTTTGCATTGGGATGTGTTAGGCCATCTGGGATCTTATGGTTAGGCTTTTGGATTGTTGGATCTTCTTGGGTGAAGGCCATGAAAGGAATTAGGCCCAATTTGGAAAATTGGGCCATAATCAGACTTATCAAGTTTATTTTGATATTGGGCCTTTTTGTCATCTAGTTTGGGCCTTGGCCTTGGGCTAAGTTGGAGGAAGGGTAAAAAGGTATTTTACCCTGAATTGGACTCATTATATGAGTCTGTGACTAGATGTTGATGGATTGTCATTTTGGTATCTGTTAGCGCGGATTTGCAGTTAGAGATTATTCATGGAATCAGTTATCGATGGGGGTGTTGTCTTGATGTGGCGGTTCAAGGATCTGGCAGCCAGCAGCCAAGGATCGTCTGTGTGATCGAAAATGCGAGGTGAGTTTTCCTCATTGTACTTGGGGGTCGGAGGCACCAATGTTGGCCCTTTGGATTGTTATCCTAGTTTAGATTATGATTGAGTATTGTGATGATTTTTTGGATTTGTATCCTAGTAGTTAGGATGATGTTATGCTTAGTGATCTGTTAGATCTGCTTGTTATTTGTTCTGGCCATATGTGTACCGATCGCATGTGTTAATGTAGTTAGGTTGGGTTGAGACTGTATTGATTAGTGTTGTCAGTCAGCAAACCCCTTAATGTTTATATCAGTACATTATTTGTATGATTACCTGTTATGTATATGTTGACATGGTTTGTGTGTGTGTGGTTGGTGGAGGTGGTCATGTTGTGTGCTGATGGCTAACAAACCCAGGGTAACCCATATAGACTGAAAGCCAGTGGGGCGTACCAGTCAGGACGAAGGCCCGGAGAACGGTCCAGACAGGCTGAAGGCCCTGTGAGGCGTCTCTAAACATGTTGAAGGTTCTGTGAGCAGTCCAGACAGGCTGAAGGCCCGTTGAGGTGGTCCAGACAGGTTGAAGGCTCTGTACGTATGTTGTTTATTTGTATATGTTATATGGTTGTGTGTTGGTACTTTGGGGGAACTCACTAAGCTTCGTGCTTACAGTTTTAACTTATGGTTTCGTGTTCTTCAGTGGATCGTGGCAAGGTGAAGGCGTGACCATACACATCCTCGTGTTTTTGGAACTTATGGTTTCTGGGATACTCTGATAACGTTATTGTGTTGAAAACCATGTGTAAATGGTTCCGGTTGTAAATAAAGGTTTTGGAAACAACGGTTTTGTAAACACTTCTTTAATAAATGGGTTGTTTTGAAAACTTTAAATTTTCTTGAAATTTTATGGATGTTACATACATTATTGAGGATCTCACATTCATATTTACTACGGTTTGTTTTCCAAAAAATCAGCAAAAATATTTTGAATTTTGTTTATTAGAAAGGTATCAGAATCCCTATCCCTCAAATTCGAATCGGCTCATCATATAAGCTAATCTCCATTACACCTTCACCTCCATCGCACCCATATCCCATTCATCTGTTGCTCTTCCTCCTCCCGTCTTCAACCATTGTGACCATTAAAGGTATATAAGTTTTAAAATCCAAACTTTATGTCCGTTCCTACTTTGGGAATTGAAGTGTTGAAACATTTTATATGTTTGTATTTATTGGTTTTCTCTTCCTCAGTTCATCCTTTAATTTTGGCAATTTTGCATGTTTTCTACAGATAAATTGTTGATGTCTAGGTTGTTAGTCCTTTATTTTTAGGATTTTTCGTTTGTGGTTCTTGCAAATTTTCTACTGTTTTTAATCTTAAGGAATAAAGTGGACGACTTTGTTTGTGGATATGTATTTTCTCTCCATCTATATTGATATCGATTGTGGAATTCCCTCTCCATCTATGTAATTTCTCTTCACAATTTTTTTCTAGATTTTGGAACACCAACACTACACAAGGCTAGCAAACTGATTTCATGTACTGTCATTCTTTTGTTGGTTGTTAATGTGCTTATTTGCATGTATGTATGTATGTATATATGTGTTTTTTACATTATGTTGTTTTACTAAGTTTCTTTCGATTGCAAATCAGTTGATTACTGAATTTGCAAAGTGTTTTTTTGGGTTAATTTTTTTCTGAATTATATCTCCTTTTCCTTCACAATCTGACATTCAACTTCATTTGGCCAATGCTATTTGGTTTTGGGCTTTATGGATTTGCAAGTGTAACATCCATAATCTAGAAGGTTAATTATGGAAATAAAATCTCATTTCTAATGGTCAACTCGTCAAGTTTAAGGCATAAACTCGACGTGTTGGAAGTGTTGGTCACGCGTGTTTTTGAAGACCAACTCGACGAGTTGGAGATGACCAACTCGACGAGTTGGACGTGGTTTGGGAAATCGTAATTTCAGGTTTTTGACAATATTTAAACAACTTAAACCCCATAAGCTGGCCTCATTTCCAGCCTCCCTTTTCCTAAACCCTAACCTCAAAACACTAAGGCGTCTTTGCGTGATTAGGAGCCATTTTAAGTGTTTGAATCCATTGGAAGAAAGGAAAGCTTGGTGATACAAGAATGGGCTGTTAGATCCCAAATCCTTGCTTTATTTTCGTCATATTTATGGTAAAAAGTTTCAACCTTGCTTTGTGATTTCTTAGATCTTCTTCTTCGGGTTCTTTTGCTTGTTTTGGTTCAAATGATTTGATTTTGTGAGTTGGATGTCCCATTTGGACAAACCCTTTCAGATCTAGGGTCTTAGGGAGCTTTTATGGCATAAAGGTGCCAACTTTATGGCCCGAAGAGCTCCATGCATCCATTAAGTCCTTGTTATGGCCTTTTAAGTTCCTATTAGCCTTGCATGCGAATAAATTTGAATACTTTGCAAGACCTTTTTGCCTTTAAGGTCCAGATCTATGCTCATGAGCTCTATCTTGAAGACTTGGTGGTTTTTGGATTAAGGCATAAGCTTCTTAAGGCTAGGGTTTGAGTTTAAGCCCATTAAAATGGTTCTTAATGGGTAAAGTCGAAAGTTTACCCTTCTAGGCGTATTTTCAGCCTAGTTATGGAAGATAGAGTTATGGTTTGAAGATTAGCGGCTTAATGCATTAAGTGGGCTGGCAGACTGATGAACTCGACGAGTTCATAAGGGAACTCAGTGAGTTGGTTTGGGATTGTCCCGATTCTGTTGAAAAAGGAGGAACTCGACGAGTTAAAGGGAAACTCGACGAGTTGGATCTAAATATCGCGATTTTGTGCTTGATGGAAACTCGGCGAGTTATAAGATAACTCAACGAGTTGAGTTAACTCGGAGCGTTGACTTTGACTTTTGACTTATGCTTTTGACCATGTTTATCCCAAGAGGTGTTTGAGGTAATCTGAATTGCATTCAAGGGAAAAGATGGGCCTAGGATAAGACCCCTATAGGATTAGGCCCGATTTGGAAATTGGGCTATTAGTGGGCCTTTATGGATCTTTTTGGGTGTTGGGCCTCTGTTCTGGTTCATGTTGTGGGCCAGGGGTAAAATGGTCATTTTATCCCAAGTTTGGATTATGAATCATGGTTTGGATTTCAATTGCTGATTGGATGTTGTTTTGGTAACGGTTAGTTTGGGAAGTCGTCAGGACAGCAACTAGGGTTCTGGCATCGAGCTTTAGCATTCGAGGTGAGTCTCCTCACCATATCCACGGGTCAAAGTCATCAATGTCGGTCCATTATGTGTTATGCTAGTTGTCTTTATGATATGTGGTATGTTATTTGTCTCTGTGATACTTTCATGGAAGACCCCGGGGGGGGGGGGGGGGGGGGGGACCCGGGGCAATTGGATATCAGACAATGGGGGGAGCCTATGGCCTTCCAGGCTAAGACCATGTGAGGGTTCCCATGGAAGTTTGTTGAGACCATGTGGGGGTTCCCATGGCACCAGAATAAGACCGTGGAGGGTTTCCATGACATCCTTATATAGTTGTAGCCATGATTTATATGGACATATGTAGTTTCATGTGTGGTATGTTTTGGGGAACGCACTAAGCTTTGTGCTTACGATTTTCAGTTTTGTTCCAGGTACTCCAGTTATTAAATGAAGAGTTCGGGACGATCGCAGTGCATACACCTGTCATTTCCGTAATATGTGATTTTTGGGAATGAACTATAGTAATTGTTTTATTTAAAATGCTTTTCAATGTTAGGATAAGTTTCATTAGTGTTTTGACTATAATAAATATGAAAACCCTAGATTTCTGGGACGTTACAAGTTGGTATCAGAGCCTTGGTTTGAGAGATTTGGCCATACTCTTAGGTGTGCTTGAACTCAAACTGAATATTGAAGAAGATTTTTATTATATAAATATTCAATTAAAAAGGAATTTCTAATCAAAGAAAGGGGCGTGATGCATGCAATCGGTCGGGCTCAAGTAAGTGGTTCCTGGAATACCAATACATGTTTATTATGATTTGATATGATTATGAGAATTGCATGCTAGTTAGGACTAAGGATCTTATCAGTTTTTGCATGATAGAATGCTAGGAGAGATGCCTTTGTATGTTTATTATATGAGTTCTTAGACTTGTATGCTAGAGTTGATTAGTCAGTAATAGATTGGCTTGATATGTGTGATGCTTAGTGGACTTGGGATTATTGGATGGTATGATATAATGGAAATATCTAATGGTATTAGTAACTGCTAAGTGTATGCTTTAAAAATTATACACGGTTAGGATCTTATGGCCCTAGAATAATTGATTTGGCCTTATTTCTTGTTCCTTGTCTAGTTGTGGTCCTAGGGTAGAGTCTATTATTCGACAATCTATTTGATCCTATTCTGTGTATAATTTGCATGCATAAGGCAACCGACAGTGAAGGTAGAAAAGGATAGCATGAGTTGTGGTATTTGGGTTGAATGTTCTATGATAGTTTTATGGATTGGAGAGTTATTGAATGAATGTTGCTTGCTTTGTGCTTTGTGGGACTCTTGGATGATGGGAGTCAGCTACTAAGTGAATATGTCGGTATTCAGGAGGTGGATAACTGGCATTATGAGAAGTTCTTCAGCAGTTGATGGCGGAGAGAGGTCGGGAACCTAGGAGAGCCTAGAATACGCTTCAGTGAGTGTAGTGGTGCAGTTTAGTGGATTTTGGTGCTTTTGTCGAGGAAGTGACTTAGAGGATTTGGGATAATTGTTAAGGAAAGTATGGATAGGTTTGGAAGGTAGTATTAGGCCCGTACTACTGAAAGCATAGGAAATATACTCGAATCGGTGATAGTCTTGTAGAATATAAGAAGCTTATGGGAGATGGATTTTTGGTTATGTATTGATCTTTGGCATGTCGTATTTCAGTTTGGAGATGAGCGCTCAGGGAGGTGGTTCTGGTTCGGGTTCTGGTCAAGTGCGGATGTTGAGCCGATTAGCAAGCGGATGCGAGAATTCATCTCATTGGAGATTTCTCATTGTGTTTCGAAGATAGTGGATGAGTGCTTGAGCGCGTTCCGTGCGGAGGTTATGGATATCATTGGAGCTCGCACTCCTTCTTTTCGGGAGTTCCGTGCTTGTGGAGCCCCTGCGTTCCATGGGGATAGGGACCCCATTGTCAGTAGGAGGTGGTTAACGAATATGGATAACGCGTTCAGGACGAGTTTTTGCCTCGAGGAGGTGAAGGTCAGATATGCTTCCTGCTTGTTGAAGGACCGGGCACGAGATTGGTGGGAAGAGGTTGGTAGTGAGTTGGGTGATGATGCAGTTGATGCTATGTCATGGGATGATTTCTCGACCAGGTTCCGAGCGGAGTTTGCTCTGGCGATTGAGGTTCAACAGTTGGCGCGAGAGTTTCTGGATCTCCGCCACACTACTGAGACTATGGCAGAGATCACTGCCAAGCTCCTGAAGAGGGCTTTATTGGTACCGCAATATGCGGCAGATGAGGAGATGAAGAAAGCGAGGTATCACGATATGTTGCGGGATGATATCAGGGAGTTCTTGAGTATTTCGGGGTGTGTGACCCTGAATGATATGATTTCTAGAGCCTGAGAGCGGGAGATTGATTTGGAGCACATTGGTAAGAAGGGGTCAGATTAGTTGCAGACATTATAAGGTCCCGGGAAGAGACCCAAGTTTTCTGATCAACATTTGAGAGGCCACCAGGGTCGGAGTCAGTGCAGCACGTGCGGGAAACTGCACGTTCCATGGGTTTGGGCTGCTACAAGTGTGGCAGGGTTGGCCACGATAGTAAGGATTTTCCTCAGGAGGCAATACCATTATGTTTTCACTGCGATCAGGTGGGCCACAAGAAGGCCAACTGTCCGATGTTGAGGGGAGGAGCAGTGAGCGCGCCTGATCTAGCTATGTTG
The DNA here is from genome assembly GCF_002870075.4 of Lactuca sativa. Lineage (NCBI taxonomy): Eukaryota > Viridiplantae > Streptophyta > Magnoliopsida > Asterales > Asteraceae > Lactuca > Lactuca sativa. The sequence goes on along the minus strand of NC_056625.2, from coordinate 35,789,535 downwards.
AGGATCTTCGATGGACGAGAAGGTAGGGCGAGATCCCAACGGATAAGAGTTGAGTTTTGCAATGTCATACAAGAGAGGTCAGGACTCCAGCAGGCAGTATTGTAGGTATGTATCTTTTGCCTTCTTTCGGGTTATTTACATCAGTATTTGTGATTGTTGTTATCTTGCATTGGTTTGGGGAGTGTATCTCTAGTTTATTCCTTTGATTATGTTTGGGTTATAATGTCATATGGCATTTCCCTTTTAACGGGTTTGAAGTGTTAAGTGTTATCTTGGGTTATGGTTGAGATTGGTTCATGGGTATTATGTGGAAGATCTGCGGTTAGGGTTTGGTGAGTTCAGTATTTGGGTAGGGTTGGCTTTTGGAAGCACCAAGGGAAGTGGTATATTTATGAGGTTTTGGTATGAGCATTCGTTAATTGGACTTCAAGATTTGAATGCAGTATCCTTTCAAGGCGTCAGGGGGGGGGGGTTATCATTTTCGCTAGGGTTCGGAAAGTGTTCATCTGGTTATTAGAGGGTAAAAAGGATTGGGAATCCTTCACTTCTCATGTATTGTGGATATCACACATAATTTAACAAAGAATCAATTATTAGATAGGATTGGAGCCATGTAAAATTGAGTTAACAAACATAATTATGGTCATAATATGAGTTCTCCAGATAATAGCCGGAATCTAGAAGACTTATTAAAGAAAAATAAACTTCATTAGAAAGGGCAACTCAACGAGTTCGGGGAGGAAAACTCGACGAGTAAGAATCATTTGGGACGCGAGATTAGAGACCAACTCGACGAGTTGGGGAGGATTAACTCGACGAGTTGGACTGGGTTTAGGAAACCCTAAATCCGGGATTTTGCACCCTATTTAAACAACTTAACTCTAGGATTTTGGCCTCATTTCCAGCCTCCAAGCCCTAAACCTTAAATCACAAAACCCTAATGCATTGTGAGAGTGTGTGAGCCATTTTTGAGTGAGTTTGTGTGCATTAAAGCTTGTGGAAGAAGGAGAAGCTTGGGGATTCAAGAAGAGGCTCTTAGATCCAGAAACATATTCCCATTCTTAGCATTTTTGGGTAAACAAGTCTCAAACTTGCTCAATGCTTTCTTAGATCTCTTCTAGTTTTGATTTTTGGGTCTTTTTGACCCCATTGTGGGAAAAATGATACCCACCATGGATTGTATGTTAAGGATTCCCACTTTCCAGTAGTATTTGGCCCGTAGAATGATAATAAGGGTCTCAAACCCGTTTTTGTCCAAGTAAGGGCCATGTTCATGGAAGTAGATTGCTATATCTCGAGTTGGGTCCATTTGAGGCGCACAAAGCTATCAAGTTGTCAACTTTACAAAATTAGGTTATGGAAACAATATGGATCTGTATTCTGGAACCTTAGATCTGAGGAAAAAGTTGTATAGTCTAGAAATGCAAGGGACTCGGCGAGTTTATAGAGGAACTCGACGAGTTCGGTTGAATATTCTCGATTCTGTTCATGGAACTCGACGAGTCCACAAGGGAGCTCGGCGAGTTGATTCATTATGTCCCGATTTAGTTTAAGGTAGAACTCGATGAGTTTGTGAAAGGACTCGACAAGTTGACTCGCTTTATCACGACCATGAGTGGCCATGGAACTCGGCGAGTTAGGAGGTGACTCGACGAGTTGGATCGCGATTCAGGGATTTTGATGCATGGAACTCGACGAGTTGATGGATGAACTCGGCGAGTTGAGTCAACCAGGATGTCGAATTTGACCATAATGTTGACTTTGACCAGAATGTTGACTTTGACGTGGACTTTGACCAAGGTTGACCCTTGAAGGGTTATGGAGTACGTAATGGATTCTAGAGGGTAGTCCCGTGTAAGGGTTTGGGCCAATTTGGAAAATTGGGCCATTAATGGGCTTTCATGGATTATATAGTATGGACCTCGATGGGTCGGGGTGAAACAGTCATTTCACCCCAGGTAAGGGTTTTGGATCATGGTTTGAGACCCAATTGCTAATTGGGTGATGTTTTTGTTGGATAACGTGTCTAAGTCCATAACTATGTTTGATATGTACTTGACCCGACCCGACATGGTCCATTTAGGTTGCACTTCACTCGAACAATTTATGGATAATCTTTTGAGAATAGTATAATTTATGATTTATTAATATATTATAAGTTCTAATATATTAATATGAAATCATATTATTTTATTAGTATTGATCTAAAATTAATTTAGAATTAAGTGAGTGATAAAAATACTAATTAAATATGGACTCTTCCTATACCAACGCTTTATTTCTCTCTTAATTCTACTCTGAAATTCGTCTTTTAAAACTTCTAATCTCCAGCCAACCTTCCAAACCCGTAAGTACCAAGGATATATATATACTTATCGTGAATTTGAAATCCACGTCGTGACTTTGGATGAGTCCTTACCGGGAAAGGATTTCGACTTTCCGTGTACTCATCTTCCAGAATCGTCCATGTTGATGAAAAAGAAAAACAATTGCTCTGATACCAACTAATGTAATGAGAAAAAATTCAGTAAACCTAGACAAGAATAGTCCAAGTGTTGAAAATATTGAAACAGAGTTTCAGAATCATCAAGTGGAAAGTATTGCGGAAAATAAAGAGTTGTGAATCACCAAGTTAATGATAAAAACGTTTTTTAATGTTCAAGATCAATGATTCAAATGTTTCTCATATTCATTAAGATTCAATTACAAGTGTTTGAATGTAAAACACACTAAAACTCTCAAATGGTTATCTGAAGACTAGTCTAAGCAACAATTATGCAGAATGAGCAGGAATAATCAGAAAAGAGCAACTTTATAATGGATCCCAAGGGGCCTATTTATAGGCTTTGGGAAATTCCATGACATGGCATGACCAATCAGATGTTGAAACGTCATCATGTCTTAGTCATTACTTGACACCTTTGCCCTACTTAACGGAGAATGGATGGAATATTACAATTCCATTAGTATTCCGTTAGGGTTCCATCCAAGTTATGAGTCTTCATAATTCTTGAACCTTCTTGATCAACATTGAAAATGTGATGAGCAACATGTTGCTCAACTGTCTTCTAAGATGTCATCAACTTCCAGAAGTGTTGTCGATCATGTTGAGTTGTTTCTTGAGTGTTGGACTGCGTCTTGAACTTGAAGATGTACCACCACATGTTCATGATGGACCTTGGACGAAATTCATGTTCATTTGAGCATTTGGATGTGCCTTCATTGTACATGATGAGTCATGTGCAGTCTTGTTGAGCCATCAATGTGATCATCTTGATCCATTGACTTAAGTTGAGCCACCAAGTATTCCTGTTGAGCCAAAGAGTTGTGGACGAGCCAACAATGTTTCTGATGAGCCATCAATATTCTAGATGACCCATCAGCGTCTTGATGCTCCACATATGATCTAGATGTTCTATCTGACTTCATGATGATCCAACTAGCTTTCAGCAAGTGCTCCAAGTAAGCTTCAAGTGCTCCAACATCTGATTCTTTAAACACTTGTTGAATCTTCGGTATCTTTTCAAGCTGAAACATTCTGATAATGTTTATTAGAAAATGTAAATCAATACTCAACTTATTTCAAGTGACAATCACATCAAAATATTTCCAACACATGCCACGTCGTGTAAATGAAGTCCACAACGTGGCTTCATCTGTTTACGTGGAGTTTCTTTTCTTTAATTCTCCAAGCCTCCAAAATTCCATCACTTGTCGCTTTTAGTGCTTGTTTTTCAAGAATGCTTCTTTTAGCTGCAAAATACAATTTTAATCTTATAAGTACCACTTATCTATACAAATAACCATAATATTAGTCAAAAATACATTTAAATATTGCCTAAAAATATGTATAGATATGACAATATCAAATACCCTACACTTATCTTTTGCTTGCCCTCAAGCAAAACTAATTATTTTTAATTCAAACCTTCATCACTAGCATCACATAAAACAATCCATTTTGAAGCCAACCATTATACCAAGACCTCAATGCACATATTTGTGTCTAAATCTCCTAATAACTTCCCCAATCTTAAATACTCACAATCCTTATGAACCTTTACCCCTTAGCTTATATCACACTCATTTTCTGCAACCCTCCGAATCAATCCTCATAAATCTTTCTTAACCTCAAGGTATTTTTGGTTAAGCTACCCAACCATACATAATCTAGAAATTACAACTTTAGATACCACAATGGAGCTCTTTGGAATTTTTTACTTCTTTGATATTTGATATTTGATTTCTTTGAATTCACCACCTTCTTGTTTGATTTTTGGTATCTTCAACTTTCAATTATTTGGAATTTTGATCTTTTGATCCTCATACTTGATAATTCCAAAATTCTTCAACTTTTTGGTAATTTCTCTTTTTTTATATATAACTCACTTTTTTCGCTCAAATCCTACATGTTTAAGCAAGTGAGCTTAACTTCAACCTTTATTGGCTAGAGATATTAGTCTAAGTGCAATGACTACATAAGCTTTCTTAGATAGATTTTAGGTACATGCTGCAAAACTTATTATTCCATATAAACTACCAGATTACCTTTCATATCTCATGGCTTTTCACTAGAAATGGGAAGCCACAAATATACCATAACATGTGTTGGCTCAATTAAATATTTGAGCTCGCATCGGATCATCCCACACAATACTAGCAACTCAAGTTTTTAATTTTTACTAGATTTAATTTTTAGATAATTATTTCAAATATATTTCTAGATTTTCAAAATTTTAAATTTTAAAATTTTCTTGCAATTTACTTTTTCGACCCCTACCCCACACATATTACATACAATGCCCTCATTGTATGCATAAGATAATTTAAAAGCAATAAAAGGGAGAAAAAAGAACAGACTCCCCTGGGGCAGTAGCGGCGTGATCGAATTCTTGACGTGTGTGGAAAATTTCGAACATCTTGAAAATGGACATCTTCAATTGTGGATAATGGAACTTGGATCTTCAACAAGTGAGATACGTAAATGTGCCGGAAAAATATGAATCTGAGACTTTAATCTTCAACAAATGTAGTGTAGAAAATCTTCAAAGCATAATAAACCAATGTGGGAAAGCATACGCCACATTGCATGGTGTAGAGATAAAGAGAAATGTAACTTCTGAATTCCACGTCATGGTGTAGGAATACACGACGTGGCTTCGAGTAATGACCTTTTCTGAAATCGTGATTTATACTTAATCCACGACGTGTAGTTGATGTCCACATCGTAGAAACTGGACGTCACAGTTTACATAATCTGTAAATGAAGTTAGATGCAACTTGATTAAATAACTTTTAGATGCTATCAAAACTCTCAAAATTCATAAATATTCACTACTTCTTTCTCTAATGAATATAACCCCACACTTATCAAAGAAAGTGGGTCTCGAATCATAACTCTAAATGACACAACCTCTCTCAAAAACTCCTATCGCTAACTCTTAACTTCTCGCTCATGAAAACTCACGCAATCTACAACAAAACAAGTTATAGAGAAGAAAAGAAAATAATCATCCATCATTTAGTTACAAGTTTTAAACATAAAAGGACAAACAAACAACTTAAAAAACCAAATAAAAACATAAAAATAAAAAAAATCATCGTCATCGCGTTGAGCTCCACTAGTTCCTACCCCGTCTCCTTGTCTCGTCCATAACTCTTTCCATGTTGGAATATACGGGCAATGAGGCGGTGTCGTGGGAGTTCGCTCCATATTCATATGTGTATATAAAGCATCAAGCACTTGGGTATTGTAGTTGACACCTACACAAAGATTATCCAAATATAAACCAACCCGACTTTGAAATGGATCGGTCGGTATCCCACCCTCAAATTGTTGAGGTGGTTTTCCCCTCTCTCCCCTGGCTCTCACATTCCTCCTCCTATGTCGAAGTTGTTCTCCTTGTTTCCCTATGAGTTGTTCATCATCCTCCGATGGTATCACAAAAACTCCTCCAACATTCACCACAACCGCATCACACTCAAAACTTGGATAGTTAAGTCATTGTCCGGAAATCGTGTGAGGTTCCTAATAAAATTAAGACTCAAGATACCATAAGACCGGGCAAGTTGGGTGACTAAGTGTCCACCCGTAATGGGACTACCGGGTCTAGAATTAGCCTATTTCCTTCTCATAAACCGCTCAAGCAGATAAGGGATGTCACAAAAAAATACCAGGTGTAATTATGCTCCACAAATGAAACATATTTTGAATGGGCAATTTATCTCCATGATTTTTATGATTGATCGAGAAGGTGATGAGGCGATGCAAAAAACGATAAACAGGATTTCGGATTTGTCCTTCGCTTGCATCACGAGAAGTGTACTTGTAATTCGAAATTGTTCTCCAAAATTGGACATCAAAAATCCCAGAGGTGAAATCTCGAACACACCCTTGTAAAAATAGAACAACAAATGGTGAGTGTGTTTCCTCCTCGGTATAAAGTCCCATGCGCCACGCAAATTCTCTAAGGATACATTCGCGGTACACACCTCCCAATCGAAAAGCAAGCACCCAGTTGTAGTTGGGATCGGTGGTCTTATCCTCAAAATTTACGGTAGCGAAGAACTCCACCGATAATTCCCAATAAACGGGTTCTTGAATAGAAAAGAGATTCCTCCAACTGTTACACGTGAATGTAAAGCCATCTCCCATAAATACTTTTTTCCAATACCTTTCCAACTTCATAACCATACCAACCCCGCGTAGCCATGCCTAATCCACAATAGGAGCTAGCAATCATGAACTCGCGGTTGTACAACCACCCCAACCGATTCTCATAATTATTTAACATAGCACGGGAGAGGTTTTGAGGGAACCGATAGAGTGGGGGAATACTCGACACATCAATAGGGTCTTGTGCTTGAGGAAATGCCCTTTGAGGACCCATTTTTCCTGAAATGACCAACAACAAACAAAACAAACCCAAAACCATAAAGGATTAAATCATAAGGCAAAACAGAAAACTGGGTTCCCAGATTCCACGTCGTGGATTTCAAGTCCACGTCGTGGGCTTGATTCGTATCGTGACTTCTGCTCGGTCCTAGGAAGGTCAAAACTAACCAAAATTTTTAGTTGGGGTTTGTTAATCTTGTCAATTTAAGGCTTTGTGTAACACATGCAAAGGAAAATTATCAATCACACGACTCAATTTTGGGTATTTCATCTCTAAGAAAAACCCTAACCACTAAATGCATAAAATGAGGGGAAAGTAACAAGATTATTGAATGTAACACTTACTAAATGCAGATAGTAGACAAATAAAGTAGAAATCGTGGAAAGAGAATGAAAAAAAAATGAGTGTGAGGTTTGGTCTTCTTCATCCGTGTGTGTGGTAACAAATGGGGTTTGGTCAAAAGTGAATTATCCTATACTAGTCCCCCCGGTGACTTATTAAAATCCACGTTGTGGGATCGTCTTATGGGCTTAGAATAATTGGGCCAATTGGATTCACCATAAAGTGGGCTTTTGACCTCAATGTGTTGTCGAGATTTCATATAAAAGTCCATTTTGCTAAAAAAAAAACTTTAATTTTTTCCACTCAATATTTAGGTACCCCACACTTAATTTCTGCCATTTTCTAAACGATAAGATGACTTAGATGATTATTATTCTAAAAAGAAACAAAAAATGAAAAACTAAAATAAATTCAAACTGAGTTTGGGTTGCCTCCTAAGAAGCGCTTCTTTTTATTGGAGTCATGAGTCAGACTCCGTGCCACCTCACGTTGAACTTGTCGGAGTGTCCATCACCAACTGTATCTTTTGCTCTTTCCACCGTCTTTTGTACGCTTGAACTCGTCTCATAAATGCCTTTTTTAGAAATTTCCTTTTTACCCTTCGCATCACCTTCTTCGAGCTTTCTCTCAATTCATTTATTCTCCTTAAGTTTATCTTCCACTTTTGTCTCATTCTTTAGCTCCACGGGTACCATCTTCTTGTCCCAAGTTCATATCTTTTCTTCGGAGGTAACCTCGTCTTCATTATTTGATATTAAGTCTTCTTCACTCTCCTTGCTTACCCAAGATGTTGGAGTTTTATAAGAAATTACTTCAAAAACAAGTGGAACGGAAGCTCTTGTTTTAGTGCGTTTAACTTGTTGAATTGACTTAAGTTCTTCTTCCATTAACTTCTCCAACTCTACAAGCTCATTCTCTTCATCTATAGTGAAAACTTCACCTTGAACATCATTCCCTTGAAAACCATCTTCTACTCCAAAAGTAGCTTCATCATCTCCAACTCTCAAAGTAAGTTTTGACTCGCGAATGTTAACCAAGGCTCGAGCAATATTAAGTAGAGGGCGACCAAGAATGATAGGGATATTGTTATTTTCTTTCATATCTAAAACAACAAAATCAATTGGAAACACGAATTTCCCAATTTTTACCAAGATATTCTCCACAATGCCCCTTGGATGTGTCACTGAACGATTGGCCATGTGAATTGTCATTCTTGTAGCCTTCAAACCTGGAAGGTTTAGCTTTTGATAGAACAAAAAAGACATTAGATGTATGCTAGCTCCAGAATCAGCTAAATCATATGTCTTCAAATTATTCCCAAACTCACATGGAAGAGTGAGGCGTCCATGATCTCCCATCTTCTTTAGTAACTCTCCCGTAATCACTTTAGAGCTCTGCTCACTAAGAATTACCTTGGAATTCTTCTCTAGCTATCAGCGAGTGTCAAGTAGATCTTGCAAGAATTTGGCATATTCAGGAACCTTAGACAACTCTTCGATAAAAGGAGTATTAATTGAAATACCATTCACTTGCTTCATAAACTTCCAGTGTTCCTGCACCAGTGGGTGAATATGAGCTCGTGACGGAAATGGAAGCAGAGGACAATAAGCTTGAACATCATGAAAATATTTCTATCCAGACTCACCCCACGTCTTGGAGTTTGAAACCCCACGTCGTGGATTCGGTGTTTCAACAACATTTTTTTCTTCGAGTCGTGACTTCTTCGAGCTTGGTCCAGTTTGATGTGGATCGACTTCTAGTGCTTCAAGGAACTCATAGATGGTATCCTCTTCAGCTTCTATTACCATTACATGTGATTGAGGCTTTTTCTAGGGAATTTTTGGAGATAATTTTTCTTGTACAAAAGTAGTTAGTTGACCTAGTTTGACTTCAATATTTTGGATTGATGCTTGGTGATTTCTTAGCAAGGCTTGTTGTTCCTTCATGATATTTTTATGTTCCCTTATCATTGCATCTGTCTCATCGTGTCTTTTTTCGGAAGCCTCCATAAATCTATGTAACATAGACTCTAGATCAACCTTCTTTTCAGGAGGTAGTTGTTATTTTTGGTAGAAGCCTTGGTTAGTCTGCCTATATTTTTCTTCTTTCAACTTCTTATATTCGTCATATGGTAACCACTCCTTTGGTTTCCTCCAATTTTCATCATACTTATCCCCACTCGAGTAGAAAACTTGCACCTTTCTATTTCCTTGTTCATCCAAGTGTGAATCTTTTGTTAAGTGCGGACCATTACATCTCTCACAACCAACTCTAACAACATGAATTGATTGGTCCATCTTGGTCATTCTCCTGTCGATGGTGTCAAGCATAGCTAGTACAACAACCATGTCTTCAGAATTTCCTCCCTCAATTCCTTTAACTCCATCATGTCTTGGATTATGGTACTCACCAGAATTCTTCGAGAACTCTTCAATCAACTCCTTTACTTCAGTCAGATTGTTCATCGTAAGTGGTCGTTGAGAATTTAGGAGTTTCCTTGTCATGACATTCACCCCGTCATAAAAGATAGACACTTCTTGTTGTATGTTAAGGTCATTTTGAGGTCAGTTTCTTAGTAGCCCTTTATACCGCTCCCATGCCTCATAAAGCGACTCACTCGGTTATTGCTCAAAGTTGGCTATTGCCTTCTTGAGTTGAGATATATTTGATGGTGGGTAGAATTTTTCTAGGAATTGCTCACGCATTTGTTCCCAAGTAGTAATTACACGGGGCGGAAGTGCTTTCAACCAATATTTGGCAGCCCCCTTAAAAGTAACGGGAAGCATCCTTAACAAAACAGTCTCTCTAGGAACATTTGGGACATTGAAATAATATGCGATGTCATTGACCTCATCTAGGTGCTTGTAAGCATCCTCATGATCCTTCCCAGAAAATGGTACATCCTTAAGTGTAGTTAGAATCTGTCCTTTCAACTCGAATGTTGCAACAACGAACTGCGAGTTGTACTAAACCAGGACCAACATCGTCTCTTATTCGCTTCTTGTATGCTCCCATGGACATTCAGCAATGTCGTCCAGCTTGTTCTTTGGCTCATCCTTAAAATCGCTTTCTTCAAACTCGGGTTCAGTCTCGTATTCAGTATCTTTTGGATTTGGATTTTGCTCAAAGCTTTCAATTTTGCTCTCTTCCTTCCTTTGACTACTAGACTCACCTACGTTCTTTCCTTTGTTCTTTCCAAAAACTGATTTAAGGTCCTTGAATGATGACTTCTTTGGCGTTTGGTTGACTCCTACGTTCTTATCAGTCTTCTTGTGAAGGGCCGACTATGGATCTTCAAGCGGTGGTACCAAAGGTGTGTTGGAACCTCTGGTCATGAACTACTACAACAAAATAAAAATAAAAACGTAAATCTGAACAAAAACTAAATAAAACCACCTACTGATTGGTCACCACGACGTGGTAAAGAGCACCACCTCGTGTTGTCGCATGCAATCTGAACAGAAAAAAAAACAAGTAAAACGTAAAACTACTAATTTCACGTCGTGGACTTTAGGTCCACATCGTGAGTTCAACACCAAAAAAAAAACTAATACAAAAACTTAACTTTTTGCAGGTTTTACCCCACAAAAAGGATCAATTAACCTAAAGCAAATAAATCAACAATCAAATAAGTTGTTCCCCGGCAACGACGCCACAAACTTGATGCGTGCAAATAGCTACACCTAATTTTACCTACTATTCCACTAGCTATTCGACCTAGGGCAATGTACCCTTTCGCAAATAGTATAGCACAAAATTTGGGTATCGATCTCAGGGAACAAAATTAATTATTTAACCTATTCACTATTAAACTAACCTAAAATTCTAAGCAAAAGTAAGAGGGTTTTTATCTAATTTTGCAAGTTTAGAGAAACTGAAATTCTCAACAACTATTCAACCAATTATTAAAAACACTTATGTTAGTTCGAATCCACTTTCCCTCAATGATTTAGCTATTAATTATGACAATTCCCGTTGGTTACCAATTAATGTATTATTAGCAATTGAAGTCCAAATTTACTAATATTGAATTAATTCATGTAGAGCTATGCATGGTCATAAATAATTTAACACATAATCAATTATTAGATAGGATTGGAGCTATGTAAAATTGAGTTAACAAACACAATTATGGTCATAATATGAGTTCTCCAGCACATCCAAATTCAATACTTTAATTACTTATCTAAGATTGGTTCGATCTTAGCTCTAATAATCTAATGTTCACGAAATTACTAGGTAATCAAATTCATGTAGATTATTGGTCACTAAACGACACATAATATGAATTTAAGAAATCTACTATCAAATTAAGCATGCTAGGTCAAACAATAAAACACAAGACATTAACCAACTAGGAAAATCTATATTAACATAACCAAACCAGGAGTTCCAGCTTCATCTAGCTAACAGAAGCAACTAGATTTAGCTACTCATAGCTAAAATAAAACACACAATTTCAACTAATAAATACATAATGAATTGTACCAAATCAAAAGTAAAGTAATGATCTTCCTATCCTTCTTCCAATATCAATGCTTGATTTCTCTCTTAATTCTCCTCTGAAATTCGTCTTTTGGAACTTCTAATCTCCAGCCAACCTTCCAAACCCGTAAGTACCAAGGATATATATACTTATCGTGAATTTGAACTCCACGTCGTGACTTTGGATGAGTCCTTATCTGGAAAGGATTTCGACTTTCCATGTACTCAACTTCTAGAATTGTCCATGCAACGTCGTGTAAATGAAGTCCACGACGTAGCTTCAACTATTTACGTGGATTTTCTTTCTCCAAGCCTCCAAAATTCCATCACTTGTCACTTTTAATCCTGGTTCATCAAGAATGCTCCTTTTAGCTACAAAATACAATTTTAATCTTATAAGTACCACTTACTACACAAATAACCATAATATTAGTAAAAACTGCAGTCAAATATTGACTAAAAATATTTATAAATATGGCAATATCAAATTTCTTTGGTTCAAAATCTACGGGGTTGGCTTGGTGGTGGTTCGGTGTGAGAGGTCTGACAGGGAGTCAGACCATCAAGATTGTGGGTTCAGATTCAGGCAAAATAGGATTGGGTTTTATTCAAGATATGGCAGATTCGTTCTTCACTGGGCTTGAAGAAATATTTTTGAAGATGGTTTTAGTAGATCGTGATAGGTCGTTGTATGATCAGAGTGGAAGGGGTTATGATTGATTTGTTAATCGTTGAGAGAGAGCATTTGTTGTTTCAGCATGAGCGACCTGTCGGGAAGTCAGGTGATTGTAGACCTCAGGTCTCAGAAAGTAGTGGTGGTTCGCAAAGGTTGAAGGTTAGGGTGTTCTTTTTGGAATAAAAGTTTTGGGTTGGGTTTCGGTTGCCTTGGAAAGGTTATTTTATGTACAGAATTTCTGATTATGTTCAACAGATTAATTGTCTTGATATGAGTGTTAATAAGGAGTGATTTCGAGGACGGCATCTAATTTAAGTGGGGAGAGTTGTAACATCCGAAGTCTATAAGGTTAACTATGGAAATAAAACCTCATTTATAAAGGTCAACTCGCCAAGTTTAAGGCATATACTCAACGTGTTGGAAGTGTTGGTCACACGTGTTTTTGAAGACCAACTTGACGAGTTGGAGAGGACCAACTCGACGAGTTGTGTGACAACCCGAAATTTTCATTCGGTCAAACCATAAAAGTCAATCACTTCATATTATAAGTCAATTTCACTTCTATTTTTTTAACAAATTTAAAGTTCGTTTGACAATTATAATAATTATTCTTTAAATGAACGGGTGAAAGAATGTAACGCCTCGAGTCTTGAAATTTCTAAACCGCAAATACCACGTAGCTTAGAAGTTCAAGGCCAAACTTTTATGTTTGGGCCGTAAACTACCCCAAAAACCGTAAACTCATGCTTAAGCATGAGTTTACTCCCAAAAGTACCTCACTTCTCATTTTCACCCTAAAAGAGTAAACTCCAAACACTCTCAACTATCATCCCGATTTTCGCCCGATTTCCCGAAAACGTAAGTACTTCTTGGCTTGATTTGTTGTTATATCACAACATCTAGTGATTATACATCCTTTAATCCATCAAATTTCATGTTTTGATTAGATTTCCAAAACACCAAGAACACCAAGAACACACACTAGTGTTCTTGGACTTTAAGTTCATTTCAAGCTTCCACAAAGTAAGTACTTCTATCCTAGAGTCTTTTAAAGCATGCTATACATCTTAATATCAAGGAAATGTCCCAAGAACACCAAGAACAAGGTGTTCACGGTTTTGGGAGGCTCCCAAAACCGTAAACACCAAGTATAGTGCCAAAGGGTGCTTTAGGGTGTCTAGGTGCTTCACAATGCCTTAGGGACTTTCCTAGATCATTCCTTGAAGTGATTATCACATAAAAGAACAAGAAAACACTCATTTATATGTGTTTATGGTTTGGGGATCTCCCAAAACCGTAAACACCCCAAAAGGTGTATAAATTTATTCCTTATGCCTAGAATCTAACCTAGGCTATTACCTTGAAGTGTTTAGAACTTGAAAACATCATAAAACCATGTTCCATAGGAGTTTATGGTAGTAAACTCATGGAGAAATGGTACATGGACCGTAAACTTGATTTAGCAGTGTATTGATGCCACACAACACTTCCTAAGGCTTAAACATGAAGTATGAATGCTTGGATTGGCTTAGAAGGATTCAACCAACAAATGGTCACAAAGGGGGTGAGCTTACGACCGTAAATCCAAGGGTTTACGACCGTAAACCCTTTTGGTTATGACCATAAAACCGTAAACTCCCTAATGGAGTGTTCTTTGAACCCCAAACACACTAGCCCTTCCCTACAACACTTAGATGCAATCCTTGAGACTTATAACACTTGTATAAGGTGTTTAGCATGTCCTAGGGTGTCTTGACATGTTTATTAGTTGTTTAAAGACTAATTGGATACATATATGTGATATTATATGTTAACTAGGATCATAAAGTGTGTTCAAGACTTCACTTGACACCTAGCAATCCTACATCTTCAGTTCATCCGTACCACTCACTACAGGTGACTTCATACCCCTTAATCAATGGTTTAATGTTTTTAAATACTTTATGGGGGGGATACAAGTTAAATACTTATAGTTATTACATCAATCACATGTGATTAATAACTACAAAACCAGTGATTTTCTTACTGTTCAAACTGCTTTGCCTCAAACTGTTTTACAAATTCTTATACTTATCAAATACATTTACTTAAGCTCTGTTATACTTATTATCAAATGCATGCCTATGTATGTATAGTTATATAAGCAATGTTTAAAAGGCTTAGGATGGCCAGCTCGCTTTATTTCCTTTTCCCCGTTGGGATGTGGTCTGGTAAGGTATCGGGCATCCGTCCGAAGGTCGTTTAAATATTAGTTATATATCATGTGTACATATATAGTCATAAAGGTTCTTCCAGTCCATTCAATACCCTTGGGTAGCAAGGGTATACTTCCATGTTCATACGTACCGGTTACATCACTAGTAAGTTACCATAGGGGTAGCAGAGGAGGATACTAATACTATTCATGAGTCAGTTCATTCATGAGTCACTACATTACTATACATGCTAGCTAGAGAGAGAACATACATTACAACTAGCACACGCAGAACAATACAGTACATACATGCTAGACAGAGAAAGAGTATACTTACAGATAATACATTCATTACATATACATTCATGCAGTTATGTGAACCATTAGACGGGTCATGGCACTTCCTGCCATGACTGTTTTTGTATCCCAAATCTCCTTAATTGGGGAGCGTATGAGTTTGTGTATAGATCTATACTGGATTGACTATCCTACACCTTGCTGCTCGCTACAGTGGGACTTGCAAGTCTACGGGTGCCAAATGTCATTTCTTACGGCGTCTTACATCGTCATTTTACTAGAGTCGGTAGCAGGATACAGGTCGATCACATGTTACTTTGAACACCTTTTGTTTTAAGGTAGTTAGTACAACGGTAGTCACTTATTACAAATACTACGATACTATAATATTTTCCCATTACATTCACTTCGTGAATATTCACACGGTACACTCTAACAAGGGACACACGCACAGACACTAGATGCCTTGGTAGAAGGCTACAGTTAGTAGGAAACATAGGGTTTTCTAGGAGAGTTCAAACATTTTACAAAACATTGTACAAAACATCTTACAAATGCTTTCATACAAACACAGACATTAATATACTTATGATCTCACCAGCTTTAAGATGATACTCGCTTTCAAAATAACTTGTATTCTCAGGTCACCAATAGACAGGTACAGGTGCCAGGCTTTTGAGAAGATGGAGTTCGTTCACGACTCATCTTTTATTTTGATATGTATATTTTGGTGTCTATATAACTTGACAGAACACACATGTATGAAATTATATTATTAATGCAATAGATGATGTTGTTGCTTGTTTACTACTATTCATTGTTGTGATACCGTACATGACGTCCTCCTCCCCAGAACGTTTCCATCGTTCATGGTTTTGGGGTGTGACAAGTTGGACGTGGTATGGGAAACCCTAATTTCGGGGTTTTGCACCCTATCTAAAAAACATAAACCCCATAAGTTGGCCTCATTTCTAGCCTCCGTTGTCCTAAACCCTAATCTCAAAACACTAATGCGTCGTTGAATGCTTGGGAGCCATTTTAAGTGTTTTTGTGTGTGTTTGAAACCATTGGAAGAGAGGAAAGCTTCGTGATACAAGAAGGAGCTGCTATATCCCGAATCCTTGCTTCATTTTCATCATCTTTCTGGTAAAAAGTTTCAACCTTGCTTTGTGATTTCTTAGATCTTCTTCTTGGGGTTCTTTCGCTTGTTATGGTCCAAATGGTGTGGTTTTGGGAGTTGGATGTCCCATTTGGACAAACCCTTTCAGATCTAGGGTCTTAAGGAGCTTTTATGGCATAAAGGTGTCAACTTTATTGCCCTAAGAGCTTCATACATCCATTAAGCCCTTGCTATGGCCTTTTAAGCTCCTATTAGCCTTGCATGTGAATAAAGTTGAAGACTTTGCGGGACCTTTTTGCCTTTAAGGTCCAAATCTGTGTTCATGAGCTCTATCTAGAAGACTTGGTGGTTTTTAGATTAAGGCATAAGCTTCTTAAGGCTAGGGTTTGAGTTTAAGCCCATTATGATGGTTCTTAATGGGAAAAGTCGGAAACTTTACCCTTCTAGGCGTATTTTCAGCCTATTTTTTGAAGATAGAGCTACGGTTTGAAGATTAGTGGCTTAATGCATTAAGTGGGCTAGCAAACTGATGAACTCGATGAGTTCATAAGGGAACTCAGTGAGTTGGTTTGGGATTGTCCCGATTATGTTGAAAAAGGAGGAACTCGACGAGTTAAAGGGAAACTCGGCAAGTTGGATCGAAGTATCGCGATTTTGTGCTTAATGGAAACTCGGTGAGTTATGGGATAACTCGACGGGTTGAGTCTTCTCAAAGCGTTGACTTTGACTTTTCAATGATGCTTTTGACCAAGTTTGTTCCAAGGGGTGTTTGAGGTAATCTGAATTGCATTCAAGGGAAAAGATGGGCCTAAGATAAGACCCATATGGGATTGGGCCCAATTTGGAAATTGGGCCATTAGTGGGCCTTTGTGGATCTTTTTGGGTGTTGGTATTGGATTAGTGTCTAAGTCCATAACTATTTTGGTATGTACTTGACCCGATTATGAACATGATCCTTTTGGGTTGCCTTCACCATAGCAATATGTAGGATAAATTAAGGAGAGAGAGGTTTAATTATGATTTATTAATATATTATAAGAATAATATATTAAACGAGAAATCATAATGTTTAATTAATATTAGTCAAGAATTAATTAAGAATTAATTTTGTGGCTAAAAGAGATTAATTAAACTTAAGGGACTTATTGTGTAATTATAAGATAATTACATAGATGGGCTTATGGACTCCATAGAAGGTGGATTGGATGAATTCTATGGGGGAAACCCATTAGATGTTGTCCAAGGCTTCTAAAGAAGGAATCCATTGGCTGCTTAGGGCTTAAGCAGTCAAATTAGGGTTTCATTGTTAGATAACCCTAATTGCCTAAGTATATAAGGAGCCCTTAGGCACCAAAAATGTGGCTAACACTTGGATTAGGGTCTCCAGCCGTTTTTGGTGCCTCCCCTCTCTTCTCTTCTTCATCTTGTTGCTTAGTGGTGTTTATGACTCCATTAGAGGTGCAACACTTGAGGCACTAAGCTTTCTGAAGCTAAGGATTGATTGTTATTGCTATATAACAATAAAAGGTCAGATCTAAACCCTATTTTATGTTAATATGATTAATTATATGCTAGATCTAGGGTTTATAGCTTTAGATATTCAATTGCATGTTCATTAGACAAACTAGATCCGAAAGCTATTAGGGTTTGCATGTACACTATAAGAATGATGTATTGCTCAAAACCCATCAGTGCTATCAGAGCCTAGGGTTGTTTGTTTGATTTATTTGATGCTATAGTCGATTATTCATGCTTAAAATCGATTTTTTTTGGGTTCTGGGGGCTGGACTCGCCGAGTCCATGGCTGAACTCGCCAAGTCCATAGTGAACTCGACGATTCCAAGCTAGACTCGACGAGTCAGAGTCGCAGATGGAGCAGATTTCAGGATTTTGAACTGTTTTGGCTGTGGATAATTACCTAAAATGTTTTTTATTAATAAAATCTGATTTTTATCAATATTTTTAGATTATCCTTGCCAAAATAGAAGATAATTGTCAAAATTTAGATAATCTTTTGTTTTATTAGATAAAGATTGATTATTTGTAATTTAGATTTGAATTATCTTGTGAAAAAGTTTCAATTTCCACCTTTAGGTTTTATAGTTTAAATATGAACTTAAAAGTTTTGTTTTTGAAATTTAAATAGTTAAACCCTAATGTTTTGAAAAGATTCAAAACTTGCCCTCAAGTTTTGGAATTTAAATTTTTGATTAAAAGTTAATTTTGAAATATTTAAATTCAAATCCCAAATGTTTTGAAAAGTTTCAAAACTTGCCATCAAGTTTTGGAATTTAAAAGCTGATTAAAAGTTTAATTTTTGAAATGTTAAATTCTAAAACCCTCGTATTTTTGAAAAGTTCAAATTACACCCTTATGGTTTTATTAATTAATTAAAGTGTATAATTAAAAGAGATTTAATAATTCCATAAAGTTTTGGTTTACATTTAATTAAATTAAAAGTATAATTTACTAAATTAAATCACCTAGTATTTTAAAAGTGTAAAATACACCATATACTATATATATGTAACATTAAAAGGCTAATATTATATATATATATATATATATATATATATATATATATATATATATATATATATGAGTAAA
The DNA here is from genome assembly GCF_002870075.4 of Lactuca sativa. NCBI lineage: Eukaryota > Viridiplantae > Streptophyta > Magnoliopsida > Asterales > Asteraceae > Lactuca > Lactuca sativa. Next base: position 35,770,918 of record NC_056625.2, on the reverse strand, counting down.
AGTCAGTCTTACCGTCAGTAGGCCTCATTCACGAAGCTGGTCTATAAGGGGTGTTTAAGGAAATTGCCTATAAAATGGCGATTGAATGCGTATCCACTCTTACCCACCTCACTCTTGACTAGTGGAGGGTTATTAGCCGAACGGGTAGGATAGGACAGAAACCTTTCATTATAATGTATAATGAAGTTCAAAGTAACTAAATGCTTTTACAAATTCCCAAATCATAGTTACTTTAGGCAAAATGTGAAATTGTATGCTAATCCATGGAATTACACTTCGTACCCTTGTCAAACATTAGTGGAGTGTGTGTGGTTAACCGGCACACAAATTTGGGGATAACATTGGTAGCGAAGGGTGGCTCAATGCTTATCATAGATCAATGGAGCGTGTGTGGATAACCGGCACATTGATTAAGTCATAGTAGCATTGGGTGCACCACGTGATTCGTATGGTTATTCACACCTTATTTGTGATCCTCGGCATCCCAGTCACAAATAGTAGGGCATAATTGAGATTAAACATGCCGTTGAAAAGTTCAATGAATCTCAAAAGATCTAGGAGTTTCAATTCATTTAAAACTTAAACTTCCTTTTCGTTTTTCATGGTGGAAATTGGTAAATCGTCATTTACCTACCTTCATATATCCTACAACTAGATTACGGCATCCCTCTTCTAGGTTGTAGAGTATTGTGTTGGATCCTAGCCTTGGTGTCTTATTTGGGTGTTACATCAAGAATTCTATTCAACTTAACTTGAATTTTCTCCCGTTTTGTAGATGTCTAGTTCTGACAATCATGGTCTTCCCAAATCCCATGAAACAAGCTTTCCAAATGAAGATGATGTTCCACGATATGATCGAGGAATAAGAGATCATTCTTCACTTCCTCCACCTCCTCCAATTGTTCTCCCTAACCCACAATTTCGAAGGCTTGAAAAGTTCAAGCTCACTCAAGCCCTATTGGCAATTAAGCATGAAGATGGAAAGTCTGTGTGTGCACACGTCTTAGAGATGAAGTCACACATTGATAGGTTAAGGATTTTGGGTGTCGATATCTCAGAGATATTGGCTGTTGACTGTGTTCTTTAGTCACTTCCTGAATCATATAGTGAGTTCGTTAGAGAGTACTATATGATGGATCACGACGTGACCCTCATTGATCTCACCTATTTGCTTATAGCTGCTGAATCAACAATGATTTTGTGTGCTAGTCAAGCACATTTGTCTGGTGAATCAAACTCCCAAACTTCAATGGACATTAAAAATGATGACATTGGAGATCCAGAAAAGGTAAACTCTGAGATAGTTCCTTGCGTCATTCCAAAAGAGCCCATTTTCTTTTATTGCCAAAAGAAGGGGCATTGACGAAGCTGCCCTATTTACCTGAGAGATCTAAGACATGGGAGAGTCAACACGTATGGCTCTACTCCATGTAAAATCCATTATCTAACTCTTTTAAGTTCCTATTCTAGATTCTTAATACATGATGTGATAAGATTACATTTTGAAGTGTTGTAGGATCGAAGAAAAGAGAGGAAGCTTAAGGGAAGAAGTGAGCTGAATCTAATCGTGAAGAAATGGATTTCGATCGCATTGCTTGAAGATTAGATTCTTGAGCTACTACTTTGAGTTAGAATAGATTGCTAAGAAATATATAATAACATAGTTTTTCAATTGAATTGCATTGTAAGTACAAATTTTTCCGCAATAAAATGAATTTTGATTTTATCTTATTTATTTATCCCTGCAATGGCGTGTGTGAAAAATTAATGTTTGAAAGTTTCTATTATTAGCAATAATGGATTTGATTTTTAATTATGTTATGTTTGGAAATGTCGAGAATTTGCCAAATAGGGAGATTTTCTCATCGCCCAAGTTTCAATTGGACAGAAACTTGGAATCATACAACTTGGTTGTGTGATGAATGAGAAACTTTATAATTGGAAATTCAAGACTAATTCATTGACAAAGAGTCAAGTGAAGGACTAGGAGATTGAGTTCGCAATGTTGTGCATCAATCAAGTCCACCACAATAGTGACAAAGATATTCGTCATGATTTACTAAAGTTTAGTAAATATGATTATACTTATAAGATTAAGTGTAATTCTGAGTTGATCGGAAAGGTTTCAATAAATAGCAGAACGAATAAGAAGAATCAAGTAGGTAGAAAGATAAAACTTTCTCTATTCTAAGAAGAAGGGAGAGTACCTTTTATTGTGTTTTATGATATTCTTAATGATTAAGAACCGTATCTAAATTGATCCTCTAAGTAAGTCTTAGTGCATTTGTATGTCTAAGAAGAGGAATCGGGAATTGTGGAAATGGTTAAATCAAGAAGTCAATCATACTTCGTTCCAATATCGAATCTTAGAATCATACTCCAAGATTGCAAATTAAGTGACAAGTCTTAAGTAGGTTTATAACACTTAACAAATGTGGAATTTGGAAAACTTTTCTTATTCTTGCACATTTGAAATTGGTAAGTTTTGATGTCTTGGATAAGACAAAGACCAACTAGAACCAATTATGTGAAGTGTTTTGTCTTGATAAGAACTACACTAACTCTTGAATATTTGTTTTGTCTAGGAAAGTTTCATGACAAGAGAATCATATATTTCAAGAGGCCAGTGGGAGTTTTAATGATCTTGAAAAAGGTTTCAAGAACAAATCAAGAATAAACCTTATCAATCATCACTAGCACACGACTTGAGGTTTACAACCTATCGTGTTGACATTTTTTTTGTTTTTGTGCCATTCCAGTTGAGTTAATTATGTATGTGATTTCTATGAGTTCTCAATTGAATGCATAAAGACAAAGTACCTTGATCGATGGAAAATACATTGATATGTAAGTATAAGTTGCTAAACTACTTGGAAGACATGGTGGGCACTCGTGTTGCCATAAGGCAAGAAATCACGATTAAAAAAGTTCGGTCTGTATGAGTTTGGATTTGTCGCAAACTTTGTTTTTGGCAAATTCACATGGATGGGAACACATACATTTTAAAATCTAAGTGTCATGAGGTTTCCCTCCTTCATGAAAATGATTGTGAGGAAATGCTTTCACTAAGAGAGATTTTAAGAAGATAGCAATTGTGAAAATTGTATTCTCAAATTCGATTATGGTTACGACATCCCTTTCCATAGTTCGAATTGTGAGATTTGGCAATTAGTCTAACATTTGGGACTCATTGATATAAGCTCTGAATTGTTTAGACACACATATGAGCTATCAAAGGCAAAGGTGTATATGTTTAAAAGCTTAGATAAAGGCTTATCAAAGCATCTGGTATTAGAAATATGAACTTCAGAAATTCAATAGGCATTGTTTTTCTGGAAGTTCAGATGTTTTCTGAATACATGTCAAAGCTAGTGGGAGCATAAGTGTTATGCTTATATGATAATAATTATCATGATAGTGGGAGCATAAGTTTTATGCTTGTATTATTATTATGGAAAGTATTGCAAGTTAGCAATATTAATTATAGAAAAACAAAGATTCAATTTGCAAAGTTGCATGGGTTGAAAAGTTGTTTTTGCTATAATTAAGGGAGAGAATGTTATACTTCGTTTCAAAATCTAAAGCTTAGATTGAGAAATTTCAATAAATTTAGTCAAAGGATACATAGTGTGTTCTTAAATTTCGATTATTATTACGGCATCCCTCTTCATAGTTCGAATTATGAGAACGTGACACATAAAATATTATGGCAGAAGATTGATAAAGTATCATATCTTTATGTAAGACATTATGCATCGTGTCCCATACGCTTCGGGTATAGGATCGATTGCAAATGCTATAATATTTGACCATTCTAAAATTTTCCAAATGTATAACGCATTAAGAGGGAAAAAGGACTAGAATCGGTTTTGACTAAAATAATGAACAATTATCAAAGGACGATCCAAAGTTCGTTGAGGATTGGTCGCTTGTGAGTAGTTGGAAGTATGGTATTGGATGGACCATATCGACATTATTATGAATAGATAAGATTCTATTGAGAATGAGTTGTCATATAATAAATATGGAAATGTTTCCATATTGGGAGTTGGATATTGAGAGTCTATGTCTAGATTAGAAAATTTTATGCAAGAAGGATGTTCAAAGGAATGTACTTTGAATGTGAGACTTCACGTCTATGAAATTGTCTTGTAACAATTTCCAATAGAGTACTTTGTAATTTCATTGGCCAAGTCTTGGTGACTTTTGTGGTATGACTTTGCGAAAGGATCGTTGCATAAAATGTTAGAGTCTAGCATATTCTAGTAGTGGCAAGAACCTTGTGTTCTAACACTAATGATAAGGATTGGGAATTGTGAAATGAGCATCATTGAAAAAGTTTTCAGTTGATCTATTTCACAAAGTAAGAACCATAGGAAACATAGTGTGCATGCTTTGTGCATGGGACAACTATTGTTGTAATTTGAGTAATAAGTTGATTTTCTGAAACAGTAAACGATGAATAATGAGTAATCAATATGGTGTTTAAACAAAAGTGTTTTATTTACTCCCACAAGTTTGGGGCCATATAGGATAAAGTAATATTGTTGTGTTTTAGTTTGCATGTTTTGACTTCCAGAATAACTGGGTTATTCGAACCCCCACAGTCGATCATATGTTGGAAGTAGGTATGAAGGAAGACTGTCATGAAGAGTCTGTAGATTGTCTGAAGAGTTTAGACATAGCACAAGTTTGTTGCAGATTTCATGAGTGCTTTAATAAGATTAGAGTGTTGGATTAAACCCATGCTCACAAGAATCACTTCATGGATTTTATCACGAGTTATTGTGAGTCGATAATATTGTATATTCTTTAAACCGAGACGTGTGAGTTGTTATTTTCTGGTCGGTTGCACATTGATGATAAGTAAACGCACCACTAACTTGGTGTTATAAAACTTATTGTTGTGTGTGATTCGATCAGTGTATGCAAGCAAGCATATGAGTCAAAGTTTATCCATTCCTTTTACCCAAAGTGGGATAAAAGCAATATATGTGGGCCCCTCGATGATTTAGTGATGACACCTAAGTGCTTGGCCAAGCCGGGACTAAGTTGATGTGTTTAATTGTAATCTGTTGTCAGTCGTCATAAATCGGAAGTCGGGAAACAGTTTAGAGAGAATGATTAAAATTCATGTCTTATGTCTACACGATATCTTGAGAATGGAGGAATATATGATCCATTATCTAAAGGATACGCGTATCTGATAAGATCAGAGTTGATAGCGGTTTTTGAAAGCTACGATTGTTGATCAGGTTCTGAAGTTATACAAAATAGTTATTAGACTTATCCAAGTGGGAAACTATTGGATTAGTGTCTAATTCCATAACTATTTTGGTATGTACTTGACTCGATTATGAGCATGATCCTGTTGGGTTGCCTTCACCATAACAATATGTATGATGAATTAAGGAGAGAAAGGTTTAATTATGATTTATTAATATATTATAAGAATAATATATTAAAGGAGAAATCATAATGTTTAATTAATATTAGTCAAGAATTAATTAAGAATTAATTTTGTGGCTAAAAGAGATTAATTAAACTTAAAGGACTTATTGTGTAATTATAAGATAATTACATAGATGGGCTTATGGATTCCATAGACGGTGGAGTGGACGAATTCTATGGGGGAAACCCATTAGAAGTCGTCCAAGGCTTCTAAAGAAGGAGTCCATGGGCTGCTTAGGGCTTAAGCAGTCAAATTAGGGTTTCCTTGTCAGATAAGCCTAATTGCCTAAGTATATAAGGAGCCCTTAGGCACCAAAAACGTGGCTAACACTTGGATTAGAGTCTCCAGCCGTTTTTGGTGCCTCCCATCTCTTCTCTTCTTCATCTTGTTGCTTAGTGGTGTTTGTGACTACATTAGAGGTGCAACACTTGAGGCACTAAGCTTTCTAAAGCTAAGGATTGATTGTTATTGCTATATAACAATCAAAGGTCAGATCTAAACCCTATTTTATGTTAATATGATTAATTGTATGCTAGATCTAGGGTTTATAGATTTGGATATTCAATTGCATGTTCATTAGACAAACTAGATCCAAAAGCTATTAGGGTTTGCATGTACACCATAAGAATGATGTATTGCTCTGATGTGTGTAAAACCAACTAGTTTTAATCCTACTAACTTAGACACAAAATAAACACACGAAAGGCAGTGTACTTATCGATTAGTAATATAGTTCAAGAAAGTAGGGTATCGAACACAGGGAACGGTAAACAATTAAAATAAATGCTAATATTATCTAAATAAAACAAATAACAAAAAGGGGGTTTTCTTTAGTTTTACAAGACTAGAAACTTAATTAGAATAACCAACACACAAATTAACTAACTAGCAACTAAAACAATTAATTACCAACTAAATTCAATAGTAAAGAGGACTTCTGTTTAGGTACGACTCATTTGTTCCCATGGATGATTTTAATGTATCGGATTAATTCTTCATTGGCTACCGATTAAGATAATTAGGTTCACGTTCGCTATTCCTAATTCTTAGAAAACAAATTAACTCAAGCAATGGCCAGTTGTCTAAATTAACGGGTTTCTTAGATTATTGATTCGGGTTAAGTAAGACTTGTAGTGGTTAACTAAATTGGCCCTTCAGTTAACCTCTTGTCGATGTTCATCCAACAAGCTTACACATTAACTTACCTATCTTCTAGTTAATTCTAGTTTCACGTTCGTTATTCCTAGACATACAACTATGTGGTCACAATAAATCATATGAAATTAATAACTAAGAGATGTTCATACAACTTAATTACTGATTTATTAACAAAAGAATAGTTATTGTCAACACATAAGGTTCTATAACAAGCTTAACAAAACATAATTACCAATTAAAATTAATCCTACTCAAATAATCAATCCATGTTCACAAAATTGTCTACCCTAACAGAAGAATAAGTTTTTAGCTCATGATTGCAGTAAACATAAACTCAAAAATGAAATCAAAGTATGTAAACATGATTCAAATCAAAAAGTTACTAAGAATAAACCAAAATTGTCTTGATTCTCTTCACAATTGAATGTAGGGTTGATTCTTCAGTTCCTCACGACCTAGCAGCACTTCCAACCGTTTCTCAGCCTCCTAGGGTTTCTCTCTATCCTCTGATATCGATCTGAAAGTCCCTTTATATAGATTTTCACAAAACAGAGGCTACTCGGCGAGTCCGTCACTTAAAACCCTTGCACGGCAAGTCAGCGCGTCCAGAATCGCGAAAGTTCGATACAACTCGCCGAGTAATCGACCCTACTCGCCGAGTACGTTTCGAATCAGCATTTTCTCAAAACATGAAAGTCGTCCGAAATTGTGTCTACTTTTTATAGCATTTTGAATCTCGTCAATCGGAGTTACGGTTCATGAGATATGGCCAAAACACTGACGAGAGGTCAAGCTGTCCACCAACATCCTTCTTTCTTCAAAATCCAAGATCCAAGCTTCCAATCGCTAGTTCCGTTTCATTTTCCACCCGAGCATGTAATTGTTGCTGAAAATGAAATATTTAAGCTAATTAAACACCTTTGGTTCATTATTTGAGATAAAATTAACATAAAGTATTAAGATCATGCATGAATTTTATAACTAAATATACTCATATCATGCTCAAAACCCATCAGTTGGGCCTCTATTCTGGCTCATGGTGTAGGACAGGGGTAAAATGGTCATTTTACCCCTAGTTTGGGTTATGGATCATGGTTTGGATTTCAGTTGCTGATTGGATGTTGTTTTGGTAACGCTTAGTTTAGGAAGTCATCAAGTCAGCAACTAGGGTTCTTGCAGTGAGCTTCAGCATTCGAGGTGAGTCTCCTCACCATATCCATGGGTTGAAGGCATCAATTTCGGCCCATTATGTGTTATGTAGTATGCTAGTTGTCTTTGTGATATGTGGTATGTTAGTTGTCTCTTACTTTCATGGGAGACCCCCGAGGGTGCCCGGGGAAATTGGATATCATACCATGGGTGGAGCCCATAGCCTTCCAGGCTAATACCATGTGAGGGTTCCCATGTCAGTTCATTGAGACCATGTAGGGTTCCCATGGCACCGGCATAAGACTGTGGAGGGTTTCCATGACATCCTTATATATTTGTAGGCATGATTTATGTGGACTTTTGTAGTTTCATGTGTGGTATGTTTTGAGGAACTCATTAAGCTTTACGCTTATGGTTTTCAGTTTTGTTTCAGGTACTCCAGTTTTCTAAACGAAGAGTTCGGGGCGATCACAGCGCATACACCCGTGTTTTCCGCGATATGTGATCTTTGGGAATGAACTCTGATAATTGTTTAATTTAAAATGCTTTTCATTGTTAGGATAAGTTTTATTAGTGTTTTGACTATAATAAAAATGAAATTTTTACCCTGGATTTTTGGGATGTTACAGCAAGCGATTTTATCGTTTATTTTTTTATGGTTAAACCTTTTCCTTCATTAAAATAAGAATTATGCCACTGACAATCGTAGTCCATCTGAAGAAGCATTTTTTTAAATTAGACATAAATTAAGAACGATGAACACTTATTTGCTTCTTTCCATTCAATTTGCAATATAATTCCATCATAAAAATGATTGTAATGGAGTATATCGATATATTAGGCAATAGTGGAGTGCAAGGCCAATTTCGTCAATTTGACACAATTTTGATTTTTTTTTTTTGTAAACAGGGGAACAATGGAACTTAACCATATCTAGATAATAGCTTATAGTGGCTTTAACTTTTTCAATATGTATCGCCAGATCTACAAGCACAATACAGGTACATACATTTATTTGTTTTGGAATTGCATGTTTTTTTAATTAGAAGTTTTATGTATTTTCATTCTTTTTGAAATTAGATCTTTAATCCAGTCTTGGTTGTTTGTATATATGTCATGAACCATGACAAATATAAGGCTCCAAAAATGAGTTATCTTTATGATTGTTGTTCAACTTTAATCTGCGCCCAAAATTGAAATTTCAGCTATGATGCCTTAACGAAGAATTGTTGATAAATCTTGGTTCGATATTTTTGGAAGCCAGATATTCTTTCATTTTTCTATTTTGCATCAATTAAGTCACCACCACCATCATATCATCATCTTCCTCCATTAATTGGAGCTTCGAATCCATTAAGTTCAAACATCACAAGATGATGCAGATTAGGTTTGGTATTTCTGTTTTACTTTAATAATCATTTATCGTACACCTTTTATGGTTTTGGGTAATTCTTTTTCTTTGTTTTGACTCACTTTTGTTAATAATCATTTATCGTACACCTCCTGGTGATATGCAACCCAAATGGACCATGCTACTCTCGGGTCAAGTACATACCAGTTATAGTTATGGGATTAGACACATAACCCAACAGTCTCCCACTTGGATAAGTCTTAAAACTATTATTGCAAGTACAACACCAAAATCCCGACTAGTAATCGTAGCTCTTAAAAGTCGTTGTCGAACTCTGACCTAGTCAATGACGCGTCCATTAGATAAGAGATCATATATTCCTCCATTCTAGATATCATATGGACTGAGACATGGATTATAATCATTCTCTCTGTCCATCTATTGTTTCCCAATTTCTGATTTATGACGAACGACTAATTGAACAAATCAAATCAGTCCAGGCTTGGCCAAGCACTTAGATTTGTCATCACTAAATCATCGAGGAGCCCACCTATATCGCTTTTATCCACATGGGGTAAAAGGAATGTATAAACTTCGACCCAAATGCTTGCTTGTACCTACTCATCAAATTACACACAACAATATGTTTTATAACACCAAGTTACTGGTGTGTTTACATATGTCAATGTGCAACCGAATCGCAACTACAACTCACATGCTCCGTTTCAAGAATATAAGATATTATCGTCTCACAATCATCGTGATAAAATCCATGAAGTGATTCAGATGAGCGTGGGTTGAATCCAATACCCGAATCTTATTCCAGGAGTACTCATGAACACTACAACTATGTCTAAAACACCTAGACAAACTACATACCCATTCATGACAATATTGCCTCAATACCTACTTCCAAAGTATGATCAACTGTGGATGGTTTGAATAACCTAGTTATTCGGGAGGTCAAAACATGCAAAGTGGAACACAAGAATAATACTAATCCTATATGGCCCCAAAACTTTGAGTGTCATATTGATTACTCATTATTCATTGTATAATGTTTCATATAATCAACTTAATACTTGAGTTAAAACAATAGTTGTCCCATGCTCCAAACATGCACACTATGTTTATCTATGATCCTTACTTTGTGAAATAAATCAATTGACAACATTTCAATGATGCTCATTTCACAATTCCAAATCCTTACTGTAATTATAAGAATATCAAATTCTGACCATTTACTTTAATTTGTTAGATTCTAAACTTATATGCAATGATCCTCTTGTAATGACTATGCACAAAAGTCACAGAGACTTGGCAACAGACATTAAAAAGTATTCCAATTGAGAGCAATTCCATGGAAATGAAGTCTCAAATTCAAAGTACATTCCTTTGAACATCCTTCTTGCATTAAGTTTCCTAATCTTACATAGATTTAAAGAAAAACTTCCACTTATGGAAACATTTCCATGTTCCTATTTTGACTATCACTTCTGAACAAGAGTTACCTCATCTCAGAGCGTGTCAATATAGTCCGTCCATTTTTATACTTCCAACTACAAGTGACCAATCATTGGCGAACCTTAAATTGTCCTTAACAGTTGTTTAATTACTTTAGTCATATCCGCTTCTATTCCTTTTTCCCTCTTAATGCCCTAGGCATTTGGAAAATTTAGAACGGATAAATATTATAGCACATGTAATCGATTTTATACCTGAATCATATTGGACACGATTCATAAAGACATGATACTTGATCAGTCTTTTGCTACAATATTTTTATTTTCCATGTTCTCATAATTCGAATTATGAAGATGGATGCCTTAATCATAATCAAATTTTGAGAACGCAATTAACATTTCCATATATAGAATTTCCTTATGTTGAACCATTCCAACATAACATTCATATATATTTGACTAAATTTGATTAAAATCTCAATCTAAGCTTTTAGATTTTGAAACGAAGTATAATTTCCTCTCCCTTAATTATAGCAAAACAACTTTTCAAACCTTGCAACTTTGCGATTTAATACCTTTTTGTTTTTCTATAATTAACATTGCGAACTTGCAACATTTTCCATAATAAATATGCTCCCAGTAGCATAATAATTATTATCTTAGTAGCATAACACTTTTGCTTCTACTAGCTTTGACTTGTATTCAAAAATCAACTGGACTTCTAGACATCAATACTTACTGACTATCTTACCAAAGTTTCTGATACGAGATGCTTCGATAAGACTTTATCTAGGCTTCTCAAAATCATACACCTTTCCTTAGATGTCTCACATGTGTGTCTTCACAATTTTAGAACTTACAACAATAAGTCTCAAATGTTTAGAACCTTTTCCATTTCTCACAATTCAAATTATGAAGAGGGATGCCGAAATCATAACTGAATTGGAGAATGCAAATATCACAATTCAATCTCCTTAAAATCTACTTAGTGAAAGCGTTTCCTCACAATCATTTTCATGAATTTAAGAGAAACCTTATGACACTTAGATTTTATGGTGTATGTGTTCCTATCCATGTGAATCTGACATAACCATAATCACAAGACAAGGTTAGCGACAAATCCAAACTCACTTGGATTGAACTTGTTTAATCTTAATTTCTTGCCACCTGGCAGCACAAGGGCCTACCATTGCTTCCAAGTTGTTGCCTTATGCAAACAATTGAGAACCCATAGAACTCACATGCATAGTCAACTTTAACTGAAATGAGCACAAAAACAAGAATATGTCAACACGATAGGTTACATACCTCAAGTCATGTGCTAGTGATAAATAATAGGTTTATTCTTGATTAGTTCTTGAAACTTGTCAAGATCTTTTAAGAATCTCACTGACCTCTTGACATATGATACTTCTCTTGTCAAGAACCATTCATTGACAAACAAATATTCAAGAGTTAGTGCAGATTCTTATCAAGACAAACACTTCACATAGTTGGTCTTAGTTGGTCTTTGTCTCATCCAAAACATCACAACTTACCAATTTCAAATGTACAATAGTAAGAAACATGTTACTCTACATTTGATGAGTGTAATAAACCTTCTTAATTTAATGTCACTCTAGGCACAATCTTGGAGTATGACTCTAAGACTTGCTGTTGGAACGAAATATGACTCATCTTCTTGATTTAACCATTTCAACAATTCACGATTCCTCTTCTTAGCCATACAAATGCCCTAAGATGTCCTTATAGGATCAATTGTGATGTGGTTTTCATAATCATTAAGATGATCATAAAACACAATACTCAAGTACTCTCCCATCTTTTCAGATTGGAGAAACTTTTATCTTTCTGCCTAATTTAATTCTCCTCATTCGTTCTGCCATACATTGAACCTTTCCCAATGATTCAGGATTATACTTAAACCTGTAAGCATAACCATATTTACTAAACTTTAGTAAATCATGACGAATGGTCTTATCATTCTTTGTGGTGGACCTGACCAGCACATAACCAAGTGTACCTGATCCCCTAGTCCTTTATTTGACTCACATATACATGTGAACAAGGAATTAGTCTTAATTTCTGAAAGATGAAAATTCTCATTCATCATACAAAACAAGTTGCATGATTCCAAGTTTCTATCCAATTGAAACTTGGGTGATGAGAATCTTACCTTATTTGGCAAATTTTGACACTTCCACAGATGATAGAATCAAATCCAATTTTCCAATATTGCTAGAAACATACAAACATCAATTTTTTATAAATGTCATTGTAAGGAGATATAAGATAAGATAAAATCAACAAAAAATTTATTTATTTATAAAATGCAGAAAAATCTTTTCCTTACAACGCAATTACATATGAAAATTATGTTAGTAATAATTTCTAAGCAATCTATCATAACTCTTAAGCAGCAGCTCAAAAATTCGATCATCGAACCATGCGATTGAAATCCATCTTCGCGACCAGATTCAACATGCTCTTCCTTTAAGCTTCCTTCCTTTTGCATGATCCTACAAAACATAAAAATGCAATCTTGTCACATCATGTATTAAGAATCAACAATTAGGAACTTAATAGAGTTAGATAGTAGACTAACCTGAACCAGAACCATACAACCTGACTAAAGTTCTCAGGTAGTCAGAGCAACTTCGATTCCAATGTCCCTTTCCTTGGCAATAGAAACAAACAGTCTCATTGGGAATGGCATATGGAATAATCTCAGATTTGGCCTTTCCCTTATGATCAAAACTTTTGATCATGGACAATTCCTTTTCTTTAGGAGAAGGAATCATTTCGAGATATCCTTGTCATTGCCCATGTCAGATTGAGAGGTAGATCTTCCACTCAAATTTACTTGACCATTGCGCCAAATCATTGCTGATTCAGCAACAGTAAGCAAATAAGTAAGATCAATAAGGATCATGTCGTGGTCTATCACATAGTAGTCTTTAACAAACTCACTATATGACTCGGGAAGTGACTGAAGAACCCAGTCAATAGCCAACTTCCTTGGGAACACGAAACCCAACATTCTCAGCTTGTCAATGTGTGACTTCATATCCAAGACATGTGCACACACATAATTTCCATCCTTGTGTTTGCTATCCGATAGGGCTTGAGTGATCTTGAACTTTTCAAGTCTTTGAACATGTGGGTTAGGGAGAATTATTGGAGGGGTAGAGGAAGTGAAGTATGATTTCCATTTCCACTAATGCACGACAAAGCATTAATCTTTCACCTTGATCACCACGTAAGATATCATCTTCAAGAGGAAAGCTTGTTACAAAAGATTTGGGAAGACCATAGTTGTCTGAACTAGACATCTACAATGGGACAAATTCAAGTTAGTTGATTTAAGTCCTTAATATAACACCCAAATGAAATATTAAGGCTAGGACCCAACACAATATTTGACAATTCGAAAGAGGGATGCCGTAATCCAATTGCAAAAATATTTGAAGGCAGGTAAATGACGATTTACCAATTTCCACCATGAAAAACGAAATTGATTTTAGGTTTTAAATGGATTGAAATTCCTAGATCCTTTGAGATTCATTGAACTTTTTAATGGCATGTTTAAATCTCAATTGTGCCCTTCAAGTTTGTGACTGGGATGCCGAGGATCACAAACAAGGTGTGAATAACCATGCAAACTAGCTTGGTACACTTAATGTTACAACCACCTAATCAATGTGTCAGTTAACCACACACGCTCCATTGATCTATGATTAACATCAAGCTACCCTTTGCCATGCACTGTCAGTCCCAGATTAGTGTACCGGTTAACCACACACACTCCACTAATGACTTAACAAGGTGCAAAGTGCAATTTCATGGGTTAGCACCAAATTCACATTTTTCCAAAGTAACTAAGATTGGGAATTTATAAGTATTTAGTTACTTGGTATTTTCATTATACTTTTAATGAGAATTAATGTCCTATCCTACCCGTTCGGCTAACAACCCTCCACCAGTCAAAGAAGCGGTGGGTGAGAGTGGACACCCATTAAACTGTCATTTTATAGGCAGTAACCTTATACCACCCTTACAGACTGACTTAATGAATGAGGCCTACTAACATTAAGAGTGACTTGTATTATACATATATATAATTATTAAACTTATAATAATACAATGTATAAGGGTAGAATTTTAACTTTTAAAAATCTAGGGTTTGGAACTAAAGTATTCAAAAGTGAGACTTTACAAATTCCAAAACTTGAGGGTAAGTTTTGAAACTTGTGAAAACTCTTGGTTTCCATAACTTATGAGTTTAATATGGTTTTTATGAAAAACTTTTCAAGTTCCATAACTTGAGGACAAGTTATGGAAGACTTTTATAAACATTTAAGATGACTTTTAACATGAGACTCTTGAAATCCTCAAGTTATGGAGTTCATAAAAAAAACATTTATGAAAAACTTTTATTTTTCCATAACTTGAGAACAAGCTATGGAATTCATAAAAGGAATTTTAGATCAAATATTTCAATTAACACAATAATCAAATAATTTTTTCTAAGATCTAGATTAAACTCATAAGTCAAGATAATTCAGATCAACTATTTACAAGAAATTCGTCTATCATATAAACTAATACAAAATCTTGAGACTATGACAATTATCTTTTAATTGGACAAGCATGGTCATTACCTTATGAAAAAACACATTTCATGGTTCAAAAAAACAATTTGGGGTAATGATCCTAATCCAATTTCTAGCCAAAAGTCGAAAATCTGTCCACTGGAGCACCAACTCGGCGAGTACATGAACTGGACTCGTCGAGTTGGCCATTTTATGAGGGGACTCGGCGAATCACCCAGTGGACTCTGTGAGTTCACTGGTCAGAAGGCAGAAAATTCAATTTTTTCACTTTGAAAACCAATAAAACATCAAGAATAATAGAAAACAATCCTAGGCTCTGATACCACTGATGGGTTTTAGTATACTACAACATCCTATGGTGCACATACAACCCTAAATGCTTTGGATCTATGTTTTCTTTAATTATACATGCAATATTGTTTCCAAAGCATTAAGCCTACAACTAGCATGCAAATGACATAATCAACATAAAAGAGAATTATAGAATTACCTCTTTGTTGTAGCTTGTAGAACTTCTTGAGTTTGACCTTTAAGAACTAGTGCCCCAAGTGTTGCACCTCAAATGGAATCACAACACACCTTTGGACAAATGATGACTTTTGATAGAATATTCTTACACTCAAATCGGCTCATGAACTCTTAGAACATCTAGTGAACGATTTTGGATGCTAAGGGGCTTCTTATATAGTGTGGCAAGATTAGGGCTAGCACCATGTAAACCCTAATGCTCATGACTCTTCATATTACCTAGGATCCATGGGTTAAACCTCCATGTACTATCCATGGACTACCATATTGGTTTAGCCCATCCTAAATAACAATTGGCCCACACTATAAGAATCATTGATTTACCAAATCAATCCCCATATATTTAATTAGTCTCTTTTGATCACAAAATTAATTCCAAATTAATTCTTGATCAATACTAATTAAATCATATGATTTCATATCAATATATTAGAACTTATAATATATTAACAAATCATAAATAATCTCTTCTCAAAAGTCCATCCTATCAGATTGTCCTGGTGATATGCAACCCAAATGGACCATGCTACTCTCTGGTCAAGTACATACCAATTATAGTTATAGGCCTAGACACCTAATCCAACACATAAGGGCTGCGTAAATTGACTAACCTACTCAATGAGTTAGGAGGCCTCAACTCAACGAGTAGGCTGGCAGGGATGAAACCCTAATTTTCGAGGTTTGCATCCTATTTAAACACCTTAAACCTTTCATGTTGGACTCATTTCCAGCCTCCAAGTCCCAAACCCTAAATCT
Source organism: Lactuca sativa (assembly GCF_002870075.4). Taxonomy (NCBI): domain Eukaryota; kingdom Viridiplantae; phylum Streptophyta; class Magnoliopsida; order Asterales; family Asteraceae; genus Lactuca; species Lactuca sativa. The sequence continues at coordinate 35,754,448 of NC_056625.2, read as the reverse complement.
CAAAACCCTAATGCTATTGTGAGTGTTTGTGATGCATTCTAAGTGTTTTAGTGTTTGCATTGAAGCCATTGGAAGAAGGAAAAGCTTGATGATACAAGAAGGAGTTTGTAGATCCTAAACCCTTGCCTCATCCACGACATTTTGTTGATATAAAGCTTTAACCTTGCTTTGTAGTTGCGTATATATCCTTTTTGGGTTTATTTTGCTTAGTTGGTCCAAATATCATGATTTTTGGGATTTGGACATCCCAAATGGGTTACCACTTCAGATCCAAGGTTTTGAGGGGTTTTCATGGCATAAAGGTGCCAACTTTATGGCCATGGAGAACCTATGCAACCTTTAGACCATCATTTTGGCCTTTTGAAGCTTCTATGGCCATGAATGAGGATAAATTTTAAGACTTTATGTGATCATTTAATACCTAGAGTCTAGATCTATGACCTCATGGTCTACATTGGAGTTTTGGTTGTTTTTGGATCAAGACCTTAGCCTTTTGGAGTTAGGGTAAGAGCTTATTTCTCCGAGAGTGGGTTTTAATGGGTAAAGTTGGAAACTTTACCCTCCTAGATGTATTTTCGGCCCATATATGGAATATGGGAGTTGGACTTGAATAATAAGGGCTTAATGTATTAAGAAGGGTTGACATACTGATGAACTTGACGAGTCCATAAGGGAACTCGGCGAGTTGGTTTTGAATGTTCCCGATTCTGTTGAAATTGAAGGAACTCGACGAGTCCACAAGGGAACTTGACGAGTTGTACTGGGAAAGTCTCGATTCTGTTGAGAAGGAAGAGCTCCGCGAGTTAGAGGAAAATTTAACGAGTTGGATCGCGATATCACGATTTTGTGATTCTTGGAAACTCAGCGAGTTGAAGGGCATCTCGGAGCATTGACCTTGACTTTGACTTTGACCAATGTTGACTCGAAAAGGTTATGAGTATGAAATGGTATCTAAGGGGTTGTTTTGGTTCAAGGAGTGAGTAGAGCTGATTCCGGGCAGAGACGTTTCAGCTATCATCCGACATTTGAGGTGAGTTTCCTCATGGATTGAACGGGTCGAAGGCATCAATGCCGACCGTGTATACTATGTGTGTTGATTAGTAGCTAAGTGTGGGCAAGGCCCATATCTTAGCATTATTTGAGTTTGGATATGGAATGGACTGGTAGATTTGGTTATACTTGTTGTCTGTGTGATACTTGTATGTGTTTCCTAGTTAGCTGAGTGTGGGTGGGGCCTGTATCTCCTCGACAACTGAGTGTGGGAGGGACCCATATCTCACTAAGAGTGGGTAGGGCCAGTATTTCATAGGGCGGGGCCCGTTATCCAAGTGTAGGCGAGGCCCGTATCTCCTTGAGTGTGGGTGGGCCTGTATCTCCTAGTTGTATGTTATGTGTATGGTATGTGGTAGTTTGGGGAGACAGATAGTGTAGGTCACGAACATCACAAACACAAAACAAAAAATATCCGCAACTGAGGAATTAAGTGGGTGTTTGGGATAACTTTTAAAAAAAAAACTTATTAGCTTTTTAAAAAATTAATAAGCTAAAAAAGTGTTTGTCTATTTAAAAAACGCTTTTTAAAACAATTTTTTGGATGGAAAAAAATAAAGCTTTCACAAAGCTGGAAAATCCTAGCTTTTTAGCTTTTTAACCATTTTACATTTGAAAAATCAGTTTTTCCCATCCAAACATTTTTTAAAACCGCTTTTCCTAAAAACCATAAGGTAATAAACATTTTTCTTAAAAATCACTTTTGACATAAAAAAGCTAACCCAAACATACCCTAAGCACCAAACTAGATTTAGAGATCGAGGAATTTTTCGAGCATGTTTCTGTACTCATACGAGTACGAGTGAATTGCGAGCGATGAGCGAGGATAGAGGGTCCTTTGATTCCTTTCCATGTGAGAGACGATTCAAATTCAAATTTGAACACTAAAATGATAACGATTTAAAATTAGGCCAATTGATATATGGGTTTTGAGTTTTTGACGGTTTTGGACTTTGGTTACGGGTCCTTTTTTCAAATTTATTTTAGGAAAATAAACCAACTTTGGATTAGTAAATAATAATATATTAAAAAAATCTTAAATGTATACCCTATATATACTAAAACTACAAATATAAGCAAAAATATAAAATATTTTAATTTATTTTTTTGGATTATTCAGTTTTAATTTAAATAACCAAAACCAATTAGAAATTAAAAATGCTAATTTGGTTTATGTTCAAACCAATCCAAATATTCAAACCATACAGTTTAATCAAAATTGTTTAATTGGATAATTCATTATCCCCTAAATGCTAAATAACGCTATCACAATGTAATAATAAAAATATATAGAAATATGATAACACGATAAAAGGTGTATGAAAACATGTTATTTCTTATATATAGGTGGTGTTTATTTTTTTAAAGATAAATATTTTCGGTTTTTTCCATATTCGTGGAATAAAATGTTGATCAAAAGTCTGTTTCTAAATCTTCACTAAAAAATTGCTTGTTTTTTAAAGTTTGCGTGCTGGTTGTGGTGGAGGTAGTAGCATAAATGGCGGAAGTGAGGCAGTGGCAGTTATGGCGACAACGGCGGTGGTGGTGGCAGTGACAGTTGCAGTGGCGGCGCCGACAGTGGTGATGATGAAAAAAGAAATATGACATTAGGGTTAGAAAGCAAAAACCGAACTATAAAGCAAAACTCTCCAAAAAAAAAAAAAACAAAACAAAAAGTCGAGATCAAAAAATGGAACCAAACAAAAATCCGATGGGTTGGTTTCTACTTTTTCAAAAACCGAACTATTTAGATCGCTTTGATTTTAGGAATTAGGAAATAAAAACACAAATCTCACCGATTTCATATTTGTCTAAAATGCTTATAAATATATTTAATTTACAGAAGGTGTATATAAATCTACGTAATCCTATAGCAATTAGCACCATAACGAATTAGTTAAGGTGTTAAGCATATGAATTTGAGGTATTGTGTTTGAATCTTTTTATTCGAATCTTTTTAGCTTAGTTTACTTGATTTTAGTTCTTGTAGTTAAAATCTTTTTTCCTCTCTATTTATAAACGTATTGATTCATTTGTAAACTTCTACACTACATGAGCTTAGTTTACTTGATTTTACTTGTGGTAGTAAAAATCCGCCTTCCTCTCTGTTTATAACTATATTGATCCATTTGTAAACTTCTACACTACGTTACATCTAATCTAACATGGATTGAGGGGATATAAAATAAAAACATTTAGTTTATTCATCTATAAAATAACAATTACGACATAGAAACCTTAAGATTTGGAGTTTGATTCCATATTAATTTAGGAGACCAAATTTTCTTTTTGTAGTATATAATTTTATAGTTGCGGTTTTGGTTTATAAAATTTTATAATTGCGGTTTGGGTTTAGAAAAATCAAAACATATTGGTTAAATCTGAAAAATTACAACCATGCGATTTAAAGTGGTTTTAGTTTTGAAAACAACAAAACCGAAATATGCAGATTTAGGTTTGGTTTTAGTCAAAACTCGTATAAAACCGCATCATTCTCACCCTTGGAGCTTATAAAATATTTTCCAAAATCATAAGCTATTTTTTTATGTGGAAAAAGAAGTCAAAAGTTTTTTTTTCTTTTTGTCTTTTAAAAAATAAACATTTTTTTCCGAATATTTTTCCAACCGCATACATATACATAAAAGTCAAAAAAAAAAAAAAAAAAAAAAAAAAAAAAAAAAAAAAAAAACCATCACGGTAATCATTTTTAAGAGCATTCGCGATTGAAAAACAGTTTTACAAAATTTATTTATGTCATTATCTCAAGTATAGTAAAGTCATTAACAAAACTTATATGCGAGTCCTACCAAAATATAAAAAGCCATGTATATATATATATATATATATATTATAATTATGATTTTGAAAAGCTTATTTGAGGAAAAAACATAAACTTTTATAGTAGATGCTTTAATACATGTGATGAGCTCCTACTAGGCTATTATAAATGCTGTAATACATGTGACTCGCACAAGATTTTTTTTTATAGTCGGTAAAAACTTATTATTACGGATTCCAATGCTAAAAAATTAAGTGCCGATTGAGTAGACATGCTGATGAAGGAATAGCCCAGACAAAAAATTGCAATCTGCCCTTTTTCATAAAATCATGTTATAGAATCAGTTGTAATTATCTATAAAGTCAAAAAACGACAAAATATGTTATCAACTCAAACAAGCATAATTTTTTATTCGTTTTCATTTAGAATAAGTTAATCACATGTGACAATGTGCATATTGGCTTGGGTTGTTTTTTGTTTCATTGTTAAACGGATTTTAAAATGACAGTACAATTTAACTCGTTTAACTAAATGTGTTAGAAATTTATACACATGACATGTTTATTATTTTTACAATTCAGTATCTATAATAAACGGACTGATAGTTTTGCAAATTACAACCCGTGGACGTGTCATTTACATTTACAGCGTTTGATTTTTACTGATATGGATTGAAGTAAAATGGGGTAAAAAAGCAGTTCTTTGTTGGAGTTTAAAGTGGCTGATAATAAGGGCCAAAATAAAGGGCAGCCTCCAAGTAAGCGCGTGGATCCGAACGCGCCCTGGATATGCGTCAACCTGGGAAGGTGGCGGGGAACAGCCTGGTATGCCTTTGCCTGCCAATTTAAAAAATCCAACCTTTGGTAATCTCTTCCTGTTTATGCAATATTTTATACCTCCCCTATGTTTGGATATTGCGTTTTGATTGATGGAGTACATCCAGGAAAAGCGATAAAGAAAACCCCATTATCAATTAACAATTTCCCATCCATCTACATGCATGTTCTCCACAAAGAATTAAATTGGAACAGAGTGTAGGTGTTTTCAGTGTGTGTGTGTGTGTGTTTGTGTTTGTGTCTGTGTAAATGATGAATGAACATAATGTGTTTGTATAAATGTCTGTGAGAGATTCTCGAATAAGCAATAAAAAAACTTCTCGACAATATAAAAACCTCTCATTCAATTCAGTATTGTGTGTCATCTTATATACTATATATATAAATTGTTTTCAAATGCACATGGCCTTTTGAGCTTCTACTCTTCTCTGCTCTTCCACAATTGTTTTTCTTTCCCTCTCACATGGTTTGTCTCTCCACATTCTCTCTCTCTATGATTAATTGAATTAAGTAAACTTGTTTTTCTTTTGTTTATTCATTGACTGAGCACTTCTAAGATACTTTCCAGATCTACAGTGAAAAAAGGGGGTTACAGAGGCTGACGAGATGACATGAATCGCAAGGCCAGATGGATTTTCCCCAATCTCAACTTCTTTCGCTTTTCTGATCTAAGTGGCATCCGATAAACAAAACTTATTCGTGGAAATGATTATCGCGTTTCAATCATTCCTTCTCCAGTCGGTAAATTTTATCGGTTTCCGCCATTTTTGCAGAATTTTGACAAGTATCGATGATTCTTTTTCTTTCATTTCGAATTTGCGGATCATGTCAATGGTGAGTATCATGCTTCTCCAATTACATTTTCCCCTTCTGTTGGTAAACTTCTCTCGATCGTGATTTCATAAATTTCAATCTGCAGAAACAATCTGTTAATTGCGAATAGACTTCATTGATACTCAAAATCACAATTTCCTCAAAGAAAACAGACATCGATACTTTTTGTATTATTATTATTATTATTGTTGTTGTTGTTCTAAAATGGTGAGCGAGATGGAGGATGATCATGTTGAAGATATGGAGGTTGAAGTCCTCTCTTCAATGTGGCCTGAAGACATTGATGAAGCTGGAAAAAAGTTCAATGTAGAAAAACCAGGACTCCATGAAGATATGTTAGAGGATCTTGCCTTCATTGAAGAGCCTAGTATAGTTGACTTCAAAAGGTTAGTAGAACTCACAAGTTACAGTGAAAAAGGGTCCTCACAGTTAGCTTACCTTGTAAAAAACTGGGAATATAAACAAGAAAATGCTGTGAGACTTTTGAGGGAAGAGCTTGAAAACTTGAGCAAACAACAACATGAAGTCCAGCTTAAAAAATTAGAAATCTTTGAACAACATCGTTTTGAGGAAAGTTATGAAGGTGATAAACGTCCGGTATCTGTGCTGGATGGAGTTTATGAAATATTTCAAGATGTACCCAAGAAAAGAAATGATGTTATTGTTGAAGATAAACGGGTAGAAATAGATGCTGAATATGATACAGTTATATATTGGAAGCAAAAGGCATTGCATTTGGGAAAATTGTTGGAAGAAAGTGTTCAGAGAGAGCATATACTTTTGGAAAAGTTGGAGGAAAGCATTGAAAACCTTGAAAAACAATCATCCCCTGTTGAAGAACTGTCCCAGATCTTGAAAAGAGCTGATAATTTTTTACATTTTGTTCTTCAAAATGCACCCGTTGTTATTGGCCATCAGGTAATTTGATTTCACTCAAGCTCTTTTTATTTTGTTCCTCTTTTTGCCCTTTTTACATTATGATTGTAATATCTCAGGACAACGAGTTGCGATATCGCTTCATTTATAATCATTTTCCAAGTTTACGAGAAGAGGTAATATGATGATCATCAAATTTATTAATTCAAAGTTATTATTTGTTGTAAGTTAATAGATTTTTGAACCATGTCTTTTGTTTTTTTTCCCTAATACTATGCACAGGATATAATCGGGAAAACAGATGTAGAAATATTCAAAGGTGGCGGTGTAAAGGAATCCCAAGACTTCAAAAGAGAAGTTCTTGAAAAAGGATTACCAGGAAAAAGAGAAATAACTTTTGAGACCGAATTATTTGGTGCCAAAACATTTTTAATATATGTTGAACCTGTTTTCAGCAAAGATGGAGAGAAAATTGGTGTAAATTACATGGGCATGGAAATCACTGATCAGGTACTTTCTTTCATTTGTTTATTATAGCATCTTCTTATTACAACATTTTACTTATAAAAATCTACCCAATTCAGTTTTATAGTTTGATATATTTTTTTTATCATGTGACAGGTAAAAAAGAGAGAAAAGATGGCAAAACTTCGGGAGGAAATAGCCGTGCAGAAGGCTAAAGAGACAGAACTTAATAAAACTATTCATATTACAGGTTGGTAAGCTTTCTTTCTCTTAAACCTTATAAATTTTATTTTATTTTTTTATATATAAAAATGGTTTATCGAACATTTTGCCTAAATCAATTTCTTTTAGAGGAAACAATGAGAGCAAAACAAATGTTGGCAACCATGTCGCATGAGATAAGATCTCCATTATCCGGGGTCGTTAGCATGGCAGAGATTTTATCAACTACAAAACTCGATAAGGATCAGAAACAACTCTTGGGTGTTATGTTATCTTCTGGTGATTTAGTTCTTCAACTTATAAATGACATTCTTGACCTTTCCAAAGTCGAGTCAGGTTATTTTTCATCCCTTTATAATTGGTATATATATTTTTTAATAGACTGAAGTTCAAACCCCATTTTTATACTGTGTAGCATTTAAAAGTTAAGATTATTTTCAGGAGTTATGAAGCTGGAGGCTACAAAATTCAGGCCTAGAGAAGTAATCAAGCATGTTCTTCAAACTGCAGCTGCATCGTTGAAAAAGATGTTGATTTTGGAAGGACACGTAGCAGATGATGTCCCATTGGAGGTTTAATCTCTAATACTGATACAATTTGCTACAAAAAAGAAAACATTTATGTTAACATTTGTTAAAAAATTTCAGATTATTGGTGATGTTCTACGGATTCGACAGATTCTCACCAACTTGATCAGGTATTTCTAACACAGGTCAAAATGCACCATACACTCCAAGTTCTAAACACATTGATTTTGTGCAGCAATGCTATCAAGTTCACTCACCAAGGGAAGGTTGAGATAAATCTATACGTAATAGCAGATCCATATCCTGAAGGCCAACAAGAACCGAAGAATATAAACACAGATGACTCATCGATTCCAACAAAAAGCGATCTCCTGTTAAACGGACATGAGGAGAATGAACCTCAATCGCATGAAACAGTAGTCTGGATACGCTGTGATATTAAAGATACAGGAATAGGAATACCAGGTACCTTTCCTTTAAAATTTCTAATTTCTCATTTTCGTAGCTTTAGTAATCATGTTAACTATAATATTTTATTCATCGATCTGATGTCAGAAACTGCATTGCCCAATTTATTCAAAAAATACATGCAAGCTGGAGCAGATACGGCTAGGAAATACGGTGGGACTGGATTAGGTTTAGCTATCTGCAAACAATTGGTAATGATTCTAGATTGGATTCGGAATCGGAATCTGAATGTGAGAAAACGAAATTGGTTTTGACCTAAAATCCGTGATTTATCGCAGGTTGAGCTGATGGGAGGGCATCTGACTGTATCGAGTAAAGAACATTGTGGATCTACATTTACTTTCATTTTACCTCATAAACTTTCACATCCATGTGATGGTTCAGATGATACTGATGAGTTCGGCGACATGGCCGATAACGACGAGTCTGAAGATGAAGACATCACTTGTGGCTTTTTCCAATTCAAGCCACACACGTTAGGCTCCGTGTTCTCTTCTAAAGACAGAATCAGTGTGCTTCCGGAGAATTTGTATTCCATTCCTTCGAGTAAAGTTGCTCTCAAAGAGATTAATTCCATGGATGACGATTCCTCTTGTTTTGATACCTCATCGGAACCTGAAAGTTGTTCGAAATGTAACTCAGAGAATGAAAATACGGCCTCCATAGTCGTTGCTTCATGTTCGCCTTCTTCAAAAACAGATTTATGTGACACATGGGAGGCAAGAAAGGATTCAAATAGAAGCTCAGAGTGTAGTAGTAGTGTTGGTAACCAGGAAGACGTTGGCAATGGCAGGTCAACAAGAAAACCTAAAATTCTTCTTGTGGAAGATCATATGGTGAATGTGATGGTGGCAAGGAGGATGATGAGACAGTTGAATCAAGACATGGATGTTGTGAATAATGGAGCTGAAGCTGTTCGTGCTGTTCAGAATTGCCCTTATGATCTCATTCTTATGGTATTGTTACTACTATATATCTTCATATCAATCAAATTAATTTTATAAAAAAAAAAAAAAAAAAATCATGATCGCTAAATGAATGTGCAGGATGTATGCATGCCTGTAATGGATGGGCTTGAAGCTACGAGACTGATTCGTTCATATGAAAAAACCGGGAATTGGGATGAAGCAAGGAAGGCTGGAGTGGAACCAGAACCACATGATCATGATCATGATTCTCCTTTTCACAACCAAATATCCAGAAAGAGAATTCCCATCGTTGCAGTAAGTACCAAGAAATGTCTAAAATGCCCTTGAGTTTTACTATATGACTAACGAAAAGTTTTATTAATTGTTGACTGAGTAGATGACAGCAAACGCAATGTCGGAAAGTGGAGAAGAGTGTTTTGAGAATGGTATGGATTCATTCATTACAAAGCCTGTTACACTTCAGAACTTAAAACAATGTCTTGAACAGTATGTGGAGTGATAAAAAATCAGCGTTGTAAATAGATGATAAATGTGTATGTGTATAGAAATGTGAATGTGAGTTAGGAAAGTTTTGTAATCAATGTTTGGTCTTTTTCTCGTCCTCTTAGCTCTTGCTTTATAAGAGTTAGTTGTCTAAACAGTTTTTTATTTCTTTAGAGGAGCGTCATTAGGTACCTCGTAGGTTAGCAAAATAAGTACGTAGGGGACGAGCTGAATACCGTTCAGCTAAATATTATTATAGTTTTGTTTTGTGAGCAATAATTAATTAGCTGTGAATGGCTTAGACATTTTTTATTTTTACATAATCCAAGGTTTTGTAAATTATTTTGTGTTTCTATTCAACATGCATGTTAGTGGTTCAGAAAATGTGGTGTGCCATCCAGATCAAGTTTTCAATAACTTTACCTTTTAACCATTAAGTTTACGAATAACGTCTACTTTGCTATTTCTTTTCTCTTTATTAAAGTGTATGTTTGATATTAAATGATTAATAGTAAATCATTTATTTTCTAACAAAGTAATTGATTTATTAATCAATCTCTTAAATGCTTTTTGATGATTACAGATAGTACATAGAGAATCTTCTGAATTCAAATCCATCAATAACTTTTCATCTATTTTTAAAAATGTAATACATCCCTAATATGCAGGCAACTATAACTACCAAAAACAAAACTGAAAGTTGCATAAAAAATAAAAAAAGTTACAATACATGAAATCAGCTAGTACGCCTACAAGGCTACAATACGATTTGTTTTCAATTACAAATGGTCAGACAGTCTGTGAAACACTAAATTAGTCAAGTCAGTTATACATAACTGATAACAATGACATAATAATAGATAATACAGGAGCTTAACAACAAGAGAGTCTATATCTACTCTACCTTACAAATAAATGAACACAAACTTTGTCTTTTCCTCATCAACTGACCTGACTACATTCAGATTGAGTCACTTGGCTCTTCCTCTTCCTCTCCCTCTTCCTCTACCTCTACCTCTAGTCAGCATTCGGTTTTCAGCCATTCCATCTGCCTTTTCTTTTGCAACCAAACTTTCGTCTTCACCATTAAAGATGTCCTGAGAATTATTAACTGGTACTTCCACTGATTCTGTCGATAAAAAACAATTATTTTCCACCTCATCATTTTCATTATCATTCTCCACTCCATTCCCCTCTTCATTCTCCATTCCATTCCCTTCACTAACACCCCTCATTTCTTTCTTATTGCCTAAACAACAAAAGATTAAATTAGTATCTTTTTTTTTTCAAATAATCTGAAAGCAACCATACCTTCAGCAGTCAGGTCCACAATTTCATTCGGCTTGTCATTATCCAAGGAATGTTGTAGATGATGTTTCATGGAAGAATGATGGCTGTTTAGCAAATCTTCACTTGCCTTTGATCGCACTTTGCGTATTTCATCCTCAATGTTCCATGATCCACCAGAAAGATAATCCCTCTGTACAATTTATTTTAAAAAAAAAAAAATTAGATAACTTAACAATTTACAAATATGATTAAAGAATATTCTATATCACCTTTGTTGATTGGAAAGAAATTCCAGCATCAGAAGAATAGGGTGTTCTTTCCTTGAACAGATCTGTCAATGGAGATGGACTTAATGAATTATCACGTCTTAAAGGAGATGCCCATGCTGGACGAGTTCTCATATATGATTTTGCCACTTCAACTGGCGACCCTTCTTCTTCAGTAGCCTGGATATGAACAAAAAGTATAAAATATATTCACATATATATATACATATATTTAAAGAATATGCATGTGAGGGATTAAGATTAACCTGTGGTGTCATAATATACTTAAGAGCATAAAGTCCATTGTCCAAATCTGACTTTTTACCAGATCTAACTTTACTCTCTGCAACCCACTTTCTTGCTTCTATGATAGCTTGGGTCTCTGGTTAAAAATAACTATTTGTTCATAATCATATCAAAGAAATTTAGTAGATATGAAAATGTTTCAGATGCTTCAGGATTTACCATTGTTACTCCTGCTATGAAGTATGCTTGGTCCTGCATAATCTACAACTCGCGAATTGATAATCTCTATTAACTTATCACACTCTTCCCTGTAGAAATTATGAAATTATCTGTGAGCATAAAGCTTATATGAAGTAATACCAAAAAAAAAAATTGAGCAAAACATACCTTGAATATCGTTCAATCATAAGTAGCTGCTCAACTAAATGCAAAATTTCCCCCTTCTGAGATGAACTATCCTTTTGCTGATGTAACAAATAGAGTTAAAATATTTGTGATGCAAATTTCAGTTATAAAGTTCATAATAAGTGGTTTACTTTACACTCTGAAGTGATATCACTGCATATGGAACAGATGATGAGAATAAAGAAGAGAACAGATACCTGATTCTGATTCAACTCCATTGCCCCATCAGAAGGGTTTGCATCATCTCGAGAATCATCTTCTGCAAAAGATAACAATATCAAATTCATAAATTACCCAGATTTTCAAGTTTATTGAAATAGTGTTACTTAAATTTCTTCCGTACTAACATTGTGTTTCCTTATTCCTCTTCACAAAATGAACTTTGATAAAACTTTCTCCAACAAATGTGTGATGTGTTCTCAAATTCTATAACAATCACTAGCGCAAATAAGGCTGGTTATATGATAGATACGCATACTAAAAGAATAACATGCATTTATAACTAAATCTGATGAATAACATTCCCTCCATACCATAACGACAGTTTTTCAAAATTCAGAAAGATTCAAGGGAAAAATACTGTGAGTTGTGATTCGAGGACATTGGGTTGTTTCGCGCTAAACAAAACTCCTAATTTGGAACAATTATACTATGAAAAACACAATTAATTAAAACACATTAAAAGAAACCCCAAAATAAGATTATCTACCTGATTCGGAATCACTGTCCGAAGAAGAGGAGGAGGAAGCCGCGGCCCAAGTCTTGGGGTTCCAAAACGAAGATAAAATTTTGCTAGCACCACCAGCAACAAACTTAGCCGGAAAAACAAGTCCACCGAGCCAACTAGGGCTTTCTGATTGCAGAAGTGGAGGCTCAGGCTGAGGCGGAGTTGGGCGGTCGTATGGGGTCTTCCTAGCAGCAATTCTCCTCGCTTTCAAGATTTTTCCGCCGGATCTGCCGGCTGGAACATCTGCGGGTGCCTGAGAACCGGGAGCCATGGTGTTGAGATTCGTGATGGGCGAAGAGAAACGGTGTTTGTGTTCAGTGACTCAGTGTGTTTTCCGAATCGACGGAAAAAGAGCGAGTCAAAAGCACTTAAGTAATGAGTATGCAATAACCTTTTATTTTGTTTTGATTTCTCAATAAATATAAGGGTACCTTTCTTCCAAACATTCGATAACTATTTAGCTTATTTAATACTAGTATATAATTGTTCTTTTCTCGAAAGAGTATTTAATATATATATAAATAAACTAGGTGAAAGAAAAATAAATATGAAATTCATTTGAGAAGTTTAACTTTATGTGAAAAATTAAAAAAATATTGAATTATTAAAATAAAATATTTTTTTTTCTCTTTTATATTTAAACAAATAATTTAGATAAATAAACAAAGAAAACTAATAAGGCTTTAATTTAAAAATTAGAAGTAAAGTCAATTAATGAAATTTATATCACATGTGGAAAAACTTTAATTTAAAATAACCACAAAATGACATGTGGTCAAATCAATGAGAATGTGACATGTGTTAAAAAAAATTTCATTTATTAGAGTAGATGTTACCAAAGTGTAAAAGTAAAACCGTACTAAAGATGTCATGTATAAATTTTGGATAATCATAAAAATAACTACCGATAATATGTAATTGACTCAAATTTTAGACATTTTTTAAAGAAATTTGGATTTCAAACATATATAATATATAAAATAGTTTTTTTTATTTATATGTTACATATGAAAAAATAAACGCCCTTGTCCGTTGCCTCATTGACCTTTATTGCAACACAATGACACATTTTCATGCCATTATATCGGAATATATATTCGATTAGATAAACTTGTTTTTTCTTTAAGTATTTATATGTTAGTTTTGCACTTCGAAACTCCTGATTTTGGAGTTAGAAACTGCTATATTTTTAACATTTCTATTACAATTCACTTAACGCATGTTGTTATGCTTCTTATATTTTATCGGATTTATAAAAAGGAACGTTGATTTATCCAAATTATACCATTTCATAAATCCTTGTCAGACAAGTTTTTTGTATTTTGGATTTCAAGGAAAGTTGTTAGATATTGGGTCTAAGAATATGAATATAAACTTGGAAAATTCAAAAATCGTGATTGTAATTACTTTCAAAATCTATGATTTTGACCTTATTGTATGTGGTATCACAAAATCGAATTTGGATAATTCAAGAATGACAATTTATAAGTTAGACCACTTTCAAATTCGAAACACATAAAATATTTTGTTGTTTTGCGTTTTTTTTACGTCCCAAATTTTAAGCTAGATTTTTTCATTTTTATTTATTAAATATTCAGTTACATCATAGTATAATGTGGAAAACATGATTGTGAATGCACATGAGTATAGTCTGTAACATCCATAAAATTATAGGGTAGAAATTTCATTTTTAATATATATTCAAACATTCATTTATCCTTATTCAAATGTAACATCTCGATTCTCAGGTATAATATTTATATATTTATTTTGGGATTGAGTGAGTGACTCGACGAGTTGTATGCCCGACTCGTCGAGTAGAGTCGAATTGGTCACGTGGGTTTAATGACCAACTTGACGAGTCAAAGAGCCGACTCGCCGAGTTGGCGTTGTGTGAGGAAACCCTAAATCTCCGTGTTTTTGTCCTATTTAAAGGGCCTTAAGCCCTTATTTCTGCCTCCCTCATCACCCTTGAGCATTGTGAAGAACCCTAATTGAGTTTTAGCTTGTTGTGTGAGAAGGAGAGGCTATCTTGAGCATTTTGGTGCACCTTGAGAGAAGAAGAGGAAAGCATTAAGGTTTGGAGCAAGGAGGGACGTTTGGATATAGAGGTTCTTAGTGGATAGCTTCTGTTTGAGGTAAAAAAAATGTTATTTTGATCATTTTTCTTGTGAGATCTTAGTTTGGGGGAGTTCTAGGGCTTTTCCCCATCCTTCTTGTGTTATTGAGTCCCTTGGGCATATCTTGAGGTTGAAACCTCAGATCTAGATTGTAGGAGGTCTTGTGAGCCCAAAGGCCCCAGCTTTATGGAGCTAGAGGCAAGCCTATAAGCACCAAACCCTTGTTGGAGCTTGTAATGGCATTATGGAGCAAATATGTCATGCATGAACGTAAAGATCGAAGCTTTATGTGACATCCAAGCCTTGGGAGACTAGATCTAGAGTTCAGAGTGGTAGAAATGCCTTAAAACGTATGAATGATAATACAAACTGAATGGACTCGCCGAGTCAATAAGCTGACTCGACGAGTAGGCTAGGGTTTTCCCGATGAGACTGAACACGCAGTAACTCGGCGAGTTGATGGGTCAACTCGGTGAGTTGAGTTGGACTTTCATGAGGGTTCTGAGGAACCGAAGGGACTCGACGAGTCACATAGATGCACCGGACGAGTTGGGTCAACATGGACTGTTGACTCGAGTGTTGACTTTAGGGTTTGGTCAAACTTGAGGGATGGAGGTCATGGAGGGGTAAAATGGTCTTTTACCCATCTCATGAGTTAAAGAGGGACTATCATGAGTTTATTTAGAGTTGTTATCTTTAAGTGTTAATTAGAGATGCTTATTACATGTAGGCGGGAATTAGACTGGTCGAGGGGTATTCAGTTTCTTTGCTTGGTTACAAGGTGAGTCTTCTCACTATACTTACCTAAAGTGGTAACCTTTGTGTGACCGAAGGGTATTATGTGCTTATATTAAGTATTGTGATATCTTGCATTATGTCTTTGTGATTTATGTTGTGTATTATTCTGAGCTTACCAAGTTAGGACCGGAGGGTTCCACTGAGACACATTGACCGGAGGGTCTTATTTGAATATAGCCATGAGAGGATAATGAGATGTGTGTGCTATTTTGGGGAACTCACTAAGCTTCGTGCTTACCGTGTTATGTGTTATGTGTTTCAGGTACTTCTCAGGATCACGGGAAGGCACCGGCTTGATTGTACACACACGAGTTGGAGATATGTTTTGGAGGATCCTGGATTGTGTTTCAAACAATTTATGAACATGTGTTTTGATAACTAGATATTTGGGGGTTTTGTGATTGTGATAATGAAATTAAAGTGATTTTTAAATGAAAATTTTGTTTGGAAATTTTTGGTGTTACATCAAACATTTAAAAGCATTTCAAAGTAAAACAATTATCAAAGTAAAATCCCAAAATCACGAATTGCTGAAAACACAGGTGTATGCGTTGTGATCAAGTTGGACTCTTCCCTTTCGAACCGAAAGTACCTAAAACCATAAACCACAAACTGTAAGCACAAAGGTTAATGAGTTCACTAAATACCACATACCATACATATCATACGAGCCATACATATCATACATATCCAACAATCAATAGAAAATGCTATGTGCCAACCATAGTCTTGCCATTATGCCACGAGCCATATCATGGTCTTCCTTGCCAGGCTAAGGGCCAGAACCCTAGGTCTTACAGACAAGTGTCAGAAGCCACCTCCTGGTCTTCCACGCAAGCATCACAAAGACAACTAGCATACAATCTACAAATACTTAACTAATTAACTGCTAGACTTCAGACTCTAGTCTTGCATACAGATTGCCAGGAGTCACCTCCTGGACTTTCATACAAAATGTCAAGGTCACCCCCTGGTCTTCCTATAATACATAAACCACATGAGTATCAAAGTCCAACAGATGGCCCAATACCTGAAGCCCAAAGTCTGAAACTCACACAGAAGGCATACGTGGGGCGTACTCCTTCGGTACGTTGGGCGTACTCCGCCTCGCATTGACCACCAACGGGGTGATTGACCCAGTACGCGGGGCGTTGTGACATCCCCAAAATCTCGGCCAGAAAAGACCGGTTTCATTTATGCTTTTTAAACATTTTCATAGTAAATCCTTTTGATTTTAAAAGAGATGTGGAATTTGTTCCCAAAAACAAAACATGATAAAATAGATTTTTTATCAAAACATTTCATAAAGAAATATAATTTCATTTCATAATCAAAATCGGGATGTCATGTTCTGATACAGACCATAAAACATAAACGATAACATTACAAGTCATTCAACAAATATATACATATTGTAAACAAAACAACTTGATGATTCATCCATCTTATGCCCTTGCGCCACTTCCTGTAATACAAATAAATTGAGTGAGTCAGGCTTGGGAGCCTGGTGAGCATGTAGGGTTTTCAACCCACAGTAAATAATTATATTTAATTCAACAATCAACAATAATCTGATTACCCATTCCCGTTATCCTCACTTTACGTCCCTAAAACAACATCTATTATAAGGGACCTAATCTAGGATTTTCATCGGGACGGACATTACTGCAAAGGGGCTTCCTTAGCAATAAATATCCTAAAGGCAACCATGAGGGGGATAGAGTACACCAGTGAACACGTCGTTCACAACACCTACAGGTTATGAGCCTGCTAGAAGAAAATAACTACACACTCACTTGATCAGAAGATGATCGGGCAGCACTACGGCTTGCAGAAGTAGTGTTTCTCCGAAGATCTGGAAGATCTTCACAAAAATCGGGCTCCTCGCGGGCAGGGCTTCGACTCGGAAATCTCACTTCTCGGGATTCTCGGGGCTTCGGAACTTGCTTCGGGGCTCGGAAATGATACCAGGGCTTCGGGATATGATTGGCACGCAAATCGAGGCAAAAACTAGTGAGAAGAAAGAGTTTGAACAAGAGAAAATGGCTGATCTCGGTTTCTATTTATAGGCTGCTGGGTCTGGGATTACGTTGGGCGTACTCAGTACGCTGGGCGTAATTAGGTTACGCTGGGTGTACATTGACGTCACTGCATGCGTCGAGTGGTGGCACTCGAGTATTGGTCAGACAAGTTGCATCCCTCTGAGTACGTTGGGTGTACTCAAATTACGCTCGGCGTAATTTGACTCGTCAAACTTCTAAATTGCGTAACTTTCGCATACGAGCTCCGTTTTCGACGTTCTTTATATCCACGCGTAGGTCAGACCATACTCTACAACTTTCATTTAGACTCCGTCGGCTAATTTTGATTTTTATTTTTATTATTTATTTTTAGAAGGCCGAGACAGAAAAACTTCGTTATAAATTCATAACTTATTCGTCCGACGTCCGTTATCGCCTAACTTTTCATTGTTTCGCTACTAACAACGAGATCTTCGATTCTCGTTTAGATTGTTTCGGCTAAAAACCGCTCGATCTCAAATCGAGTATTCGGGCTGCATACTGCCAAGTCGAAATTTCAGAAAATCATAACTTCCTCATACGAAGTCAGATTTAGGCGTTCTATATATATTCGGAAACCTCATTTCGGCCACTACAACTTTATGCAAAGATATCGACTTTATCTAATACTTCATTTTGACGCTTATTTTTATTCTTAATTCAATTAAATTATAATAATTAAGAAAACACACACATAATTCACATAATTCACAAATAATACATTTTTATTATTTCAAATTGGGTTACAAAGGTTAACCTAGACTATTACATTGCTAAAAATGGCAAGCCCAGAAACACGGGCGTTACAATTCTCCCCACCTTAGGATGATTTCGTCCCCGGAATCACACATCAGCAAACAAATACGGATAGCGACTCATCATGTCACTCTCCGTCTCCCAGGTGAGATTTGACCCATTCATGTGTTTCCATCGGACAAGCACTAACTCAACTATCTTACGTCGCAACTTTTTAGTCTTTCGGTCAACGATTGCCTCTGGTTCTTCAATCAACCTTTTGTTTTCATCAATTCTTAACTCCGAAAGTAGAATTATGTCGGGAACTTCTCCCGTGAACTTCCTCAAGTAACACACATGAAAAGTGTTATGAATTCCATTCAGTTCTTCGGGTAGTTCGAGCTTGTAAGCTTGGTTCCCAATTCTCTGAAGAACTTTAAACGGTCCAATAAACCTTGGACTTAACTTTCCCCTTTTACCAAATCTTATAAGTCCCTTCCACGACGAGACTTTAAGCAAAACCGAATCTCCAACTTCAAAAGTCATCGGTCTTCGCTTTTTGTCAGCATAACTCTTTTGACGGTCCTGAGCAGATAACATTCTCTCCCTAATTATTTTCAACTTTTCAGCAGTTTGATGTACTATCTCTGGTCCCATAAACTGCTTTTCCCCAGCCTCAAGCCAACAAGACGGCGTACGACACTTCTGTCCGTACAAAGCTTGATAAGGTGTCATCTTAATGCTCGAGTGAAAACTATTATTGTAGGAAAATTCTACCAAAGGTAAATGTTCATCCCAGTTACCTTGGAATTCTAGGGTACATGCTCTTAGCATATCTTTAAGTGTTTGTATCGTCCGTTCGTTCTGACCATCATTCTGCTGATGGTAAGTTGTACTTAAACACAACTTGGTACCCAATTCCTCTTGTAGACTTTTCCAAAATCGTGAGGTGAAACAACTGTCACGATCTGACACAATCGTTAATGGAACACCGTGAAGCCTTATAATTTCCTTCACGTAAGAATTCACAAGCTTTTCCATAGACCATTTCTCATTGGCTGCTATGAAATGCGCACTCTTAGTGAATCGATCAACGACCACCCAAATCATGTCGTGACCATTCTTTGTCCTGGGCAGTTTAGTGACAAAATCCATCGTGATGTCCTCCCAATTGCCCATAGGCACAGGCAAAGGTTATAGACTCCCGTATTCTTTCTGATGTTGTGCCTTGACTCTTGCATAGGTCACACACTCCGCCACATACTTCGCAGCGTCGAGCTTCATCGTCGGCCACCAGTAGTAGGGTTTCAGGTCCCTATACATCTTTGTGCTACCGGGATGAATGGAGTACATGGTCTTGTGAGCTTCTTCCATCAGAAGATCTCTTATTCCTCTTGACTTAGGTACCCAAATATGATCTTGGAATACCTTCAGTCCATGACCGTTTGTATCGAACACCAACGTTTTACCCAAACGTTCCTCTTTCCGGTCATTCTTTTCAGAAGCTTCCCTTTGAGCTTTCTTTATACTCTCCACAATTGTCGATACAACTTCTATTCTCAACGCTCTTGGCCTTTTTCTTCCAAGATTGACTTTCCGACTGAGAGCATCAGCAACAACATTTGCTTTATCGGGGTGGTAAAGTATCTCATAGTCGTAGTCTTTAAGTAACTCTAGCCAACGTCGTTGTCTCATATTCAATTCCTTTTGACTAAAGAGATATTGGAGACTCTTATGATCAGTGAATAATTTGCACTTTGTTCCATAGAGGTAATGCCTCCATATCTTCAGGGCGAAAACTACCACTGCCAACTCCAAATCATGAGTCGGCTAGTTCTTTTCATGCTCTTTTAGCTGTCGAGACGCATACGCGATCACCTTATCTCTTTGGGTCAAAACACAACCCAATCCAACACCAGACGCATCGCTATAAACAGCGAAGTCTTCAACTCCATTGGGTAGAGAAAGAATCGGTGCCTCACATAGCTTTTTCTTTAGTTTCTCGAATGCTTCTTTATGCTTACCACTCCAAGCATAAGTAATTCCTTTGTGGGTCAAAGCTGTCAATAGACTAGCGATCGAAGAAAAGCCTTGGATAAACCTTCGGTAATATCCAGCTAATCCTAAAAAGCTTCGGATCTCCGTGGGACTTTTTGGTTGTTCCCACTTCATTACAGCTTCAATCTTTGTTGGATCAACCATTATCCCTTCTTGGTTGACCACATGACCCAAGAATTGGACTTCTCGAATCCAAAAATCACATTTGGAGAACTTAGCATACAACTTCTCCTTCTTCAAGACTTCTAACACTTCTCGCAAGTGTCTGTCATGCTCCTCTTGGCTCTTTGAGTAAATCAGAATGTCATCTATGAACACTATCACAGATTTATCTAGGAACGGATTACAAACCCTGTTCATTAAATCCATGAATGTTGTTGGAGCATTGGTTAGTCCAAACGACATAACCAAAAACTCGTAGTGTCCATATCGTGTTCTGAATGCAGTATTCTCTATATCCTGCTCTCTTACTTTTAGCTGATGATATCCTGACCTTAGGTCGATCTTTGAAAAATAACTTGAACCTTGTAGTTGATCGAACAGATCATCAATCCTCGGCAACGGATATCTATTCTTTATCGTTGCCTTGTTCAGCTCTCTGTAATCGATGCACATCCTCATACTTCCATCTTTCTTCTTCACAAATAACACCGGAGCTCCCCAGGGCGATGAACTAGGTCTAATGAAACCTTTGTCCAATAACTCCTAAAGTTGCATCATCAGCTCCTTCATCTCCATCGGTGCTAGTCGATAAGGTGTTTTTGCAATCGGCGTTGTTCCAGGCAACAAGTCAATACGGAATTCTACTTGTCTATCAGGCGGTAATCCAGGAAGATCTTCGGGAAATACTTCCGGATAATCACACACAACAAGAATATTATGTATCACCTTCTTTTCCTTCTTTGCATCAATCACAAATACTAAATATGATGTACACCCCTTGGTCAAACACTTTTTGGCTTTCATTAGGGAAATGATTCCAGAATTTACTCTGCGTTTATCTCCATACACCATAAACGATTCCTTCCCAGGCAGGTTCACTGTCACTATTTTCTTCTTGCATAAAATTTCGGCATCATTGGCGCTAAGCCAATCCATTCCCAAAACGATGTCGAAACCGTTAAGTTCTATAGGAAATAATTCCTCGTGGAACTTATTCCCATTCAAGTCAATTAAGATGTTTTTCATACGATGGCTAACAAGTACAAACTTGCCACTAGCAACTTCGACTAATAAAGCATTATCTAGTCTATCGACAGGCAAAGCTAGTTTTCGACCAAATTCATGCGAAATAAAGGAGTAGTTGGCTCCAGAATCAAATAAAATTTGGGCAGGCAATTCATTTACGAGAAAGGTACTTGAAGCGACTTCAGCTTCATCTTTGGCAGCTTCCAGTGTCATTTGGAATGCTCTCGCCTTCGGCTTTGGCGGAATGTTGGGTTTTGCTGCCTCCTTCTTCTTCGGACAATCTCTTGAGATGTGCCCTTTCTCACCACAACCATAACAAACATTCTTGGTGAGGGTGCAGTCGTTGGCATAATGCCCTGGCTTTCCACATTTGAAGCATGTGGCTTCCCCGCCGCACTTCCCATGATGCTTCTTCTTGCATTTGTCGCACCACTTTGCTTCACCTCCTCTCGGACTTGACTTCGAGAATTTACCCTTTTTGCTGGACCCTGAAGATCCATCGAGTTTCCTCTTTTCACCCACCTCTGACCTTACAAAACCTTTCTCCCTGATCTGGGTCTCAACATTTCTAGCAGCCCAGATGGCGGCTTTCAATGTGGTTGCTTGCTTAACCATTGGACCATAGTCCGCTGGTAGTCCGTGGGCAAACTTGTTGACCTTAGAGAGTTCTGTTGGTACCAAATATGGGATAAACTTCATCTTTTCTGTGAAACTAGCAGCGTATTCAATAACACTTAATTTTCCCTTCTTCAAATTCTGAAACTCATTACTGATTTCAATAAGGTCCTGGTCGGAGCAGTATTGCAGTTTTAGTTGTTCCACAAAGTCTTCCCAAAACATTTTGCTTGCTTCTCCCTTGGGCATAGAGTCAACTAACAGCTTCCACCAACTCAACACGCCAGATTTTAGCAGAGGGATCGCAAGAGCGGTCTTCTGCCTGTTGCTGCATTTGCAACTTTCAAACATAGTCTCCATTTCGGAGATCCAGTCCATAACTTGCACCGGCGTCGGGCTTCCAGATAGACATGGTGGTTTGGATGCCATGAAATCCTTGTACTTGCACCCACGCCCATCATTTCCTCCATACTGGTTGTTGTGTCTAACCACCGGTTGGTCATCTTGACTAACGATCTCACTAAAGTTTCCTCCTTCAGACTGCCCTCCATTATCCTCGGGCTCTTCCACTTGAATTGATGGTTCTTCACGATTCTGCCTAAGCAGACGTCTTGTTTCTTCCATCTGACGATCTAACATCATTTGAATCATCATTTGTACACCAGCCATTGTTACCGGCTCAGGTGCTGCTGCTACGACAGGTATTTGCTCAATCACTGGTGGTTGATTCCTGTTTTCATCCTCGTTTCCAAATTCACTACTTGTTCTCACCATTTTTGATCTATACACCGAATAAGGTGAAATTAGATCCTTATTCACGATAGATATTCAAATCATCCTTATTACTCCGAAACGATTACATGTTAATTCTAATAACGTAAACATACGCTTAGAATCCTACACACATAAGGTTTCCAGATCCGGTCGGCAACAGACCATAGATCCGAACAAATAATATCATATATGGCAACATATAACATTTACCACATAAAAGCATTTTAGGCAACTTTCCTAAAATAAACTAGTGCTTGTGTCTAAAATATAATAGACACACATCTAACAACCTTCACTTAGCATTCTAAGTTTAAGTCTATAAATCCTACAAATTCCTAGTTCGCTTAAACTAATGCTCTGATACCAACTGTGACATCCCCAAAATCTCGGCCAGAAAAGACCGGTTTCATTTATGCTTTTTAAACATTTTCAGAGTAAATCCTTTTGATTTTAAAAGAGATGCGGAATTTGTTCCCAAAAACAAAACATGATAAAATAGATCTTTTATCAAAACATTTCATAAAGAAATATAATTTCATTTCATAATCAAAATCGGGATGTCATGTTCCGATACAGACCATAAAGCATAAACGATAACATTACAAGTCATTCAACAAATATATACATATACAGACTTGTAAACAAAACAACTTGATGATTCATCCATCTTATGCCCTTGCGCCACTTCCTGTAATACAAATAAACTGAGTGGGTCAAGCTTGGGAGCCTGGTGAGCATGTAGGGTTTTCAACCCACAATAAATAATTATATTTAATTCAACAATCAACAATAACCCGATTATCCATTCCCGTTATCCTCACTTTACGTCCCTAAAACAACATCTATTATAAGGGACCTAATCTAGGATTTTCATCGGGACGGACATTACTGCAAAGGGGCTTCCTTAGCAATAAATATCCTAAAGGCAACCATGAGGGGGATAGAGTACACCGGTGAACACGTCGTTCACAACACCTACAGGTTATGAGCCTGCTAGTGTTCCACAGGACTGTCTAGAATAGTCTGTGGTCGTCATCCATACTCTGCTGAATGACTAGAATAACACCAACAATATTGAGGCCTCTCATCTGTTTATTACACACCAACTATCTACCAATGTTCTACCCAACATATTAGTAGATAAAAATATACATTTTTATACATAGTTTAAAACCTGTATAGCATGCTCGATCAATACATTTTTCCACATAACAGATGAGGCACACACACATAACACATATTTCATAAAGAATAAATCAGATCTATGAGATAGAAGAAAGTGAATATACATTCAAACATATAATCAACAAAGTATACACGTAATACATATTTCGTATAAAATACTTCATAATAATGTGTTAGAAGAAAATGACTACACACTCACTTGATTAGAAGATGATCGGGCAGCACTACGGCTTGCAGAAGTAGTGTTTCTCCGTAGATCTGGAAGATCTTCACAAAAATCAGGCTCCTCGCGGGCAGGGCTTCGGCTCGGAAATCTCACTTCTCGGGATTCTCGGGGCTTCGGAACTTGCTTCAGGGCTCGGGAATGATACCAGGGCTTCGGGATATGATTGGCATGCAAATCGAGGAAAAAACTAGAGAGAAGAAAGAGTTTGAACAAGAGAAAATGGCTGATGTCGGTTTCTATTTATAGGCTGCTGGGTCTGGGATTACGCTGGGCGTAATTTCAATTTACGCTGGGCGTACTCAGTACGTTGGGCGTAATTAGGTTACGCTGGGTGTACATTGACGTCACTGCATGCGTCGATTGGTGGCACTCGAGTATTGGTCAGACAAGTTGCATCCCTCTGAGTACGCTGGGCGTACTCAAATTACGCTCGGCGTAATTTGACTCGTCAAACTTCTAAATTGCGTAACTTTCGCATGCGAGCTCCGTTTTCGATGTTCTTTATATCCACGCGTAGGTCAGACCATACTCTACAACTTTCATTTAGACTTCGTCGGCTAATTTTGACTTTTATTTTTATTATTTATTTTTAGAAGGCCGGGACAGAAAAACCTTGTTATAAATTCATAACTACTTCGTCCGACGTCCGTTATCGCCTAAATTTTCATCGTTTCGCTACTAACAACGAGATCTTCGATTCTCGTTTAGATTGTTTCGGCTAAAAACCGCTCGATCTCAAATCGAGTATTTGGGCTGCATACTGCCAAGTCGAAACTTCAGAAAATCATAACTTCCTCATCCGAAGTCAGATTTGGGCGTTCTATATATATTCGGAAACCTCGTTTCAGCCACTACAACATTATGCAAAGATATCGACTTTATCTAATACTTCATTTTGACGCTTATTTTTATTCTTATTCAATTAAATTATAATAATTAAGAAAGCACACACATAATTCACAAATAATACATTTTTATTATTTCAAATTGGGTTACAAAGGTTAACCTAGACTATTACATTACTAAAAATGGCAAGCCCAGAAACACGGGCGTTACAGGCGTACATCAACTTACGTGGGGCATACCCTCGTAGGCCTTAAATCCTTATAAGTGCTTAACGGATTAAGCACCTAAGCTCAAACTTCGGATCTATGACTCAAAAGCACTCTAGAACCATAAAGTCTTAAACTTTAAGACTTTGGTCGTCCAAAGAGGGCTTAATGCTTGGTCTTAATCAATTAAGACCTCTTACAAAGAACAAGGGACCAAAATAGCTCAAGGGACCTCCTTTTTGTGCCTTAGAACCCATCCTAGGGTTTAAAAGGACAACCCAACACGACCAAAACAAAGCATGCACAATATTGGGACTCTTGGGACAAGAAGAATACTAAAAAGCAATCCAAGCATAAAGGTAGAAGCTTTATACCTTCTAAAGCTTCCCACGAAGGATATAATCCCAGATCTACAAGCTTGCTTCCTTCCTTGACTCCTTTGATGCACTAACTTCTCCTTTTGGCATACAAAAATCACATTATAAGCTCAAGATGCTCACTATGGGGGTTAGGGTTCTCTCAAAACGGCTAAGGGACTTGGAGGTTGAAATAATGAGTCAAAGTGACCCATAATGGTGCTTAAATACTCCTCAAACACTAAAAATTATGGTTTCACTCGGACACACGTACGCTCTGTATACACATGTGTACGCCCAGCGTACTAGGGCGTGCCCTAGTATGCTTAGCGTACCCACATGTACACCCAACGTACAATTCAAACTTCTAAGAATTGTCAATTTTCCACTAGGGCTTCTTAGGGATAATTCCAACCAACATCAAGGACCAAAATGACATATTAAAAATACCAAGGGAAGGATTCAAAAATACTTGAAAACTTGGGATGTTACAGTTTTTTAGCTTTTGGTGGTATTTCATGGTTTTTGGTGTTCATATAAGAATAAGGAACTTCTTAGAGAAGTGTGGGATTGCTTGAAGCGTTTGGATCCAGGCTTGTTGCATCTTGATCTACATTTTGGAGGTATAAAGTTTCTATCTTGATGACCATATGTGTTAGATCTAGTTTAAGGTGTATTTTGGGTTCATTTTGGTCCTTAAAAGTCATCCTTGTGAGTATGAGCTACTCCAAGAACTTAGAATGTTGGATCTTGGCCTTTGGGAGGTCCATTGTTCATAAAAATATAATCTTGATGAGTAATTTTTGGACCATGCATGAGTTTGGATGTTTATTATGGATGTTATTAAGGATTTGGTCCCATTAAGCCATGCAAAGGAGTAAAGTTGCCAACTTTACGTGTTAAGACATCTCATTAGGTTCATATTCGAGTTTGGAAGTCACTCTCTAACCTATTAAGAGCTTAATATTGGATTTTTGGTCCTTGATGAGTACGTTGGACGTACGCAGGAAGTACGCTTAGCGTAACGGATATTTCGTGCATCAGCCGCTTGTACTCTATGCTTCCAGGGTGAGTATGCGGAGCGTACTCACTAGTTTGTCTTTTTGGGCTTTTTGAGGTTTGGGCCTTGTTAGGTCATTGGAATTCTAACTTTGGGCCATGGATGGACTTAGGGTTTTCTTGGGAATAGGTCCATAATGGTTTTAGGGCCCAACCGGGTTATTATGCCATAATGGGCTTTTTTTGCTTTTGATTTGGGATTTAGGTTGCCATTTTGGGCTTTTGGTCTTTTGGGTTAGACCTTGGTTATGGAACAAGAAAAGGGTAAAATGGTCTTTTACCCTTCAGGAAGTTGGTTTATGGAGTGGGCCTCAGATTTTGGGTTATCGGGTTAATTATTGATTAAGATTGTATTTTGTTAGTTGGTGCGAGGTTATCCGGTTCAACAGTACGAGCATTTATTTGGTTATCAGCGGATTGAGGTGAGTCTTTTCACTGTATCCATGGGTCGAAGTCACCAATGTCGACCCATTACTTTTTATGTGGAATGTTAGTTGTCTATGTGATGCTTGCATGAAAGACCAAATCTGGCCCCTAGCAATGCTATGAAAGACCAGGATCTAGCCCCTGAAAATTGTGTGGAAGACCAGGATTTAGCCCTGACAGTTATATGAAAGACCAGGATCTGACCCCCGACACTTGTATGTAAGACTAGGATTTGGCCCTCGACATTGCAAGGAAAGACCACGGGGGGTAGCCCATGACACTTGTATGTTTGGTATGTGGTATTTTGGGGAACTCACTAAGCTTTGTGCTTATAGATTTTATGGTTATGGTTTCAAGTACTTCCATTTCGAAAGGGAAGGGCCCGACTTGATCGCACCGCTTCCACCCATGTTTCTGCATCATGATGGTTTTGGGATTGTACTCTTGAATATTTGGATAAGCAGATATTAAATGTTGACTTAAGGATAAATAATGTTTTGGTTGAATTAAAAATGAAATTTTTACCTCATAGTTTTGGGTCGTTACAATCTAGCATAAGGAACCATCAAGATGAGAGCTTTTTACCTCAAATAGCTTGCTAAGATGAAGATAACTCTGGATCTAGAAGCTCAATC
Organism: Lactuca sativa; assembly: GCF_002870075.4. Classification (NCBI taxonomy): domain Eukaryota; kingdom Viridiplantae; phylum Streptophyta; class Magnoliopsida; order Asterales; family Asteraceae; genus Lactuca; species Lactuca sativa. The sequence continues at coordinate 35,726,758 of NC_056625.2, read as the reverse complement.
CACTCCCAAGCAACCTCCAAGTGATCTTCTTCTTCTACTTCACTAAAACTCACTTCCAAGCTCAAATCTCACAAATGGCAATTAGGGTTTTGATATTATGGTATAGAGAGATAGAGGTTGTTCATTAATAGGTCTAAGGGTGTCATAAGTTGTTTAAATAGGGCACAAACCCTAAAAATCAGGGTTTTCCCTTGCATTGCTTACGCCTTGCGTACTCCCACGTACGCCCAACATACGTGGGTGCATCCACGATTCGATAATGGGCTGGTACGCTAAACGTACTCATAAAGTATGTCCCGCATACTAGCTAGGGACTAAAATGCAGAGAAACTTTACATAAGGGGTTAAAAGAAACATACTAATAAATCCTAAATGTTCACTTAAGAGCAAAGCCATCTCCTTGATGATATTCCTTCAAAACCAAGAAACCCTACAAATCACTCCAAAAGCTAAAAAATCTCAAAATATATTAGGGTTTGCAAGGAAGGTCGAAGTTGGGATGGAGGATGATAAGAAGAAGGGTTTTGGGACTATAATGGTGCTTATATAGTGCACAAACCCTAAATATTAGGTTTGAGTCCAAGTTGTGTACGTCCTATGTGCCAATGTGCACACCCAACATACGTGCACGGGGCCAAGTACGCCCAACGTACCAAGGTGTATGCCCAGCATACCAAGGTGTACGCACAACGAACTCGTGTTGCACCCACTACTACCAAATTGTCATTGATGACCAATCTTGCAAACAAATCTTAGCTCAAGGGTCATGTAACGCCCCGTTTACTTAAATAAATTAAGAAATATAAGTCTCGGACTAATTTATGAAGAATTCTAGAAGTTGAGGGCTAAAAGTATAAGATTCAGATTAGTTTTGTAAGTATTTATGAAGGCAGAGACTAAATGGTAATTTATGGGGCTTCGTCTGAAGAGATTATAGAAGATAGGGGGCTGTTTGGTAAATTTCATACTTAAGTTGTAATGGATTTTAATATTCAGGGTTTAAATTGTAAATATTGGATTTACTTTGTAAGGAATGGGGGAAGAAGGGACTATTTATGTTGTTATGGAATTATGTTTAAGAGTTGGGTATATAACCCGTGTATTCCTCCGTCGCACCTGGTAACCCTAAAACTAAGAGTTTTCTAGCCGCCATGAGTGAAATCAGCCGCCACCCTATCCTCTCGTGCCTCTCCGATCAAACAAGCCACAGTCTCCTCCCTAGCCGCCGCCACAAACCACTGCATCTTCTTCGCCGATGACGACCAAGCGGGTGACGAAGTTTATGTCATACGCCATTTCTTCTTCTTCTTCTTATGTTGCAGCCGCCACCTTAGAAGCTTTCATGCCGCCGTTCTCGCTGCTCACAGTCGTGGGCTCCTCGGACGCCACCTTCTAGCCATTGCGACGTTGCCGTTGTTGCCTAGATGCCGACGAAGACAAAGGTTGCTGCTCCGACGTGATACAATTGTAGAGAATGGGCGACCCGTTGTTCCAATGTTGTCGTTCACTAGTTGAGATCTCAAACCCTAGCCTCCATCCCCGCTGCTGGGGGCTGTTGAAGACAAGGAGCCACTGCTGCCTCATCCGCCGTCTGCTGCCACCTTCCTGTCGCCACCAGTCACCATGGAAGGTGGGCCTTGTGCATGCGTTTCTATGTGTTTAGTTGTGTGTTGAGATATTTTGTTTTGGATGAGTGTGTTTTGAAGTTTTTTTCTCATTATTGGCTGGAAAATAGAAGAAGTCCACTGCCACCACCGTGAGGTGGTGGCTGCCGCCGAGCACCGCCGCCGACCACCATGGTGTGGTTGTGTGTATGAGTGTGTTAGTTAGTGTGTATTAGTGTGTGTGGATTATGTTTGGATGAATCATTGTAATTGTAATTATTTTGGTCAATAATAAAAATAATAGTAACCACCACCGTAAGGTGGTGGCCGCCGCCGCGAGCCGCCATCGACCACCACTACCTGAGGTGGTAGTGGGTGGTGCCCCGCTAGCAAACCCTAATGGGCTTAGATATTGGTTTTGGGCCTATTAGGCCATGTTTGGATGGAAAATCCTAATTATGAGTATTGGGCCTTAGACTTATTGGGCCCACTTGTGGGCCATTGGGATTGGATTGTGAATTAAGCACAAATTATTTCATGCCATTTATCTAGTAGAGTAAAGGAATTAATGGATCAAGTCCTTAATGGGCTAATCGAGAAAATCCTAATATTTGAGAATTTATCAGGACACACACACGAGAATTATTTAAGAGAAAACTGCAAAAATGGTCCCTGTGGTATGCATTTTTTTGGGGTTTTGGTCCAAACCCCAACTTTTTTGGATTGACAGTCCTTTTGAGCTACTTTGTTTGTGGTTTTGGTCCCTCCTAAAATTAAAAAGACAAAAATACCCTTGTGATGCATTTTCTATGTTTTTTTTCTATTTAATATAAAGTTTTATTAATAAAAATTGTGGGACCCACCTATCTCCCTCTCTCTCTCTCTCTCTCTCTCTCCATTTGAAGAAAGAAAGCACCGGTTCTTCCCCCTTTTCGCATTTTCCATGTTCTTCCCCCTTCTTGCTACTGATCGGAGGAAACAACCACCACCATCTTAACCCACTTAATTTTTCGAACACCTCCTCCACCTCCCCATGTCGTGACCCACCACCAGCAAACACCCTTCCCAAATACCTCCGGACCATAACCTTGCTCCTCCCAGCCCTCTCTCTCGTTGAGCTCTTCTGAAAAGAAAGGAAACAAAGGTAGTGAAGCTTGTATTTGAGTAACATATCGGTGTAAATGCAAAGGAAAAACCTCATTAATCGGCATAAGGTACAATAAGCTTTTCTCGATTTTCTTGATACAAATCTTTCAAATTACTCGTTGTAATTGGAACTGATCTTAAGAACCCCAAATAGAGATATATTTAGATGTTCGATTTCAAATTTTGTGGTCTAAATTTCAAATCTTGAATCAGGGACAGGTGACATCGGATCAAGAAAACACCTGATTATTTCTGTTCTTTCAAATTACTCGTTGTGACTGTTGGCAAAACCCACCAAACGCCTCCATCTTGTCGTAACCCAGCACCACCAAACGCCATCGTCGTTTCTGCTTCGTCTTGGTCCCTCGTCGAGCATCCACCAACAGAAATTAAGCAGCAAGGCTGCCCACATCCACCAACTACAGCCACCTGTCGTTGCCCTTCCACCGTCGGATCAGGTAGAAGAAGAAGAAAAGGTGGGGTTAGGATCTTTTCTTCTCATCCTGACGCAGACTAAGTCGGAGGAGGAGCGGTCATCGTCTGAAATCTTCGAGCTTCCTTTTGATGCGTTGTTGAATGAAATCGATGGTGGGAGGATCGAGCGGAGTCATTGAAGGCTAACAAGTGGCGACTGCTTGTATATGTCGAGTGTGTGTATGTATATGTGTGTAGATTCTTTATGGTGATCTGGGGGAGGACGAAGAGAGAGAGAGAGAGAGAGAGAGAGAGGTGGGCCCTTTTTTATTTTTTTAATTGTTAAAATAAATAAATAAATATTAAATTTTAAGAATAATGAAAGAAAAATGAAAAATAAATACCTCAAGGGTATTATAGTCATTTCAGTTTTCGGAGGGACCATTTTTGCATACAAACCACTCCAAAAGGACTACGAAACCAAAAAAGTCACTGTTTGGACTAAAACCCCAAAATTTTGCATACCACAGGGACCATTTTTGCAATTTTGTCATTATTTAATAAGTGAAATATTAAATAATAATCATTGGCAGAAATTAATCTAAGTAATAATGGACTTAATGGATTAAGTCCTTAGTGAGTTAAGCCCTTAATGGGTTAAGTGAGAAACACTTAACCCTGATCGTCATTTTATGAGAAACCCTAATTTCTCTTGGGTATATTATTGGGCCTTAATGATTGGGTTGTTAATGGGTGGCCATCCAAGAATAATCGAATGGACTAGGGTAACTAATTGGGCTTTATGGTAAGGCCCAAATGGAAGATTAGGCCCAATTTGGAAAATGGGGCCATAGTTTGGGCCTAGAGGGTTGTATGATACTGGGCCCTTGGAATGAGACATGTTGGACTGGACTGGACAATTGGGCCTTAAGGGAAGCCCATGTAGAGGTTTGGGCCCAATTTGGAAAATTAGGCAATATGTTGGGCTTTGATCCCTAATTGACTTTGGGCCTATGGATTGGACCTTGGGCTTGGGTAAGCCAAGCTTAGGGTAATGTAGTAATTATCCAAAGTATGTAATTACAGTTATGTAGTGGAACCCAATTATTAATTGGGTGTTATTTTGATGTTGACAAATCGGGAATCTGTCATCTAGTAGTTGGGGTCGAGTATGCGGGACTTCAGCAGTGTGGGATTGAGTCTGCGGGACTTCAGCAGTGTGAGGTGAGTTTCCTTCCAGTAGGAACGGGTCTACGGCCACAATGTCGGCCCGTCTAGTTAGCAGTAGTTCCAGACCTTGGTCCGATGCAATTGTCTAGTGTGCTTGATGTCTTTGTGATTCAAGCATGTCTTTGTGTTATGTGTTCCGGACTTCGGTCTGATGCAGTATGCAGTATGTGTGCTTATGCTAGTTTGATATGTTTATGTTATGCTATGTTATGCTCAGTCAGATTCCGGACTTCGGTCCGATGCAGGGGACAAGGTCCCAGTCAATTCCGAATTTCGGTCCGATGCGGTTAGTTCCAGTATTCGGTTCGATGCAGGCGACAAGGTCCCAGTTAGTTTCGGACTTCGGTCCGATGCAGAGGGCAAGGCCCTGGTTAGTTCCGGACTTCAGTCCGATGTAGTTCCCGGACTTCGGTCCGATGCAGTTTCCGAGCTTCGGTCCGATGCAGTGGGCAAGGCCCAATAGTTGTTTGTATATTATTGTTTGGTATGTGGTAGTTTGGGGGAGCTCACTAAGCTTCGTGCTTACAGTTTCAGTTTTGGTTTCAGATACTCACTTTTCAAAAGAGGAGCTCGGGAGGATTGCAATGCACACACCATTTGTTCAGATTGGGATATTTATACTCTGATATACTTGATAGTTGTTATAATATTTTGAGATACATTGCTTATGAAATATTTCTATATGAGGTTTATTGACTATGGTTTTTATTACTAAATTAAACAAAATTTCCAGACTGTGTTTTCGGGATGTTACAGGTCAAAAGTGAATACCTAAAAATTAGATGTTATAGAACAGTAGCGACATACAACAAAACAAACGAAATCGGGTCCTAAGCAGCCACCGACCAGCCTTTCATTGTCAACACAAATGAAGAAGAAACCTAAATGGAAAGAGGCAGTGAAGGGGTCGAAAAAGACATGACGGTGGATGATTTCAATGATGTGTGGCTTCGTAGTGGTGCACAGATTTCTTCTCGACTTCTTCTCCACCGGTGGGACGTCGTCGGTACGATATGGAATCGGGGGAGCCTTCCACCCAACCAAATAGAAAATGGTGGAATATGTTGTGGGAGAGAGAAATGTTCTTTAATGAAACAGTGAGGGCTTAGAAGCTTCTTGGGTAGGAATCGAAATTTTAAGGAACAACTATTGGAGGAAACGGTGGTGAGCCGAGCATGTGGTGCCACATTGAGTGATGACTAAGCAACTTTAGAATAAAGCCATATAATGTCATATTAAAAGGGCAAGCAAAAAGCAGAAATTGTAAAAAGTCACTAAAAATAGAGAAATTTATCAAAAAATAATAACCTCTATTGGCAAAAATCTTAAAGAACCAAAGTATATTATTCTTAAGAGCTATGTGCATTTATATATATATATATATATATATATATATATATATATATATATATATATATATATATATATATATATATATATATATATATAACAGATTAAAATTGAATTAAGAGAAAAAAGAAAAAAAGGAGAGAGATAAAAATGAAGAGGAATCTTAACTTATTCACATCTACAAATTTAATGATGATTTATATTTTTTATAATAAAATATATAAATCATTTGTTTTAATTAAAAAATAGTCCTGGTATGTATATATATATATTTTTATGTAATGAATTAAAAAAAAATCAGGTAGCTTAAAATTCACCCGACCCAATCCGAATACCCAAAATTCAATTCGGTTCGGTTTCGGTTATAATTTTACTTGATATTTACACGAAAAACCCGACGGGTATATCTGAACAACATGCCTAAACTAAAAAGCGTTTCTAAAATTTTTATTTTTCTTATAAAAATTTCTAAAAAATAAATTATTTTTCGTGAACTATACACACCATAACTATTTTGACTATATTTGGTTTTTGCTTTTTCCTCATATAATACATGTAATCATAAGCTGATAAGAAATAGATTCACACTTTGTTCAACAAAATAGAAGTCCCTTTGTATAGAGGTGCTCTGTTCCACCGGCGACGATCAAGGCAAATCCAAACCTTCAATTTTCTCTCTTCGAGGTTTACTTTCCATCTCCTCGCTATCTCTTGATCCCGACCACTTTATGTTTTAATCATTCAAAATAATTGTTAAATTCTGATTGAATTTTCATTTCTAATTTTCATATACGCGTAGATTTTCTCTCTTTTAGTTTGGGCAAGTTTTGTAATAAATGCGAGGTTATTTCATCTTCTTCAGTAGAGTTTTCGATCGGATCTGACGGCAAACGAGGTTTTTCTCGCAGAAGTTTGAGCCATGGTGAGAGCTTGTAAATCCTTTTTTACTAGTTGCGTTTTTATAACCATTTAATTGAATTAGGGTTTCTATCATCAGTTGCTTACATATCTAGAAAAAACCATCTAACAATTATCTTCAATTCCCAATCGAACATAGACCAAGGATGAATTTGATTGTGCTCAGGAACGAGGATAGTGCCTTTTTCACCCTAATTATTTTGAAACAATGCTTCTTTCTAGAATGAACATTAATTGTGGAACAAAAGGGACTCTATACAAAGACTAGAACTGTGTTATTTCTCTTTTAGGGTTCTTGTGGTGGGGAGATACATCCATGAACTTAATTGAGTGACATTTACACAGACTAGCATGTTGTGAACCGAGGTTTTCTGCAAGTGCAGATCAAAATGTAACAAGAGTATTAAGGATTAAGAAGTTTGTGAAATCAGGAATTTGGATTTATCATTTGTGCAATTGGTGTAAATGTATAGATATGAGCATTTGTGGCATTGGAACTTGGAAATTATATGTTATAACTAATTTTTTGTTGCAGATTCATTTTGTTCTGTTAATAAGCCGACAAGGAAAAGTCAGGTTGACAAAATGGTATTCACCTTATACCCAGAAAGAAAGAAGTAAGGTATGCAATTGCAAGAATTAACAAGTTCTCATCTCTTTGATCCATGTATTTCACTTTTTCTTATGTTTCAGTATATTGTTGACATTCATGGACTTTATGTAGGTAATACGAGAGCTGAGTGGGATGATTCTCACACGTGGTCCCAAGCTTTGCAACTTTGTTGAGTGGAGAGGATTTAAAGTCGTTTATAAACGGTATCCCTTAAAATTAATACAACGTTTCCATTTTTAAAGAAGCTTTATTGTTCGTTTTTTGTAACTCTCTCTCTTTTTTTTTAATAAAAAAACTTATCAGATATGCCAGTCTCTACTTCTGTATGTGCATCAACCAGGAAGACAATGAATTGGAAGTCCTTGAAATTATTCATCATTATGTTGAGATTCTAGATCGCTATTTCGGAAGTGTAAGCCATCTAATCTGTAAGAAATATTGGAAATGTGTTGTTTAGTAAGAAAATTATTTTATAAAATTTTGAATTTGTGTATGATAGGTTTGTGAGCTGGACCTGATCTTTAATTTTCACAAGGTATGTTTTCGCTTTCAGTTTTTGTCCTATTCACATCAGTCTCAGTCAAAGTCAAACACAGTAGTACAACCTGTTCTGTTCTGTTTTGTTGCAGGCTTATTATATATTGGATGAGGTGCTAATAGCAGGAGAGCTTCAGGAATCGAGCAAGAAGACGGTGGCCCGTCTAGTGGCAGCACAGGTAAGATTTAAAAATCCTGGTGGCACATGTCCATGTGGCGGGTTGTGAGTGGCTGAAATTTTGGTGGTTTTTGTGTTTGTAGGATTCTTTGGTGGAGGCTGCTAAAGAAGAAGCAAATTCTATAAGCAATATAATTGCACAGGCAACCAAATAAGCTTCTACTTGCCCTTACCTCTATCATATTGATATATTCACATCTCATTTTTACTATCTTTTTTTCTGTTGTTTTTTCCCTTTTGTTTGTGTGGAAATCTTTTTTTTTAATTGTTAGAATTTTGAAATTTGAAAAGTCAACTGATATTAATCAAATGTATGGATGTGTGTATTTGTTCATTTTGAGCTTCTAGATGTGTAACAACGATAAATCTTAACTTCAAATGTTTACATGCTTCATAGTCTTCTAAAAATAAACATGTGTTTGATAAATATGGTTGTCTAGATCTCATGCATAAACAAATATGAATTTATACCATATAGGCAAAATACATGTAAAATGAATGTACTTTAGAAGATGTACATTTATAATTAACTTTTAAGAGTTAATCAGGGACAAGTTACAAAAGTCTTTTTTAAGTTATAAGACACAAAATACGTATACATACAAACAAAGGGGTGGATCGTAGATTTTTAAACTGTTAAATGTTATAGAGATTTGACATTGGGCAAATAGAATTGTGATTTAACTTTGTTGCTGTGGGACAAGGAGTTGGAAAGATATATGGTTACATTCTTTGAATGTTGTCTTATAAAACCCCGACGATAAGGGCATTAAAATGAATTGATTTTTCTTTGGTTTATTTCTCTTTTTGGCCTAGTTGTATCAACACATAGGTGTCGTTCAGTCAAATGTTGTGATGAAGGTTCAAGTTCTATCATGGACAAAAGGTATAAATTTAGAAATAGAATAATAGTTCGTATGGATAAACCTTTCTAATAATAATAATAATAATAAGATTCATTTTTGAAGTTTGAAAATTATGTACAAGTAGAGTGAGATGGTGATCTGGTTGGTCACTAATACATATTTCTGCAATCATGTTTTCTTGTGTTATAAAAAAGACACAAGACGTATTATTGCATGAGGTATGAAATGTTATTGATGAAAAAGTTGCATTTGAATTTAAAATAAATAAGCAGAGTGAGCATATTATACAGAAATGGCATCATCACCACCAAGAAAGAAAGAGGATCCTATTACCTATACACATGTGGCTAAATAATTACCAAGTAAATGTTATATCAATATCATATCACAAACGGGGGGTGGGGTAAATTTGTAATAAAAAAAAAATTGGTACTCATCTCATCTTACTGCATGAAAGAATGGATTGGAATTGGGTGATGACGTGGAAAATGAATTTGCAGAAAATGTTCTTCAATCGGATGAAGAATCATAGAAGTCGCTTGGGCATGGAGTCATAACCTCGGATTCAAGTGTTTTGACGACTCTGTCCATTGTGGGCCGATCTTCAGGACTCGGACTCACACATTGAATTGCAACCGACAGCAGAGCATCAGATGTCTCCGCCTCCACCCCCTCACACTCTCCATCAATTATCTCACGCTGCCTGTCCTCCGTCACCAAATAATTCAACTGCAAATAAAATCAAAAATCAAAAATCAAAATAAAAAAACATCCATCTTACCACAACACAATAATACATCACATGACATGACATACCCAGCCAACAATATTAAGGCCTTTCTCTATGAAAGAAGCATCCGTGGGCCTCTTTCTACTCACAACCTCAAGCATCAGCACACCAAAACTATACACATCCGTCTTCTCTGTTGCTCTACCACTTTGCATGTATTCTGTATCAAACAAAAATTAGAAACATGTACATATACTTTCTGATTGATGTTGGTTTGTTACCTGGAGCTAAGTATCCAAAAGTTCCTGCAACAATGGTGGTGATGTGAGATTCTTCATCTTCCAGCAGTTTTGCAAGTCCAAAATCAGAAACCCGAGCCTCGAAATTTCCATCAAGCAAAATGTTGCTTGATTTTATATCACGGTGTATAATTCGAGGGGAACAGTCATGATGCAAATAAGCCAGCCCTTTTGCAGCTCCCATGATTATCTTCACCCGTGTTTCCCATGCCAGTTGTTCATCACCATTTTCTGATAACAAATCATTCCTCCCTCAATCTCAATCACAATTCACAACAACAAAATTATTATAAAAACAAAATTATTACCATGGAGAGCTTCGTCTAGGCTGCCACCTGCTAAGTAGTCATAGAGCAAGAGTTTTGAAGTTGGAGAATTGCAGTATCCTCTCAAATTCACCAAGTATTTATGTTTGATGCTTCCAAGAATTGCAAGCTCTCTCTCAAAAAAACGATCAAATCCTTCGTTTAATTTTACGATTCTTTTTAAAGCAAAAACGTTTCCATCATCCATTGAAAGCTTGTAGACTGTTCCAAATCCTCCAGCACCAATTATATGCTCATCATTTAAAGCTTCCAGCTTTTTTATTATATCTTTTGATGAATATGGCAAGTCTCCATGAAACATCACAATCGATGCACCTGAACCAATCAATAACAAAAGAAAAAAATGCTCTTACTAATAATAATTATAAAGCTCATATTATTGATTATTCTGTTAAAAGCTTATCTCATTCTTTACTTACCTCCACTCACATCCTTTGCAATCCCTTTTGCATCATTTTTCCCAAGTTTTTTATAGAGAAAACAACCCCAGAAACACATAAGCGCAACAAGAAGCAATGCACCAACAGTAGCAGAAGCACTAATAAGTAACCTTCCAGAATTCTTTTTCACATTTTGACTCCCTACACAAACAAAATAAATCACTCGAATGTAAAAAAGTCAACCAACAACTTTTACAAGGAAGAAAATAAAACCTGTAGGCTGTTGATTTCCAACTTCATCTTTGCATAACTTATTAATTTGCTTCCCACATAAGTCACTGTTTCCAACAAACCTGCAAGTATCCAACCAAAAGTAAGCACCAACTTTGCCTTACAACACATTTTTATTTTCATTTTTTTTTAGATATTAAAATATGTGATAATTAGGAAATTTTAAGTTCAGAACTCACGAGTTACTTCCAAATTGATCAAAAACACCATCTGTTGGGATTGGCCCAGCTAGAAAATTGGATGAGACATTGCTTCATGGGTAACAAAGAATTAAAGTCAGTAGAAGGTTGGAAAATAATATTTAAAAAAAAAAAAAAGATCAAATGGGGAAAAGAAAATAATCATGCTTACAGGTTTAGAAGGTTCCTCAAATTCCCAAGTGATGTAGGAATTCTCCCATCAAGAGAGTTACTAGAAATATCCCTGCAACAAGAAGCAAAATCTATATTAGTTATCAGATGGTACAATTTAAAATGCAAAGCTTTTATAATTGTACTCTTAAAGTGTTCAAAAGCTACCATAAAAGAGTTAAACTTACAATGTTTGAAGGTTCGAAAGGTTTCCCAATCCAGTAGGAATAAATCCACTCAAGTAATTATTCTGCAAAAATCTGTCAAAACAATAACAACAGAAGAAAAAGGAAGTGTTCGTCAATATCTCAAAAAAACAAGAATACAATCCGATCATATCATATTAGAACAATTTGTGCTTACAATCCTTGCAGCTCTGTACAGTTTCCCAACTCTGGAGGAATTTCTCCATAAAAATTGTTGTAATGAAGATCTCTACAGTATGTCACATATACAGCATCAGTAGTTGTATAAGTATTAACTATTAAGCATGCACAAACTTGTTAAAAAGAGTTTAAAAATCACGTACAAGAATTTCAAGTGATCTAGCTTTCCAATATCTGGTGATATGAGTCCCTTTAACTTGTGATTGGAAACATTCAAAGATATAACTCTCATGGTTTTTTGATCACATATTACCCCTTTCCATCCACATGGATCAGGATCCTCTGGTCTCCATTGACCAAGAACATCATCTGAACTAATAATGCTTGTCCGGAAGTTCACAAGAGCTTCACCTAAACAATTAACACAAAACATTCTAAAATTCTTAAAAGATGTTTCTCTTGAATTGCATCATAGAAAACATACTGATATCAAAATATGATTATGATTTGAAGATGGTTAAAACAACAACAAATAAGAAGGAATAAAGTTGACATACCATCTGAAGTGAGATTTTGGCATATGTCCACCAAACAACATAGCAATAGAATGTACAATGGCAATGACCCTTGAAAATCTTTAAGGAGAATTCCCATAATTGAGCATAATAAAATTCCTACAGATCATCTGATACACAAGGCATCAAAAAATCTCCCTTGGAAACACATTTGCTGATTAACGTGACCATCTAGCAGCTGCAGGATTGTACAAGTTTCCATTTGAGAGAATAATTCAATAACACGAAAAGAAAATATATAAATTTATCACAAGAACTATGTGCATTAAGTAACAACCGTTATTGCATCATATGCACCTTTTGTGAATTAGGACAAGTGATTCGTGAAAGATTTAAAAATTAATAATTTGTTGATTTGATTGCTCTGAGATGAAAGTATAACCTGGCAGCAGAAGACAACTTTCTATTTAGGCTGAAGACCAGAAGTTCATCGACTATTATTATTAGAAACCTGAGAGAGATAGATAAGGAAAATATCTACATCAGCACCACCCAAGAAATAAGATTTATAAAATGGATAAGAGAGTGAAAAAAGAAACAAAGAAAAAGCATCAATTAAGGGTACCACATTTCCTTTTGTGAAAAATCAGGCTTAAGCATTTCCAATACAATATACCACAGCTTCCATGTAGGTGCAAAATGATGAAATAATTAAAGATAAAACATTTTAAGAAAACCCCGCAGAGTGCACCTAGCTTATGACTAGAGTTATCAGAAGAATAACATGTATGCACCTGCAACATAAGCAAGTGATCCATATTATCCTAGAAGGTAACTTGGTCAAAATAAAGTAGAAATGTTATGCAGCAAGATTATGCTTATCACAGTAAACCAAGAACATCGTGAACAACCATTACAAGAGAATTTTAGAATGTCTAAGCTAACAATAATCTACGATGATAAAAGGAAGTCACGAGCTTAAAACCCTCTGCAATTTATGAATATGAATGTATGTTACAGTTTACACATGTTGACGATTTGAGGATTTTACATATACAGATGAAGATGAGAAATACCATTGAAGTGGCTTCTAATCTCTCCTCTTTCTGGTGTACAAACTCTGCAGCAGTATGGCCGAAATGTCCTCCTTCCCTGCCCATGAATAAGTACAATGTTCAGATAGCTACACAAAACCTAACATGGTACTGATATAGTCCTCAATCACAACGATACGTTTATGAAATAATAGTTACATGCCCCTTATTCTAATGATTACCATCACCCCTTTGGTATTAAACCCATATGCAAAAACCCCTAAATGACAGTGTAATTTATAAAGACATTCAAACGTTATCCACTATTAGCAAATCAGAAATCATCATTATGGCTAGATACAATCAGAAGGCTAGTAAGGCAGCTATAACTGGAGCTACTTTTGCTTCATTCAAGTAAATTACATGTATCGCTACTGAAATTAAGCCGATAAAAAGCAAATTTAATCAGTATAGAACTGATAGTCACCGTGTTTTGGATCTGCAATTGAGGAGTTGAGCAAGTAGAAGCCGGAAGTTTGAGCTGTAAAGTAGAGAAACCCCTAATAGAAAAAGGAGTGTGTGTGTGATCATGAAGGGGAGAGAGAAGATGCTCTAGACATAAATATGGGGCAGGGCATCAGCGTCACCAATTAGCACAGAGTGGCGTCGCACGTGGGAGAACGATTGTTCATACGTGCGACCGACGCTCGCTTCGTATAAGTTGGACTGTTGGACCATAGCCCGTGTCATGTTTTTTTCTTTTTCAAAATATCTCCTCCAACTTTGACCGAACAAAAACATGATATTAGAATTTTTAGTAAATTACCATTTTGGTCCGTGAGGTATATATTTTTGTGTAGGTTAGATCTTAGGTTTATAAAATTTGAGACTTCTTATGGCCGGTTCCATCTTTCAGTTTTGATCCCCATCAGTATCACATTTCTCGTCAATGTTATTTCGTTAAGTACGTATCAAATAACTAAACTGACCATATCTATCACCACCACAACCACATTATACCATTATTGTTGTTACCGCTCCACCAATATCGTTGTCGGACTCGCTGCACCAAACGCCATTGTCACCACCACCAATCACCCCTATCACCATCGCCAATCACCACCATCACCATCATCCACCAACCACCAGCACCGCTAATACCATCACTTGCACCAAATTTAAATCACAAACCAAAAATTAGAATCAAATCAAAATCCTATCATATAATCAAATAAAAATAAGGAATGGAAATGAAACCACTAATTAAATTAAAATAAAAAATAAGAGATTATAATTACAGAGGAGAAAGAAAGGGAAATCAAAGAAGATCCAACATTTTCTTTCACTTGGGCCCTATATAAAAATACTAACCCTAGGGTTCGTCATTTCACAACTTACATCTCCTCATAAAACAAACCCTATCCCTTAGAAGATATAAAGCTTCCAAATTTATGATTTTTAGTTCATGAATCTTGTTAATATGTCCCTTTTGGTTCTTTTTGATGGATGTTCTTGGAGTTTGAGCAACTCGAGAACCCTATAAAGTGTATTAAGATGATTATTTGGACTTAAGATGACATAAAAGAGGGCATGCATGGGCTCTCATTGATCCATACACAAGTTCTTAGCCATTTTGGATCATTTATGTGTTAGGGTTTGAGTTTGAATGTGATTAGGCATAGATTTGGATAAAGTTGGAAACTTTACCCATCAAGTCCATTGTGAGATTCAAATATAAAAGTATAAGCCTTAATTTGAAGGGATTAATTGCCTAGTAAGAAAAAGGCTTATGCCTTGAAAAGCATGACGTGACCAAGGAAGGGTCGCAACGCGAGTTTGGGAAGAAAATCATAATTTTTTTGTTGCCATGTGATCGTGGAGCAACTAGTAGCTGGGTCGCAACGTGTTAACCTTTGATCGTTGACCATTGACATTTGGTTAAACTTTGAGCATTTGAATTGTCTATTTGACTTAGGTGGTGTGTGTATTTGATTCATTTTGCGGGTTCATATCAGTGTGTGATTTCATATCTTCATATTAATGTGAGCTTTCTCATTATATTACTTATGTCATTATTGAATTTAATGTATGTAGAATGTTTGTGTAATGTTATGATGTGATCATATGCTTAGTTAGACTATTTAAGTTTTGTCTATTTGTTTACATGCTTAGTATGGGATGATGTTTGATATAGGTGTTGTGTTATGAGCCTATAGGTCCATTTGGAATATGGCGATACCGGTGCTATGTTGTGACCTATAGGTCTGTTTGGATGATGATGATATCGATATTGTGTTGTGAGTCTTCAGGTCCGTGTGGATGATGACAATGACGGTGTTGCTTCATGAGCCTATAGATCCATTTGGATAATGGCGATACCGGTGTTGTTTCGTGAGGCTATATCCGTTTGGATGATGGTAATACCGGTGTTGTACTGTGAGCCTATAGGTACGAGGGATGACGGCAAAAGCCCACATGCCCAATGTAGATATGTATAGTTATAACAATGATATATGTGGTAATTTAGGAAACCCAATAAACTTTGTGCTTAAATTTTAAAGTTAAATGTTTTTCAGATAGTTCTATTATCGGAGGAAATGGCTCAACTTGACTAAACTGCCCGCACATCATTATTGATTATGATTTAGAATTTTGTTGGTTTGACATGATTATGATACATTCTTTTTTATGGCATGGTTTTATGATGTTAAGCACTTTAGTTCTTCTATCTTTTTATGGAAAATGAATATTTTACTTATATTCAAAAAGAAAATTTTGTTTGAAAACTTGAGACATTATAGAGTTGACATGAGTGGGTGAGATAGACGTGACGAATGTGAAAGGCAATGGAGGCATCGATGGTTGCGTCGCTATATATGGATACGATCATCTTCATATATGATTTCTCGAGTGAGTGTCAAATTTGACAGGAGCAAGAGAGACGAGCGAGACTGGAGCGAGAGAGATAGACACGACATAGGCGAAGGCAATAATGTCAATGGAGATGGAAACGACGACATAGTGGAGGTTGATGAGGGAGAGTGGTGAGTGATGCAATGTTTGGGCTTTGGGTTTAAGGATTTATATGAGTTTCCTGTAAATTTATTGAAATGGTCCATGGGGTTTTAGGTGTTGTCAATTTTAGTTTGAGGGTAATCTTGTCATTTAAAAGGAAATAACAAGACTAACGGTAACTGTAACTGTCTCAAGGATCAAAACTAAAGGATTTACCAACCATAAAGATCAATGGTATCAAATTTCTAAAACTAGAATCAAACCTATAAAAAGAGTATAATTTACTCTAGAATTTATTGTTACACATATTTTAATCAAAATTGAGATTTTTATTCCGTTCAAAACTAGCTGGTGATAACTATCAAATACAATTATGATAATTATTTTAACCAAACATGTTTAACGTGGATTTCTTTTTTCAAAAACTGTGAAAAATATAAGCCATTCTAGCGATTCTACTTTTCTCGTGTCAAAAAGGAAATGATATAATTTATAATTTTTTATACATAAAACACATGGGGGGCTTAGAGGGGGGGGGGGGGGGGGGGGGCAAAGTGGGCAACTACACAGGGCCAAAAAAATTTTCATTATATATTTTTGTTAGAAAATATAAAATTATAATAAAGATAAGGGCTCTTTTTTTCTTGTTCGTCCTGACCTTTAAGAATATTTTATTTTTCAGGACCGACCCTGATAAAACATTTCATTATTTTGAATTGCCTCATTTAAATGTTTCTTTGGATCTATCCTCCAATTGCAAGTAAGGGATCGTATTATTCATATATAAAGTAAAAAGAACATATGATATAACACAATTTACAATGAATACAATGTCTACGTTTTACCTTGAAAAATATCCCCATGCAATACAAAACGCAGCACCTTTTTGTTTTGAGTTGCGATAAACACAGCATCATTATTTATTACGGATACTTGGCTAGTGATTTTTTGTTTAGCTCTTAATGAGTTGAATAAGAGCCAACGTCATATTTGATTGTACGTATATTATATAAAGAGTATTTCTAGAAAGAAAAAAAAAATATGTATGTTATCCAACGAGTGAATGAGCAACACCTCTTAATCACTAAGCCCTCAACATTTGCCTTTTTATTACGCGCATGCTAATTGCGTGAGAGTTCAAAACCAGATATTAGACTTAATTTTTAGATATGAATATGAATGCTTTAGTTTTAATCCACGAATCTATGATACTGTGTTTTCTATGCAACCTAATCGCATTTGGTTATATATCACATTTGCATATTTATTAGACGATAAGTCAACATATTTGAACAGACTTATTCAGTTTAGACTCAAAGCCTATAAAAAAAGAAGTTAGATGAGTGCCTTTATTAGAGGATGTTTAGGATTGTGCTTTGAAACGATTTATTGATCACCGTTATAAGTTAAAATAAATGTTAAATGTTTGTCAATTACTTAATGATTTTTTTTAAACTTTTTTTTACTCCCACTGAGATTGTAGGGATGCTTGTGACAATGTCATCTCAATTATTAGCCATAACACTCTCATCAATTTTACCACACTACAAGCACAACATACCATTTTGATGTGTGGGTAAACAATGTCATTCAATATGGTCAAAATATAGGCGGAAGTTCAACTTGTCCTCTCTCCCAAACAATCCATTATCGTGGGCTCTCTCTCACTTTGGCATGCCACCATTGTGGGCCGGTGTTTGCCTGAGTATGACATGGTGGAAACGAGCTTAAAGCCGACTCACTTCTCCGAGTTTAATAGCTTGTTTTTCAAAAGTCAATTCTATTTACACATGTCTCATCCAATAACCATAATTTTTGAAAATATCAACATATGATCATGATTATCAAAAAAAAAAATATTTGATTAACCCAAAATCTAGAGAAAAAAAAAAAAAAAAAAAAAAAAAAAAAAAAAAAAAACTGAACACCACCTCTACAACATGTGTTTGACGAAACCAGTCGGTAGCTGGAACCAAAGCTTTTATACGTGTAGAAATGCTCGATAAACTACGTGGAAGTTTTAGAAGTGTAAAAAATTACATAAAAATCAAAAGTTAAAAGCTCCGAAAATCTACTTGAAATAATTTTTGAATTAATAATTCTTCGTTAAAATAAAAGTTAAAATTTTATATTGTCGAACCACATATTTTTCTTTAATTCGAGTTTTTCAAAAAGCTCCTAATTCTTTTTTTTTTTTTTAAATAACATTATCCCTTAATTTTAATAAACAAACCATAACATTGACTATTAATTTTTCTTTCGGTTGTTATTAAAAACATAATTTAACTCTTGTCATCTTGTGCTTGGGTTGGCCGACAGTTATTTTGCTTTAGTCGCCCAAAGCCCAAAAAACGCTAGCGGCCCACCCAAACCCTAGCACCGCACAGGACAGGACTCAGAATAATATCTCCGTCTCCGCTCTTCACTTCCCTTCAAATTGTATGTATACGCTTTGTAGTCGCATATATGGTTTGATATGATTCTCCTTATGCCTTGTTTTCTCTATTTCGATTTTGTTGAGTTTGATTTTTTGCACTTCATTTTGTGCGTTGTTATCCATCATAATTCATAAACTTATGGGTCAGGTAGGATTGTTTCATAGGAACGACATGATTCATTAGATTATAAATGTAGTTGGGTAAAATAGTTATTTATTGTTTCTTGGTAGATTAACAGTAGGATTCACCTGATGCTTCATTTCTAGGTTGTGGGTTTTAAATGCTCATTATCTGCCAGTGAAGAACGTTATTTTTTGTCCTTAGTGTTTTCCAATTTGAAAGCTTTACACGGTGACTAATTAGCCATTCACATGATGATAATCGATATGTGAATGGTCAGTAAGCTCACCAACATTATTCTGTTAAACAGTCTTTTTACGTGGGACTATAATCCATTTAGTATCACATCAAGTCTATTAACTACATATCTTATAATCATTTCTGACTTATAATTACAGTTTTGGTGGCTAATTAGCCAATCACATATATTTTGTGCGATTGGTCAGTAAGCTCACCTACATTACAATGTTAGCAGCCTTTTGGTTTCCATATGAGATTTTTCATTTTCATGCCAAGGCTATAACTACATGTCTTTAACTTTTTTTAAAACAAAAATTGTTAATGAGTTTTGTAAATTGAATGTACACATATCTTATGAGAAAACAGTAGTTATGCTGAATTTGACGTGATGAAGTTGGATTCTGGATTCTGTGTTAGCAGCCATCTGCCGTAATCTTGTATCAACTGTTGGAGTAACAAGGGTACAAGTCTGTCTACTAAAGCTTGCATCATTCTGTAATATATAATAATATGCCACAAAAAAAAAAACTTAATATTACTGCATGTTTCAAGTCCTATGAAACAGAGTAAATGTACTTACAAGCTGCCTGGAACCTCTACAGCAGATGTTGGCAGCATGGTAAATGGTTGGGTGTATATCTACATAAAACAATAATTATTCAAACATTTCTATTCTTTCTTATCAGCAAATATAAGTAATGAATTCAAGCATAATCTAGCATGGAACATGATCTGTTTAATGTAGAGAAAATACCTCAAGAGTGAGATCCAGCGTCACGTCAACATCCAGATATGGTTCAGAGTTCTTTGTGCACCAAGTTATGTAATTTGTCATCTCCGCTGTATTAAATACACAATTAATCCATACTATTATACAAGACATTCTAGTTGTTACAAGCAAATTGATCAAAGTACCCAATATTTGCATTTGTCATCACTCATGACTCATGTATATTTCATGTTGTTAGTAATTGTATATACACAAATTCAACAAAGTTTACAACATCATTATCAAAATTACATCAAGTCTGAGCAAATACCTGAAAAATGCTCATTTTGTTGTGTCACGACTTCAGAACCCTCAAACTGCAGAAAATGTATAAATAAAAAAAATGAATTGAAACTTTGATTATAGTATTATCATTTCATATTGTATCTGTTTCCAGAACTAATTTCCTGGCATTAGTTACCTTGCAACATAACAACTCCACCATGCAATCTTCAGTTGTTGGGGTCACACGCAAATCTATCACAGGAGAGACCTCGAAGTTTAGCAAATTCAGTTGTGGCAAAGTACACCTGCAAAACAATTCTCGTTAAAAAGCAAGAACACGAGCAACTCCTGTAAATGTTATCTTTATGTTATTAAAGAAAGCAACAAAATGAAGTTTAAATGAACCTGTAAGTGGTAAGATCGAGTTGTTCAAATTTTTGCAGGGCTTGAGTATTTAGAAGTGCTTCGATTCCAGATGGATGGCTTAGAAATTCTCTAATTGGATATATTTTTTTCCCTCTTCCATGTAGGTCGTTGTAGCTTGGAATATTGACTCTATCCTTCTTCCTAGCAGATAATTTAGCCTTTTTGACATTAGAGTCAAAATTCTCATTACTGCTATTGGAAATAATTCTTAATCTCCTCCTGGAATAAAATCGATTACGTGATTCCTAGTGCCAAAACAAAAGAATATTAAAGATTATACTAGCATAAGATAATTAAATAACTGTATCACAAATTCACAATTATCAAGTTAACGTTCCACATGTGTGAAATCATGAAATGTAGGGCATTGAACTGATGTCGCTGTAATTTCAATTTCCAATTGTGCATTGGGAGCTCACGTTGAAGGGGGAAGAATATGAAAATTGGAGATATCTTTCACAATGTATGTATTTCTTAAAACTCGATGATAGTTAGGAAAGTACCTGGTAATGAAAAGCTTTTGGAAGAATCAGGGAACCTTCACATTTGAAAACCTTCATCATTCCAATACGAAATATATATACTCCTGCTATTCAATTATGCATTTAGCAATAACTAGAAAGAAGTTCGAAAAAGGTAAGCAATGTCTATTGTCTAAGAAAGAATCCGATTTACCTGATCGCTCATGGAAATGGTGTGTGGTTGTGAGTGAGTGTTTGTGTAGAGAGGGATAAAGAGAACTGCTATTGACCAAACAACCCGCCAACGACTGTTGCTGGAAAAAAGAAAAAAAAAAAAAAAACACTCATCTGAATTTTTTTTTTAAATGCTATATTTCTTTAAGTTCATTGAAAAATTATTTGACATAAATTTAAAATAATTGATTTATAATCAAATACAATTAATAAAAAGCGCGCATATATATATATATATATATATATATATATATATATATATATATATATATATATATATATATATATATATATATATATATATATATATATATATATACACACACACACACACACACACACACACACACACACACACTAGTCGTTTACCCGTGCAAAGTGGCGGACGATGAATAATTTATTTCGGTAATTAGTTCTTTTTGGTGCAAACATGTTTTAACAATATATTTCATTTGCAATCATATTATATTTCAAGGAGCACAAGACATATAAATATATGTTATATTTCAAGGAACACAAGATATATAAATATTTCTATTGCTCAACATGCACCTGATAGCAAATCTTTGGCATGTTCTTTGTTGAGACTTGAGAGATCCAAGAGGCAGGCTCCATAATGAAATTGTTGCAATTCCTCGTAATCTCTTCATTTTCATTCCTATTTATTCCATGTTAAAAACATTATGATAAGAGAAATAATAGCCAAAGGTAGAGTAGATCCAACAGTTAGGATTTCAAAGTAAAAGAGGTGCATGGATCTTCAACTCAAAACATGGATCTAAGTCCCACTGGAACTCTAAGTTAAACAAACACTTAGAGAGTTGGGTTTTTGAAAGATAGATATATTAGCGTTTGTGTTCCAGATAGTGGTAGTTGCCGGAAACATGGATGAAACAAATACGTACATATAACTAATTTCAGATTAATCTCACAAATTAACTATTCAGCTAATAATATCTCATTCCAACAAAATAATAATATATGCGTTTCTTTGATGCATAAGTTATTATACCAAAAGATATCAATAACATATTCATTTATAAGCTAATTGGAAACTTATAATGCTTATCTAATAGGAAGTTGACGACACTTGCTAAAAAATCAGAAGTGGAATAAAAAACAAAATCAAAATTAGAAGTTGTATTGATAATTGAAAATAAGAAAACTACCAGGAACCAAGGTTGACTTTGACAGAACCCTGATTTTCCATCGTTGTCTTTAATTTTTCTTTTTTTTTGGTAGTTTTTCTTTAGTGGCGACCTCCACACACCTCCCCCCTTTAGACTCGTTATCTTCTCTTGGATCCAAAACTCGTTTTAGACCTGATTAAAAAAAATATACGTTAAACACCCTTTGAAGCACTTGATCGAATAGATAGAGTGCAAAATATATTTACCATGACCCATAACTACAAATTATTGTCAATTTACCTATTATAAGAGTATAATGTATTTTGTAGGATCGAAGTCGTATCAGTTGGACCAGAGACGATTAGTAGTGTTGGTGGACATAAGGAGGCAGAACGACTTTTTTGAAGATAAGGGGAGGGGGGTGAATGAAGCAAGCAAGACTGGGTCTAGCTTTAAGGTGGGATGGTACGATGTAGGTGATTGTGGATGGTTGTAGGTGGAAGGAAGACGTTGGTAATATTAGGGCCAAGGGTGTGATGTCGTCTGATAGATGATGATGGATGCTTAATGGCGACGGTATGGTGGTGAGTGTTGAATTGCTACGACGACGCTGTATATAGGAGAGGGCTCGACCAGAATCAAGAGATATGTCATGATATCAGGAGACTTAAATTAGGTTTATGAGACGGGTTGGGTCAAAAGCAACCAAAGAGTCAACGTAACTCTATTTTGACGGGGTCAAAAGTCAAAACCATAGAAAAGATAAGATCTTAAAGATAGGTGATTTAAAATTTTAATATTATTTTATTAATGTTTTGTTGTACTATTAGCTTAATGGTTTGGACGTCTTACAAAAATAATATTATTATATTAAATCTATTTTTAGAAATAGTTAGATTTTTTTTATAAAATAGTAATATATATATATATATATATATATATATATATATATATATATATCTTCAACAAAAAAAATCTTTTATTTTATTTTATATTTTACACTAATAATTTACAAATAAACATTTTTGAAGTAAATATCGGAATGGTGTCAAAAAAACTCGATCCCGATTATAACCCGACCCGACTCTAACCCGAATAAAACATTTCGGGTCGGGTTTAATAGAGTCAAAATTCTTAATCAGGTTATTCGGGTTAACCCAACAAACCCAAACTATAGTTAATGTCGGGTTTAGAGTTGATTTTTTTATAAAAGTCGGGTTTCAGGTTAACCCGAATATAATATTTATGTATTTCATTCCACCTCACCTCTTTTATTTTTGTTAACCCGAAACCCGAATAACCCGAACCTTAATAGGGTCGAGTTCCGGGTGAAATTATTTTTATAAAAAACCCGACTACCCGAAACCCGATCAGATTGACCCAATTAACAACCCTAAATATCGGTAACGATTACATGTATTTGAACTGAAGCAATTTATTAAAGACTTTCTTAATCTATTCAAAATTTTCATTCTTTGAAACCATAAAAATTTTACAACATTTTCGCAAGAAGCCATAGTTGGTTCAACACATATAAACCAAGTCATATTATATAGTGTAAACAGAAAACAAGCCAATGACCATTCCAAAGCTTATAGCGCTCTTTACAAGTCCATACAAGCAAAGCCGTTTCCTAGCCTCTAAATACTTTCTAGTAACAAATTCTGTGCATTCTACAAAAACTCAAATAGATGACATTCCAATCACAAATACCTAACGGATCAAAGTATCCCCAACTGTTAGTACTCAATAGACATTTTGTAGATCCTGATGTATCAGGCACGTTAATATTAACGTGCCTGACACATACTGCATATTGTATGTATCAGACACATCACATCATATATGTGTCTGATACATACTTAAATGTATGAGTCACCATCACATGGTGCCTACAAAGGGATCTATCTTGCTTCAGTCCCTTTGTATTACCCTGAGCTTAGCGCTCCTACAGCGAACATTGAGTTTCTCTTCATCTTGAGAGGGTGTTATGGGTCTTTTTGTAAGGATTGTCCCACCAACACCTCCAATCATCTGTTTGATCCATGGCTCGTTTTCAACATTTTTCAGATCAGGGAACGCGCTTCCGCTTCCATCAACTGAATTGCTTTTGATGATATCGAGAAATGTTTGTTTTACGATTCTGTCCTCCAGACTGTGAAAAGATATAACAGCAAGCCTCCCCCCAGGTGCAAGACACCTGAAACAATCATATAATGAAGCCTCGAGTGTCTTGAGTTCATCATTAACAGCAATTCTTAAACCCTGGAACACTCTTGTTGCTGTCTTTATCCAACCTTGCCTCCCTCCTGTAACAAATACAAATACATTACTCATTCCTTTTCCATCATACCAAACATAAAGAGTTAAACTCACCTTTTCCACCAGATGTACAACTCCTTATAAGATCTACTAGCTCACTAGTAGAATGCAATCCACCAGTTAATCGGGCCTTAACAATCCTCTTCTGAAGTGCACGCCAATTGTTTTCTTCCCCATAATCACGTAAAATTCGTCCCACTTCAGCCTCTGGCCATAAATTTAGTATGTCTTCAGCTGTCAAACTTGCCTATAATAGTAATAGTAATACGCATGTTCTAATCAGTTAAACGAACAAGATATATAGACAATGATTAATTAATAGTAATTAATTACATATGCTAATTCTGATTCTGACCTGGGGATCCATTCTCATATCAAGGGGTCCATCACAAAGCACACTAAATCCTCTTTTAGCATTGTTCACCTGCATATATATACTTGTAAAACATTAATATTGAAGGTCATGGATCTTTACAAAATAAGAGTTTCTGCAAATTTATAAGACAAACAAGCAAGATGAAACATGTTTGAAATGGTTAACAGTTTACATACCTGCATGGATGACATTCCCAAGTCCATTAGGATCCCATCAATTCCTGAAGTCAGAAGCTTCTCGTCTACCTCAGATATTGTGGACTTGATGTTCTTGAAATTTCGCAGAAAGGTATGTGTTTTTAGGTTGGAAGTCGAGTCCTGGGACATGGAACTTTGGATCGAATCAATCCTGGCTTTTGCTTTTTCATGGGCAACAGGATCAAAATCCAGTCCAACATATGATTGCATCTCGGGATGAGCCTGAATTATCTGTTAGCTCCAGCACAAGAAATTAACATCAGACCCAAAAGACATGAGTACAATCGAGAAAACCCTTTTCCCAGTTCCAGGGCTACACATTATCAAAGGATCCTCGACCAAATAGCAACAAAATGAATTCTAAAATCAAGCATGTAATAAAAAATAGAGAAAAGGGGAATCAGATTCACTTACGGCGGAAGAATGTCCGGCGGCTCCAAGGGTACAATCGACAAACGTCTGAAGCTTAAGAGAATCAAAAACCTCCAATACCTCACCTAGCATCACCGGAATATGACTCTCGGTGTCACCAAATTGACGAAAGCTCTCCTCATCGAACTTTTTATCCGACCGAGTTCTCCTCTTCACTACAGAATCTATTAGAACTCTACGACTAGTACCGGTAACGGAATTATCTTTTCTGTTTAGCTTTTTCTTGTTACGAGTAGAAGCAGATAAGGTAGTGGAATAACAGGCGACTGCGAGAAGGGAAGAGGAAATTTGGCGGCGGTAGCAATGCAACGGCAATAAGGTGAATGAAGGATGAAATAACAGTTGCTTAACGGCGGCCGCCGCTGCCGTGGCAGCGGTAATAGAATGCGAGGACATGCTGATCGGTGGTGGTCTAGTAGAAGTGGACTGGATTCATTTTTACTCTTCGGCATCGAGCCCAACCTTTATTTCCCTAAAATAAACTACAATTCGCGAAAATTTTTGTTATAAACATTTTAACACTAGCGTGAAAAGTATGATCGGTATATTTAAAATTTATATAGATAAAAAAATAATAAATATAAAAAAAATAAAGATATTGTCGATTGTAAGTAATTATGAATTAATTTGTTAAGTAAAATAAATATAATAATGTTAGTAGTATAAGATTTTGTAATTTGTATTTTCAAAATTTGAATTGAATTTGATTTGTTACAAAAAAAGGAAATAATAAAAATCATAGAAAAATATCACGTGTCAAAGTGATATTCTAAAAAATTGACACATGTCATTTTTAGGTTTCATTTATTAAAACAGATAGATAGATTGAATGGTACCTCTCCGTTTACATTTAAGGAAAATGACTTAATATTATTAAGGTAATTAAAATTTTGGTATATTTACATTTGGTTAGTTATTATTTTTTTTTTTATATACATTTAGGTAACAAACTTGTAGAAAGTGTTCACATATGACCATTATGATTTGCTATAGCAGGTTAAATCCTAGATATAAACGTTTTCAACAAGTTCGTTAACTAAATGTCTAAAACAAATAGTTACCCAAATATAACTAAAAGTAAAAGTAAATTACACGAATGATCCCTGTGGTTTGGGGAAATTTTTGTTTTTAGCCGTTAATTTGTTCTTTTAACTTGGATGATCCTTACTGTTTATTTTTGTTGTGTGTTTGGTCGTTGTCTTACCTAAAAAGACTATTGTGCCCTTATTAATTTATTTTTTAATTTACGTATTTATTTTTTACATATTTAAAAAAATTAGTAGACCCCACATATTTGTATCTCCTGAGATTGTCCTTACTTTTAATTTTTAATTAATTTATTTTTTAACTCGGATGATCCCTACTATTTAATTTTGTTACGAGTTTAGTCTCTGTTTTACCTAAAAAGACTATTGTGTCCTTATTAATTTATTTATTTTTAATTAATTTTCTTATTTATGTATTTATTCTTTATATATTTAAAAAAAAAATAGTAGACCCCACATATTTGTATCTCTTCATCATCCTATCTCCCATTCTCCTCAACTTCCATTTATTTTTCCATCTTTAGTGATATCGACGTCTTCATCGTCCCTTCTTTTTTTCGGTCATTCAACTCCGTCGAATCAACACCACTACCCACAAAAGATGAAGAGACAGTAGGTTATGGTGTTGGTTCGCCATAGTTGAAGTAACAAAAAAAGAAGGATGATGAAGACATCGATGTTACTAAAGATGAAAAAGAAATAAAAAGTGAGGAGGATGAGAGATGTGATGGTGACCGGTAAGACCCAGATTAAATTTCTTAAATGTGGTTTCAGGTTTACGGTGAGGAGATACAGATAAGTGGGGTCTATTAATTTTTTTAATATATAAAAAAATGAATACATAAATAAGAAAATTAATTAAAAAATAAATTAATAAGGGCACAATAATCTTTTTAGGTAAGACATAGACCAAACCCGCAACAAAAATAACAATAGGGACCATCTGAATTAAATTTCTCAAATGTGGTTTGAGGTTTATGGTGAGAAGATACAGATATGTGAGATCTATTAATTTTTTAAATATATAAAAAATAAATACATAAATAAGAAAATTAATTAAAAAATAAATTAATACGGGCAAAATAGTCTTTTTAGGTAAGATATGGACCAAAAGCGTAACAAAAATAAACAGTATGGACCATCCAAGTTAAAAAAAATAAGTTTGGGACCAAAAACATAAATTCCCCCAAACCACAATGACCATTCGTGTAATTTAATTTTACTTTTCATTTTGTTCATATTTGGGTAACTATTTTTTTTTGTACACATCTAGATAACGAATTTATTGAAAGCGTTCACATCTAGGATTTAACCTGCTATAACAGATCATAATTGTTATATGTGAACACTTCCAACAAGTTTGTTACCTAGATGTATACAAATGTTACTCAAACGTGAACACACCGAAAAGATAATTACCTTAATAAGTTGTTTTCTCTTTACGTTCATTGCTTTTGTACACTTTTTGCAATGGTATTTTTATAACGTTTTAAATGTGCGTTTGTAATTTTTTTAAACTTTCATTTTTATATTTACTTTATTTAATTTTTTTAAATGAAGATATTTCTAAAAACAATATATCAATATATACGCTTTCGTTTATACCTTAAAGTTTTAACATATTTAGTCGAAAAAAAAGGATAAACAAAAATATTTATTTTATTATACTATTTTTAAAAATATATATATAAAGAAAGCATGTAAAAAAGGTTGTATGAAAGTTTAAAATAACTTAGAAATAGTAGTAAAAACAAGTTTAACATATTGTAAAAAAAGTTTAAGAATATTTAAAAAAAAGTGATAAGTAATATACAAAAAGCTATAATATATATATATATATATATATATATATATATATATATATATATATATATATATATATATATATATATATATATATATATATATATAAATGTTGTAAAAAGTCTTAAACAATTTCAAAAATGTTATAGAAAAGGGATGTAACAAAAGTCGGAAAAAAAGTATACGAAAGCTTTTAAAAACTAATTTGAAAAAAAAAAATTAGTTAGAATTTCGTTAGATGCATTTTTGTGCACATTTTTGCATGTCTTTTCATCCATTTTATGTATCCATTTAATGTAGTTTACTTCGTATTATATGCTATTTATTATAAATCATGTTAGTTTCTATAACAACCTCATTTGCACATTTTTATGATCTTTTTTAGGTGATCTGAAGGTGGAAACGCGTTTTGGGAAGGTGTCGGGAAGCACGGGTGAACATGGCGGGATGATAGGATGCGAAACAAAGAAATTGAAAAAAATCAAGTTTTAATTTGGAAGCAGATGTGGGCACGAGTCTTGTTGTATTTGTAATGAAAAACGAGCACGGGGCGTGTTTGACCAAAAAGGAGTCGTTGACCATGTTGAACACCACCCGTGTTGATTTAGCCTATTTTGACACGGGCCGTGTTGGTCCAGTTTCGCATTTTTGAGCAACTTACTTTGGAAGAAGACTCGTTTTGATTTACTTTATTTTGACATGGGCCATATTCGACCCAAAAACTGTCTTTTGACGATTTTTCTTTTTTAACCTATCTCGGGATTTTGGGACAGGGGACATACACGCTTCATATCAAAGCACATTTGGTAAGGAGATTTCAAAGGTTTTTGCAGGGTTTCGATTGTAACCGTTTGGAAATATTTGTCGTTAGATGTGTAAGTCTTGTTTGCAGATTATTTCATCTTTGTTATACTTGTTTGGAAACAATAACCGTGGTCCACCTAACCCGACCGAACAAACTCTTCGCCAATGGGCGAGGCAGGAGGTTACTTAACAACCTCTTTGCATCACCTATATGTCAGCCATAAACCTTGAACTAAAATCCAGTCTTATCCATCTACTCCCAACCTGCAGAGTCCTTGAAAACGAAGATCCTCACAAGTTCCTCACTGAATTCCATGTTGTGGGTGTCAGCATGAAACCACACACTGTCACGAAGGATTAAATCAAGCTTGGGACATTCTCTTTTGCAGTGCAAGATGCAGCAAAAAGACTGGATTTATGACCTTCCACCAGGAACGGTCACTACATGGGTAGATCTTGCACGGTTGTTCATAGATAAGTATTTCCCGTAAATGAAAGTTTTAGCCTTAAGAAGGGAAATTATCGGTATCAAATAGAAAAAGAATGAAGCCTTGCAAACCTAGTGGGAAAGGTTCAAGAAGTTGTGCACCCGGTGTCCAACGCACGAGATCTCCGAATACAACCTCCTTCAATAATTTTGTGAAGATATGTTGCCATGGGAGAGGAGGCTACTTAATGCTTCAAGTGGAGGATCCATTGTTGATAATACCCCAATAGAAATTCAGGAATTGATAAAGAACATGGTTGAAGATTCAAAGCACATTTCTCAAGAAGACGGGTGGTACACCGATGCACCTCGAGGTGTCAAAGAAGTTAGTACTCCACAAATTGAAGCTTCAGCCTTGAGATGGAAAAATATTTGAATCAAAAAGAAAAAGAATGAAGCCTTGTGAACCTATTGGGAAAGGTTAAATAAGTTGTGCACCCGGTGTCCAATGCATGAGATCTCCGAATACAACCTCCTTCAATACTTTTGTGAATGCATGTTGCCATAGGAGATGAGGCTCCTTAATGCTTCAAGTGGAGGATCCCTTATTGATAAGACCCTAACAAAAATTCAGGAACTGATAAAGGACATGGCTGAAGATTCAAAACACACTTCTCAAGAAGACGGCTGGTACGTCGATACACCGCGAGGTGTCAAAGAAGTCAATACTCCACAAATCAAAGCTCAACTATCCGAACTTAAAAAAAATTCATGATGCTCACGAAAGACAAATGTATACAATCCACACCCCACCCTTATGGTATATGTACTCAAACCGGGCATCCTACCGATATGTGCCCCCAACTTCAAGAAAAATATTATGCGTAAACAAATGCTTTGGGAGGTTATTCGGGGTCGAATCAAAAAGGTTATGAGCAACCACACGGTGACCAAACGTGGAACAACAATCAAGCTTGGGGAGGAAATCAAAATAGAGGCTTCCAACAAAGACCTCCACCCCCTCATTATCAAAAAAGGCCATCGTTTCCACCTCAAAATTTCCAGCAAAGGCAAAACCATCCCCCACCTCCTCCACAAGCATGCCATTGGAAGATAATGTCAAAAGCCTTGTTACTAGCACTCAAAGCTTCCAACAAAAAACTAAAGCTAGCATAAAAAATTTGTAGCAACAAGTGTCATGACTTGCTCAATCTGTGAGTAGAATGGAATCATAAGGATAGTTACCATCTTAAACCGAGAAGAACCTGAAACACAATGCATGTGCCATTACATTGAGAGGTGGAAAAAGCTATGATGGCCCAAAAATATCGAATGAGGAAGAGGAAGAAACGGAGAGTGAAGTGGAGGAAGTTGTCAAAGAGAATGAAAAGAATGATACTCTAAAGCCAAAGAAGCCAATAGACACTGAGGCGAAAGTCACACCAACCCCATTCCCTTCAAGGCTAACAAGCATAAAAAGAGAAGGGGAAGATAACGAGATCATGACAATGTTCCGAAAGGTTGAAATAAACATCCCTCTTTTAGATGTCATCACACAAATTTCTAGAGATGCTAAGTTTCTTGAGGAACTTTGCAGATCTAAGAAAAAGCTTAAAGGAAATCAAACTATGAAAGTAGGAGAAAACGTGTCCGCCATGTTACAAAAATGACTACCAAAGAAATACAAGGGTTCGGGTGTATTCAACGTTCATTGTAAAATGGGTAACCTTTTTGTGCCACGTTCCATGTTCGATCTTGGGTCATCAATTAATGCCTTGCCTTATTCGAGTTACAAAACAATAGGAGTTGGACCTTTAAGAAAACCGGAGTCATAATACAACTTGTCGACCGGTCTTTAGTACACCCAAAAGGTGTATTGGAGGATGTGTTAGTGCAAGTCAATGAACTCATGTTTCCTGATGATTTTTATGTCTTGGATATGGGTGATGACAACACCCCATAATTCAGCTCCATACTTTTAGGGAGACCCTTCATGAGTACCGTAAAAACAAAAATAGATGTAGCAAATGGTACTTTGTTTATGGAGTTTGATGGTGAGGTGATCAATTTCAATATCTTTGAAGCTATGTGTTATCCTAGTGATATTCATTCCTTAAACTTCATGTAACATCCATAAATTCATGAAAATTTAAACTTTTCTAACAATTCCACAAACCCTCATTGTTTACAAAATAGTTTTCAAAGCATGTCCATTATTAGAGTTTTCCCAAAATCATAAAAACATAACACAAGGAGGTGCATGATCACGCCTTCGCCTTCCCGCGATCATCTGAGGTACCTAAAACATAACCCAAAACTGTAAGCCCAAATCTTAGTGAGTTTCCCCCAAATTACCAACACAACACGAAACCGGCATAAATACAATAAACAACATTTATACAGAGCCTTGTCTGACTGGAATGCCCCATCGGCCTATAGTTTACCTGGACCGCTCACAGAACCTACAACATGATTGGTACGCCTCATCGGGCCTTCAGCCTATCTGGATCGTTCTCCGGGCCTTCGGCCTGACTTGTACGCACCACTAGCCTTCAGTTTATCTGGGCTGCTGAAAGACCCTCACTTTCGTATTCATGAAAGACCCAAACTTTCATACTTGACAATATAGTTACTCCAAAACATGCTACTTGCATATTCATAAAAAACAATATTTTACATTGATAAAGAGGTTACAAACTACTGGATACAAACTGACTATTTTAAAGTGTTATATATTACATAACTTCCCAGGATTCTATAGTTTTATACATATGGGAGTGCAAAATACAATAGTTTCAAACTATTCATAAGCTTCTATCGATACAATAGTTTCAAACTATTCAAAAATCTTCTACCAGTATATAACTATACTGGATGCTCATCTCCTGCAGTTTGTTAAACATTGAGAGGGTAAGCAGTGACGCTTACTGAGTTCAATAATAGATACAATATAACGTTATGCCATATATATACTTCAATATGGCAGAAGCAAAGAGGAACAAGGAACAACAAGGGCATATATGAATCATGTGACAAACTTTCCATAACAATCATTGGTTTGATTCAAAGATATACAATCAATGAGACATAACAATTTTCATAGTTGATATACATCAATAAAGCTTTAGCCCAAATGGCACAAAAAACTTACAACTTCGGATTTAACATTTTGGTAGATTTCAGGCTTATAGTCTTGTCTAACTTTCTGCCAATACCATATAATAGAAATCATTCTCTTACGGAGACATGTTCTACATGGCCAGAGGTTACATACCAGTACCAACGTGAATCTAAGTCCTTTCACTGATCACATGTAGACCTGGCAATGGGGCGGGTTTGGAGCGAATCGACCTCAATCCAAACCCTTTTAACAAATTCCAAAACCTGATCCAAACCCGCTCCGTAGCCCGTAGGGTTTTGAATAATCAAACCCGTACCCTTATCCACCGAATCAACAGATATCCAAACCCGCCCCGTAACCCGTAGGTTTTTTGAATAATTAAACTCTTTTTACTTAAATCATAAAATCACATTTGTTAAATAGAACAAATGTTGATTTAGAAACCACATTATGTACTCGAAGAGTTTCGATTGGAATTAAAATCATTATTGTAGTTACTTCCAATTGGTTTTTGACCCTCGATTGCATTGACAGAGAATAGTAATTACAAACTTTATTCCGATTGATAAATGAATTTATTGATTTATAAATGAAATTGGTGATTATATGATGAAATATAAATGAAATAACATCATGATTCTTAAGAGAAGACTGGAAGTCTAAAAGTTGAGTCCATGAGTCCTATGTAAAACCAGTTTAGTCTTTGGATTTTCGATTGGAATTTAAAGTAAAACTTAGGAAATATAAAATATAAATGTATAATTCTAAAATTTATATGGGGCGGGTTATAAATGGAGCGGATCGGTGATGATCCATACCCGACCCTTTTAATAAAAGGGTTAGCGGGTACGGGTCGTTAACGGGTAAATGGATCAAAAACTATGCTCCAAACCTGTATAATTGTTAAGGGTTTGTATCGGATCCGGGTCCGCTCCATTGCCAGGCCTAATCACATGGTCAAAGGTATTGCTTTGCTATTAAAAATAGCGAATAAAAATAACACGAGAAAATAACTCGAAATAATAACACTGAAAAGCACGTAGCACATATAACACATAACATACAATTATTTCTATATATTAAACTCACCGTGAAATAACCGGGGGCTAAAATATTAATTTGGGCAGCACTTCGGCTCTAAATATCACTTTCTTCGTTGAAAATCGGGCTCTGCGAAGGTAGAGCTTCAAAACCGAAAAGATAAATTTTTCGGGGTTCTCGGGAGTCTCGGGGCGTGTTTCGGGCAGTGGAATTAGTATCGGGGCTTCGGGGGAAGTGGAAGTAGAAGAAATATAAGTTTAGGGGTAAAAAGTGGCAAATTTCTGGCCGAGGTTCGGATCCGAAGCGAGGGGAAGAGGGCAGGTGGCTGCGAGGCTCGGACCAGCTGGCAGCAGGGCGAGGCTTGGACGGACAGGTGCTCGCTTCGCATTGGTGGGATGGCGCGGGTTGGAACAACAGGCTCGCAGACGGCAGCTTCGGATTGGACCCAACTTCGGTCCAATGGGCAGGCTCCACGTTGGTGCGAAGGTCATCCGAGGGGTGTCTCATGCGAAGGTGTCCGAAGCTTAGTGGACCTCGGACTTGGTCCAATCAGAAGGCGACACAACAACCTCGGTCCTATCAGAAGGCGACACATGGAGGTTGCATGCGAGGGATGACGTGGCAGCACTATTCATGCGAAATTTCTCGAAAAATGTGTCAAATCTTGTAAAATCCATAACTTTCTCATACGGGCTCCGTTTTTGACGTTATTTATATGCACGCGTAGCTAAAATTATGCTCTACAGCTTTTGTTTAGACTTCATCGGCTAATTTTGACTTTAATTTTAATATTATTATTTTTAACAGACCGGGACAGGTAAATCCGTTAAAAATTCATAACTTTTTCATTCGAGGTCCGTTTTTGTCAGAATTTTTACCGTTGTACTACTAATGACGAGACCTTCAATTCTCGTTTAGGTTGTGTCGGGTAAAAATCACTCGATCTAAAATCTGAGTTTTTAGTTGTCTACTGCTAAGTTGAAACTTCGAAAAATCATAACTTCCTCATACGAAGTCAGATTTTGGCGTTCTTTTTATCGAACTTCTCGGTTTAACGAATAATACGACATTCATTTAGATTACTCAGGCTAAAAATTAGTTTATAAAAAACTCACTTTTTACGTCATTCGGCGTCGTGCCGGTTTTGTTGCGAATCTTCGATTGGTCATAACTTCTTCGTTATAACTCGAATTTCGATGAGGTTTTCGCCTAAATGTTTCTAACGAGATTATCTAAAACTTTCAATAATAAAATTTTACTTATTCCAAATTTTATATTTTCGTTAAATTCACTATTTGACATTTGATTGGAATCTCATAAGACTTCCAATACTTTCTGAATGATTCTAAGCATAGTTTTACTTCAGTTCTAGTAAAAACTATCTGTTAGAACTCAACATTCAAATTCACATAATATTTCATAATATTATTTACTTAAAACTGATGGGTTTTAGCCATAAGAACTTTCCTATGTGCGCATGCAAAACCTTAATGCTTGGATCTAGGCTTTCTAATTAAAGATGATTTGAATCCAAGACTTCTAATGGATAATTAGGTTAAATAAAAACATTGAAACAGATCTAGAACCATACCTTTGAATTCCTTGTTGATCTTGTTGTCTTGG
The DNA here is from genome assembly GCF_002870075.4 of Lactuca sativa. Lineage (NCBI taxonomy): Eukaryota > Viridiplantae > Streptophyta > Magnoliopsida > Asterales > Asteraceae > Lactuca > Lactuca sativa. Next base: position 35,691,401 of record NC_056625.2, on the reverse strand, counting down.
AGCTTCTAGAGTCACAATTCTCACTCCTCTAATGGCTTACAAACACCAATAGCAAGGAAGATGATTTAGGAGAGAGGAGAGGGAAGGAAATCGGCCATGGTTCTCTTACTTTAGGTGAGGTGTCGATTTCCCTTGCCCATGGGATCTATTTATACTTGTACACTCCTTAAGGGTTACAATCTAAACCCTAATTGGATAATCTTCTCTTAAGGCTATCCAAATCCTTTCCTTAGATAAGTCATGGACGATTTTGAAGCTATCCTAGCTTCTAGAATCCGTCCACTATATATCTATAAGGATTTATAGTCTAAAGCTTAACTATCAAACAATTGACAGTTTATACCCCTTTATTTAATTAACCTCTTTAAGTCACCAAATTAATTCAAATTAATTCTATGACTTATATTAATCAAATAACAATATATTATTCTTTATATTATTCCCGTAATATATTAATAATATTTACTCTCTCTTAATAAATCATCCTATCAAGTTGCTATGGTGAAGGCAACCCAAAAGGACCATGCACAACCGGGTCAAATACTTGCCTAATATAGTTGCACCCTTAGACACTATTCCAACAGTCTCCCACTTGGATAAGTCTAGCAACTATATGCACAAGTACAATTCGGTTTGCAATCGTAGCTCTCAAAGACGCTGTCAAACTCTGATCTAATCAATCTTGTCCTTTAGATAAGAGATCGTACAGTCCTCTGTTAGATATCATGTTGATAATCCTATGGAATGGTTAGTCAAACATTTAGGTTTCTCGATCTCTGATTTATTTGACATAGAACTTAATCGAACACATCAATTCAGTTCTGACCGGGCCCGGCACATAAGTCAAATCAAATCATCGAGCGGCCGATATATCACTTTTACCTTCTTAGATAAAAGTTACAGATAAACTTCGACTTATATGCATTTACTTATTCATTAATCAACTATACACAACAATGCGTTTTATAACACCGAGTTACTGATGCGTTTTCGAATTATCAATGTACAATCAATTAACAAATAACGAACCATATATATAGGTTTTAAGACTATATGATATTATCATCTTGCGATCACCTTTTTATATCATATTCCATAAGGTGATTCCAGCAAGTGCGGGTTTGTTCCAATGCTCAAAACTAGTTCATAAGCACTCATGAACGTTGCAGGAACCCTTTGGTATGTCTAAAACCATTTAGACAATCTACACACCAATTCATGACAATCTTCATTCATATCTACTTCCAACATATGAACGATTGTGGATAATTTGAACAATTCGATTATTCCTAATAAACTCAATTATTCTGGAAGTCAAAACATGCAAAGTGAAACAATAGCTAAACAATTAACATAAGACAGTAACATTACTCATAAATAAAACTCCTTTATTTAATCATCAAATGTTAATTACATTTATCTATTACATGTTTCTAATACTATCTAATCTATGCTAATATCATCCTTCAGCCCAATACTCCTAGCATGCTGCAAGTGCTTAACCCTACTCAATCCCTTCGTAAGCGGATCTGTTGGGTTATCTTCTGATGATATCCTCTTCACTACGAGTTGTCCATCTTCTACACGATGTCTAATGAAGTGATATTTTCTATCGATATGTCTTGATCTACCATGATCCCTTGGTTCCTTGGTCAAGGCAACCGCTCCTTCGTTATCACAGAAAATCTCCATAGGCTCCTTTATGGCGGGTACAACTCCAAGATCACCGATGAAGTTCTTTAGCCATATTGCCTCCTTCGACGCTTCGCTCGCTGCAATGTACTCTGATTCGCACGTTGAATCAGCTACGGTTTCTTGTTTGGAACTCTTCCATGTCACTGCTCCTCCATTTAGAGTAAAGACCCAGCCCGACTGCGAATGGTAGTTGTCCCTGTCGGTCTGAAAACTGGCGTCACTGTACCCTCGCACCTTCAAGTCATCACTCCCTCCGAGGACTAAGAACCATTCCTTCGTCCTCCGAAGGTACTTAAGGATATTCTTCACCGCAATCCAATGTGTTCTGCCAGGATTCCTCTGATATCTGCTAACCATGCTCAAAGCGAAGGCTACATCAGGGTGAGTACAAGTCATAGCGTACATGATTGAGCCAACTGCGGAAGTGTATGGTACTCGGCTCATTTCTGCTATCTCAACTTCGGTACTCGGACTTTGAGTCTTACTCAATTTGGCATTACTCTGTATCGGTAATTCTCCCTTCTTCGAGTTTTCCATACTAAATCGTTTTAGTACTTTATCCAAGTAAGTATTTTGACTAAGTCCAATTAGTCTCTTACTTCTTTCTCTTACTATCCTTATTCCCAAAATATAAGAAGCCTCTCCGAGGTCCTTCATAGCGAAGCACTTCCCGAGCCAGGACTTAACCTCCTGCAGAGTCGGGATATCGTTTCCTATGAGTTATATGTCATCAACATATAGAACGAGGAAACTTACTATACTGCCACTGGCTTTGACATATACACACGATTCATCTTCACTTCGTACAAATCCAAACTCTTTGACTTTCTCATCGAAGCAAAGATTCCATCTGCGAGACGCTTGCTTAAGTCCATAAATGGACTTCTCAAGCTTACACACTCTATTCGGATGCTTCAGATCCACAAACCCCTCAGGCTGAGCCATGTAAACATCCTCAGCCAACTTTCCGTTAAGAAAAGCGGTCTTGACATCCATTTGCCAAATCTCATAATCATGAAATGCGGCAATTGTTAGCATCACTCTAATAGATTTAATCTTCGCGACTGGTGAGAAGGTCTCATCATAGTCAACTCCAGGAGTTTGAGTAAAGCCCTTCACAACCAATCGTGCTTTATATGTGTGTACCTTTCCATCCACGTCGGTCTTCTTCTTGAAGATCCATTTGCACCCAACGATCTTATGTCCGGGCACATAATCAACCAAATTCCAAACTTGGTTATCATACATGGATTGGATCTTGCTATCCATTGCCTCTTTCCATTTCGCAGACTTCAGGCCTGCCATGGCTTCCTTATAGCTATTAGGTTCGTCAAGATTTACTAGTGTACCATCACTAATATACGTGTCCCCTTCGGTAGTTATATGAAAACCATAAAACTGGGGATGAACTCTAACTCTATCGGAACGTCTAAGAGGTAAGGATTCGTCAATCGGTTCAACCGGAGTTTCCTCCTCAGGTTGAGTGCCAGCGGTAGAGGTTCCTTCATCTATCGACTCTTGAATCTCTTCAAGTTCGATTCGCCTCCCACTGTCTCCTTGGCTTATGAGTTCTCGCTCTAGGAAAACTCATCTCCTCGCAACGAAGACAACATTGTCCTTCGGTCTATAGAAGAGATATCCAAAGGATGTCTGCGGGTAGCCGATGAAAATACATCGCTCACTTCGAGGTTCGAGCTTGTCGTGAGTATCTCGTCTTACGAAAGCCTCGCAACCCCAAACCTTGAGATGTGCCAACGAGGGAGCTTTCCCTGTCCACATCTCGTGAGGTGTTTTGGCAACCTTCTTAGTAGGGACTCGGTTAAGGATATGGGCGGCAGTCTCTAAGGCATACCCCCAAAAAGAGATAGGTAGTGAAGCACGACTCATCACCGAGCGAACCATATCCAATAAGGTTTGATTACGCCTTTTTGCCACACCATTCAACTGCGGTGTCCTAGGGGGCGTCAATTGCGAAACTATTCCACACTCCTTGAGATAATCGTGGAATTCAAGACTTAGGTACTCTCCTCCTCGATCGGATCGAAGCATCTTGATTTTCCTGCCCAATTGATTCTCCACTTCATTCTTAAACTCTTTGAACTTTTCAAAGGTTTCTGACTTTTGTTTGATTAAATAGATATACCCATATCTACTATAATCATCGGTAAAAGTCACGTAGAAGTGGTTCCCATCATTCGTGGTTGATCTAAACGGTCCACATACATCGGTATGTATTAGGTCCAATGGACCCTCACCCCTTTCACATGTACTCGTGAAGGGTGACTTAGTCATCTTTCCAAGTAAACAAGACTCGCATGTGTCATCTTCCCTAAGGTCGAATGACTCCAACACTCCATCCTTTTGGAGTTGGGCTATGCGTTTCTTGTTGACATGTCCAAGACGACAACGCCACAAGGATGCTTTATCCATACTAGTGGAAGAATCTATATTCAAAACATCATTTCCTAAGTTATCAACAATCATAACAGTTTCATATATTCCATTACATGGTATAGCTTCAAAGTAAAAGACACCATTTAGATAAGCCAAAATAGAACCATTCTCATTATTAAAAGAAAATCTAAATCCTTGTCTATATAAACCATGAAATGAAATGATGTTTCTAGCTATTTTTGGTGAATAGCAACAATTGTTCAAATCTAAACACAAATTATTCCTAAGCACTAAAGAATACACTCCAATCTTGGTCATAGGTGACGATCTTCTGTTCCCCATGATTAGATTGATCCTTCCTTGCTCCACATCCCTACTTCTTCTTAGTCCCTACACATTAGAACAAATGTGGTAACCACAACCGGTATTAAGAACCCAAGAAATAGCATGATTAGAATCGTTAGATTTAATTGTGTATATACCTGCGAAAGATGGCTTGATCTTTCCTTCTTTGATTGCTTGCAGGTACTCTGGGCAGCTTCTCTTCCAATGTCCTATCTTGTGGCAGTGGTGGCACTCTGCCTCCTTTGGGTTAGGACAGGGCTTAGCAGGATCAACTTTGGTCCCACTAGAAGAGGCACCATCTCGGGCTTTAACCTTGCGATAGTTCTTCGATGAAGCCTTCCTCTTCTTTCCCTTTCCTTGACCAATAGCCAAGACAGGAGCAGTAGGCGGATTGGGAGTTGGCACAACAGACTTGTCTTTGAAGTTGCTCTCAGCAACCCTCAAGAGACCTTGGAGTTTGCTTAGGGTGACCTCTTCTTTGTTCATGTGGTAGGTCATCCTAAATTGGTTGTACATCGGAGGCAAAGAGTGAAGCACCATGTCGATCGCCAAGTCTTCTCCAAAGTCAACATTTAACTTACAAAGGCGGTCGACATACCTTTGCATCTTTTGCAGGTGCACGGTAAGAGATTCTCCATGACCCATCTTAGCGGAAATCATGTTAGTGAAAATCTCATAACGCTCTTGTCTCGTGTTTTGGTGGTATCTCTCCAATAAGTCTTGGTGCATCTCGTACGGGTACATGTCCTCGTAGGACTTTTGGAATTCAGAGTTCATGGTGGCAATCATGATGCAATGTACCTTCGTTGCATCTCGCTCATGAGTCTCAAAAGCGGTGATTTCGGCCGGAGTAGCGATTTTGGGGTTGATTTTCTCGAGCTTCTCATCGAGGACATACTCCTTATCCTCATAGCGAGCAATGGTGCGAGTGTATCTTATCCATTCGCTAAATTTCGTTCCATCGAAGGTGACCTTTTGGCAAAGGCTCATCAACGTGAAAGAACTAGCAGCAGCGTTGTTTGCGTTCGACATCTACAAAAGAAAAAGGACAAAGATAGATTAGAATAAGAATCCCTAATTATCACCCAATAAGAAAATTAGGGCTAGGATCCAACAATAACATTTACATACTAGAAAAGGGATGCCGTAATCTAACATGCAAATAAATTTGAAGGTAAGTGAATGACGATTCACTAATTCTCCATCACAAAACTTAACTATTACTCCTAAGTGTATTGAGAATTCCTAGGTTCGAATGAGATTCATTGAAACTATTCAATGGCATGTTTAAATCTCGATATGCCCCTCTTGTTTGTGACTGGGATGCCGAGGATCACAAAGTGGGTGTGAATTACCATGCAAATTCACATGGTGCCTTCATTGTTACAATCCCCTATTCGATGTGTCGGTAAACCACACACGCTCCATCGAACTATGATAAACAATGAATCACCCTTTGCCACCTTTGCTTAGAACCAATTAGTGTGCCAGTAAACCACACACGCTCCACTAACTTCTTGGCAAGGGTGCAAAGTGTAATTTCATGGGATTGCATCTAATCACTTTTCCTAAAGTAACTAAGATTAGGAAATTTTAAAAAAAAATGTGTAGTTACTTTGTATTACTTATTATACTTTTAATGAGAGGATGAGGTTGCCCTATCCTACCCGTTCGGCTAACGATCCTCCACCAATCAAGCAAGCGGTGGGTGTGAGTGTACACCCATTAAGCGCCATTTTATAGGCCGCAACCTTATACCCACCTTATAGATCGGCTTCGTGAATGAGGCCTACTAACGGTAAGACTAGCATTTAGTTATACACACACACACATATATATATATATATATATATATATATATATATATATATATATATATATATATATATATATATTATTCTTAGTAATATCATATTAGTATAGGGTTGTATTTTAAACCTTTTAAAATCTAGGGTTTGAAATTTAAGATGTCTAAATTAAAACTTTTAATCATAAAATATAAATTTCAAAAACTTGAGGGCAAGTTTGAAACATTTAAAACATGGAGGATCAAATAACAAATAATTCTAATTAACAATTAATATCCTAATTATCTTTATTTGATTTTATTCAAGATTTCTTTGAAAGATAATTACCAAAATAATTAAAATAATTAATTAATTATCATATAAGGAAATTAAATATTTTATTAGTTGATAAATACCTTTAACTAGATCAAGATAATAGCCATATATATCAAAAAATCGGATTTAGATTGATCTATTATGATTAAGGTAAGTTTCCATAAGATAATTATGAGAAAATTCCGAATCTGGCCATTCATGACGCCTAGACTCGCCGAGTGCACAAAGGGACTCGCCGAGTCCATGACTCAGAAACCAAAAAAAATCGAATTTTGCAGGTTTGTTTCAGTTAATCGAGCAATAATTTAAAGAAAACCAAGCAAGGCTCTGATACCACTGATGGGTTTTAGCCATAAGAACTTTCCTATGTGCGCATGCAAAACCCTAATGCTTGGATCCAGGCTTTCTAATTAAACATGCTTTGAATCCAAGACTTCTAATGGATAATTAGGTTAAATAAAAACATTGAAACAGATCTAGAACCATACCTTTGAATTCCTTGTTGATCTTGTTGTGTTGGAGCTTCTAGAGTCACAATTGTCACTCCTCTAATGGCTTACAAACACCAATAGCAAGGAAGATGATTTAGGAGAGAGGAGAGGGAAGGAAATCGGCCAGGGTTCTCTTACTTTAGGTGAGGTGTCGATTTCCCTTGCCCATGGGATCTATTTATACTTGTACACTCCTTAAGGGTTACAATCTAAACCCTAATTGGATAATCTTCTCTTAAGGCTATCCAAATCCTCTCCTTAGATAAGTCATGGAAGATTTTGAAGCTATCCTAGCTTCTAGAATCCGTCCACTATATATCTATAAGGATTTATAGTCTAAAGCTTAACTATCAAACAACTGACAGTTTATACCCTTTTATTTAATTAACCTCTTTAAGTCACCAAATTAATTCCAATTAATTCTATGACTTATATTAATCAAATAACAATATATTATTCTTTATATTATTCCCATAATATATTAATAATATTCACTCTCTCTTAATAAATCATCCTATCAAGTTGCTATGGTGAAGGCAACCCAAAAGGACCATGCACAACCGGGTCAAATACTTGCCTAATATAGTTGCAGCCTTAGACACTATTCCAACAAAAACACGATTTCAAAACGTGTATGTTACAGCTGCCCTGGGTCAGTCGACCTTTAGCACAAAGTAGGACCGCCTCAACCCAACCACACATACACCATGTCGACACACTTATATAACAGATAATCATACAATTTAACCAGCCAATAACAAACAGACAGATCTTACAAATCACTAAGCATAACATCATCCTATCTACCAGGATACATATCTAACATATCACTACAACACTCAATCATATGATAATCAGGATAACAATCCAAAGGGTCGGCCTTGGTTCTTTGACCCATAAGTATGTTGAGGAAAACTCACCTCGCAACTGATGAGATCTGTAACGCCCGCAAATTCGGGCTAGTCAATTTAGAGGCAATAAACATAAAAAACGAATTTTTGATTAAAGGTTATTTAGAATAAATAATATCAAATAAGTTATATTATATGTCACAAGGGTTTCGTACATACAAAGAACGCTGACATTCGAGTTATAACGAAGAAGTTATGACCCGTCGAAGTTTTACGGCTAAAACCGGCACGACACTGCGTAATGTAAAAAGTGAATTTTTGATAAATTACTTTTTAGCCTTAGGGATATAAATGAAACCCCTAATATATGTTAAACCAAGAACATACATAAAAAGAACGTCTAAATCTGACTTCGTATGAGGAAGTTATGATTTTCTAAGATTTAGCATAGTAGTGCACAACCCAAAAATCAAATTTTGGATCGATCGACTTTTAGGCGACAAAGCCTGAATGAGAATTCAAGATCTCATTAATTGGATCTCAACTATATAAAGACAAATGAAAATGGACGTCAGATGACAAAGTTATGAAGTTGAGTGTAGATGAATCCTAATACTATGTGTTAGTTTCTTGCTTTTCATGGATTTTATGAAGTTGGTTTTGATGGGTTTTGGTCATAAGACATCCTATGAGCTCATACAAACCCTAATGCTTGGATATAGGTTTATCTATTGTACATTCTTTGAATCCAAGACTATAAACCCTAATTCTAGCATATGGAAATCGATATTAACATATAATTAGGTTTATGATATTACCTTGATTGTTATGTAGCAATAACAATCCCAATTCCTCCTTGAATTGACTTTGGAAGGCTTAGAGTCACAAGTGTCACTCCTCTAATGGCTTACAAACACCATGAGCAAATGGAGAAGGTATAAAGAGAGAGGAGAGGTATAAGAATTCGTCTCTAGGACCTCTTGGGAAGGGATGGACGAATTCATGAGCCTTGGGGTCTTTATATAGGTGTAGAGATTAGGGTTTTAGTCCTTATCCTTATCTAGTTGCTTGCTTACCAAGCGACCCATAAGATAAGCCTTTAAACCCTTATCCTAGTCGAATTCTAAGGCCTTATCACCTTAAATTCGTCCAACCTATTAATAAGATAATCCTTACCTTATTTTGTAACTATCACATAATTACAATTCAGCCCCTCTAGTTTAATTAATTACACTTGATCACAAAATTAATTCTTAATTAATTATTGACCGATATTAATTAAACAAATATGATTTCTCCTTTAATATATTATTCTTATAACATATTAATAAATCATAATAACCTCTCTCTCTTTATTTATTTCTCCAATCAAGTTGCTTTGGTGAAGGCAACCCAAAAGGACCATGCACCATCGGGTCAAGTACATACCAAAATAGTTATGAACTTAGACACTAATCCAACAGTCTCCCACTTGGATAAGTCTAATAACTATTATGCGTATGACTTCAGATCCTGATCTACAATCGTAGCTTTCCAAAGCCGCTGTCAACTCTGATCCTATCAGATACGCGTGTCCTTAGATAAGGGATCATATATTCCTCCGTTCTAGATATCGTATGAGACATGATTTCTAATCATTCTCTTTGTACTATATCTCGATTCCTGATTTATGACGATTGACTAATTGAACAAATCAAATTAGCCCAAGCCCGTCCGAGCATTTACGTTTGTCATCACAAAATCATCGAGGGGCCCAAAGATATCGCTTTTATCCTACTTTGAATAAAAGGAACAGATAAACTTTGATACAATGCTTGCTTGCACTCACTCACCGAATTACACACAATAATATGTTTTATAACACCAAGTTACTAGTGCGTTTACATATTAGCAATGTGCAACCGATTTGCAAGATACAACTCACACATCTCGGTTTCAAGAATATAAGATGTTATCGTCTCACCAATCACTCGTGATACAATTTCATGGAGTGATCCAAGTGAGCGTGGGTTTAATCCAATGCTCAAATCATATTCATAAGCACTCATGAATGTTGCAGCAAACATTTGCTTATGTCTAATACTCTTTTAGACAATCCACACACCAATTCACGACAGTCTTCATTCATATCTACTTCCAACATATGAACGACTGTGGCCTGTTCGAATAATTTGACTATTCTTAACCAATTAAATTTTTCTGGAAGTCAAAACATGCAAAGTGAAACACAAGAATAATACTAATCCCATATGGCCCCAAACCTTTGAGTATAAATAAAACTCCTTTTATTTATCACCATATTGATTACTCATTATTTGTCATTTCGGGTAATCAACTTCTTACTTGAATTATTACACTTGTCCCATGCTCCTAGCATGCACACAATGTTTACCTATGGTTCTTACTTTGTGAAATAGATCACATTGGACACTTTTCCAATCATTCTCATTTCACAACTCCAAATCCATTTTTCATAAGTTTAAGAATGTCAAATTCTTGCCACTTATAGAATATGTTAGATTCTAACATTTTATACAATGATCCTTTCGTAATTTCACTGCACCAAAGTCACAAAGACTATTGCCAATGATATTACAAAGTCCTCTATCGGAGATTGTTACAAGATAATTCCTTAGATATGATGTCTCTCACTCAAAGTACATTCCTTTGAACATCCTTTTGCATAAAAGTTTCTAATCTAGACATGAATTTTCAATATTCAATTCCCCATATGGACACGTTTCCATATTTTCCATATGACAACTCATTCTTAATATAATATTTTCTATTCATAATAATGTCGATATTTTCCATCCAATACCATGCTTCCAACTACTCACAAGCAACCAATCCTCGTCGAACTTTGGATTGTCCTTTGATAGTTGTTTAATTATCTTAGTCAAAACCAATTCTAGTCCGTTTTCCCTCTAAATGCGCTCGACATTTGGAAAATTTTAGAATGGTCAAACATTAAAGCATTTGCAATCGATCCTATACCCGAAGCGTATGGGACACGACGCACAATGTTTTATTTGCTATGTTCTCAAAATTCGAATTGTGAAGAGGAATGCCGTAATCATAATCAAAATTTTAAGAACACATTATGTACCTTTGACTAAATGTATTAACATTTCTCAACCTAAGCCTTTAGATTTGAAATGAAGCATAATATTCTCTCCCTTAATTATAGCAAAACAACCCTTACGACTTTGCAAGGTATAACTCTTGTTTTTTATAATTAATATTGCCAACTTGCAATACGTGCCTTAATAATCATACAATCATAACTTTTATGCTCCCACTATCATGATGATTATTATAAGACATAACACTTATGCTCCCACTAGCTTCGACATGTATTCATAAACATCTTAACTTTCAGAAAAACAATACTTATTGAATTTCTTAAGTCCATGTTTCTAATACTTAATGCTTTGATAATCTTTTATCAAGGCCTCTTAAACTTGTACACATTTACCTTAGATAGTTCATATGTGTGTCTAAACATTTAAGACTAATTGCCAAACCTCACAATTCAAATCATGGAAAGGGATACCGTAACCATAATTGAATTCGAGAATGCAATTTTACAATCACTATCTTCTTAAAATCTTTCTTAGTGAAAGCATTTCCTCACAATCATTTTCATGAAGGAGGAAATCTTATGACACTTAGATTTAACCAGTGTATGTGTTCCTATCCATGTGAATTTGTTAAAACCAAGGTTTACGACAAATTCAACCTTATATGGACCGAACTTTCTTAATCTTGATTTCTTGCCTTATGGTAGCACAGCTGCCCACCATGTCTTCCAAGTAGTTAAGCAGCTCACCTTTTCTTATCAATGTATTTTCCATTGATCAAGGTCCTTGCCTTTTATGCATTCAAATGAGAACTCATAGGACTCACATGCATAATTAACTCGATTGGATTGGCACAAAAACAAAATAACGTTAACACGATAGGTTGTAAACCTCAACTCGTGTGCTAGTGATGATTGATAAGGTTTGATTTGTTCTTGAAACCTTTCAAGACCATTAAGACTCCCACTGACTCCTTGACATATAAGATTCTCTTGTCAAAACATTTCTTGACAAACAAATATTCAAGAGTTAGTGTAGCTTTTATCAAAACCCTTCATAAATTGGTCCTAGTTGGTCTTTGTCTTATCCAAGACATCACAACTTTCCACATTTGATGAATGTTACAAACCTTCTTAATACTTTTCACTCAATATTACAATCTTAACTTTAAGACTTGTTGTTGGAACGAAGTATGATTGACTTCTTGATTTAACCATTTCTTCAATTCTTGATTCCTCTTCTTAGACATACAATTGTACTAAGATTCACTTAGAGGATCAATTGAGATATGGTTCTTAATCATTAAGACCTATCATAAAGCATAAAAGGTACTCCCCCTTCTTCTTAGAATGGAGAAACTTCTATCTTTCTGCCTACTTGATTCTTCTTATTCGTTCTTCTATTGATTTAAACTTTTTTCAATCAATTCAGAATTACACTTAATCTTATACGTATAATCATATTTACTAAACCTTTTGTAAATCATGACGAATATCTTCGTTACTCTTATGGTGGACTTTGATCAACACACAACTTTGTGTACTCAATCTCCTAGTCCTTCACTTGACACTTTGTCAATGAATTAATCTAATTTCCAAATATGAAATTTCTCATTCATCGTGCAACCAAGTTGCGTGATTCCAAATTTCTGTCCAATTGAAACTTTGGGCGATGAGAAACTCTCCCTATTTGGTAAATTCTCGACTTTCCATAAATAATATAATAAGAACCAAATCCATTATTGTTAATAATAGAAACATTTTAACATCAATTTTTCATACACGCCATTGCAAGGATAAATAAATAAAATTTAAAATCAAAATTTATTTTATTGCGGAAAAATTTGTCCTTACAATGCAATTCATTGAAAAACTTATGCTAATACATCTTTCTTAGCAATCTAACTCTAACTCTAAGTAGTAGCTTAAGAATCTAATCTTCGAGAAATGCGATCGAAATCCATTCTTTCATGGTTAGATTCTGCTCACTTCTTCCTTTAAGCTTCCTTTCTTTTCTTTGATCCTGCAAAACATCAATTGTAATCTTATCACATTATGTATTAAGAATCTAGAATAGAAGCTTAAAGAGTTAGTTAATGGATTTTACCTATATTAGATCCATACGTTTTGACTCTCCCATCTCTTAGATCTCTTAGGTAAATAAGGCAGCTTCGTCTCCAATGCCCTTTCTCTTGGCAATAAAGCAAATTGACTCTTTTGGAACATGACATGGAACTACTTTAGACATTGCCTTTCTCTTATGATCAAACTTTTCAATCATAACATGTCTTTCGTTGCCATTGTCTATATCCATAGAGGTCTTGAAGACAGATTCACCAATCAACTTTGCTTTTCTATTGCGCCAAACCATTTCTGATTCAGCATCAATAAGCATATAGGTGAGATCTATAAGGGTCACGTCGCGGTTCATCATATAGTACTCTCTTACAAACTCACTATATGAGTTAGGAATTGACTGAAGAACCCATTCAACAGCCATTTCCTCACAGACAACGGATCCTAACATTCTTAACCTATCAATGTGTGACTTCATCCCTAGGATGTGTGCACACACCGACTTTCCATCTTTATGTTTACTTGCCAAAAGGGCTTGAGTGATCTTGAACTTTTCAAGCCTTTGAATTTGTGGGTTAGGGAGAATAATTTGAGGAGGAGGATGAAGTGACGTATGATCTCTTGTTCCTCGATCGAATCGTGGAATATCATCTTCATGTGGAATGCTTGTTCCACGGGATTTGGGAAAACCATAGTTGTCGAACTTTGACATCTACAATACGAGAGAAAACGAATTCAAGTTAGTTGATTGAATGAGTCCTTAGCAATTCAACCAAAAGAGATACTAAGGCTAGGACCCAACACAATATTCTACAACTCGGGAGAGGGATGTCGTAACCCAAATTGCAGAACATTTGAAGGTAAGTGAATGACGATTCACTAATTTCCACCATGAAAAACGAAAAAGAATTTAAGTTTTAAATCTATGAAAACTCCTAGATCCTTTGAGATTCATTGAACTTTCAATGGCATGTTTAAATCTCGATATGCCCCTCTTGTTTGTGACTGGGATGCCGAGGATCACAAAGCGGGTGTGAATAACCATGCAAACTTACATGGTGCCCTCACGTGTTATAGTCACCTATTCGATGTGCCGGTAAACCACACACGCTCCACCGAACTATGACAAACATTGAGTCACCCTTTGCTACCTTTTCTTAGAACCATTTAGTGTGCCGGTAAACCACACACGCTCCACTAACGTCTTTGCAAGGGCACAAAGTGTAATTTCATGGAATTGCATCAATTCACTTTTGCCTAAGTAACTAAGATTGGGAATTTTATGAAAACATTTAGTTACTTTAATAATTCATTATACTTATAATGGAAGGTTTCGTCCTATCCTACCCGTTCGGCTAACGACCCTCCACTAGTCAAGAGTGCGGTGGGTAAGAGTGGATACCCATTCAATCGCCATTTTATAGACAATTTCCTTAAACACCCCTTATAGACCAGCTTTGTGAATGAGGCCTACTAACGGTAAGACTGACTTTTACTCATACATATATATAATGTTAGACTTTTAAGAGAAAGAAGTAAGAGACAAATTGGACTTAGTCAGAACACTTCATTAGACATCGTGTAGAAGAAGCGGTTGCCTTGACCAAGGAACCGAGGGATCATGATAGATCACGACATATCGATAGAAAATATCACTTCATTAGACATCGTGTAGAAGAAGGACAACTTGTAGTGAAGAGGATATCATCAGAAGATAACCATGCAGATCCGCTTGCGAAGGGACTGAGTAGGGTTAAGCACTTGCAGCATGCTAGGAGTATTGGGCTGAAGGATGATATTAGCATAAATTAGATAGTATTAGAAACGTGTAATAGATAAATGTAATTAACATTTGATGATTAAATAAAGGAGTTTTATTTATGAGTAATGTTACTATCTTATGTTAATTGTTTAGCTATTGTTTCACTTTGCATGTTTTGACTTCCAGAATAATTGAGTTTATTAGGAATAATCGAATTGTTCAAATTATCCACAATCGTTCATATGTTGGAAGTAGATATGAATGAAGATTGTCATGAATCGGTGCGTAGATTGTCTAAATGGTATTAGACATAGCAAAGGGTTGTTGCGACGTTCATGAGTGCTTATGAACTCGTTTTGAGCATTGGAACAAACCCGCGCTTGCTGGAATCACCTTATGGAATATGATATAAAAGGGTGATCGCAAGACGATAATATCATATAGTCTTAAATCCTAGATATATGGTTTATTATTTGCTAATTGATTGTACATTGATAATGCGAAAACGCATTGGTAACTCAATGTTATAAAACGCATTGTTGTGTATAATTGATTATTGAATAAGTAAATGCATATAAGTCGAAGTTTATCTGTAACTTTTATCTAAGAAGGTAAAAGCGATATCTCGGCCGCTCGATGATTTGATTTGACTTATGTGCCGAGCCCGGTCAGAACTGAATTGATGTGTTCGATTAAGTTCTATGTCGAATAAATCAGAGATCGAGAAACCTAAATGCTTGACTAACCATTCCATAGGATTGTCAGCATGATATCTAACAGAGGACTGTACGATCCCTTATCTAAAGGACAATATTAATTAGATCAGAGTTTGACAACGTCTTTGAGAGCTACGATTGCAAACCGAATTGTACTTGTGCATATAGTTACTAGACTTATCCAAGTGGGAGACTGTTGGAATAGTGTCTAAGGCTGCAACTATATTAGGCAAGTAATTGACCCGGTTGTGCATGGTCCTTTTGGGTTGCCTTCACCATAGCAACTTGATAGGATGATTTAAAAGAGAGTAAATATTATTAGTATATTATGAGAATAATATAAAGAATAATATATTGTTATTTGATTAATATAAGTCATAGAATTAATTGGAATTAATTTGGTGACTTAAAGAGATTAATTAAATAAGAGGGTATAAACTGTCAATTGTTTGATAGTTAAACTTTAGACTGTAAATCCATATAGATATGGATTGGACGGATTCTAGAAGCTAAGGATTGCTTCAAATCGTCCAAGAGTTATCTAAGGAATGGATTTGGATAGCCTTAAGAGAAGATTATCCAATTAGGGTTTAGGTTGTATGTAACGACCCAATTTTCACGTCCAAAAATTTCGTTTGAAAAACATTACTTCTAGAAAATATTAAAAGTTAAAACATTGTCTGATCAAATTATCACAAAAGTTAAATGCGGAAACCGGAGAGTGTGTGTGTGACGTGCCGCTACCGCGTCGGCTCCTTTCCCCTAGCTGAGGAGGTACCTGAAACCAACACTGAAACTGTAAGCACAAAGCTTAGTGAGTTCCCCCATAATACCACATACCATGCAACATATAACAACCATTGTTCAGCTAGGAGTTACGGGCCTTGCCCACACTCGGGAAGATACGGGCCCTGCCCACACTTAGCTAGCCGGGAGATACGGGCCTCGCCCACACTTGTGAAGATACGGGCCCTGCCCACACTTCGCTATCTGGGAGATACGGGCCTAGCCCACACTCCAACCTCGGAGAGATACGGGCCCTGCCCACACTCAACCGCTAACCCATAACATACAAGTATCACGCAGACAACAAGTATAAGCAATTCTATCATATTAACACATATATCATACTTGACTAAACCCAGAGATACGGGCTCGGCCCACACTCTAGTACTAGCATCTCGTCTACACGGGTCGGCCTTGGTGCCTTAGACCCGTTCCTACTAGAAAGGAAACTCACCTCGAAATAGTTGTTGGTCTGTGTGGGAATTGATCACCTACTACTGCTGCTGCTGCCCCGGAAACCCTCCGACTGCAATTCCCACGATATACTCAATCAAACACTGCTCACTGACCTTTGGGTAAAATGACCATTTTACCCCTAACCTTGCCCTAAGTCAAAGTCAGAGTCAACTTTCAGTTGACCTTGACTCGCCGAGTTGGCTTTCCAACTCGCCGAGTCCCTACGCAAACGACTGCCCTGAATCCTGGTCCTACTCGTCGAGTTAGGCGACGACTCGACGGGTTCACCTTCTTAACCAATATTCAAGTCCTTCATCCTACTCGCCGAGTTGTATGAACAACTCGCCGAGTTCATCTTCATCCGATGAACACTTATGCGAAGACTCGCCGAGTTGTATTAACAACTCGTCGAGTCTGTTCTTGATCTAAGGAGATTGCCTTGAACTCGCCGAGTCAGGGCATTGACTCGCCGAGTACCTCCATAGATGAGTTAAGCTTCCGACCCACTGAGCCACACCCCGTGACTCACTGGTCACTCAACACTACGAAAAGGGGACAAACTCGGAGACTCGCGAATAGACTCGCCGAGTCATATGAACGACTCGCCGAGTCGTTGCCATGCACCTACTGAATACACGGATTTGCTCGATTCCAGTCCATGCCATTCATAGATCTGGACTTCTAGGACACGATTCACACGTAAAGTTTCCAACTTTACGTGTGGATATTTACCAATATGGATTTTAGGGCTCAAAATGTCTCAAAAGGGTAGATTTAGGACTAACAAGCAACATGGGGCCAAAAAGCTAACAGATCTGAGCCCCTGAAGCTCAATCTTGCCTAGATCCAAAGGCCAAACGCCTTATTACAACATACAATGCACATACAAACTTGGGGATTTGACCAAGAAGGACCCAAATGAAGTTTTAAGCATAGAATCAAGGGGAAAACGGGTTATACCTCAAAGGAACTGCTGGAAGAACACAAATAATGCTTGGATGGCTTCCCTTCTTCTGGATCTACTTCCTTCCTCTTTCAAAGCCTTCAAAAACACACACACTAACCTCAAACTCTCAAAGAATAGCTTAGAACGAGAGATACAGGGCTTTAAGGGTCAATGGGGGCCGGCTTGGGGCTGATAAGTCCTTTAAATAGGGTGCAAACCCCTGAAACTTAGGGTTTCATCCAACAGTTGTGACTCGCCGAGTCACCAACTTAAACGTGTCCCGGGTCCCGCATCCACTCGGCGAGTCGGACCTATGACTCGCCGAGTCCAAGGCTAAAAGAAAGGAAATACTCAAATAACATTACGTACCAGGAACCGGGTGCTACAAATCTCCCCCACTTATTTTAGACTTCGTCCTCGAAGTCTGCTGCTCGATCCTGAAACAGCTCGGGATAATGCTCCATCATCTCGTCCACCGGCTCCCAAGTCCATTCCGAACCCTTGCGGTGCTGCCATTGCACCTTCACTAGCTCCACCTTCTTGTTCCTCAAATCCTTCGACTTCCTGTCGAGGATTGTGACTGGGCGCTCAATGTAATTCAGGCTGTCATCAACCTGAATATCCTCCAACGGTACTACTGCAGAATCGTCCACTAGGCACTTTCGCAACTGAGAAACATGGAAAGTGCTGTGGATCTGGCTAAGCTCGGCTGGCAGGTCCAGCCTATATGCTACATTGCCCACCCGGGCTACGACCCTGAACGGTCCGATGAATCGCGGGCCCAACTTGCCCCGCTTCCTGAATCGGATGACGCCTTTCCACGGCGACACCTTCAGGAGAACCATATCCCCGACCTGGAACTCTAAATCGGATCGACGCTTGTCGGCATAACTTTTCTGCCGACTCTGAGCAGTCTGAAGCCTGCTCCGGACCTGCTGGATCCTCTCAGTCGTCTTGAGCACCACTTCGGTGCTCCCAATGACTCTCTGGCCAACCTCACCCCAGCATATCGGGGTCCTACACCTCCGTCCGTACAACATCTCGAAGGGAGGGCGGTCGATACTCGCGTGATAGCTGTTGTTGTAGGAGAACTCGGCCAGGGGAAGATAGGTATCCCAGCTACCACCGAAATCTAGCACGCACGCCCGCAGCATATCCTCCAGAGTCTGGATGGTCCGCTCGCTCTGCCCATCCGTCTGCGGGTGAAAGGCAGTGCTAAAATGCAGACGAGTGCCTAACTCGTCATGGAATCTCTTCCAAAACTTGGAAGTAAAACGCACATCCCTGTCCGAGATCACCGATACCGGCACCCCATGCCGTGCCACAATCTCCCTGATATAGATGTCAGCCAATTTCTCGGCCGATATGCTCTCCTGAATCGGAATAACGTGAGCACTCTTGGTCAATCTATCCACGATGACCCAAATCGAATTCACTCCACGTGCGGTCCTGGGAAGCTTCGTGATAAAATCCATCGTGATATCTTCCCATTTCCACAGTGGAATATCCAACAGCTGCATCTTGCCATGCGGTCTCTGATGTTCGGCCTTGACCTTCCTGCAGGTCAAACATCGCTCGACATACCATGCCACATCCCGCTTCTTGCAGGGCCACCAATAGTCTAGACGAAGATCCCTATACATCTTTGTCACCCCGGGATGAATAGAGAACCGGGACTTGAGCCTCCCGAATCTGCTCCAACAGGGGGGTCACCACAGTCATCCTCATACAAACGTCCCTGATCGGCGCCGCCTTGCGGCTAAGCGCATCGGGCACCACATTGGCCTTCCCCGGGTGGTAAAGGATCTCGCAATCATAATCCTTTACCACATCCGACCACCGACGCTGCCTCATGCTCAGATTCGGCTGATCCATGAGGTACCTCAAACTCTTGTGGTCCGTGTAGATGGTACACCGAACCCCATAGAGGTAATGTCACCAAATCTTGAGGGCAAATACCACCTCCCCCAATTCCAAATCGTGCGTCGGGTAGTTCGCCTCGTGAGGCTTGAGCTGCCTCGAAGCATAGGCAATGACATGCCCCCTTTGCATCAGCACCGCGCCCAACCCAGAAATGGACGCATCAAAATAAACCACAAAATCCTCTACGCCCTATGGCAGGGCTAAGATCGGCGCCTCACACAATCTCTGTCTCAGCGTCTCAAATGCAGCCTGCTGCTCGGGTCCCCACCGAAAGACCACGGCCTTCTTCGTCAGCCGCGTCAGGGGCACGACTATCTTGGAGAAATCCTGGATAAATCTCCGATAGTAGCCTGCCAATCCCAGGAAACTCCGAATCTCAGATGGAGACTTCGGAACCTCCCATCTCATCACGGCCTCGACCTTGTCCGGATCGACCAGAATCCCGTTCTGGTTGACGAGGTGTCCCAGAAATTGCACCTCGCGCAACCAAAACTCACACTTGGAGAACTTAGCATACAAGCTCTCCCTCCTCAGGGTCTCTAATACCTCTCTCAGATGCTCCTCATGTTCCTCCCGGGTCTTGGAATAAACCAAGATGTCATCGATAAAGACTATCACAGACCGATCCAGCATCGGTCTGCATACGCGGTTCATGAGGTCCATGAACGCGGCAGGAGCATTGGTTAGCCCAAACGGCATCACCACGAACTCATAATGGCCATAGCGCGTCCGAAACGCGGTCTTCTGCATATCTTCCTCCCTGACTCTCATCTGATGATAACCCGAACGCAAATCAATCTTGGAGAACCAAGATGCGCCCTGAAGCTGGTCAAAGAGGTCATCAATCCTCGGAAGCGGGTAACGGTTCTTCACCGTTACCTTGTTCAGCTCCCGATAATCTATACACATCCGATGCGACCCGTCCTTCTTCTTCACAAACAGAATCGGGGCTCCCCAGGGCGAACTGCTCGGACGAATAAATCCCTTGTCTAGCAGCTCCTGCAGCTGCGTAGACAACTCCTGCATCTCGGGATGAGCCAACCGATACGGTGCCTTGGCTATCGGAGCCGCACCAGGAACAAGGTCGATCCTGAACTCCACCTGTCGCTCCGGAGGTATCCTAGGAAGCTCCTCTGGGAAGACGTCTGCAAAGTCTCGGACCACCGGAACCTCGCTCACTGTCGCCTTACCCGTCTCCCGGGTATCCATCACATACGCGACGTAACCTGCGCATCCCTACTGAAGGTAGCGCCTAGCCCTCGCTGCTGAACATACAGCGGGTCCATACTGGGGTCTCTCACCATGAATCACTAACTCTCCCTCGCTTGGGGTCCTGACCCGCACTAGCTGCTGCGCGCAATCTATCACCGCCCCATTAGGGCTCAACCAATCCATGCCTATGATCACCTTGTTCCCACGCAACGGAATGGGAACCAAATCTACTAAATAGCGCTCCTCAAACAAACGCAGCACGCAATCTCGAAATACCGTCGATGCTCGCACCGATGGATCGTCAGCAATCTCCACCTCCAAAGGGCAATCTAACTCGTCCGATGACTCATGAAACTTCCTGCTAAGCGCAAGGGAAACGAATGATCGGGATGCACCCGAATCAAATAACACCTGAACTGGGAGGCCGTTCACATGGAACGATCCTAATACATATATATACATACAGAGCACATATCAATAACATAACATCATAAAAATAAGATAGAGGGAAAGAATCATACCCGTCACCACATCGGGTGCGGCGCGTGCCTCCTCGGTAGTCAGCTGAAATGCCCGACTCCTTACCACTGGAGCCTCTGCCTTGCCCTGCCGACCATCCGTGATCCGCAGGGTCGCTGGAGCTGGCGCCTTCACTGGCGCTGAAACTGTCAACTGGGGGCAATTGGCCTTCTTGTGGCCCCTCTGGTTGCAGTGAAAACACAGCAACTTCGATGTCTGAATAGCTGAAACTGGAGCAGTACAATCCCTGCTAAAGTGCCCTGCCTTGCCGCACTTGTAGCAGCCTACTGAACCCATCCTACATGCCCCCACATGCGTCCTGCCGCATTTCCCGCAGCGGCTCGGTCCTGACTGGCCTTTCGGCCTACCATCCGATCCCTTGGGCTTCTTCCCCGAAGCCCCTCCTGCCTGACCCTCCTCTAGTTTCCGTTTCCGGATGTGCTCCAAATCTATCTCCCTCTCCCTCGCCCTGGCAATCATGGAGTCCAGGGTAGGGTAAGCCGAAAAGCTAACATGCTCCCGGATGTCAGCTCGTAGCATATCATGGTAACGAGTCCTCCTCATGTACTCGTCACCGGCATACTGGGGCACTAACAAAGCCCTCTCCCGGAAGTTGGCGGTGATCTCCGCCACAGTCTCCGTCGTCTGCCTCATGTCAAGAAACTCCCTGGCCAGCTGCTGAAGCTCGACCGCCGGCGCGAACTCTGCCCTGAACCTGGTCACAAAGTTCGACCAGGTCATAGCCTCGATAGCTGAGGCTCCCAACGAGTCACCCACTGACTCCCACCAATCCTGGGCTCGGTCTCGTAAACATCCTGCTGCATACCTCACCTTCGACCCCTCGGGGCAGAAGCTAGTCAACTGGGCAGACTCGATGTCTGCAATCCATCGCCTGGCAACAATGGGGTCTTTCACCCCGTGGAAATCCGGCGCACCGCTGCCCCTGAAGTCCTTGAAGGACAGCGTGCGAGATCCTGACTGGCTAGATGCCATATCACTCCTGAATGCCCGAAGGCGATCCTCCATCAACTCCATGATCCCTTCCTTGATCGACCCAAAGATAATGGGAGTCGACTCAAGGATACCCCTGGTGATCTCTGACGCGATGAACTCGCGTAGCCCCTCATCAATCGGCTCGGAACCTGATCCCGAACCTGACCCCTCTCCTGAACCGCCATCTACCGGCCTCGATCGAAGCACCACCATTCTGCAATACATCACAACAATCATTAGTGATACTGATACTCCCTGAGGGATCACATCTACTTACAAGTTCCCTGGTCTTATCTTGGCCATCCTTGGTTCGGGTACGGATCCTCTGCTTTCAGTAGTACGGGCCCATACTACCTTCCACATCTATCCGTACCTTCTTCAAGGAATGCCTCGACTCCACCAGATCCCTTTCACTACTGCTGATCACTGCTATACTCATCCTAGGCTTGCCCTAGGGAAATCTCTAGTTCCACTCTAACCAGTCCTCAGCTGCTGCAGGCCTCCTTGTAATGCCAGTTAGCCATTACCCGAATACCATCACATGTGACGAGGCTCAAATAATCCTTCGAGTACCCGACTCGTCCCTACAACGGTTGGACTCAAACAAGAGTTGTGCAGTAGGATCAAATCCGGCACTCTAAGATTATTCAACTCTGGTCACACGTGACGTGACGCATTCGCCTAATGGCTAACCCCCACTATTCAGAGTCCCACGAAGCACGAAGCAAGCAACATTCAGATAAGGGTAACAATCTCAATTAACTCTATCTATTTTCAGGAACTGAGCTAGCATAAAGTACTAACTCATACTACCAGGCATAACCTAAGCAGGCTATCCTATTTACTGTTTATTCAACAATTAGCATGCAAGTTCTCATACAACTGGAACACATAAAGCAGGCACATAAGGCATCACTCCTAGATCCTTAGTCCTATTCTAGCATGCTGTTCTACAAAAGCTTATAAACATAACATAAACTTGTATGGGTACTTTGGGGATACTTACTTGAGCTCGGCCGGTCGCGCACATCACACACTTCGTTCTTTCTCAAAACTCTGTTCTAAATTTTAGAAAACATTTTCTTTTAGAAAATCTTTTAAATCCCTCGATTTGAGTTCAGACACTCCCAAAGGCGTGTCCGAATCCCTCAAACCAGGGATCTGATACAAACTTGTAACGACCCAATTTTCACGTCCAAAAATTTCGTTTTAAAAACATTACTTCTAGAAAATATTAAAAGTTAAAACATTGTCTGATCAAATTATCACACAAGTGAACCATGTCTAAAAGCCAATTCATACATTCAATCAAAATATCAGAGTACAAATCCCAGTGAAGCTCGTAAATGCGGAAACCGGAGAGTGTGTGTGTGACGTGCTGCTACCGCGTCGGCTCCTTTCCCCTAGCTGAGGAGGTACCTGAAACCAACACTGAAACTGTAAGCACAAAGCTTAGTGAGTTCCCCCATAATACCACATACCATGCAACATATAACAACCATTGTTCAGCTAGGAGTTACGGGCCTTGCCCACACTCGGGAAGATACGGGCCCTGCCCACACTTCGCTAGCCGGGAGATACGGGCCTCGCCCATACTTGTGAAGATACGGGCCCTGCCCACACTTCGCTATCTGGGAGATACGGGCCTAGCCCACACTCCAACCTCGGAGAGATACGGGCCCTGCCCACACTCAACCGCTAACCCATAACATACAAGTATCACGCAGACAACAAGTATAAGCAATTCTATCATATTAACACATATATCATACTTGACTAAACCCAGAGATACGGGCTCGGCCCACACTCTAGTACTAGCATCTTGTCTACACGGGTCGGCCTTGGTGCCTTAGACCCGTTCCTACTAGAAAGGAAACTCACCTCGAAATAGCTGCTGGTCTGTGTGGGAATTGATCACCTACTACTGCTGCTGCTGCTCCGGAAACCCTCCGACTGCAATTCCCACGATATACTCAATCAAACACTGCTCACTGACCTTTGGGTAAAATGACCATTTTACCCCTAACCTTGCCCTAAGTCAAAGTCAGAGTCAACTTTCAGTTGACCTTGACTCGCCGAGTTGGCTTTCCAACTCGCCGAGTCCCTACGCAAACGACTGCCCTGAATCCTGGTCCTACTCGTCGAGTTAGGCGACGACTCGACGGGTTGACCTTCTTAACCAATATTCAAGTCCTTCATCCTACTCGCCGAGTTGTATGAACAACTCGCCGAGTTCATCTTCATCCGATGAACACTTATGCGAAGACTCGCCGAGTTGTATGAATAACTCGTCGAGTCTGTTCTTGATCTAAGGAGATTGCCTTGAACTCGCCGAGTCAGGGCATTGACTCGCCGAGTACCTCCATAGATGAGTTAAGCTTCCGACCCACTGAGCCACACCCCGTGACTCACTGGTCACTCGACACTACGAAAAGGGGACAAACTCGGAGACTCGCGAATAGACTCGCCGAGTCATATGAACGACTCGCCGAGTCGTTGCCATGCACCTACTGAATACACGGATTTGCTCGATTCCAGTCCATGCCATTCATAGATCTGGACTTCTAGGACACGATTCACACGTAAAGTTTCCAACTTTACGTGTGGATATTCACCAATATGGATTTTAGGGCTCAAAATGTCTCAAAAGGGTAGATCTAGGACTAACAAGCAACATGGGGCCAAAAAGCTAACACGTCTGAGCCCCTGAAGCTCAATCTTGCCTAGATCCAAAGGCCAAACGCCTTATTACAACATACAATGCACATACAAACTTGGGGATTTGACCAAGAAGGACCCAAATGAAGTTTTAAGCATAGAATCAAGGGGAAAACGGGTTATACCTCAAAGGAACTGCTGGAAGAACACAAATAATGCTTGGATGGCTTCCCTTCTTCTGGATCTACTTCCTTCCTCTTTCAAAGCCTTCAAAAACACACACACTAACCTCAAACTCTCAAAGAATAGCTTAGAACGAGAGATACAGGGCTTTAAGGGTCAATGGGGGTCGGCTTGGGGCTGATAAGTCCTTTAAATAGGGTGCAAACCCCTGAAACTTAGGGTTTCATCCAACAGCTGTGACTCGCCGAGTCCAGGATATGGACTCGCCGAGTCACCAACTTAAACGTGTCCCGGGTCCCGCATCCACTCGGCGAGTCGGACCTATGACTCGCCGAGTCCAAGGCTAAAAGAAAGGAAATACTCAGATAACATTACGTACCAGGAACCGGGTGCTACATTGTAACCCTTAAGGAGTCTACAAGTATAAATAGACCCTATGGCATAAGGAAATCGGTACTTCATCTAAAGTAGAGAACCCTGGCCGATTTCCTCCCCTCTCCTCTCTCCCAAATCATCCTCCTTGCTATTTGGTGTTTGTAAGCCATTAAAGGAGTGACAATTGTGACTCTAGAAGCTCCAAGACAACAAGATCAACAAGGAATTCAAAGGTATGATTCTAGATCTGTTTCAATATTGTTATTACACCTAAATAGTTGTTAGAAGTCTTGGATTCAAAGCATGTTTAATTAGAAAGCCTAGATCCAAGCATTAGGGTTTTGCATGTGCACATAGGAAAGTTCTTATGGCTAAAACCCATCAGATGTGACTAGTGGTAAGGGAAATATCAATGGAGGTTTCGAAGATTTAGCAGTGGCAATGGCAAAGCTAGAGAATATGGACCGAAGAATGACGAAATTGGATCAATCTATACGTGTCATATGAGTTCAGTGTAAAAATTGCAATGGGCCACACTTAACCAAAGATTGTGATTTAGATGAAAACGGGAATAGAAATTCTCAAGTGTGTTATTCTATTAGAGATTGATTTGATGAAGATTGGAGGAAGCCAAAGAAAGAATGGTTGCCATATGAAGAATACAAGAAGCAAAAAGAATAAAATTATCGACAAACCGGACGAGGCTACTACCAAAATGAGCAACCACCAACTGAGAAGAAGATGGAATTTGATTAAATGCTTAATAGGTTTACGGAAGCCGATGAAAAATGACACAATGCTACTAATGTGACTTTTAGAAGTCATCAAACTTCCATAAAGAACATTGAAACTCAACTCGGGCAATTGATTACACTTGTTAATGAAATGTTACATCCCAAGAATCCCGATCCATAACCACAACCACATCTCACGGCCATATCCACTGAAGAAAACCCTCATTCAGAGCCTATTATGATCCATAATGAAGCCTCGAAGCAGCCTGATCCACAACCGAAAAGAATGAAGACCAAAGAAAAAGAAAAGGGTTGGTGCCCAGTGTAACGCCCGGTTCCTGGTATGTATTTAAATAAGAATTATTCGTTTTTGCAAGGGGACTTGACGAGTTGAAGGCCCCAAACTCGTCGAATAGGAATGAAATATTGTTAGACACGGGACTTGAAATCTACTCGACGAGTAGGACTGCCAGAGGGAAACCCTTTTTTTTT
Source organism: Lactuca sativa (assembly GCF_002870075.4). Classification (NCBI taxonomy): domain Eukaryota; kingdom Viridiplantae; phylum Streptophyta; class Magnoliopsida; order Asterales; family Asteraceae; genus Lactuca; species Lactuca sativa. The sequence continues at coordinate 35,664,589 of NC_056625.2, read as the reverse complement.
AGGGTTTAAACCCTATATAAAGACCTTAACACCCCCATTTTAGCCTTCCTTATCGCCTCCCTTAGTCCAGAAAACCCTAACTCGAAACCCTAACCCATTGTGAGTGTTGTTGAGCCATTTGTTGTGTATTCTTGGTGATTTTGAAGCTTGAGATGGAAGAGGAAGCTTGGGGGTTCAAAAGGAAACAAGTAGATCCAAATTTTGTGCTCCATTTTTCGGTTCATTTGAGGTATAATGTTGTAACGTCACAAAATTCAAGACTAAAAATTTCTTTTAATAAAACATTACTTAAAGCAAAAGCATCAATCTAAACATAATCAGAGTATTAATTTCCAAAACACATGTTCGTTATCAGACTAAAACATTCTTAGGTTGTCTAATCTATGGTGTGTGCCATGCGATCACCCTGAGCTCTTCCCTCCGCTACCGGAAGTACCTGAAACCAAAACTGAAAATCATAAGCACGAAGCTTAGTGAGTTCCCCAACCCACCACATACCATGAATAACCACATACTGCACATACTGGGTCACGCCCGCTATTCTGGGCCTCGCCCGCTACAACGGCCCCGCCGCTCCAGGCCTCGCCTGGCTTCGAGCCCCGCTCTGATATAGATCTGTTTCACTTAGGCCTCGCCTGTCATTGGGCCTCGCCCGCCAACAAATACTAACACATAAACATATTGCAACAGATACACACTAACGTACACTACCAAATCCTGTTCTAAAGGACTCGCCTATCTTGGGCCTCACCCATGTCCTACAACTGGTGAGTCATGGAACCCCATCCACTCCTACTGGTAGTGAGATACGGGCCCAACCGACACTCACTCTTTCCCTAACTTGGGCCTCGCCCCTGTTCTGCTGCTAATAAGATGTGGAACACCATCCCCACTCTGCTATTGGTGAGGTGCGGGACCTCACCCACACTCACCTCCCTACCCGGCACATACATGTATCACACAGACAACAAGTATAAACTATCATATAAACCATTCCTTGGGCACCCGCCCGCTATCATTGGACCTCGTCCTGAATATCATACTAGCATACTGTGCCTAGGGCTAACCCCCGAGTCTTCTACTTATAACTACATGGACTGGCATTGTGGCCTTAGACCCATTCACACAAAAGGGAAACTCACCTGCACTTGCTGAACTTACTGATAGCCCCTCTAGCTGTTGCCCGACAACTCTCTGAACTCTTGCTCCACTAGCTCCCCAAGCTACCAATATCAAAGCAACACTTAGTCTAACTGTCCCCCGAAAGTCAACTAAGTCAACTCTGGTCAAAGTCAAAGTCCTGGTCAAAGTCAACCTTCCAAGTCAACCCTACTCGTCGAGTCTGCCTACTGACTCGCCGAGTTCATTAGCTCAGAATCCTTTCATCCGCGACTCGACTCGCCGAGTCAGCCCCTAACTCGCCGAGTCTACCGATTTCCGAGTCCTGACCTGTCCAACTCACTGAGTCCCCACACAACGCACTGATCCGAGTCTTAACTCGAAGGGTTTGGGGTTTCGTGACTCGACTCGCCGAGTCCAAGAACAGACTCGCCAAGTCCAAGGCAATCTTCAACAGACTCGCCGAGTTGTTCTTCCAGCTCACCGAGTTCCTGCCCAACTTCATCCAACTCGCCGAGTCGACCCATGTGACTCGCCGAGTTGCTCCAGTTCTTAATCCATACAGTGGCTTTTCGAGCCATGCAGGGGCTCCAAATCATAAATCCATACTTCCAAAGCTCAATCCTCACGTAAAGTTGCAAACTTTACGTATAACTAAAGAGGTCTAGGCTCAAAACACACTAGGGCTAGGTTTAAGGACAAAAGGGCTTCACCAACTACTCATCTTCTGATGCTTTATGACATATTGGACCATCCCAACACTAGATCTGAAATGGCAACAACATATCTAAGCCCCCAAACTCGAATTGGGTCTCAAACAACCATAAAACCCCCAAATCTCATAACAAAAATAGATCTAGATGCAAAGGAGGGAAAATGGCAGCTTATTACCTCCAAGATGAACACAAACTGAAGTAGATATCGGATCTACACCTCTCCTTTGAAGCAACCTTCTTGATCTTCAAGTTCCTTTCCAAAATTTCCTTCCTCCAAATCTATTTCTCTCAAATGATGGAAGCTCACACGAAATATAGGGTTTACAGGTTCTCTAGGATGATATGGAGGTTGAGGGAGGGACATAACACCCGTTATATAGGATACAACTCCCGGAATTAGGGTTTTCCTCGTTTAGACCATACTCACCGAGTCCCCTTAGCCGACTCGCCGAGTCGGTCACTTACTCCTCGACCCGGATCCCGCTCGGACTCGCCGAGTTCCTCCTTGGACTCGACGAGTCGGCCCTTCGACTTAGAGTTTCCTTTCCTTTCTTGACCTTCCTGATTTTGGGTGTTACAAAAGTCTATACCTTGGCTATTCATTTTCTATGTCTCTTCGTGGAGTAGTTTATGGCTTTTAAGAGCATATTTTGGAACCATTCATGGATGTAAGCATGTTTTGGGGTATTGACTTCAGATCTGGAACCTTTGAGGGACTCCATGGCATAAAGGTGCCAACTTTATGGCCATGGGAGCCCCATGCAACTTGTGAACCTCATTTTAGGGCCTTTTGAGCTAGATAACCCATGCAAGAATGTAAAGTTCGTAACTTTACATGTTATATTGACCCTAGGAGGCCAGATCTACGTTTTGGATGCATTAAGCCCGACTAAAATCGACTGTATGGATTTCGACTATGGGGGACTCGACGAGTCGCTCATACGACTCGGCGAGTTGGGTCGTGGTTCCCCAATCTTTTCTGTTACTGAGCAAACTTGTTGAGTCTAGAAGATGACTCAGAAAGTTGGACGTGTTTATGGACTTGAAGATCAAAGAACTCGACAAATCCAAGGATGAACTCGGCGAGTTGATGGCAAATGTCCCAACATCTATGAAGAGGAACTCGACAAATTCAAGGATGAACTCGGCGAGTTACTAGTGAAATGCCCCGACTTGTATGAAGGGGAACTCAACGAGCTCATGGAAGGACTCGACAAGTTCAAACAGAAAGTCCTGATTCTGTCATAATGAGAAACTCGGTGAGTTAGAGGGTAACTCGATGAGTTAGATCGCGAGTTCGAGATTCTCTGAATCATGGAACTCAACGAGTTGACAGACCAACTCGGCGAGTTGATTCAACCATAATGTTGACTTGGACCAGAAGATTGACTTTGACTAGAGTGTTGACCTTTGACTTGACCACCGACCAGTGTTGACGCTTAAAGGGGTTATAAGTTTGAAAGAATAATTAAAAGAGATGTTATGTGTAGGAGTTTGAGGAGAGTTGATCCCAGCATCGAGGACAGTTTAGCTACTTCACAACATTGAGTTGAGTTACCTTCCAGTAGGAGAGGGTCTTAGGCCACAATGTTGGTCCACTAGTAGGAGTTGTTAGTTAGATGATTGTCTTTATGATAATTGTTTGGTATGCCACTATCTGTTATGCTATATGTGTGCTAGTATGTTATGTGGTAGTGGTAGGGTGACATAGTCCCTGGTTACCGGTCGAAAGATACCGAAGGGGAGGGCAGCTCCCGGTTACCGGTCGAAATATACCGAATGGGAGGCCGGCTCCTGGTTACCAGTTGAAAGATACCGAAGGGGAGTCCATCTTCCAGTTATGCCAGTTAGATATCGGTTGAAAGATATCAAGGGATAGGCATTATGTGTATATGGTATGTGGTATGATGGGGGTACTCACTAAGCTTTGTGCTTACGGTTTTCGGTTTTGGTTTCAGGTACCTCCTCTTTTAAAGGAAAGGAGCCGAAACGGTAGCAACGCATCACACAAACGATTTTCCGCATATGAGATTTCTGGGATTTGTACTCTGGCATTGTTTTATCATGATATGTTTTGACTATTGATACTTTGGTTTTCATACGATTTGATGCTATGGTTGTTTTCAGACAAATGGTTTTATACTTATTAAATTTAAAATGAAAAATTTTGGTCGTGATTTTGGGGATGTTACACCCAGTTCTCATGACGTGAGGAACAACCTCTCACATCGTGGGCTCAGTGTAAACATAAAAATTTGTCCATCTTCTGTTAAACCGTATCAGCCTCCGTTACCTTTTCCTTCTCGAGCAAGGACACATCTGTTGGAGCAAGAGCATAAGAAATTTAATCAAGCAAGTCAAGGGTATTCCAATTAATACCCTATTTATTGAATCGTTAGCAAAAATTCATGAATATGTGAAATTCCTTCAAGATCTTATTGGCACTCGCCAACAATTAGAAAAGACTTCGAAGGTTGTTCTTAATGAACAATGCTCAACGGTTATCGTGGAAGGCATACCAACATAGATGGGAGATCCAGGATGCCTTAAACTACCATGTGAATTTGGAAATTCCACGAAGACGTTTGTTTTAGCCGATTCTAGAGATAGCATTAATTTAATGCCTTATTCATTTTACCAAAAGCTTGATCTTCTAGAATTGAAGACTATAAGGATGGCGATCCACATGGTGAATCTGTCGGTAACATATCCTCGAGGTATAATTGAAGATATATTGGTAAAAATTGGAAATTTTGTTTTTCCAATTGATTTTGTAGTTATAGACATGAAAGCAGATGAAGATGTACCCATTATCATTGGACGTCCATTACTTAATACCATAAGAGCCTTAGTGGATATTTGTGAGTCAAAGCTTACTTTACAAGTGGGAAAAGAAGAGATGACATTTGGGTTGAAGAAGGATTTGAGAGGTTTAAAAATCAAGAATAAGTGTTCTTTATGGCTGAAGAAAATGAGCTTGAAGAATTGGAAAAATTAATGGAAGAAGAGGTCCAAACTAGAGAAAAGCCAAAGAAGAAGTCAAGTTCACTAAGCCAAGAGCCTCGATCCCAATGATCTTTGAAGTCTTTTCCTTTACTACACCAAAATTTCAAGATGAAGAGGCTTGTGAAATTGAAGAGATAAGTTCAAGTGATGCAGAGAATGATCAAGAAGGAAAGGAAGTAAAACTTGATTGAATGGAGATAGATAAGAAGTTAGATGAAAATAAAGTAAAGAACTAGGATGAAGATAAGTCCTAATGAGTTAAAAGAAAAATTGAAGCTTGTGACAACCAAACGAAAAAAGAAAATTGAAATAAAGCGTGCATAAGTAGAGTTCAAGCGTACAAGAGGAGGTGGAAGGAGCAAAAGGAGAAGAGGGAAATTCTGCTCCCAATCGACGCAACGTAGAGCAATAAGGAGTCTGAATCACGACTCCACAAAAAGAAGCGCTTCTCGGGAGGCAACCCGAGCTCATTTTTCATTTTCTTCTCCTTTTCTTTTCCTTTAGTTTTGCATTTATTTTAAACTGATGTTTAGGATAGTCATTCATTCATCTCCTATTTAAAAAAAAAAAACAAGAGCGGGATCAGAATTGTGAGTGGTATAATTTCTAAAAGAAAAAAATTGGTATTTTATCAATTAATCGAGGCCCACGACATCGGATTAAACACGCACAACATAGGGAATCAAGGAAGACCCGTTTTGCATTCATTTAAAACTCACGACGTGAGGATAAGAGCGTACGGCGTGACCTTCAAGGCGGGACTAGTTTTTTTTACGCAAATCAAAACCATTTGATTTTAATTCATTATTTAAAATCACTCACAACGTCATACAATTGCCAAGGTCCCCACTTCGATTTCCATTCAAATTTCATCCGATTTTACTTATTTTCGTGTTCCAACTTCAACTAAGGTATGTGATAAGTTTTATAGGTAAAAAAAAATATGTGGCGAAAAAACTTAACTCTAAGTTCGCATGCAACCTATTGGATCTAAGTTTTCTCTATTGATTGCAACAAACAATTGAACATGAAGAACCATAGGAGTACTCTACTAATTTCGAAATCCACAAAGGGATTAGTTTTACATACCTTTTGATTATTGTTGTAAATAATCAATAAAATCCTTCTTGAACACGCTCTAGAAAGCAAACATCATAAATCTCGTGCCTCTGATGGCTCACTCCCAAAACCCTAGAAACCCTAGAATGAAGAAAAGAGAGAGAAGGAGAGGAAGAAAGAGGAAACTTCGTTCCTAATACTCTTAGGAGTGTCATGAAAAAAAATTGATGCATTGGGGTCCTATTTATAGTTTAGGTAACTTACAAGCAAATTAAATAATGGATTTAATCCTAATTTAAGTTCTTTCCTTTTATGCGACCAATAGGCTTTTAGAAACCCTAGAGGAGCCTTCAAAAGTGCCCATGTCATGGAGGTTTCTAGAATTGTTTATTTTGTTCAACTATTGAACAATTATAATTCACAATTTGCATATTTAATTAATTCTAATTAATCACAAGTTAATTCCAGATTAATTATAATCAACAATTAATTAATTCTAACTGGTTTCTTATTAATTTATTGACCATATAAATTAATAAATCAATTATTTAACTATTTATCTCATGTTAATTTATTAATCACATAACAAATTAACACATCAATTATCTATTCATAATTAATATATTAATCACATAATATATTAACAAAACATTTTTTTTCTCTCTCTCTCTTAATATCACTTCTAGCTATTTCTGCTTATAAGGGCAACCCAACAGGACTTTATTTTTAATTCAATTTTATACCAATTTAGTTATGAGATTAGACACCTTAATCCAACAGCCTTCCACTTGGATAAGTCTATAATTACAATTACAAGTATAACCAAACAACAAAGAGTACATTATCGAGCCAAGCTTGAGTATTGGAATACTCGACTAGTGAAGCTCGCAAGCTTAACAATCATTGTACTATTTACACATTTATTGTTTGTTTTATTCATATTTACATATTATAGAAGAGGGTCGAGTCGATGTAACAACTCAATTTTTCAAACAAAATTTTCTTTTTAATAATGGCGTAATTTCATTCAAAACAAGGCATAAATAGTTTAAGTATTCTGTCAAATACAATTAGTCAAAATCCCAAGATCATAAAAGCATTCTTCAGTGTGTATCGATCACGCCGGCGCCTTCCCACGGTCCTCACTAGTACCTGAAACACATACATAACAACTGTAAGCATAAAATGCTTAGTGAGTTCCCCAATATACACTTACGCACATACGCCTTTCCAGGCCCTGACCTTCCGGTCCTTTACACAATGCCTTCCGGCCCATAACATAATCGCCTTCCGGCTCATAACATTTTGCCTTCCGGCCCACATAACATACATAGCACATATAACAATTAACTTACCACATATAGCATACATATCACATATCATATCTGAACTTCCGGTCACACAGTCAAACCCTTCCGGGTACAGTATAGTGAGAAGACTCACCTCGTAAATGCTGAAAGCTAGCAAATCCTGAAATCACCCGTGCACAATCTGACGAGCTACAACCTCCCTATAACATCACATATCTCCCATTAACACTTATATCTTCTAAGTGTGACTACCCCTAAGAATTCAGACTTAGGTCAACTCTGGTCAACGGTCAACGGTCAACGGTCAACTCGACCGGACTCGGCGAGTGCCATGGCGACTCGGCGAGTCTAGACGTCCTCCAACTCTCTGAGATTCCCTGTCTACTCGTCGAGTATCCTCCTTGACCCGACGAGTTACTCCTGGAAGAATCGCGGGGCCACCCCGACTCAACTCGCCGAGTCTGAAGAACAACTCGACGAGTCCCAGTAAATCTTCAAGCTACTCGCCGAGTCTGTTCATCGGACTCAGCGAGTCCGTGCCATGCAGTCGATCAAACTGCTTCCTGAGATAAGTTTCGTCCCGAAATACCCAAGCATGGGACCTTCTGGACCTCTAAAGGTCCTAATACAGGATTATAGTCGTTGGGTAACAAGGTACTAATTCATCTAATCACCAAATGGGTTCCATAAACCCTAAATCCATGCACACATCAACATAACAGAAAGGAATCCGAAATATTACCTGAAATATGCACTCTCTGTGTCCCCAAACCGCAGAACTCGAATCCCTTGCTGTTCCTTTAGCCAAATCTCTTCTCCTCCTTGCACAACAATTTCTTCAAAGCCCTAATATCCTTCAATCTTGCTCTAGATGCCCACAGCCGTTTAGGGTTCTTCTCAGTCGACTAAAGACGGACAATGACGGCCTATAAGTGCATTATATACGACCCAAACCTGAACGGTTAGGGTTTTCTCTAAACAGCGTAGACTCGCCGAGTCCATATCGGACTCGTCGAGTCCAGTCACAAACCCGCGACCAAGTCTGCGATCCTACTCGGCGAGTCTAGGCTCCAACTCGCCGAGTCCCCTCTTAACTCACCCCAAAAACATAATTTAACAATACCTGAGATTCCGGGCTGTTACAACTCTCCCCCACTTGGATTAGACTTCGCCCTCGAAGTCTCATTCTGAAAATAGTTCCGGATGCTGCTCCCGCATCTCACGTTCCGGCTCCCAAGTCATTTCCGACCCCTTACGGTGTTGCCGCTGGACCAACACCAGAGGTACTTCCTTGTTCCTCAGAACCTTGATCTTCCGATCCCTGATGGCCACTGGTCTCTCGGCATAATTCAGGCTCACATCCACCTGAATATCCTCCAATGGAACCACTGCCGACTCATCGGCTATGCACTTCCTCAATTGCGACACATGGAAGGTGTCGTGGATCTGACCCAACTCCGCTGGCAACTCCAACCGATAGGCTACCCGACCTATCCTTGCAATCACACGAAATGGCCCAATATATCGGGGCCCCAACTTGCCCCTCTTCCTGAATCGAATCACTCCTTTCCAAGGAGAGACCTTCAGGAGAACGAAGTCGCCGACTTGAAACTCAAGCTCGGATCGGCGCCTGTCTGCATAACTCTTCTGTCGGCTCTGGGCGGTCAACAACCTCTGTCTAACTTGCTGAATCTGCTCTGTCGTCTGAAGCACGATCTCTGTGCTGCCCATCGCTCTCTGTCCCACCTCTACCCAACAAATGGGGGTCCGACATCTCCTACCATACAACAGCTCAAAAGGTGGCATACCAATGCTCGAATGATGGCTGTTGTTGTAGGAAAACTCTGCTAAGGGTAAATATGCATCCCAGCTACCCCCGAAGTCCAACACACACGCTCGAAGCATGTCCTCCAGTGTCTGAATCGTCCGCTCGCTCTGGACGTCTGTCTGGGGATGATATGCGGTACTAAAATGCAATTTAGTACCCAGCTCCTCATGAAATCTCTTCCAGAACCTGGAAGTGAAACGTACATCACGGTCTGAAACAATCGAGATCGGTACCCCATGCTGAGATACCACCTCTCTCACATATATCTCCGCCAACTTCTCCGCTGAAGAACTCTCACTGATGGCAAGGAAGTGTGCACTCTTCGTCAACCTATCCACAATCACCCAAATTGCATCAACTCCCCTGGCAGTCCTCGGCAATTTGGTGATGAAATCCATAGTGATTTGTTCCCACTTCCACTCGGGGATCTCCAATGGCTGTAACTTGCCATGCGGTCTCTGGTGCTCGGCCTTAACCCTACGGCAGGTCAAGCACCTCTCAACGAAACATGCAACGTCCCTCTTCATACAGGGCCACCAATACTCTTTTCTCAAATCCAAATACATCTTCGTAGCACCGGGATGGATCGAGAATTTCGATCTATGAGCCTCTTCCATCAAAGTGATACGCGTACCGCCCACGAACGGTACCCAAATCCGACCCTGAAACGTCATAAGCCGTCGTCCATCCTTAACGAACTCGGAAATCAACCCCACAACCCGCTCTTTCTTCTGCAATTCTGGTCGTACAGCCTCGGCCTGTGCCCCACGAATAGCATCCAATACTGGAGTCATCACAGTCAGCCTCAAGCATACATCTCGCAATGGACTGCTCTCCGCCCTGCGGCTCAACGCGTCGGCTACCACATTAGCCTTGCCTGGGTGGTACAGGATCTCACAATCATAATCCTTGACCACATCCAACCACCTCCTCTGACGCATATTTAGGTTGGGCTGATCCATCAAATACTTCAAGCTCTTATGGTCCGTGTATATTGTACATCGAACCCCATACAGGTAGTGACGCCAAATCTTGAGAGCGAACACTACTGCTCCCAACTCTAAATCATGCGTGGGGTATCTCGCCTCATGAGGCTTCAGCTGCCTCGACGCGTAAGCTATCACATGACCCCTCTGCATCAACACTGCACCCAGTCCCGAAATTGATGCGTCGCAATATACCACAAAATCTTCCATCCCTTCTGGGAGAGCTAATACCGGGGCTTCGCACAACCTCTGGCGAAGTGTCTCAAAGGAGGTCTGCTGCTCGGGCCCCCATGAGAATGCAACACCCTTCCGGGTCAATCTGGTGAGTGGCACTGCGATCTTGGAGAAATCCTTAATGAATCTCCGATAATACCCTGCCAACCCAAGGAAGCTCCTGATCTCAGAAGGTGACTTCGGCACTTCCCAACTCATCACCGCCTCAACCTTGGCCGGATCGACCAATATCCCTTTCTGATTAACGACATGTCCTAGAAATTGGACCTCCCGCAGCCAGAAGTCACATTTGGAGAACTTTGCATAAAGCTTCTCCGACCTCAATACCTCGAGGACCTCCCTCAAATGCTCCTCATGCTGCTCTCTAGATCTAGAATACACCAGAATGTTGTCGATAAATACAATCACTGATCGATCCAACATCGGTCTGCATACCCTGTTCATGAGATCCATGAACACAGCCGGGGCATTGGTGAGCCCGAAAGGCATCACCACAAACTCATAATGCCCATATCGCGTCCTAAACACTGTCTTCTGGACATCCTCATCCCGCACTCTCACCTGATGGTACCCTGACCTCAGATCGATCTTGGAAAACCAAGACGTTCCCTGCAACTGATCGAATAAATCATCGATCCTCGGTAACGGGTAACGGTTCTTGACCGTCAACTTGTTCAACTCCCGGTAATCAATGCACATCCGGTGTGAACCATCCTTCTTCTTGACGAACATAATAGGTGCTCCCCACGGCGAGCTGCTCGGCCGAATGAATCCCTTCCCCAGCAACTCCTGGAGCTGCGAGGACAACTCTTGCATCTCTGGAGGTGCAAGACGATAAGGCACTTTAGCAATAGGCGCGGCCCCCGGAACCAGATCGATACCAAACTCTACTTGCCTCACAGGAGGTACTCCCGGCAGCTCCTCGGGGAAAACATCTGGAAACTCACGCACCACAGGGACCTCCTCAACTGACTTCGGTCTCTCGGAAACCACCCGCGTATCCATCACATACGCCACAAAACCCTTACAGCCTTGCTGTAGACACTGCCTCGCCCTAGCGGCCGAACAAAAAGCTGATCCCGAACGGGTACCCTCGCCGTACACCGAAAGAACTCCCCCACTATGGTCTCGTATGGTCACCAACTGACGCTCACAGTCGATGACAGCGTCGAATCGGCTCAACCAGTCCATGCCTACGATGACACAGACATCACCCATCGCAATAGGAATCAGGTCAATCGGGAATTCGACCCCGAAAATCTCTAGCACGCATCCCCGAAGAACCTCCGTGGCACAAATCACTTTCTCGTCAGCTATAGAAGCCCTCAAAGGTCGACTCAACGCCTCACGACTAGTGCTGATATGCTGACTAAAGGCTAAGGACACAAAGGACCTACTCGCACCCGAGTCAAATAACACTAAGGCAGGCACAGAGTTCACAAGGAAAGTACCTATGCATATAATAACATAAGCATAACATCTCGACATTAAAATAAATACATGAATTACAACATACCTGCCACGACATCGGGCGCGGCGCGGACCTCCTCCGCAGTCAGATGGAAGGCTCTCCCACGAGCCCTCGGGGCCTCGACCTTCACCGGTCGAGTCTCAGTAGTCCTGGCAGTAGGTGCAGATCCCTGACGAAGCTGAGGACACTCGGCCTTCCGATGGCCGGTCTGGTTGCAATGAAAGCAACCATAAACCCCTTGGGGCACTCCCTAGCAATGTGCCCCTCCTTGCCGCACTTGTAGCAAGCACCGGCTCGACACGCCCCATCGTGACCCTTGCCGCACTTTCCGCAAGTGCGGCTTTTCGAACCTCCCGTCCTCGAATCGGCGGACTTGGTCCGCTTGGCTGCCGGCTGAGACTGAGCCGGCCGCCGGTCTGCCTGCTGAGACTCGGCCTCCTCCCTGGCCTGAGTCTCCAACTCGATCTCACGCTTCCTGGCATTCGCCTGAAGCTCCGTAAAAGTATGATAGGTGGAGTTCGACACAAACTCCCAGATATCCCTCCTCAAGACACCCAAGTACCGGCTCATCTGAGCCTGCTCTGTGGACACCAGCTCGGAACAAAACATCGCCCTCTCATGAAACTTTCGCGTGATCGCCGCCACCGAATCAGTACCCTGCTTGAGGGTTAAGAACTCCTGAACCAATCGTTCCCGCTCCATCGGGGGAACATACTCATCCCTGAACATGGCAGTAAACCCCTCCCATGTCACCGTTGTAGTCTCTACCAAAGTGAAGTTCGCCGTCACGAACTTCCACTAGTCCTTCGCTCCCAGACGGAGCTGGTTCAAAGCGAACCGTACCCTCAGGTGCTCCGGGCATGAACAAGTATAGAAGCACCCCTCTATATCCACGATCCACCTCATCGCAGCAATCGGATCCTGCGTCCCATCGAACTCCGGTGGCTTCGTGTTGCTGAACTCTCGGAACAGCAACGAGTCACCCCCCTGTGGCCTAGCAGCGGCCACAGCTGCGGTAGCTGCAGCGGTTGCAGCCTCAGTCAATGCGGCGTACCGCTCATCGAATGTCTCCATCAGGGTGGTCTTAATAGACCCAAACATCTCCGGGATCTCAGCCCGGATTGCCGCCGCCACCTCCTCGTGAATCATATGACGAATCTCCTCGTCACTCACACCGCTCGTGCTCGCTCCGTGGCGTGGTCTAACCATGATGTCTCTGAAATACAACATAAAACTATCAGAGACTCCATCGAGTGTCATTGCACTCGATAACGCAACCCTACTCAGTCTCCGATATCCAGGGATTCGTACTTGGGTCTCCCACTGACCCGGTGTCTTCGGTAGTACGGCCCAATACTACCGACCACACCGCATCAGCATTCATCCCAAGTCTTCCTCCCCAAACCCCGGATAGTGAGTATTCTACTTCTGATATGCACTATCTACCCGCATACTAGCAAAGCATCTCATATCGGCAAACTTCCCTAGACTAAGGCATCACAAATCAGGCCACTCTAGTCCTATCATGAATACCTAGTCTTCTAGCATGCATAACAGTTTACATTATATAACATTGTAAGGTATTTTGGGGATCTTTACCGTTCGGACGCTGACTGATCGTACACACTGCTTCTTTCTTGCTTACCACAAAACCATTTACAAAGGTTTATGCCTTTATTTAAAAAAAAAAATTCCTCAAATCCTCGGTTTGAGTTCAGTTACTCCCGAAGGTGCACCCGAATTCCTCAAACCAAGGCTTTGATACCAATTGTAACAACTCAATTTTTCAAACAAATTTTTCTTTTTAATAATGGCGTAATTTCATTCAAAACAAGGCATAAATAGTTTAAGTATTCTGTCAAATACAATTAGTCAAAAATCCCAAGATCATAAAAGCATTCTTCAGTGTGTATCGATCACGCCGGCGCCTTCCCACGGTCCTCACTAGTACCTGAAACACATACATAACAACTGTAAGCATAAAATGCTTAGTGAGTTCCCCAATATACACTTACGCACATACGCCTTTCCAGGCCCTGACCTTCCGGTCCTTTACACAATGCCTTCCGGCCCATAACATAATCGCCTTCCGGCTCATAACATTTTGCCTTCCGGCCCACATAACATACATAACACATATAACAATTAACTTACCACATATAGCATACATATCACATATCATATCTGACCTTCCGGTCACACAGTCAAACCCTTCCGGGTACAGTATAGTGAGAAGACTCACCTCGTAAATGCTGAAAGCTAGCAAATCCTGAAATCACTCGTGCACAATCCGACGAGCTACAACCTCCCTATAACATCACATATCTCCCATTAACACTTATATCTTCTAAGTGTGACTACCCCTAAGAAGTCAGACTTAGGTCAACTTTGGTCAACGGTTAACGGTCAACGGTCAACTCGACCGGACTTAGCGAGTGCCATGGCGACTCGGCGAGTCTAGACGTCCTCCAACTCTCTGAGATTCCCTGTCTACTCGTCGAGTATCCTCCTTGACCCGACGAGTTACTCCTGGAAGAATCGCGGGGCCACCCCGACTCAACTCGCCGAGTCTGAAGAACAACTCGACGAGTCCCAGTAAATCTTCAAGCTACTCGCCGAGTCTGTTCATCGGACTCGGCGAGTCCGTGCCATGCAGTCGATCAAACTGCTTCCTGAGATAAGTTTTGTCCCGAAATACCCAAGCATGGGACCTTCTGGACCTCTAAAGGTCCTAATACAGGATTATAGTCGTTGGGTAACAAGGTACTAATTCATCTAATCACCAAATGGGTTCCATAAACCCTAAATCCATGCACACATCAACATAACAGAAAGGAATCCGAAATATTACCTGAAATATGCACTCTCTGTGTCCCCAAACCGCAGAACTCGAATCCCTTGCTGTTCCTTTAGCCAAATCTCTTCTCCTCCTTGCACAACAATTTCTTCAAAGCCCTAATATCCTTCAATCTTGCTCTAGATGCTCACAACCGTTTAGGGTTCTTCTCAGTCGACTAAAGACGGACAATGACGGCCTATAAGTGCATTATATACGACCCAAACCTGAACGGTTAGGGTTTTCACTAAACAGCGTAGACTCGCCGAGTCCAGTCGCGAACCCGCGACCAAGTCTGCGATCCTACTCGGCGAGTCTAGGCTCCAACTCGCCGAGTCCCCTCTTAACTCACCCCAAAAACATAATTTAACAATACTTGAGATTCCGGGCTGTTACAGTCGAACTCACTAGCTTAATCACATTTATATTGTAATTTAAAGTAATGTTATTTTCTTAATAGTTAATCGAGTTGATTCAAGCGCGAGCTCGAGTGTCGATTACTTTATCGGGCTCAAGCTAGAGCTCAAAATTAAGGCTTGAGTCTAGTTTCGAGCTTGGCAGTGCTCGACTCGACTCGGCTCGACTACACCCGTAGTGGACGGCATGAGATAGGTAGGTGTGAGTCTCATTAATTTTATTTAATAAAATTTTAAATTAGATAGAAAAAGTATAAAAGATTATGAATAAGGCAAGTTACTCATTTATAGGGATGATTTTTTTAACCGGAAAATCGAACAGGAATCGGAACCGGAACCAGTTGGAACTGATTATTGGTATTATGTTTGGTTCCTCTAATTTATCATTTTCAGTTCTTTCGATTTTGTTATGGTTTGGTTCGATTCCGATTCTGAACACATTCTTAGATAGCACATTTCCTAGTATAATCAAACCGGAACCGATTAGTGGTATTCAATCCGGTATTCAAATTCCTATTTACTCCTTACTCTTTAATCGGTTTTCGCTTCTTTGGTTCCGGTCCAGTTCCAAACCGGTTTGCATCCATACTTATTTCAAATTGAAGGAAAAAAAAACAAATTACGGATAATAAAACCATAAAATTTATAATCAAAGAAATCAACAAATTTACAGTTTTCTCAAAAATTATTACGGAAAGGGAAGTACTTTGTTTGCAAAAAAAACTACATTAACCTTTTGAAACTTAAAAAGACAACATCTATTATGATTTATAATAAAATAATCTTTGAGACATATAAAATTATGTAAATGTATTTTTGATAGACACCCACTTGTTCATATTGGAGTCCATGCTCCTTCACATTCACACAAGCCCCCACCACACCATGTTGACCAGCCAGTGAAAAAGTAGATGGGTTTATGTGCATCCTCATCCATTTCTTTATTCCTTTCCACCTTTACTTTCAGCAACCCCCAAGTACCCACCCCTCCATCTCATTCTCATTCTCCAACCGAAATATTAGGTTTCTTATTCTACATGGATTCACCCTCCGAATCTAATGGCGACGAGCCTTCCCAATCCAAACAAACATCTCGATCAGAAACCAATGTTAATCGTCACAATCATCGAACATCTTCCGGTGTGGTTTCTTCGAATTTCATAGGGAAGCATCGATTGGCTGCCATTATTTCTCAACAGAATCAACAAATCCAGATCATTCAGGTAATCAATTAGATTAGATGAAAATTTTACTAGCTTCTCCATTTGTTTGTTCGATTAATTAATTACACACACTGAGTAGTAGAAGAAAGTGATTTGATGCGATTAATCAGGAAGAGCTGGATCAATTGGAAACGCTTGGAGAAGCGTCGCTTGTCTGTGAACAGTATGTGAAATTAAAATTAATTTATTAATTTCATCGGTAATTGGTTTTCAGCAATGAATTTGAATGAGTGATTGTATTGTTGTACATCCAGGCTGATATCGAGTGTCGAATCAAGTACAGATGCTCTGCTTCCTGTGTAAGCGTCTTTTTATCTTCCTGTTCAATCCCCAATATCTACTTTTTTGTCATTTCTTTTACTTTGTTTGTTCTTTGATTTTGATTTTGATAGTTTTTTTTTTGTGTGTTTAATTTATTATATTTGCTGAAAAAACGCACAAATCCAAAACGTCTATGAGATAACAAGTACAATAACTAATTAATATATTTAATTTCTCTTGTTTTAATTGAAAAAAAAGGGAAATAATTTTATTAATTTATTTCACGTAATTTTTCTTTTTTAATATATCATATCATTATTATTTTAATCATCTATGTAAAATCTGACTTTTATGTTAAAAACTTATCTTTAGTAAGTTATAGATAAATTGGTAAAAAAAAAACTAAGTTTGTTACTTTGAGCAAGTAAAAAAGAATGTTGTATATATTAGTAAAATAAAATGGTAAAACATTTTTCTTTGTGGGGTTAATGTCTATGATTTGACCTTTTAAAGAAAGTAATAAGGTTGCAAATATAAAGAAAAAAGGCCACTAGATTTTTGAAACTTGTATTCTATATGATTCTGGCCTTTAAAATATGCCAATTTGGTTAAGCATTTGCATTAAATTTTTTTTTTTCCATTGACACAAATATGACATTTAATTTGAACCCAATCTCTTTTTAGGTAACTTTGAACAGACTTTAACCATTTAAAGTAATCTATAAAATACCTTTTGGATATGAATGTTAATAAACTTGATAGTACAAAATATTGTTTGTTGACAAACACAACACAAATTAAAAAAAAAAAAAAATAATCCAATTTTCATTTTATTCTTTATAAAAAAAATATACTGAATATGAGTGTTGATGAAACTACACACAAACAGGACGAGAGGGCCGGCAGATGGTGGATGGGATAGATGGTTTCAAAGAGCAAATCATTCATCTCGAAATCGCAAACGTTGGATCTGATATGAATATGATACTATCATCGTATATCACTTTTTGCCCTTTCGTTTTCCACTTTTTTTCTAATTTTGTAAATCTTTCTTCCAAAGTTTGAATAGTTTAATTCAAAACAATCATATTGTTTTGGATTTGGTGACAATTCAAATCACGGAAACAGATATTGTTTGGACGTTATCTTGTTTTTTTTTTTGGCATGTAAGAGTGGTTTGTTTTTTTAATCATTCAAGTTATTCAATAAGTGAGAAGAAAAATAGATTAGTATTTAATAATGATCAAATTCAAAACGTAGATGAATGAATGTAAATGGCTATTTAAGGGGATGTTTGGATGTGCGTTTATGTACGATATAATAACCAATATTACAAAGTAAGTTGTAGAAGATAATGTTTAGATAAGTTTCTCCGCTTTGAAGTTTTGATAATAGGATCATACCCTGTTTTCATTTATGATAAACCTTACTTATTATGCAAAAATGACATTCTTATATTGTTGAATCATTTAAATTTAAAATAGCAAACTTAGTTTTCTATCGATTATGATAACCTATGTTAAAATAATTTGAACCCCCCGTTATTTAAATACACATGTCAAAAAAAAGGTTGCTATGATTAATGGTTTTAATTTTTAATGTGAAAGTAAGCTGTAAGATTAGTGTGATGTTATGTGATGTGTACTTACAAAGCAATGAGGAAAAATATGAAGAAACTGGTGCTTGAGGAAAAATATGAAGAAGTGGGTGCTTTGGAACAATGGAGGCCATGGGATTGACTTTCCTTTGTAAGGGTAAGAGACCCTAGACATTTTATTGATATTTTTATAAAAAGTTAACCTATAATTAAATACTTATAATTAACTTTTTCGGAAAACAATACAATTTCAACCAATAAAAATATTTTAAAACTTAATTAAGGTGTCTATAAGGTAAAATTGGGTGTCTTTTTAGCCAATCTCATGTGTTTGACTTTGTTTTTAAGGCTTTTAAAAGCCTAAAGTCACAAAAAGATATGATTTTATGACTTTTGAAAAACAATTTTTTTGTTCTTAGCAAAAAGTTGTTTTAAAATGAACTTTTATATCAAACATCTTTTGGACATTTTTGACTTTTTGGAAAAGTTAAAAGTTCAAAAGTTATTTTAAAAGTAATGTCAAACACCCTCGAAAGCATATAAACCTTAGAGAGATTAAAGTATTCAGGTTGGAATCAAAAGTTGTCGAGAAGCGTTCTTTGATGTTTTGCAACAACCTCTTATGATTTGCACCCCATAATCGTTGTTGCGCTTTTGCCTCCATTGATTTCTTCAACATTTCTTTAAATCAAAACAATTGTCGTTACCATTCACCAAATAGAAGAATAAGTAAAAGGAACCCCGTGTTGATTACTGTATCATAGGAATCGATTAAAAAAAACGAAAGTAGATAAACCTTAGGGGGGGATTGAAATGTCGAGGTCATAATTAGAAGTAAGCGAGAATCGTTCTTTGATAGTTCACTTCTACGTGGTGATAGGTAGAGATGGAAAGCACATTACCAATCTTCGTTCCTCCTTCTTCTACCGTGGTTACTCTAATTCGGGGATTGAAGAGCAGAGCAAATCTCAATCCCAATTAAACAAACAAACGTTTGTCGCAGTGGAAGAAGGATACACATAAAGGAAGCAGTGGAAGAAACGTGAAGCACATCAGGTGGAGGCAATCAATTAGAGGATAATGGCGGTACGTTGAAGCAATTCCGGCTCAAAACCAGACAATATTGGAGCCACAAGTAAACCGAAAAAGTCGTGGCTCCAATCTAGTATTGTTCATAAGCTAAATGATTATATATATATATATATATATATATATATATATATATATATATATATATATATATATATATATATATAGTTAACTTAGTCTTGGAAACACGTGTTAAGTGTGAAATACATGAAATGTTGTTTTGACATACAACTAGTTTTGATACGTGTGAAATAGTACTAGTTTTAATCCTAGTATTTTGGACACAAAATAAACACACGAAAGTAGTGTATCTATCGATAATAGTTTAGTTCAAGCAAGTATGGTATCGAACACATGAAACGGTAAATAATTAAAATTAATACTAATATTATCTAAATAAAGCAATTAATTAAAACTTGGGGGGGGCTCTAGTTTTGCAAGACTAGAAACTTAAGCAATCAAATAACACTTAAACAAAAGACAATTAATAAAAGGGAACAAAAGACAACCAAATTCAATAAGATAAAGAGACTTCTATTTAGATTTCGATTCACTTATTCTTATGCTTGATTTTGTGGCAAGTGCAATGGATTAATATATCAATGATTACCAATTTCTAATGTGATTAGATTCGTGTTCACTATTACTAATCCTTTAGCAAACAAGTCAATTCAAACAGTGACCAATTGATTAAACTAACAAGTTTCCTAGTGTTCATTTCGAATCAAGTAAGACTTGTAATATTAGTTAACTAAATTTGTCAATTCAATCAACTCGTATGTGGTTGTTCATCACACATGCTCACACATTAACTTATTTATTTTCTACTTAACCCTAGGTTCATGTTCACTAATATTGGGTATCTTGTTTTCACAAAAATATATGATTCAAGCAATTAAGAAGATATTCATACAACTCAATAAACTTGATTATTAACAGAAAATAATTATCATTAATATGCATGGACCTTTTAACAAGCTTAACAAGATAAATAATCAAATTAAATTAATCCAAACCACTCAATCAAACCATATTCATAAGATCATCTAGTCTAAACAGAAGTATAAAGCTTTTAGCTCACAACTACGTCAAATATCATCATAAAATCAAAATCTAATGATTCAAACATGGTTCACATAAAAGATTAAGATAAAAGTAATGTTTAATTGCCTTTGATCTCTTCAAAATTGACTTCTAGGTTGAATTCTCGAAAACCAAAGCTCCCAAGAACCCTTCTGATCTTCAAAAGTCGTCAGAAGCCTCCAAAATGTGCTTGGGTTTCAGGAGAAATCGATTCTATTTATGTATTCCAAATTTCAACTCCAACTCGTCGAGTTCTTAGACCTAACTCGACGAGTTTTTTACTTAATACACGTGTGCAGCAAGGCATCCTTGTATCGGGAATCTTCCAGCAAACTCGTCGAGTTCGTCCTTAATTTAGCCTTCTTTCTTCAAACTTCAATTTCCAAGCTTCCAATTGCTAGTTCTGCTTCCTTTTTCACACAAACATTGTCACACCCCTAAACCAGAACGACAAAAACGTTCGGGGGCGGAAGGCGTTATGTACAGTATCACAACAATTTCATAATAGTAATCAAGCAAACACAACCATTACATTGATAAAATATAATATTTACATCTGTTCAATACATAATTTGTATGACATCAAAAAGTATATAGCAAAAGTATAAAAGACGCGACTCTATAAGCTTCGTCTTCTCAAAACTTGTGAGTGTACCTGTCTACTAATTCCCTTAGAATACGAGTGATTTTGAAAGTGTATCAACATTTTAGTTGGTGAGTTCATAAGTATGTTTTTGAGATGGAAAACATGTTTTGGTTCTTTGAGTTGTTATAGTGTTCTTCTAGAAAATCCAATATTTTTCTTTTAGTGAATGTAATGTATTCTTAGGACTTAAGGCCAAAATGTATGTTTGTTACTGTACTCTGAAATAGTAAACTGTAGCTTATTAATAAATAAGACTATCTCATGAATGTTATTGAAATTGTATGATGTACTAGCGTACTCTGTACTAGAAAAGTAGTGTACTATAGTAGTGTAACGCCTGCGTTTCCAGGCTAGACTTTTTCGTTGATGTAATAGTCTAGGTTAACTTTTGTAACTCTTTGTGAAGTATTAATGATGAAATATTTGAGTATTATGTGAATTATGTTTTTATTTTCTTAATTACTATAATTTTATGAATTAAGAATAAAATGAGCGTCAAAATTAAAGTGTGATATAATCCTGATATCTTTACATAAAGTTGTAGTGGTCAACACAAGGATTCCGAAGATATAAAGAATGCCGAAATTCGAGTTATAACGAAGAAGTTATAATCTGTCGAAGTTTCGCGACAGAATCGGCAACGTTGATTTACGTAAAAAGTGAAATTTATGTTAGAGCGATATTTAGCCTTAGCGATCTAAATGAATGTTGTAGATTCGTTAAACCCAGAGCGTGAATAAAAAGATCGTCCAAATCTGACTTCGTATGACGAAGTTATGATTTTCCGAAGTTTCGACTTAGCAGTATGCAGCCCGAATACTCGATTTGCGATCGAGCAGTTTTAGCCGAAACAATCTAAACGAGAATCGAAGATCTCGTTAATAGTAGTGAAACGATAAAAAGACAGACGAAAACGGACGTCAGACGAAGAAGTTATGATTTTATAACGGAGTTTTCCTGTCCCGACCTACTAAAAATAAATAATAAAAAATAAAGTCAAAATTAGCCGACAGAGTCTAAACGAAAGTTGTAGAGCGTAGTCTCACCTACGCGTGGATATAAAGAACATCAAAAACGGAGTTCGTATGAAGAAGATATGAATTACCGAAGTTTTTAAATAATTAATATTTATTATTTAATCTTTAAATTGGATAGTTATCCGAAGGAGTCTGCAATCCGATCCGGGTTACGGCCAACATACAACGAAACATGACCTGCCTCGCACTCGAGTGCTCTGAAGTACGTAAGCAGTGACGATCCGAAGCGTACGCCCCACATAGCTGAGCATTACGCCCAACGTAATGCGAGGCTTCTGCCCCTATATAAAGGATGCGAGGGTTGCCGGCCTTTTTGCTCCTTTTCTCTTCTCTCTCTCTTTCTCTCTCTCTCTCTCTCCCGTTTTACCTCGTTTTTCATGCAAGAATTATCCCGAAGCCCCGATATCATTCTCGAGACCCGAAGCAAGTCCCGAAGCCTCGAAGATCCCGAGAAGTATAATTTCCTAGCCGAAGCTCTGCCGGCGAAGAGCCCGGTTTTTGTGAAGATCTTCCAGATCTACCGAATAATACTACTTCTACAAGCCGTAGTGTTGTCTGATCATCTTTTGATCAAGTGAGTGTGTAGTCACTTTCTTCTAACACATAAATATTGAAGTATTTTATACGAAATACGTGTTATGTGTATATTTTATTGTTATATGTGTGAATGTATATTCACTTTCTTCTATCTCATAGATATGATTTATTCTCTATGAAATACGTGTTATGTATATGTGTCTCATCTGTTGCTTGGAATATGTATTGAATGAGAATGTTATACAGGTTTTAAACTATGTATAAAAATATATATTTTTGTCTACTAATATGTTAGGTAGAACATGGGTAGATAGTTGGTGTGTGATAAACAGATGAGAGGCCTCGATGTTGTTTTTGATTCAGTCATTTAGCGGAGTTTAGATGACGACCACGAACTTTTCTAGACAGTCATGTGGAACGCTAGCAGGCTCGCCACCTGTAGGTGTTAATGAACTTGGGTGTTCATTCGTTGTACTCCATCCCCCTCATGGTTGCCTTATTTGAAATATATTGTTGGGAAACCCCCGAATGCATGTGTTCTCGCCCCGATGAAATATTCTTAGACTAGGTCCCTTGTGTTAGTTGTTTTAGGGAAATAAAGTGAGAATAACGGGAATGGGTAATTGGGTTATTGTTGGTTAATGAAAATAAATTTAATTACTTATTGTGGGTTGAAAACCCTATATGCTCACCAGGCTCCCAAGCCTGACCCACTCAGTTTTCTTTGTATTACAGGTAGTAGCGCCAGAGCATAAGTTGGATGACTTGTCAAGTTATTTTTGGATTATAGAACTGTTGTTGTAAATAAATGTTGTAAGGTCTGTATTGAAATGTTTATGCTTTTGGTCTGTTTATCGCAACATGACATCCCGAGTATTGTAATATAATGAAAAATACATTTATTTAAGAAATGCTTTGGTACATCTTATTTTTATCATATTTTGTTTTGTGAACAAATTCTGCAACTCTTTTAATCAAATGATTACTCTGAAATCATTTTAAAAGCATAAATTAAACCGGTCTTTTCTGGACGTGATTTTGGGGATGTCACAAGTAGTGTTTGTAGTAGTATTTGTATGAAAACTTTCTTGTATGAGTGCTTGGAATCCACCAGCAGTGGTGTAAAATAGTGTACTGTCGTTTCATTATTTAAAATAAAACCTTTGAAGTAGTGTTAATCCTGTAAACAAATGTTTTAGTTGATACTATTGTGAGTTTCATATAACCTTGCTAAAATGACTAGTGGCCTCTATGACGTTCTTCAAGTGTCGAAATGTTATGACATTTGTCACCCCAAGCCTACCGGCCTAGCTGTTGCAAGCAGCTCAGGTGCGGGGTTGTCAGTCCAGTATAGATTATAAACAAATTCACGCTCTCCCTCTAGGAGACTGGTTATAATTTATAGGACTTAGACCTATACCCTGTTGGGTACAATTATGTAGTGCCTTACAACCCTATATTAACTAGTTTACGTGTAGTGTAGTAGTGTTCTCTAGTACTTGAAAATGTATGTATTACATTGTGGTAGTGTACTTTGTAATGTAAGATAATTATACTTAAATAATTATTTTAATATTGTATCCTTGAGTTAGTGAAATAGAGTAGTGTTCCATAAACTATACCTATTATCGTTTAAATACTTGTTCCTGTATAGTGTTCTTGAATTTGTAAAATAACGTAGTGTTTTTCAAACCATACCAATTATAGTTTAAATGTATGTTCTTGTTTCGTGTATTAAACTTAACAAAATAGTGTGGTGATTCGTAAACTATACTAATTACAGTTTAGATCTATGTTCTCATTTCATGTATTTTTAACCCTTTTGTAGCATGTCGAGCAAAAGGGTTAAAAATATATAATCATATTTTGACGAGTGCAGTGAAACCATTGCAAATGGTTTGAAACGGTTTTGAAATCATTTGAATATTAACACAAGAGTCTTGTGTTTGACTTGTATCCCCCCCTAAAACTTTGAAAAATAGTGAAAACGTAGGGGTATGAACTTACCTCTAGTGTGTGTTTGATTCTGGATAGCGGAACTGTAGATATGATCCTCGGGCTAGCGTACGTGGAAAGAACGGAATCCGAGAATTATTTGGAGTGTTGATGAGGGTTTTTGTTCTAGCCTTCACCGAATTCCCTTGATTTTGGTCTTAAAACCTCAATCGAGAACCAAGTTCATGGTCTAAAAGGTGTTATCGGTCAGGAGTGAGTTTTCGGCCTAAGCAATTTTCGGCCAGCTTGAAGATTTGAAGATTGTTCTTAGTGTTCTTGGTGAAAATTATGAAGATTTGAAGGATTTTTCTTAAAATTATGAAGATTTTTGTATGATATTTGAGAGCAAAATGGGGGTGTTTCCGGTTGGAGAAGTGAGAAAAATGACTATGTTTTCGAGTGAAACCATATATATCGGGTGGATTTTCGGTCGGAAAGGCGTTTCGGTGCTAGGGGTTTGCGGTCCGAGGGTTTTCGGTGCGAGGGTTCTTGGTTCTGAGGAAAATGTTAAGATTTTTAAGTGCATTCTATTCCAACCTTTACAATACTTATATAAAGACATCATTCATAGAATTTAAATCATATTCTAAACCTTATAGACTTAACGAAATAAATAAAAATCGAAATTCTATTTAAAGGGTTTGACTTTTCTTGACTTGAAAATAGCGGGTTGTTACAAACATGTCTTTAAAGTTGAAAATGTAATTTTAAAAAAATTAAGTACCTTTTGTTCATAAATTGAGACAAAAATAGCAGAAAGTATTAAGATATTATATGAATTATATGACTAAATATGCACATATCAAAATACCCTACACTTGACTTTTGCTTGCCCCTAAGCAAAATTGAATTTTAGTACACTAGCCTCACATAAGACAAGAAAGTTCTGTTTTCAGAACAGGTGAAGGACAATCTCAATCAAACCCAACCATTATGCCAAGACCGCAATGCATGCATTTGTGGCTAAAATTTTCCTAAGGACCCCCCTAATTCTAAATACTAACAATCCTCATAAACACTCGCCCACTTCTTTTGAACAACGCTCATTTTATGCATCCCTCCGAATCAATCCCCAGAAAACTTTCTTAACCTCAAAATATTTTTGGTTAAACCCCAAGCATACACATGGTAAAATAACCTTGAAAAGAAAATTTACAATAAAATAAAAGACTTGATAACTTGATAACTTGAATCTTCAATAATTTGCAGCTTTTCTTCAATGTATTCCTTCTGTGTCTTCATCGCTTTGTGGATTCTTTCTTTCAAACATTTCATCACTTTTTTATCTCACTTTTTTCACTCAAACTAAAATCCTAGAAAAACATATGCTTACGCAAGGGGAGTTAACTTCATCCTTTATTGATTAAAGACATTAGTCTTATGTGCAATGACTACTTAAGCTTTCCTGGATACATTTATGATACACGATGCTAAACATGTTGCGTCCCTCAAACTAAGTGAGGTTGTTTTTTTGTCCCATGATTTCACTAAAATAAAGGGAGCCACAAATGCACTATAGTGTATATAGGCTCAACTAAACATTTAGGTCCTCATAGAATCATCAAACATAATACTAGCATGGAATCCTAATTGCTTTTACCAAAAAAAATTATAGTTTAACCTTAGC
The DNA here is from genome assembly GCF_002870075.4 of Lactuca sativa. Classification (NCBI taxonomy): domain Eukaryota; kingdom Viridiplantae; phylum Streptophyta; class Magnoliopsida; order Asterales; family Asteraceae; genus Lactuca; species Lactuca sativa. Next base: position 35,638,513 of record NC_056625.2, on the reverse strand, counting down.
AATTTTTTATGCAAAATTATCTTTTAATTAAACCTAGGATTCTAATTTAACTAATATAACCAACCCCCTACCCCACACTTAATTCATGCAATGTCCCCATTGCATGTTATGCATGATAAAGAACATAAAAGTAAAAAGAGAAAATTGGAACAAACTCCCCCGAGATAGAAGTTGTGAGGTTGATATTCTTAATTTTAAGCTCCATCTTCAGCTGACTTTAGGCATGGGAATAGCTCATCCACGCCTTGGGTGTCAAAATCTCGTGTGGTACAGCTCCAACTATAGAGGAAAAAGCTCATGAAAATGCTCGGAAATGATCTTCAAAAATATAATCCATGGTCGCGTCAAATAGAATCAAATCGTCGACTTGAAGATAAAAGAATGAGCAACTCGTCGAGTTTTATATGGAGACTCGTCGAGTTGAATCGCTATATTGGCAGAAATCGCGTTTTACACTTCGACTCGTCGAGTTCTATTTATGTACTCGACGCGTTTTCTTCTGTCTGACCAATTTCCTCTTTCTGCTTCAGCTTTGATTTTTTTTTGGTTAAGGAGGGTATTAAGGTGATACACTCCCTCATTTTTCTTCAGCTACTAGACTCCTTTTCAACTATTAAAAACATCGGACTCAACGAACCTCTCAATCTTCTAATCTTCTAATAAACGACTCGACTCCTGACGTTAATTTCCTCACGCTTGTTATTTTTCTCTCAATCCTTACCCTAATTTCCTGCAAAATCAAAGATACCAAACAACATAATAAAAAGGAAAACAACCACACTTAAAATCCTAAATTACTAGAAGTTTTAAATCATCAACACACCAAAACAAATAAAAACACAATTTCTATTACTAGAAGTTTTATACTTGGACTTGTCGAGTTCTATTTATGTACTCGACGCGTTTTCTTTTGTCTGACCAATTTCCTCTTTCTGCTTCAGCTTTGATTTTTTTTTTGTTAAGGAGGGTATTAAGGTGATACACTCCCTCATTTTTCTTCAGCTACTAGACTCCTTTTCAACTACTAAAAACATCGGAGTCAACGAACCTCTCAATCTTCTAATCTTCTAATAATCGACTCGACTCCTTACGTTAATTTCCTCACGCTTGTTATTTTTCTCTCAATCCTTACCCTAATTTTCTGCAAAATCAAAGATACCAAACAACATAATAAAAAGGAAAACAACCACACTTAAAATCCTAAATTACTAGAAGTTTTAAATCATCAACACACCAAAACAAATAAGAACACAAACAAATAAAAGAAAATTGTCTCAAACTTCAAACATAAATGAAAGCACAAAGGATAATCACTCGTCTTCCCCATCATTTCCTCCTCCAAATCCGCGTCCACTACCACTGGGCCCACTTTTCCTAACATTCCATATTTCCTCCGAACTCCTAAGGTGAGGGTAGTCGGGAACATCATCCATTCGAGGGATGTTCATGTGTTGCATCATATGTGCAAGGGTCATGTGATGGTAATTCATGTATTAAGAATCTATAAATAGGAACTTAATGGAGTTAAATAATGGATATTCCTGAACTAGAGTCATACAATTTGACTTTACTATCCTTGTGATCTTTCAGGTAGATACGACAGCTTCCCAATGCCCCTTCTCTTGGCAATAGAAACATATGGACTCTTTGGGAATGACACGTGGGACTATCTCAGAATTTTCCTTTCTCTTATGATCAAAATTTTCGACCATGGCCGATTTCTCTCCTTTAGGAGGAGAAACAATTTTCGGACTATCACCTTTGCCATCACCAATGTTCATGGAAATTTGAGAGGTAGATCTTCCAAACAAATATGCTTGACGGGTGCGCCAAAGCATTGTTGCTTCAACGACAATTAACAAATAAGTCAAATCAATAAGGGTCACGTCGTGATCTGTCATATTATAGTCTTTAACAAACTAATCATATGACTCAGGAAATGATTGAAGAACCAAGTCAACTGCCAGTTCCTTTGGGAAAATGACACCCAACATTCCCAGTCTGTCAAGGTGTGACTTCATGTTTAGAACATGCGCATATATAGAGTTTCCATCTTCATGCTTGCATGCCAATAGGGCTTGAGTAACCTTGAACTTTTGAAATTGATGAAACTATGGGTCAGGGAGAATCACTGGAGGAGGTAGAGGTAGAGAAGTATGATTTCCAGTTCCACCAATGATCGAAGAAGGTAATGATCTTTCACCTTGATCGACACCTGGAACATTATCTTCAGAAGGAAAGCCTTTTCCAAAAGGATGAGGAAGACCATATTTGTCAGAACCAGACTTCTACAAAGGGAGAAAATTCAAGTTAGTTGATTTAAGTCCTTAATATAACACCCAAATGAAATATTAGGGCTAGGACCCAACACAATAATTCAAAATTCGGAAGATGGATGCCGTAATCCAATTGCAAATTATTTGAAGGTAGGTAAATGACGATTTACCAATTCCACCACGAAAATAAAATTTTAAACGGATTAGGTTTTAGATGATATTCCTATATCTTTTGAGATTCATTGAACTTTTCAATGACACGTTTAATCTCGATTAATCCATTCAAGTTTGTGACTGGGATACCGATGATCACAAACAATGTGTGAATAACCATGCGAATTAGCGTGGTACTCTCGATGTCATTATCACCAAATCAATGTGTCGGTTTGCCACACATGCTCCATCGATCTATGATAATTTACGATTTAGCCATTGCCATCCATCATTAGTCCACATTAGTGTGTTGGTTAACCACACACGCTCCACTAACTAACCAATGAGGTGTAATGTGCAGTTTCATGGGTTAGCATCAAATTCACATTTTTTCTAAAGTAACTAGGATAGAGAATTTATAAAAGTGTTTAGTTACTTTATAATTCATTATACTTTTAATGAGAGTTTAGATCCATATCCTACCCGTTCGGCTAACGACCCTCCACTAGTCAAGGGTGCGATGAGTAAGATTGAATACCCAATGTCGGTAATTTTACAGATCGCTTCATTAAACACCCCTTATAGACCAGCTTCAGGATTGAGGCCTACTAACGGTAAGACTGACCTTTTCTTATACACACACACACACACACACACATATATATATATATATATATATATATATATATATAAACTTATATATATATATAATTAAACTTTTAATCTTATATAGTATAAGTGTGTATTTTATACATTTAAAATACTAAGTGGTTTAACTCTTAATAAATTAATCTTTTAATTTAATTAAAGTAAACCTATCTATGGATTTATTAATAGTCTTTAAATTAAAACATTTAATTTAAATAATTAATAAAATCCATGTGGGTGTATTTTCAAACTTTTAAAATACTAGGGTTTTAGAATTCAATATCTCAAATTAAAACTTTTAATCATAAAACTTGAGGGCAAATTTTGAAACTTTTCAAAATTTCTAAATCAAATTTAAAACAATTAAATTAATAATATAATTTTATCTTTATCATAAATTTGATTTATTTTAATTGGCAAGAAAATTCAAATCAAATTTTACGAATAATTAATTTATCACAAAATCTCATAATTATCTTTAAATTTGACAATTATCTTTCAATTAGATGAGGATATCCATTACCATATCAGATAATTTGAATTTTAATGATTAAAACAACTTATGGTAATTATCCAAATATAATTTAGGCCAAAAATCCGAAAATCTGCCAACTGACTGGTGTCCACGTCGTGTCATGCCATAACACGTCGTGTTCCATTATGAACACATCGTGTTCATTAGGCATAAACAAAAAACGATTTTCCTTTTGCTTTGAATAATTTATAAATGCATCAAATAACAGAAAAACACCCTAGGCTATGATACCACTGATGGGTTTTGAGCATTACAACATTCCTATGATGCACATGAAACCCTAATGTTGTGGATCTAGGTTTTTCTCAAGTTATACATCAAATCAATTATCCAAAGCAAAACCTTAGATCTAGTATATACAATTCGAAATTCACATATATATTAGGGTTAGAAAATTACCTCACTTATTATATTGTAATAATAAGAACATTTAAAGTCCTCTGTAAGTTTATCAAAATAATTTTACTTAATTTCATCCGAGTTTGTTTATCTGTTGTTTCTTTTTTGTATGCAATGTTGTTTATCGTCGCTCATGTTCTATATTTCGTGTTTGTAGTTTGAGTTCTTGTTTTTTTTTTTTTTGAATTCTCAATCATTTGTTAACTTTATTTCTAGGATTACTGTAGAAACAAATGATTATGAGTTTAGAGTGTATCTTCATTTGTTTTTGACATGATGGAGCTTACTTTGACTAGAGATACTACTAGTTTGGGTTACTGGTTGATTTGGAAGTTCTTACTGTGTGCAATATGGGTCTTTACTTCCATGGTTATAACATCATATCTAATTTGGAAATATGAAGGTTCTACTAAAACATAAAATTATAAAGAGGTGAAACAACAAAAAATGGTGCGGTTTAATTATGATTGTGAATCATGGATGCTATGTATAAAGGGATTACATCCTGCATGGTTATTGGTTTTCAGAATCATTTCTTTTTGTTTGCTTCTAGCAGCTAGAACTACTGATGTTGCCATTCGTGAGACTGGTTTATTTTTCTATTATACTTGGTAAGCTCATTTCTATCTTTCTTGATAACATTGGAGTTAAGTTTCTGGAATCAAAAAGTTATTATTCTACTAACCTCGAGTTGGTCCACACTGCCTTAAAGCATAGGTACACGGTGGCTCGCTTGGTGGTTGAGTGTTCCATAAGCAGCTCAATCCACATTGGAATTGAAACTCCCACGCTAGATTGATTGTTGAGATTCTTCTAATTTCACAATTATGCTTTTGTGTATGTGGACCTTGTATTTGGTAACCTTTTATTTCAGCGCCACATGCTGTTTCTTTATCCAACTTTTCTTTTTCTAATGCATTTATCAATACTTCCATATGCCTTTTCTATGACAAAATTTCATTGCGTTTAGATCTAATGAGTTATTTAAGCAACAAAGTAACATATTTTTACCGCTTCATGCAATGAATTGGATATCTTACCAATCGCGCAAACATGTTTAGTTTGTTACCGAATAATTTGGTAAGAAGTTGAAACATGGCTCTATAATTTGGTAAGAAATCCACTTTGTTGCATAAATAAGTCACTAACCCTTGTTTTTCTAATGGATATGATATGAACCGAGTGAATAAGTGGGATCGGGTCTACAAGAGGCATAAAAAGAAGGCAGAGGTTGTTTAGTAATATATGATTATTCTAGTACATTTGTTGTTTAGGGCGTGTTCGACACAGAGCGTTTTGGAGTGTTTGGAAGCTTGAAGCTTCTAGCTTTTAGCGTTTGACAAAACGCTCCGTTTAAAACAAAAAACCTCGTTTGGCACTAAAAGCTTCTAGCGTTTAGTTTAATCAAAACACTCCAATTCCAAAAGCTACTTCATGTAGCGTTTAACAAAACACTACAAGCTACAAGCTACCCGCTACCTGCTATAAGCTACCCGCTACCAGCTAGTTTTGCCGAACACGCCCTTAGTATTTATCTAGTTGAATGTAGTTTCCTTATGCAGTTAGGGTCTCCTTCTATGAGTATAGTTTCCTTTTATCATTTTAGAAGAGTCAACAAATAGGGTTGGGGCCGACTCTCAGAAGACATGAAAAGTTTTGTGATTTGTTTCTTTTGTTTGGAGATCCCCTGAGTCTCGAATATCAGACACATATCATTTGTTCTTTAAGCATTAAGTTACGAGTATTTGTGTTTGCTAATTCGGTTCTATCAAATTGGTATCAGAGCAACAATTATGACAACAATACTATTCATCAAAATCACTATTCATGTTACTGTTCATCAAAATCAATATTCACATGCTACTGTTCACGCGATATTGTTCACGTTTTATTCTAAGTCCTAACCATGGCACCCAAGGTGGATTCAAGCATACTAATTAAGATAACCGATTTAGAGGCAGACTTGGAGCAACTCTAGACACAATTAACTGATCATTTTGAGAAGATAGAGTAAGATTTGGCTAATATGCGACCAAAATATGAAAAATGGCAGAAGATCACCGATCAACGCCATGCAGAATTGATGGTACTTTTGTTGAAAGTGTCACAAACATCCCCAACGCCATTAGGCATGAGCATACGACTCGTGGGACCGGACCGGACCGGAAAAAACCGAGACTGGACCCGGACCGAACCAAATTATCATATTAATGGGCCGGTTTTCAGGTTTGGTTTTTATCAATAATCGGGTTTTGGGTTTGGACCGGACCGTACCCGAATTAAATGATTTAACCTGGACCGGACCGGAAAACCAAAAATTATTTTCTTTTTTTTTGATCGACAAACAGTAAGCGAGAATTACCAAAATAAAAAAAAATGTTGTCCAATTGAATTGATTCGGTCTCTCATGTGGATCACATTATAGTGTCAAATTTTTTTGGTTTCGGCTTCTTCTCTTGATCGTATTGTAGTGTCGATTTTTTTTTCTTGAAAAACCAAAAGTTATTTCCTACTACATTTTTTATTAATAAAAATAGTGCAGTTTTTTTTAAACAATGCAGTATTTTTTAATAAAAATAATGTTGTTAAGTGTAATTTTTTTTTATAAAAATAGTGCAGTTTTTAATATAAAAATAGTGATGTTAAGTGCAAATTTTTTATATATAAATAGTGTAGGTTTTTTTTAATAAAATAATGTGACTTTTTACTAACGTTTTTATTTGTTTGCATCCACCTCATTTGTACGTATTCATCATCTTTTATGTATTTTTTTAGTTGAATTGTGCAAACAACAAAGATACGAATGATGAATGTTACGTAATAAGATTATAACTTGAAATACTATGCTAGAGAGTGACATGACAAACAAAACCTGGAATTGTAAACAACAAACATACAAAACCTAGTTTGGTACACGATTGGACCGAAACCGTAAACAACACTACTAAAGTCTAATTCGGTCCAAAACCCGAAACCCGGTTTAGTATCCAGAACCGGACCGGACCAAACCCAGACCTGCTACACCCAAAAACGGACCGGTTTTTGGGTAAGGTAATTCACGATTTTCGGTCTTCGTGCCGGTCCAGTCTGGGTTCGGCCCGTTGCTCATCCCTAAATGCCATCACCACCAATTCAATCACACACCACCGTAGCCGCTACCTCCAACATAATCCTTGACAGAACACACGTCGATCATCCCATCCATGACAATCATGAAAGATACCAAGCCCATGCAAACCACCATCCAACAGGTTATCTCGACCGTCCCACCACTTCTCAGTTATGTAAACCACCGTCCAAGAGGGATTCCTATTACCATCGTCATCATTCTACCATGGGTCCAATGCCTCTAATGGAAATAATAAGCCTCCAACAGAAGACTTATGGATGTAGGGAGACAGGTTTCATCCACACAACAACGAGATTGACGCATATAACTTTTCCAGTAGGCACGAACCTCCTCCCATGTTTCAAAGCGACAAAATAGGGTGGAATCCGGACACTAACTACTGTCTTAGGAAGTTAAAAATGCCATTGTTCGAGGGTGAAGATGCATCTTGGATGGGTGTACAAAGTGGAACGGTTATTCAATATGCAAGGTTGGATAATATCCTTGGAAATATTAAAGGCATATGTACTATGTTTAAAGGGTATTGTCTTAACTGTAGGGTTTTGAGCACTATAACACTATGATGGTGCACATACAACCCTAAATGCTTAGGATCTGTGTTTTCTCTAATTATACATGCATATTATCATTTTTCCAAAGCATTGTCCTAACTAACTTACATTTAAACAATTGAATGATACAACTAGTTAGATGACTTACCTCTTAGAGGGACTTGTAGTTCTCGACCCTTGAAAGCTTGAGCACCTCAAGTGTGATTCCTTTAATGGTTCACAACCACCAATATGCAAGAGGAGGCTTAAGAGAATAGGTTACTTGCACAAAATCAACTTTTCCCTCTTAGAAAGTATGGTGTCACCAATTTTGGCTTTCTAAGGGTGTGCTTTTATAGTGTTGTTAAGCTAGGGTTACATTCATGTAAACCTTAATGCTCCATGACCTTCCACATTCTTATGCTCCATGGGTTTATCCTCCATAGACTATCCATGTATTATCTCATTGGTTTAGCTCATCTACATAATCATGGATCATTGGCCCACACTATAAGAATCATTGATTTACATAATCAATCCCCATATATTTAATTAGTCTCTTTTGACCATAAAATTAATTCCAAATTAATTCTTGACCAAATACTAATTAAATAATATGATTTCATATTAATATATTATACTTGTAATATATTAATAAATCATAAATAACCTTATTTTCAAAAGTCTATCCTATCAAGTTGCACTGGTGAAGGCAACCCAAAAGGACCATGCTACAATCGGGTCAAGTGCATCCCAGTTATAGTTATGGGCTTAGACTCCAAATCCAACATTAACATGGTATCGTTGGAGAGAACATAAAGCACCTTTTGTAGTTGGGAGGAAAAGGAGCTTTTCATGCAACAATTCCCATATTTCCACCTTGAGGGCAAGGTGGACTTTCATTGATTGGTATTGATATGAATCGAGTGGATAAGTGGGGTCGGGTCTACAAGAGGCATAAAAATAAGACATGGGTTGTTTAGTTGTTTATGATTATTCTAGTATCTTTATTATTTAGTATTTATCTAGTTGATTCTAGTTTCCTTATGCAATCAGGGTTTCCTTTTATGAGTATAGTTTCCTATTATCAGTTTAGAAAGAGTCAATAAATAGGGTTAGGGTCGGCTCTAAGAAGACATGAAAAGTTTTGTGAGTCGTTTTCTTTTGTTCTTTAAGCATTAAGTTACAAGTATTTGTGTTTGCCAAGTCAATTTTATCATGACTTTTGATGCACTTGTTCTTATATATGTCTTGAAGTTTGCTTGTAGTTTGGATCGGTGCTCTCGGCTTATGGATGTTTGAGGCGACATAAAAAATATGATGTGGATGTTGAGGAAGAATTTTTTTTGCCTCTCAAGTCTCACCCATGAGGAGAATACAAAGAGTCAGCAAGGAAAAAGTCATTTCCTGCTGACTGTATCATTTTGGGGCTACGTATTTCAAATTATGTTCCAGGTATATCAACAGGACGACTTTATACACAATACACAATGCATAATTTCTTATTATTTACCTGTTTGTTACACACATATGATTATTGGGGCAATGATGCTAACATATTTTGTTTATTGGATAGTGATCGCTCCATTCCTTACCATCGTAGGTTATGAAATGGGTTCTGTAAGTACTCAAACTTTCTTTATATTACAATTTTCTTATACTTTATTCACCATTTTCCATTTTTTTGCATTATTTGCATTATGTCATTCATGATGAACTTTGATGACACTTTAACCAAATAATTTTCAAAAAAAAATTCCATTATTATATCTTTTTATTCCATTGTTTTGAAATTTTATGGCACTCATCTAGATATATGACATGACAAGTTTAATAAAGAAAAGTTCTCTAAATAGTAATCAAGTTTCAGTTTTGTTCCACAATTGTGTAATGTTATAACATTAAAGGGTTGATTTCACTAACCAATGACCAAGTTTCACTATGAGTCCATTGTTTAAAGTTTTGTAATGATGTTATTGGTATTTATTATAGTGGTCGACATGTAATGACATTGAAATTTTTTGATGAATAAAAATATTTCCAAAGATAGAATAGAAAAAGATTGTAGATTTAGGTTAACTTCATTATATATAAATAAATAGGGTAACTTTTTCCACAAATATTTTTCTATTCTTTCTTGGATAATAACCACCTTCATTCGTTTAAGAAGTTGAACTCTTCTTATTAGAAATTAACTAGATAAAAAACATATCATGCTTTTTTAACTATAGAATCATTATTTAAAATAAAAAATAACAAAGGAGCAAAAAATACAAAATTTCACAACAATATAACAAAACTAAAAGATGAGGGTTAAACCTTTTGAAAAAAAAAGTTTGAGGTACTTAGTTGTAACATTTTTGAAAATTTGTTGCTATTTAGCGATGTGGTCCTTGTATATTTACCTTATACCCTTATAAATTTTCTTTTTTACTTACACCAGTTAGGGGTTGTTGCACATTCACTTAATCTTGTTTTGCTTCTTGGGGATACAACCTAGAATAGGTTGGTAACTTTTCTTCTATAATTTCTTATGCATTTTTTTTGTTTAGTTTGGTTTCTAATAATGAATTTCTCTTCTATAAACTATTAAAATGTAAAAAAAAAACATCTTTCAGGATTTCCCTTGAATCCGAATTTCATACTTTCTATTATTGACTAGTTTATACGTGCTTTTTCAGTGGATTCTTCATGTCTTTGTTGCAACTTTGTATTTTTTTTTCACTTTAACTTTATTTATATTTCAAACGCAAACCTTTATTGATTTAATTTAGTCATAATGTCTTTCTTTTCAGGTGGTCATACCCATTTCTTAACTTATAAGTAGAGTACGCTCCATTGTGGTATGTATCCTTAAACATCTAATATAGCGTTGTAGTTTCAACTTTTTTTTGTTATTAAGGTATTATCCTCTGATAAGTGTACCTGATTATAACAGTGAAAATTGCTTTGTATTTGGATGACAATCATGACATCACTATAAATAGGTTGATTTTTTGAACCAAATGTTGTAATAGGAAGAAATGAAAGTAAAATGTTATAATTAATAAATCAATGAAAGTAAATTGCTATTTCTTGCATTTAACCCTTTCATAAATGACAAATATATCAATATGGTTGTAAAAACTATCATTAAATGCAAGAAGTAACATGTTTTCATTGATTTGTTTGTTATACCATCATACGTTCATTTCTTCATAGTACAACACTGTACTTTGAACATTCTACCCAATTATAACAATGTAATGCAAATAAAAAGCAAATTTTACTACTATAATTGAGAAGATTTTTCAAACTATAATGTCCTAATAAGAAAAAAAAAAATCCAAAAACACAATTATGAAATAGAAAGAAATGAAAGTAGGATGTTATTATAACAAAATCAACGAAAGTTTGCTGTTATTTATTGCATTTAACCCTTTCATAAATAACCAACATATTATATATGATTGTGCAACCATCATTAAATGCAATAAGTAGCAATGCACTTTCCTTGATTTTTTTATACATCATTCTACTTACATTTTATCTAATTACAAAAATTTTACTTCAAAAAATTCTACCTAATTTTAACAATGTCATGCAAATACAAAACAAATTTCACTGCTATAATTGGGTACATTTTTCAGACTATAGCATCCCAATAAATAAAACTTAAAGTATAATGCTATAACTCTATAATTTTTTTAGGTCAATCTAACATAGCCTTGAAAAATATCTCATAAAATATTATCTAGGTATTTGATCGTTGCATTATTGCATCTTCCATGCTACACCATCTTTTTGCTTGTTGTGAAACTTAAACATTACATATTGTGTCAATGGTTTTCTAATTCTTTGTAATCTTTGAGATGATTGTTTTAAGTTGATGATCACATTGTTTTTGTATATGATTCTAGTATTCGTTTTCTATGAATCATACAAAAGAAAGTAATATTTTAACGTCTGATCCTCATGGAAATTAACTATGAATTGTTGTTTTTTGTCCAAATGACACAACTAGTGTAAGCTTGTATGAGTTTCTCTTCATCTAAAATTCTTTTGTTTATACATAATGTTATCTATATTTATTTATTTTTATTTAAATTTACAGAAGCATTAGAACAAATATATAGTTGTTTATTAATAATTTGAATTATTCCTCCAAATTACACGAGGGTGTACTTGGCTCCACGATGAGATGTTTGTGTTTTGAGCTAAACAAATTATATGAGTTCGTTGTCAAAAGATTTCATAGGATTTTGAATGTAACTAATGATGTCATTTTTTAATTTTTCATTGAAAAAACTTTTTTGAATATTTTTAAAAATATACAAATTAACATTATAATAATTCATTTTTCACAAAATCTTTTTACCACTTTTGGTAAGGAAACAATTGATCATGGTGAACCAAAATAGTTTTTAATAATATCTTTACCCATGTAAAATAGTATTAGAAAAAAAACAAAATTTAATGTATCAAAATTAATACTTGTCAATTATCTATTAAAGGGGTATTTTGAGTTTTTGGAAAAATGTTTACTAGTTTATGCTCTTGTAGAACATAGTTCAAACAATTAATATTTGAATTAGTACGGAAGCAAAACTATATAAACTAATAAGAGTATTTAGGTTATAATGATGATATCATTGTCTTTTTATCTCAACAAACTATAAACAAATTTTAAAAAGTCAAATAAAAATAACTTTTCAAAAACTCTATCAGTAGTGGTAAAAAATAGGTATGATAATATGAGCATGAAAAACTGAACCGAACTGAAAACCGACTAGAACCGAATCGACCGAACACCGGATTGAATTTTTAGTTTGGCAGTGGGTTTTATAATTTTCTGGAATTCAGTTTCGGTCCAAATAGTTTGGAGATCTCTCTATTTGTTTCTGGTTGGTTTAGTTTTTCGGGTCCACATGCTTACTATAGATTTAATATATATATATATATATATATATATATATATATATATATATATATATATATATATATATATATATATATATATATATATATATATATATATATATATATATATATATATATATATATATATATCATTCGGTCATAGTTTGGTTTTGGCAGTAAGAAAGTAAACTGAATCAGTACCATATATACATTCGACTTAATTTTCGTTTGGACAATATCCCAATTTTGGTTTCGGTCTAACCATGTCCGTTTCGTTTCTTGGACCACACTCACCCCTAGTAAAAACATTTTTAAAAACAAAAAATTAATATGCTCCTTCAAAACTCATCCCAAACACCCCTAAAAGTCAATATTTAATATGCTCCTTCAAAACTCATCCCAAACACCCCTAAAAGTCAATATTTCGCATTTAGGCCGATACACTCTTTGACAAAAAGTATAGTCATAATTCCTCTAAACTATTTGGTTGAGAATAAGTTAAAATGATGCATACAATGAAGTCTTATTTTTATATGACACAACATAACATCGGAATTTATTAATTTTGAACGAAAATAAACATAAAGTAAGATACAACTCCCTATTATTTTACAAGCAAACACGAAAACTTTTTGACAAAATGTACCTCTAAACTATTTGCTTGAGAATAAATTAAAATGATACATACAATGAAGTCTTATTTTTATATAACACAACATAACATCATAATTATTATTTTTGAACAAAAATAAATATAGAATAAAATACAACTCCCTACTATTTTACAACCAAACACAAAAACTCTTTGAGAAAAAGTATAATCATAATTGCTCTAAGCTATTTGCTTGAGAATAAAGTAAAATGATACATATAATAAACTCTTATTTTTATATAACACAACATACATCATAATTTATTAATTTTAAACGAAAATAAACATAAAATAAGATACAACTCCCTATTATTGTACAACCAAACACATAAATTGGCTAGAATTGAATTCAATTCCCTCACATCACACGGGTTTCCCATAACCAAACACTCCTAAGTCCTGAGAAAACACTAGTAGGGATGAGCACCGAAGCATGGTAACCGCTTCTGGAACCGAAACCGTCAGTTCCAATTCCTAAAATCTAGGAATCGCCTTCAGTGGTTCCGGTTCTCATTATTTTGGAACCGTTATCCGTCGGGTAACCGTTGATTCCAGTTCTTATACCGGAACATACGGCTACCCGGTCTTATATATATATATATATATATATATATATATATATAGAGAGAGAGAGAGAGAGAGAGAGATAGAGAGTTAGGTTCAGATGTTTTCACTATCTATTGTGTGCATGTATGATTGATTCTGAACCAATCATTTTAGTTATTTTAAGAAAGTAATTAATGAATATTAAATGCTGAAGATGTAATTAATATTCATTATATCTTCAACATGTAATACGCATTAATTACTTTTTAAAATAACTAAAATGATTGGTCCATATTCAATCATACATCCACACAATAGATAGGGAAAAAAATAATCTAACCATATATATATATATATATATATATATATATATATATATATATATATATATATATATATATATATATATATATATATATATATATATATATATATATATATATATATATACTAGTGGTGTACCCGCGTAAAGCGGCGACGACAAATAATTTGTTTCGGTAGTTATTTCCTTCTGGAAACATGTTGTATTTCTTGGAACATTCATGCTGTATTGGTCATTTTTGAAACAAATGTTGTTATTAGTCGGTTTTACGATAGCGTGATTAACTTCTTTTGGATATTCGTTTCTTTTCGTTGGACGGTGAATAATATTTCGTGGAATAATTTCCTGTCGAAAGATAATCTATTTTAGTGTATCGTTTTTTATTTGTGATTATTTTCTTTTCGATAGTTGACAAATAATTTATTTTAGTGAATAATTTTCTTTGTTGATTAGTTTTATACGGGAACATTTTATATTCCTGATAATGATATATAATGTTTAATGTGTAAACTACTACTCGGTTAAATTTATCGGAGAGGTGGTGCAACAAATATAACTATGCATTTTTTATTTTCTATTAGGAGGGGTGTTCTTGATTTTAGATGTGTTTTGATGGGTTGTTGATACTGACAACATGACTTTGTTTTTTTCTGAAACAACCCAAAAGTACGACCCAAAAATTTCGTTTTTCAACATAACCAAAAACCATAATCTGAGTGTCATATCATAAACCATACATGATGTATCTCAAAATAATAATAAAAACATTGTGCGGAAAACTGTATCATATCCATGTCATATAAAATCAAGAACCAAATTAACTCCCAGGATAAAAGTTGAAGCTGTGGTGTGTGCGATGCCATCATCCCGAACTCTTCCCTCTACAAGCGGAAGTACCTGAAACCAAAACTGAAACTGTAAGCACGAAGCTTAGTGAGCTCCCCCAAATTACCACATACCATAGAATAACATATATGTCAAGCACACACTGGGGCCTTGCCCCCCCTCCATCGGACCGAAGTCCGAAGCTGACTGACTGGGACCTTGTCCCCTACATCGGACCGCAACCCGAAGCTCACATCAGACCGAAGTCCGAAGCTGACTGGGATCTTGTCCCCTACATCGAACCGGAGTCCGAAGCTGACATCGGACCGAAGTCCGAAGCTGACATCGGACCGAAATCCGAAGCTGACTGGGACCTTGTCCCCTACATCGAACCGAAGTCCGAAGCTGACATCGGACCGAAGTCCGAAGCTAACTGATCATAACATAAACGTATCACTTAACATGAACACACATAACCCTGTCTGAACCACGAAGGCATCAAACATGCTAACTACTGCATCGAATAAGAATCCGGATACTACTGCTAGCTAAACGGGCCGGCATTGTGGCCTTAGACCCGTATCTACTGAAAAGGAACTCACCTCGTAAACTGGCTGCTGAGTGAATAACTCTGAGGGCTAACTGTTGCTGCTCCGGTATCTCCCCGGCTACAAGTCCATAAACACACTCAATCAAATACTAAACACTGCACTGGGTAAAATGACTCTTTTACCCTTGGCCAAAGTCAATTCTCGGTCAAAGTCAACCCACAGTTGACCTGACTCGCCGAGTTGGGCCGCCAACTCGCCGAGTCCCTATTCTCACTCCTCGACCCTACTCGCTGCTACTCGTCGAGCATGGCATCGACTCGACGAGTACTCATTCGATCCAAGAACTCAGACAATCTTCATCCGACTCGCCGAGTCATATGAACAACTCGACGAGTTGTTCTTGAGCTTAAGAAGATTGCCTTGGACTCGCCGAGTTGTATGAACAACTCGCCGAGTCCCTCCATCACTGAGTCTACCCTCGAACTCGCTGAGTCCACTCCACAACTCACTGGGCCCACTCGACATTGCTCAAAAGGAAGAAATCGGGGACTCGCGACTCGACTCGCCGAGTCGTTCTTCCGACTCGCCGAGTCACCGCCATGCAACTATTCTACACTCGATTCTGCTCGAATCCAATACATACAAATGATAGATCTGGGTCCAATAAGCTGATTTACCACGTAAAGTTTCCAACTTTACGTGTACAAACACATGAACAAGGGAATAAAGGCTAAAAGGGCACATAAAAGGGTAGATCTAGGGTTATGATGCACAATGGCTCCGTAAAGACAATAGATCTGGGCTCTACAACCCCAAAATGAACAGATCTATGGATATTTCGACATAAAATGGCTTCCATAACAACATAAGGCTTGAGAAAAGCATCAACTAGATCTAAAGGGGATTTTAAAGCATAAAAGGGAAGGAAATCTGAAGAATACCTCAAAGAACTCTTGCTTTCCCTTGAATCTTCGCTCTACAATTCTTCTCCTTGCTCCTTTCTTCTTCTCCTTCTTCAAGCCTTCACAACTAGCACACAAAATCACTTAGAACACTCAAGAACGAATTAGGGTTTTTCTCACAGCTTTAGAGGGTGAAGGAGGCGAGATTGGGGCTATAAGGTGGCTTAAATAGTGGGCAACCCGGGGATTTAGGGTTTCTCCCAGACGGACAGACTCGCCGAGTCCAGAATATGGACTCGCCGAGTCGCCAGCTAACACGTGCTCGAAATCCCGTCCCTACTCGGCGAGTCAGGCTATGAACTCGCCGAGTCCCTTTACAAAACTTCAAAATAAATACCAAGGAATCATCATACCGGGAACGGGTCGTTACAATTCTCCCCCACTTATCTCAGACTTCGTCCTCGAAGTCTGCTACGACTGAATCTACAAATATCTCTGGGTAGTGCTCTCTCATCTCCTCCTCAGCCTCCCACGTCCACTCAGACCCCTTCCGGTGCTGCCACTGCACCTTCACTAACTGAATTACCTTGTTCCTCAAGGTCTTGGTCTTCCGGTCCAGATTCGCGACCGGCCTCTCAATATAATTCAGGCTACTATCAACCTGAATATCCTCTAGGGGAACGACTGCTGATTCATCCACCAAACACTTCCTCAACTGAGACACATGGAAAGTGTTGTGGATCTGACTAAGCTCCTCAGGAAGATCTAACCGATAAGCAACCCGACCCACCCGGGCCAAAACCCTAAAAGGACCAATAAATCTGGGGCCCAACTTGCCCCTCTTCCGGAACCTGATGACACCCTTTCAAGGTGAGACTTTCAGAAGAACCATATCCCCCACCTGGAACTCCAAGTCCGAACGCCTCCTATCGGCGTAGCTCTTCTGCCGACTCTGAGCAGTCTGCAGTCTACTACGGACCTGCTGAATCAACTCAATCGTCTTGAGCACCACCTCCGTGCTCCCAATGACCCGCTGACCGACCTCGCCCCAACAAATCGGGGTCCTACACTTCCTCCCATACAGCATCTCAAAGGGAGGTCGATCAATGCTCGCATGATAACTGTTGTTATACGAGAATTCCGCTAACGGAAGATACGTATCCCAACTGCCACCGAAATCTAGGACACATGCCCTAAGCATGTCCTCGAGAGTCTGGATCGTCCTCTCGCTCTGCCCGTCTGTCTGAGGGTGGAAAGCGGTGCTGAAATGGAGACGAGTACCCATCTCGTCGTGGAACCGCTTCCAGAACCTGGATGTGAAACGGACATCTCGGTCAGACACCACCGATACCGGCACTCCATGACGTGCCACAATCTCACGCACATAGATATCGGCTAACTTCTCCGCCGATATACTCTCCTGGATCGGGATAAAATGAGCACTCTTCGTCAACCGATCCACTACTACCCATATCGAATCCACTCCACGTGCGGTCCGGGGAAGCTTGGTGACAAAATCCATGGTAATGTCCTCCCATTTCCACACGGGAATGTCTAACGGCTGCATCCTGCCGTGAGGCCTCTGGTGCTCTGCCTTGACCTTCCGGCAGGTCAGGCATCTCTCGACGTACCAGGCGACGTCCCGCTTCATACAGGGCCACCAATAATCAGGTCGAAGATCTCGATACATCTTCGTCGCCCCTGGGTGGATAGAAAACCGAGACTTATGAGCCTCATCCATCAACACTTGCCGTACTCCACCCCAGTACGGTACCCACACTCTCCCGTGAAGCGTCAGCAAACCACGACTATCATAATCGAACGAGGCTACTCGGCCCACGATCCTCTCACACTTCTGTCTTTCCTCCTTGAGGCCCTCCACCTGAGCCTCCTTGATCCGCTCCAACAACGGAGTGATCACTGTCATCCTCAAACATAGATCTCTGATAGGGGCCGCCGACACTTTGCGGCTCAGGGCATCGGCCACCACGTTGGCCTTCCCTGGATGGTAAAGGATCTCACAGTCGTAATCCTTTAGCACATCCAACCACCTTCTCTGCCTCATATTCAGACTCGGCTGATCCATAAGATACCTCAAACTCTTGTGATCCGTGTAAATAGTACAACGGACCCCATAAAGGTAATGCCTCCAAATCTTGAGGGCAAACACAACTGCCCCCAGCTCCAAATCATGGGTAGGATAATTAGCCTCGTGAGGCTTCAACTGCCTCGAGGCATAAGCTATCACATGGCCTCGCTGCATCAAAACTGCTCCCAAACCTGTTATCGAGGCATCGCAATAGACTACAAAGTCCTCTACTCCCTCTGGCAAGGTAAGGATCGGAGCCTCGCACAATCTCTGCCTGAGGGTCTCGAATGTTGTCTGCTGCTCCGGACCCCAACGAAATACTACTGCCTTCTTGGTCAGTCGGGTGAGCGGCACTGCTATCTTGGAGAAATCCTGAATAAATCTCCGATAATACCCTGCCAACCCTAGGAAGCTCCGAATCTCAGATGGAGACTTCGGGACCTCCCACTGCATCACGGCCTCTATCTTGGCCGGATCTACCAGAATACCCTTCTGGTTGACGAGGTGACCAAGGAACTGCACCTCGCGCAACCAGAACTCACATTTGGAGAACTTTGCGAAAAGTCTCTCCCTCCTCAAAACCTCTAGCACCTCCCGCAGGTGCTCCTCGTGCTGCTCCTGCGTCTTGGAATATACCAAGATATCATCTATGAATACTATCACTGACCGATCCAACATCGGCCTACACACGCGGTTAATGAGATCCATGAACGCGGCTGGAGCATTGGTGAGCCCAAATGGCATCACCACAAACTCGTAATGACCATACCTGGTCCTGAAAGCAGTCTTCTGTACATCCTCATCTCTAACCCGCATCTGATGATATCCGGAGCGTAGGTCGATCTTGGAGAACCAAGACACTCCCTGAAGCTGATCAAACAAATCATCTATCCTCGGGAGTGGGTAACGGTTCTTCACCGTTACCTTATTCAACTCCCGGTAATCTATACACATACGATGCGACTCATCCTTCTTCCTCACAAACAGGATCGGCGCTCCCCAAGGCGAACTGCTCGGCCGAATGAAGCCCTTGTCTAACAGCTCCTGCAGCTGTGTAGACAACTCCTGCATCTCAGGGGGAGCTAGTCGATACGGTGCCTTGGCTATCGGAGCCGCACCAGGAATGAGGTCGATCCTGAACTCAACCTGTCTCTCAGGAGGTATCCCCGGCAAATCCTCGGGAAACACGTCCGGGTAGTCTCGAACAATAGAAACATCATCAACTATCGACTTACCCTTCTCCCGGGCATCCAAAACGTAAGCTACAAAACCGGCGCAACCCTGCTGAACATAGCGCCTCGCCCTTGCGGCGGAACAAAAGGTCGGTCCTCGCTGTGGCCTCTCGCCCTGAATCACCAACTCTCCCCCACTGGGAGTGCGAACCCTCACAAGCTGAAGCTCACAATCAATCACCGCCCCATTGGGGCTTAGCCAATCCATACCCACAATAACCTTATTCCCTCGCAGGGGAATAGGTACCAGATCCACTGAAAACTGCTCATCAAATAACTGAAGAGAACACCCTCTATGCACTCTGCCGACCCTCACGGTCCTATCATCCGCTATCTCAACCTCTAATGGACAATCCAGCTCCCCTGGAGCTCTACTGAATCTCTTGCTAAGCGCAAGTGATACGAATGATCGGGTAGCCCCCGAATCGAATAATACCATAGCAGAAATGCCGTTCACAGAGAACGACCCTGAATAAAACATACAATCATAAGCAATATACAATCAATAATAATAAAGAGATAAAGGGAAGATACATACCCGTCACCACATCAGGAGTCGCTCGCGCCTCCTCTGCTGTCATTTGAAACGCCCTACTCTTCGCCACTGGCGCATCAGCTCGGCCCTGCCGGCCATCTGTAATCCTCAAAGTAGCAGGGGCAGGTGCAGCCACCTTCCCTGCTGCAGCTAAACCCGGACACTGGGACTTTTTATGTCCCCTCTGATTGCACTGAAAGCAAATCAGATCTGATGCTGCAACGGCAGTAGCAGGAGCCGTACAATCCCTACTCAAATGTCCAATCCGACCGCACTTGAAGCAGCCGGAACTCCCTGCCTTGCACGCTCCTTCGTGCATCTTCCCACACCTACCACATCGACCGTGGCTCGGCTGGCCCCTGGACCTGTGATCTGAAACCCTGGGCTTTTTGCCCGAACCGCCTGAACCCGAAACAGCCTCCGGTTTCCTCTTCTTCTCCATCTCAAGATCAATCTCCCTCTCCCGAGCTCTAGCAATCATATCTTCCAGCGTTTTACAGCTGGACCGGCTCACAAACTGGCGGATATCGCTCCGCAACATCTCATGATAACGGGCCTTCTTCATTTCCTCATCAGCTACATACTGAGGAACGAGAAGAGCCCTCTCCCTGAACTTGGCGGTGATCTCCGCCACTGTCTCTGTAGTCTGGGTGAGGTCCTGAAACTCCTTAGCTAGCTGTTGCACCTCAATGACCGGTGCAAACTCCGCCCTGAACCTGGTAGAGAAATCAGCCCAGGTCATGGCGTCCAATGCTGCATCATCCCCAATGGCATGCCCGACCTCCTCCCACCAATCTCGTGCCCTGTCCTTCAGAAGACAGGACGCCAATCTGACCTTGTCCCCCTCGGGACATCTGCTAGTACGGAAAGCGTTGGCCACATCCGCCAACCATCTGGTGCTCGCTATGGGTTCTCGCGCCCCATGATAGTCCGGAGCTCCACATGCCCTGAACTCCCTGAAAGTAAGGGTGCGCGACCCCATCATGGCCGCCACCTCGGCACGGAAGGTGCCCAATCTCTCATCCATCAGCTCTAGAATCCCCTCCTTGATCTAACCGAAGATCACAGGAGTCTGCTCTATAATGATGCGCGTAATCTCCGAAGAAAGAAACTCTCGGGTCTGCTCATCCATGCGCTCATCCCCCGAACCTGAACCTGATCCCTCCCCGGCACCTCCGCTGCCGGCTGCTGGTCTCGAACGCAAAACCACCATTCTGAAACACATCACAACTACATCAGAAAACAGAAATACCTCAAGGGATCATTGATACTACAACTGGCTTCCTGGTATCGTCTCAGCCTTTCTTGATTCGAGTACGGATCCTCTGCTTCCAGTAGTACGG
The DNA here is from genome assembly GCF_002870075.4 of Lactuca sativa. Lineage (NCBI taxonomy): Eukaryota > Viridiplantae > Streptophyta > Magnoliopsida > Asterales > Asteraceae > Lactuca > Lactuca sativa. Next base: position 35,616,946 of record NC_056625.2, on the reverse strand, counting down.
GCCCATACTACCTTCCACATCTATCCGTACTTTCTTCAAGAACTGCCCTGACTCTACCAAGTCACTTCTACTACTACTGATCTCTGCTACTCTCATCCTAGGCTTGTCCCAGGGAAACCTCAGACTCAACTCGACTGGTCCTCAGCTGCTGCAGGTCTCCTTATAATGCTAATTAACCACCACCTGAACACCATCATATGCGACGAAGATCAGATAATCCTTCAAGTAAAAGACCCATCCCTATAACGGTTGGACTCAAACAAGAGCTGCGCAATAGGGCCAGTTCCAGCACTCTGGGATTATTCAACCCTGATCACATGTGGTGTAACGTGTTCACCTAATGGCTAACTTCCATCACTCAGAACTCCCACAAAGCACGAAGCAAGCATCATTCGGATAAAGGAAACATACTCAGGCAAAACTATTCTCAAAACGAGAAACTGATCTAGCATACATTGCTAAGCTCATACTATCAGGCATAACCTAAGCAGGCTATCCTACTGCTGTCTACTCAATACTAGCATGCAATAATCATAAAGCTGTAACACATAGAGCAGGCACATAAGGCATCCTCCTAGATCCTTAGTCCTATACTAGCATGCTGTTCTACTGAAACTGAAACTGAACAAATAACTTGTATGGGTAATTTGGGAGTACTTACTTGAGCTCGGCTGATCGCATGCACCACACCCTTATCTTGTTTAAAAATTTCTTTCTTTCTAAGTGCTTTCAAAATTCTTTTAGAAAACATTTTCCTTTTAAAAATCTTTTTATTTCCCCTTAGTTTGAGTTCAGATACACCCGGAAGTGTATCCGAATCCCTCAAACCAGGGCTCTGATACCAACTTGAAACAACCCAAAAATACGACCCAAAAATTTCGTTTTTCAACATAACAAAAAACCATAATCTGAGTGTCATATCATAAACCATACATGATGTATCTCAAAATAATAATAAAAACATTGTGCGGAAAACTGTATCATATCCATGTCATATAAAATCAAGAACCAAATTAACTCCCAGGATAAAAGTTGAAGCTGTGGTGTGTGCGATGCCATCATCCCGAACTCTTCCCTCTACAAGCGGAAGTACCTGAAACCAAAACTGAAACTGTAAGCACGAAGCTTAGTGAGCTCCCCCAAATTACCACATACCATAGAATAACATATATGTCAAGCACACACTGGGGCCTTGCCCCCCCTCCATCGGACCGAAGTCCGAAGCTGACTGACTGGGACCTTGTCCCCTACATCGGACCGCAACCCGAAGCTCACATCAGACCGAAGTCCGAAGCTGACTGGGATCTTGTCCCCTACATCGAACCGGAGTCCGAAGCTGACATCGGACCGAAGTCCGAAGCTGACATCGGACCGAAATCCGAAGCTGACTGGGACCTTGTCCCCTACATCGAACCGAAGTCCGAAGCTGACATCGGACCGAAGTCCGAAGCTAACTGATCATAACATAAACGTATCACTTAACATGAACACACATAACCCTGTCTGAACCACGAAGGCATCAAACATGCTAACTACTGCATCGAATAAGAATCCGGATACTACTGCTAGCTAAACGGGCCGGCATTGTGGCCTTAGACCCGTATCTACTGAAAAGGAACTCACCTCGTGAACTGGCTGCTGAGTGAATAACTCTGAGGGCTAACTGTTGCTGCTCCGGTATCTCCCCGGCTACAAGTCCATAAACACACTCAATCAAATACTAAACACTGCACTGGGTAAAATGACTCTTTTACCCTTGGCCAAAGTCAATTCTCGGTCAAAGTCAACCCACAGTTGACCTGACTCGCCGAGTTGGGCCGCCAACTCGCCGAGTCCCTATTCTCACTCCTCGACCCTACTCGCTGCTACTCGTCGAGCATGGCATCGACTCGACGAGTACTCATTCGATCCAAGAACTCAGACAATCTTCATCCGACTCGCCGAGTCATATGAACAACTCGACGAGTTGTTCTTGAGCTTAAGAAGATTGCCTTGGACTCGCCGAGTTGTATGAACAACTCGCCGAGTCCCTCCATCACTGAGTCTACCCTCGAACTCGCTGAGTCCACTCCACAACTCACTGGGCCCACTCGACATTGCTCAAAAGGAAGAAATCGGGGACTCGCGACTCGACTCGCCGAGTCGTTCTTCCGACTCGCCGAGTCACCGCCATGCAACTATTCTACACTCGATTCTGCTCGAATCTAATACATACAAATGATAGATCTGGGTCCAATAAGCTGATTTACCACGTAAAGTTTCCAACTTTACGTGTACAAACACATGAACAAGGGAATAAAGGCTAAAAGGGCACATAAAAGGGTAGATCTAGGGTTATGATGCACAATGGCTCCGTAAAGACAATAGATCTGGGCTCTACAACCCCAAAATGAACAGATCTATGGATATTTCGACATAAAATGGCTTCCATAACAACATAAGGCTTGAGAAAAGCATCAACTAGATCTAAAGGGGATTTTAAAGCATAAAAGGGAAGGAAATCTGAAGAATACCTCAAAGAACTCTTGCTTTCCCTTGAATCTTCGCTCTACAATTCTTCTCCTTGCTCCTTTCTTCTTCTCCTTCTTCAAGCCTTCACAACTAGCACACAAAATCACTTAGAACACTCAAGAACGAATTAGGGTTTTTCTCACAGCTTTAGAGGGTGAAGGAGGCGAGATTGGGGCTATAAGGTGGCTTAAATAGTGGGCAACCCGGGGATTTAGGGTTTCTCCCAGACGGACAGACTCGCCGAGTCCAGAATATGGACTCGCCGAGTCGCCAGCTAACACGTGCTCGAAATCCCGTCCCTACTCGGCGAGTCAGGCTATGAACTCGCCGAGTCCCTTTACAAAACTTCAAAATAAATACCAAGGAATCATCATACCGGGAACGGGTCGTTACAATTCTCCCCCACTTATCTCAGACTTCGTCCTCGAAGTCTGCTACGACTGAATCTACAAATATCTCTGGGTAGTGCTCTCTCATCTCCTCCTCAGCCTCCCACGTCCACTCAGACCCCTTCCGGTGCTGCCACTGCACCTTCACTAACTGAATTACCTTGTTCCTCAAGGTCTTGGTCTTCCGGTCCAGATTCGCGACCGGCCTCTCAATATAATTCAGGCTACTATCAACCTGAATATCCTCTAGGGGAACGACTGCTGATTCATCCACCAAACACTTCCTCAACTGAGACACATGGAAAGTGTTGTGGATCTGACTAAGCTCCTCAGGAAGATCTAACCGATAAGCAACCCGACCCACCCGGGCCAAAACCCTAAAAGGACCAATAAATCTGGGGCCCAACTTGCCCCTCTTCCGGAACCTGATGACACCCTTTCAAGGTGAGACTTTCAGAAGAACCATATCCCCCACCTGGAACTCCAAGTCCGAACGCCTCCTATCGGCGTAGCTCTTCTGCCGACTCTGAGCAGTCTGCAGTCTACTACGGACCTGCTGAATCAACTCAATCGTCTTGAGCACCACCTCCGTGCTCCCAATGACCCGCTGACCGACCTCGCCCCAACAAATCGGGGTCCTACACTTCCTCCCATACAGCATCTCAAAGGGAGGTCGATCAATGCTCGCATGATAACTGTTGTTATACGAGAATTCCGCTAACGGAAGATACGTATCCCAACTGCCACCGAAATCTAGGACACATGCCCTAAGCATGTCCTCGAGAGTCTGGATCGTCCTCTCGCTCTGCCCGTCTGTCTGAGGGTGGAAAGCGGTGCTGAAATGGAGACGAGTACCCATCTCGTCGTGGAACCGCTTCCAGAACCTGGATGTGAAACGGACATCTCGGTCAGACACCACCGATACCGGCACTCCATGACGTGCCACAATCTCACGCACATAGATATCGGCTAACTTCTCCGCCGATATACTCTCCTGGATCGGGATAAAATGAGCACTCTTCGTCAACCGATCCACTACTACCCATATCGAATCCACTCCACGTGCGGTCCGGGGAAGCTTGGTGACAAAATCCATGGTAATGTCCTCCCATTTCCACACGGGAATGTCTAACGGCTGCATCCTGCCGTGAGGCCTCTGGTGCTCTGCCTTGACCTTCCGGCAGGTCAGGCATCTCTCGACGTACCAGGCGACGTCCCGCTTCATACAGGGCCACCAATAATCAGGTCGAAGATCTCGATACATCTTCGTCGCCCCTGGGTGGATAGAAAACCGAGACTTATGAGCCTCATCCATCAACACTTGCCGTACTCCACCCCAGTACGGTACCCACACTCTCCCGTGAAGCGTCAGCAAACCACGACTATCATAATCGAACGAGGCTACTCGGCCCACGATCCTCTCACACTTCTGTCTTTCCTCCTTGAGGCCCTCCACCTGAGCCTCCTTGATCCGCTCCAACAACGGAGTGATCACTGTCATCCTCAAACATAGATCTCTGATAGGGGCCGCCGACACTTTGCGGCTCAGGGCATCGGCCACCACGTTGGCCTTCCCTGGATGGTAAAGGATCTCACAGTCGTAATCCTTTAGCACATCCAACCACCTTCTCTGCCTCATATTCAGACTCGGCTGATCCATAAGATACCTCAAACTCTTGTGATCCGTGTAAATAGTACAACGGACCCCATAAAGGTAATGCCTCCAAATCTTGAGGGCAAACACAACTGCCCCCAGCTCCAAATCATGGGTAGGATAATTAGCCTCGTGAGGCTTCAACTGCCTCGAGGCATAAGCTATCACATGGCCTCGCTGCATCAAAACTGCTCCCAAACCTGTTATCGAGGCATCGCAATAGACTACAAAGTCCTCTACTCCCTCTGGCAAGGTAAGGATCGGAGCCTCGCACAATCTCTGCCTGAGGGTCTCGAATGTTGTCTGCTGCTCCGGACCCCAACGAAATACTACTGCCTTCTTGGTCAGTCGGGTGAGCGGCACTGCTATCTTGGAGAAATCCTGAATAAATCTCCGATAATACCCTGCCAACCCTAGGAAGCTCCGAATCTCAGATGGAGACTTCGGGACCTCCCACTGCATCACGGCCTCTATCTTGGCCGGATCTACCAGAATACCCTTCTGGTTGACGAGGTGACCAAGGAACTGCACCTCGCGCAACCAGAACTCACATTTGGAGAACTTTGCGAAAAGTTTCTCCCTCCTCAAAACCTCTAGCACCTCCCGCAGGTGCTCCTCGTGCTGCTCCTGCGTCTTGGAATATACCAAGATATCATCTATGAATACTATCACTGACCGATCCAACATCGGCCTACACACGCGGTTAATGAGATCCATGAACGCGGCTGGAGCATTGGTGAGCCCAAATGGCATCACTTCATGACAACATTAGCAGTGAAATTTGAATGAGTGGGAATGACAAATGAGGTATCAACGATGATCAAAATTTCGTGAGGGACTAAGGGAGTGAGAGGGTTATCAAAATTGAACCCTAAATTGCTAAAAACTGTAAAAGGGCTAAAATGTCTTTCTTTAAAATTATTATTTAAAAAAAACTAATATAAAACTTATAAAATATAATTTCTAATTAATTAGTAATGAAATTCGGTTTTTCTATTCGTTTTGGTCTAAATTTTAGGAGACCAAAACTCAAACCAAAAACTAAAGTTATAATCCGGGTTGGTCGTGCACCAAACCTAAAATTGAATTTGAATATGGTTTGATCTGAAAACAATTTCAGTTTGATATGGTTTTCAGCTTATTTGGTTCAAGATTTCTTACTCTTACAAAACAACACACTACATGCGAATATTGTTTTGGTTGGTTTTGCATTTGTTGGATGTTGTCATTTTTCTCAAAGCAAAAAATGTTATATAATTAGTTTGTTTATATATTACAAAATTTCTTTCTAAACAAAATATTTTTGAAATATATCTAATTACTGCAATGTAGTTTGAGTCAAGTGTAGTATGATTAATAAATGCTCAATATCACTTTCTTATGAACAATCAAAGTACATTGTTATTACGAAAACATATATATACATATATAAAACATATGATAATATACATTGTTATTACACATTTCAAAAAAGGTTCTACTAAAAATACACATGTTGCTGATGGAATAAATTGTTAACATCCTACTACTTAAAGAGATTAAAATATGTAATTCAAAAAATTACTACTAAACATTAACAAAATGATAAAAAAAATAGTCTTTAACCCTTAATTAAAAGACCATAGTTAACAAACATATCACTATGTCACCGACCTATTAACCATTTCCCCCTCTTGTTAGCTAGATATATTCCCTTGATAAATTTTTTTTTTTCGGATAACGAGCAATAAAAGGAGGCCCATTTTGTAATAATGAACTTCAAATAAAGTTAGAAATTTCTTTATTTAAAAAAACCATTAAATATTTTTTAATTATATAACTCAAACTAAGCCACATGAAAACTATAAAGGATAAAAACCAATATCAAAGAGAAAGATCAGAAACCCCAAACCCCGTAAAGTTTTTGCATTATAAGTTGAGTATTCCAAACTTTTTAAACAAAAATAAATTCAATGCCATAGTTTCCCAATTTACAATTATATTCGGTTAACAGAAAAAAAATGATAAAATTAAGTTCATACTATTAGATAGACACACACAATCACGCATACAACTAAAAGTTTGAATCCGGTTTCAATCAGATACTCACAACTTGTAGCAGCAACAACATGAACATATACAACCCCATATGGCTAAAAGTCATACAAAAAAATGAAGCTTAAAAACTAAAATCGAACCAGATTCCTTTTACTTATTAAAAAACAGAGATGAAACTTCTCTACTGACTAAAATTTTTAAATAAGCTTGTAACTGAGATATGATAAACAGGGATGAGACAACTTACATCAGGTGGTGGAGCTATGGTGACCGTGGGTCGTGATGACTATGTCGAGGGATATAAATGGTAGTGGTGGTGGTGTGTGATGGTCATCTTTCTCAATTCTTGTGAACTATCAAAATCAGATGCTCTTATGTCTATATAATCCCATAATTCCTCTTCAATATCATATTAGGACACGTGTAATCGTTAAATCTAATGTAAAAATATAAATAATATTCAAAATTTTAAAAGGGTTCGTAGTGCATACCTTGGTTGAATTTGAGCATACACCTCCACAATCATCAACATCCATTTTAATCAAAAGTTCTTATTTCATTTCTTTGTTAGCCCTAAAAGACACAATTCACAAAAATAAGTGTTAAGTGCAACTGAAACCATCTTTCATTAGCAATATTAACTCATAATAATCATCGACAACCGAAACCATCAACCATTAAAAACATCAATAGCTGGAAAAAAGCCTGAGGAGAAATTAGAACACTGACCATAATGCTTGAACTCCACAAGCCTCCAAAACATTCCAAGAAAATTGAACTTTAGCTATTCACTTTTAGTTGGATAGATCTGTAGCATAAAACAAAATCAATACTTGATTATAATTTAAGGATCATGAATTACCAATAAAAGCAATGAAATAGCACCAAATACAAAATTAATGAGTCCTTTAGATCCCCATCTAACATAAAAAGTAAAGATAATTGATCCTAATTAACACCCAGCTCCACAACATATCCAAACCTCTAACCAAAATCTAAGATTTTTCTAAATTGAATAGTTTGAATTGTTTAAACAAAATCTAAGATTTTTTCTAAATTGAATAGACAACTCAACAGTCCAAGCAATAGGTAGCGAACTTTGAACTGTTTAAACAAAATCAAGGAAACCTACTTCAGAAGGTCCCATAATCTATGTAAGACATATTCCTTGATTCCATTTCTTAATCATCTTCCCCACTTCTTCCTACATGAAAACAATTCATTAGAAAACCATTTATGTATCTAAAAAAATTGCATCTTAATGTTTTTATATAGTTTAATAAGTAAAGTATAACTTTTTTAAAAACAAACCCCAATTATCCTTACCAAAGTCAACACCATCTAGTAAATCCCTGCTTTAAGAACCAACGACATAAAGAATTATAAGAGTTCATATTCTCAAAATTTGTAAGCAATACATGTAGGAAATGATGGATGACTAACTTGTGTCCAAATGTTTAGTGTTTCATTGTATGAACATCTCATTACTAATAACATCATTTAACATCACAAAACTCCAAATAAATTTCAACGGCTTAAATTAAAAAAAAATCAACAAAATGTACCTAAGAATGCAAACAAATCTAGGCTTTCTGTTTTGCTTTAAGATCCGAAAATGAAGTCGTCTTCTTCCAAGAAACCCCAAAAATCAATCCAAAATGTATAAGCAGAGCATCATAATTTCATATCAAACAACATAAATCTAGAAAAAAAATTAAACCAAAACATTATACGAAACATAAAAAAATCATAAATTGAGGTAGAGAGGTACCGATGGTGGGTTGTAGATGTTAACTTTTGACAGGAAGCTTGTGGCTGTGGTGGTGGAAGAGATAACGAATACCTAAACGGTGTGTGATGATGACGCTAAATTAGATAATACTGTTAATAAGTAGAAGAGTAACAAACAATAGTAGACATTGCCGATCTCATCTCCTCTTGCATACTAATCCATTGTCTAATGGTTAGGCTTTTACCTGGTCAGATGAAAGAGAGAGATAGGATTTAGGGTTTTTAAAAAAAGAAGCAGAGTGGAAATAAGTTATGTGGTTGGCAACTATGCTTTATGGAGGTGCGATGATTGTGACAGATAGGGTTGCTGGAGGTGCGTTGGACTTAGTTGTAGGAGTGGTGGAACATATAACGTTTTAGAACAACATATTGAACAATTAAGTGGATATATGGTGGTAACGAAGAGGCGAAGATGGATGTGCAATGGTAGTTAAGGCGGCTGTTGAGATCAAGGTTTCTAGAAAATGGGAGAGAACACATCAATATTTGTGGTTTCTTCCGGGATTTGCATGAGTTTTTAAATTTGAATAATTTGTATTACCTACAATTTGGGGAATTTGAAAGTGTCTTCTTCAGCTAAAATTAGATAATAACGAAATATGAGACGCGTCGCACTGAAATAAGATAGCATACTGCAGTGGATGTTTGTACTAATTGTATTATCATTTGGACGATATACATTATAATATTATTTTATTGGTGGTTACTTGTACTATTAGCTTAATGGTTTGAACGTCTTAAAAAATATTATTATTATATTGAATTTATTTATAAAAATAGTGAGATTTCTTTTATAAGATAATATATATATATATATATATATATATATATATATATATATATATATATATATATATATATATATATATATATATATATATATATATTCAAAAAAAAAATTATTTACAAAATTAAAATACAGTAGGGTTTTTTTGTTTTACGACTAGGTGTAACCTCTATCTTCGCCGACATCACAAACTCACAATTCACAAACATAATCTGTCTCGCTCGCGCACTCCTCCCGCACACAGAAATTTGTCTCGCTCTCGTCTCTCGCACACAGCACACAACACTCTTCTCTGTATCAATCGCCGATAATCACGTTCGCACCAGCAATCGGCGACACCTTCAATCGCCGATAATCGGTTCGATAACATATAAATATACAAGCGCAGGTATTTTTCTACTCAATCTGTTGTCGTTCGCTCATTTGGTACTCACATGCATATATATATATATATATATATATATATATATATATATATATATATATATATATATATATATATATATGTGAGTTAAACGAACACTGTTTTCTGAATTGGTTTTGAAAGTAGCTTTGCGCTTTGGCTTCTGTAGTTTCTTAGTTTCTGTAAATATGTTTCCTTTTTTTGTTAGTTTGCGCCGACAGCATGCAACAGTGTTGTTTGTGTTCACAATTATGCCTCTGTTTGTTAGGTTTTGGTTGGAATCGTTCGTATACTTCCTTATCTACAATCGAGATTCTATGGAGTGTGTGGAAATTATTTGTTAGTATTAGATTTGGAGTTTCTGTTTGTTGTTATAGCTTCTGCGTATTTATGAAGCTTGTACTTGGAGACTCTGTTCATGCCTAATCTTAATTGCGGATTCGAAGCTTACTTTACAGTGTTTTTTCTGTTGAAAATTGGATAATGGTTGTGGTGAAAGTGGAGTTAGATTAGGGCTCGTAAGAAATGTTGATACATGGGATGTTGCAATGCATGAAAATGTATTCCATGGTTTTAGAGGCGTTTGTACTATGGATGTTGTCTTTTGATAGTGATTGCTACAGAGTTGAAGAATCAAATTAAATAATCACTTAATAAAGGTTAATATAGGCACATACTGACATACATATGTCCGTATCTGATTATTTTAACCCAAAATAATTACTTTTGTCCAAACTATCAAAATTTCAAACACCCCTTACCCTTATCCGTTTGTTTCATAAGATCAAACAAGTTGTAAACTTGTAATGCTTAGGTGATTAGTATTTTGCTTATTTATTTTACATACACTTAAACTATGCATATGAATCTTTTAAAAGAGTTAATGCTGTTTTCTATTGTGATTCATTATATGTTATGCAGTATGCATACCTGCTCTGGAGCTATCATGGGTTCCCTTCAACAGCCTGTATGGATTAAGGAATCAACATTCCTCCCAAAAAGACCTGGTTTCACTAAGTTTCCACATCAGCTGAATCTTGGATCACTCAATCCGTGTAAATCATCTAAAATTGAAGCTAGCTTGGTTACTGGAAAGCCATCCACTACTTCTGTTCCAATCACAGTTGTTGAAGGAGGTAATTAGTCATAAATTGTTGCACCTTTTTAGTTGTTGACAGACATGTTATGATGATAAGACAGACACCTAAAGAAGAGATCTATAGTGATATTTATTTAAGAGTCCAAATAAATTAATAACTTAACTATAATAGATTATAAATCAGAATATATAAAAGTAAATATTTGAGGATATCGAAGGAAGCTCTTTAACAAAATTGGTAGAAGTGCTTGCAAGAATATCTAGATCTGCAGACATTGAGTAAATTACATTTTTGTCCCCCGAGTTTAGCTGATTTTTTGCAATTTTCGTCTTACTTGGAACAGTGACCAAAACATTACAAATAAGAACAAAAATTACAAGAGGTGACCAAATTGCAAAGATAAGCTAAACCCAGGGACCACAAAGTAATTTATTAGTAAATTAAATTTTTGGTCCCTGAGTTTAGCTGTAGTATTCTAACCATTTTTGTCCTCATTTTGAATTATTCTACTGGTATGAAGAAGGGAGGCGGAGTGGACTAATCTAACAAAATAATTGTTTAATAATTAAATAACAAGTATTTATAAAAAAAACCTGAAAATGGTATAACAAGGACCAAAAGCTGTAAAAATCTCAAATACGAACCAAAATTGCAAGAGATAAAGTTACAGATAGCAGTTAAACTCAGGGACCAAACATGTAACTGACTCAAATTTCAACGATTTTAATGTTGATGGAATATATCTGTTTATAATGGAATGAAGATGAATGAAATTTGACTTGTATAGGTGATGGAAATGGGTTTGTTGACCATGAACTGAGTAATGTTGATCCTGAAGTTAGTGCAATAATATACAATGAAAAGCAACGTCAGTTTAGAAGCTTGGAGCTTATTGCATCAGAAAACTTCACATCCAGAGCTGTTATGGAAGCAGTTGGCTCTTGCCTTACAAACAAATATTCTGAAGGACTTCCTGGAAAAAGGTCAATATATAAATAATTTTTTTTTTGCTAATAATGTTTAATTGTTTATAATATACATTAATTTGCAGATACTATGGTGGAAACGAGCACATTGATGAACTAGAAAGTCTTTGCCAAAAGAGGGCATTAGCAGCATTTCACTTGGATGAAGAAAAATGGGGTGTAAATGTTCAACCATTATCTGGTTCCCCTGCTAATTTTGAGGTCTATACAGCCATTCTGAAGCCTCATGATCGTATAATGGTGTGTATTTTTTTTATTTTTTAATATAATATTCAGATGGATATTGGTTTTAATTATTTTTTTTTAAAAAAACACAGGGGCTGGACTTGCCTCATGGAGGACACTTGTCTCATGGATTCATGACACCAAAAAGACGGGTTTCAGGAACATCCATATATTTTGAATCTATGCCTTATCGTCTTGATGAATCTACAGGTATATCTTTCTTTTTTCTTTTCCAACAAAAATATAATATTTTTATATTAGTGTAATTATTTTCCATATGATAGGCCTGGTTGATTATGAGATGCTTGAGAAAACTGCTACCTTATTTAGACCAAAACTTATAATTGCTGGTGCTAGTGCTTATCCCAGAGATTTTGACTATCCTCGTATGAGAAAGGTATACCTTTTTTGAATGTTGACTTTAAAATGTTGAGTATTGATTTTTTTTTTCTTTCTTGTATAATAATGAAATGTATGATTGTTGCACTTGAAAAGATTGCAGATGGTGTTGGTGCTTTTCTGATGATGGATATGGCTCATATTAGTGGACTTGTTGCTGCTTCTGTGGTTGGGAATCCTTTTGATTATTGTGATATTGTCACTACCACAACACACAAGGTAGGTAATGTTGCATTGCTTCTGACTGAGTTGATAAAAAAAATTCCTAGTTTTACTTTTTAGTGATAAAATGGTAATTACAGAATTAACTATTTCTTCTTATTGTTGAACAATAATGTAGCAGACTGCTATTGTCAGGGTAGTGTTTAGTAATGATAGAATCAGGGAAGGAATGGAATTGATTAAAACCACTTAACTATTAATTGTTTAACAAAACCATTTTTCCAGTTACTTCGGGGACAAACTACAGAAAAGTGCAAGTATGATATTTTATATGATATGATTATGATGATAATAGTTGAGTGGATAAAATGGTGAAAGCACGTTGTGTTTTGCTGTTACACGTGATACAAAAACATCATATAAAAGTTGCTTATTCCATTCCATCATCTTTCCAGTCTCTGAGAGGGCCTAGAGGCGGCATGATATTCTTCAAGAAAGATCCTGTTTTAGGCATTGAATTAGAATCCGCCATCAATAATGCTGTTTTCCCAGGTTTGCAGGTTAGTTTGTTCCACTCAATCTCTTTCCAACTTTTTTTTTCATTAATCTTTTTTTTTTTTTTTAAATAATTAAAAAATAAAATAAAATAACAGGGTGGTCCACATAACCATACAATAGGAGGACTTGCAGTTTGCCTGAAGCATGCTCAGTCTCCAGAGTTCAAGGCCTACCAGAACCAGGTCTTTTTCTTTACATTTTATCATTAAATCTTTTCAATAACATAACATAACATAACATGGTGTTGCAGGTTGTTTCTAATTGTCGAGCTCTTGCTAAAAGATTGATGGAGTTGGGGTACACATTGGTTTCTGGTGGAAGTGATAACCACTTGGTTCTTGTGGATCTCAGGCCATTAGTAAGCTAGTTTTTTCTTTCAAAATAATAATAAATGAGGCTAAAACTGTAAAAACTTGGTTTCTTTGATAACTCCTTTCTGTATCAAGTCAAAAAGTTTACTGAGTACCATTGAAAATGTAAGATATTGCTTATTATAGCATCCTACTTTAATTTTACTTTGAATTTTTATCCAATTTCTTTAAAATTTTTCAAAGCATGATGCGTTAATAAGAAAAAAAACAAAATAGGAAGAACAGAAAGTAGGATAAAAATAAATAGACTCTAACCCAAATTGAATAAATGCAGGGTCTTGATGGTGCTAGGGTAGAGAAAGTTCTAGACATGGCTTCCATCACCTTAAACAAGAACTCCGTACCTGGTATAATTCTATTATCTTTTTTTTTTTTTTTTTTTTGTATTTCACCCTCCAACTTTGATCTTATTTACAAAACAACCCCTGGGGTGTAAAAGAAAAAGAAACGGTCAAGGGCTTGAGTCTTGGCACTAACATTGTTTTGAAATTAATGTTGTAGGTGACAAAAGCGCACTGGTGCCAGGTGGCATACGGATTGGGTCGCCAGCTATGACAACACGTGGGTTCACGGAAAAGGAATTTGTTAATATTGCTGAGTTTATTCACGAAGGGGTGCAACTCACACGTGAGATTAAACAGGCTGTGACTAGTGGGTCAAAGGTACAAGATTTTATCAAGTATGTAGCTTCTTCAGATTTTGGTTTCACGGGTCAAGTTTCGGATCTGAGAAAGAGAGTTGAGGCACTCACAACTCAATTCCCGATCCCCGGTTTGTAAAATTGTCTTGTTTTAGGAAAAATGTGATAAATTGGGTGAAGTAGGATGTGTTGGTTTTTTAAGAATGTTGAGATGTTTTTGATCAAAAGATTTTGTAACTTGAAAAGATCATGTAAGTTGTAACCTGAGGGAGGGAGGCTCATGTTGTGGGTATTGTTTGATCCTAAGTAGACCTGGTAAGTGTATCATGTCATGACAGGTTGAAAAAATTTGACACTAACCTTACAGGTTTAATTTAATTTCATGTCGTGTCAACCTGTTTATTTTGGGTTAGCATGTCGTTAGTTTTTGTCTAACAAGAGCTCCAAGAGATCTTGTTTGGAGTACTTGTTAATTTCGCTCTTTATTTGTCCAGGGTTAAGAGTTTGTAAATTAATCGTCTAAGGTATAGATTAGTTATATATTATTAATTTATAATATCTTTTAATAAGCTTTACTTTTGGAATTAATAGATATTAGGCATTGTAGATATACAAAGGTAATACTTATTTGGAAATTTAGTGTTAACCTAGGGACGTCTATTTTCAAACCCGTTAAAGAAAATAAAACCATGACCTCTCCTGCTCTAATAATCTCATGGTCTTGCATAGTCGAATCCATATTCGTATCCACTGAATCAACAAATACCCGACCCGTTAATTCGGCTCTTTTATGTTATTAAAATTTTACAATTTTTATGTGTTCCATAAACAATAAAGTAATATGTCAAAAAAAAGATAAAATGTCTACTTAAACAAGATGTACATTACTTAATACTCAAAATCCAATACAATAAAATCATATTTTACATAGATATCAAGTTGTATATTTTGTTGTCGTGTATATTAGGAGTGAGCGTTTGGACTGGACCGGATTGACTTTTGGACCGGATTGGTCTTGAAGAATATTGTGGACCGTTATGAGACTTATTGGGTTAAGGTTTGGTTTTTCCGGTTCTTGGACATGGTTGGACCGGTCCAACTTTACCTGCATACAATACATGTTAAAATGCGTTTTTGGGTTTGAAACAACTCGTTAAAACAAATATGTTGTTGGGTTTGATACATTAGAACTCGTCAAAATGAATATGTTGTTGGGTTTGATACATTACAACTCGTTAAAATGAATATGTTTTTGGGTTTGATACGATACAACTCGTAAAAATTAAAGAATATGTTTCTGTTTCTTGCAGCCGTTGGACAGGTCAAACATTGATTGTTTATACCATTTGTTTGGACTTCGAATCAAATAAGTTAATGAGTTTATCATATTTCATGCATAACCAATCTAACTTTATCTATAATATTATAACTTGCAGAATTAAATTTTCAAAATAAAAGTTAACAATCTTAACACAAACATACAAAAAAAAGTAATTACCGTAACACCAAAAATCATAGTTTAAAATTTAAAATCAATCTAACTAACAAACGTCATAATGTAATCTTCCATTGACCTCTTTTCCATATCATTGTCATCTAAATCTAACATGTTTAAAACTTGTGCAATCTCTACATAAACACACAATGAAAATGTTGTTAGTTTTTAATAAAAAATATAATTAAAAGCTAAAATATTTCAGCTTTGAAATCCCAACTTTGAAGGATTGTAACTCATTGAATATAACACAAAAAAACAACAAAATTATAGTCTAAATTCATCTACAAACTCTAAATTATATGTTGAAAAAAAGCCACATATCAATCTGAATTAAAAGGAATGAGATATGATTGTTTATAAAAAGTCACAAAATACAAAATTTAAATTTATTGCTGAAAAACTGAAATATTTCAGTTTTGATATCCCAACTTTGAAGGATTATAACCCATTGAATATAACTTTAAAAACAACAAAATTATAGTCTAAAATCATTTACAAACTTTAAACTACACGTTGGAAAAATCGTATGTCAATCCGATTTAAAACGAATTAGATATGATTGTTTAAAGAATTTCACAGAATACAAAAGTTTAAATTTCTTATTGAAAAACTGAAATATTTCAACTTTGATATCCTAACTTTGAAGGATTGTATTTCATTCAATATAACACCAAAAACAACAAATTATAGTCTATAATCATCTATAAACTCAAAAGTACACGTTCGTAAAAACCGAATGTCAATTCAATTTAAAACGAATGAGATATGCTTGTTTAAAAAATTTCACAGAATACAAAAATTTAAATTAAGTCCAAAATCGGTTTTTACCCTGAACCGGTCGTATCATACCGGTAAGAAAACCAATCTGGTCCAGGTCAAGGTCCGATTCGGTCCGATTCACCGGTTCGGTCCGGTCCACGGCTCCAAATGCTCACCCCTAGTATGTGTGTGTGTGTGTATATATATATATATATATATATATATATATATATATATATATATATATATATATATATATATATATATATATATATAGAGAGAGAGAGAGAGAGAGAGAGAGAGAGAGTTCGGTTTCGGTGAGTACTCAAAAAATGGTAAGGACTGCGAGAACAATTCTCCACCACCCATTTCCAATTAAATATAGTTTTTGTTAAAAAAAATTATGGATCATTATATATTTTGAATCATTTAATTTTGAATCATAAAAGATATATTAAGGATTAAAAAATATTTGAGTCTAAATATTTTTAGATCATAACAAATTAAGGATTATAAACAAGTTGAATCGAAAGTTTTTTTTTTTAATCTTAAATATTTTGAATCATATTATGTTTATTTTTTTTAAATTAATGAAAATTAAAGATAAATACTTCAAAAACTTTGGAAAAAATTCTTTATACAAAGTCACTATTATATTGAGTAGAAGTATCCCTTAAACATTTATGATTTTTAGAGAATTTTTTGGGGTTTTTTTTATAAAAAAAGTAAAAAAAATGTGTTTCTTTTAAATTTTCATGATTGTGCTCATATTGTAGAGAACTAAATTTTAAGAGCTTTGATTTTTCATATTTTTTTTCAAATAAAAAATAGTTATAGCCAAAAAACGAAGTTGGCGGAAAACCCCCCCACCGAATGAGGGCTTGACATGTGGCAGAGAGAGAATAGAGGAGGGAGGAGGGGAGGGGCAGAATTGACGCACGCTATAGGGGAGAATATATATATATATATATATATATATATATATATATAGAGAGAGAGAGAGAGAGAGAGAGAGTTGGAAGAATTTGTGGAAAGAAATGAGGAAGGACGACCCTCCTTTTATAGGGAGGTTTTTGGTTTGTCGCGCCCTATAGAGGGTCACGTCGTGGCCATGGGTCATATTGGCTTTTCTATCGTGCACGTAATGCTGGATTGATGGTGTGATGTGGCTTCCATGTCACAATATTATCATATCATTTATTTGTTAAAGTGTTATGTTGGTGGTAATGGTCATTTGGTTGATATTACAACAAAATTGTAAATATAATGATATAATTGAGAAAAAACACAATGTTAAAATCGCAATTTTGATAAACATAGTGACTTTATTGCAATCCAGGAAAAATTGTTAGCGGGAAAACAGGTAGAACCGATCATTTGATTGATATTGCAACAAAATTATAAATATAGTAACATAATTACGAAAAAAATTCGGTGTCAAAATCAAAATTTTATGGTAATATAGTGACTTTTCTGTTATTTTATCTACTATATAAGAACCGAATAAACTCTCGATAATAATATGAGAAGTGCATTAATATCGAAAATAATTATCAACCATAAAGGACATTTTGTTTATTAATTAAAGACTAAACACGTTAAATGAAAGTTGGGATTGACTAACAGAAAAAGGAGTACCCGGATCTTTCCACCTTGATGTGTTTATTTCACTTGGATATAGTAATTTACATATTTTGCATGATTGAATTTAAAAACTGTGGCTTTGTTTGTGATATCTTTAAAATTTGTACACATTTTTAGTTTTCTTTAGCATTATCAATAAAAAAACACAAAAATAAAAAATCTCAAAATAAAAAACCCTAAAATTGATATAGAAGATAGATCCCAACTTCTTGAGTAGCTTTCATTGTTGGCTGTCCAAAAATTTGTTTAAATGTCACCAACAAAATTGCATAACTAAAAATTAGAACAAAATTTTGATAAAAAAACAAAAATCATCTGGGGATAAAAAGACCTTCAATAAGATGCCTAGTAGATATATTAAAATACTTTGATAATTATATCATATGTAAAAGTATTACTAAAACAATATGTTTATAAAATATTAAACTTTACATTAATTTTTTAAGAACACCCGTTAAAACATGGGTTTCACACCTAATATATATATATATATATATATATATATATATATATATATATATAGAGAGAGAGAGAGAGAGAGAGAGAGAGAGAGAGAGAGGATCATATGTAATTGGACAAATAATGTTGATATTTACTAGGAGGAACATGGGCTTGACCGTCGTATGCTTCGTTGACTCTCCCCCAAAAACTATGCGGATTATCGTTAATGTGCATTAGATCTTCTATTACATCAATCCATAAACAAGCGAGTAACATCTCTTTTCCATGAGACCAAACACGAGCCATTTTAGTGATGATGTTTAGAAGAAGATGAAAAATAAGAAAGTTACGAGAATTGAATTATGAAGATTTAAATGGGGTGAAGAATGAATATGGATGATGGTATATATAGTTGAAGATTGATGGTTTAAAATTCAATTTTTTTTAAAAAAAGCGGTTATATTTTTGAAAGAAGGTATTTTTTGAAAAAAAGGAATGTGAGTTAACGGGTAAAAAAAGAAAATAGTTTCTCTCTTATCGGTGAAATATCACCGAGTTGCCGAGTCGAGCTCAGCATGCCGATGCCTCGACCCAGTGTTCGTCGAATGCTCAAGAGTTTTGTCAGATGTAATTTTGTGGGGTTTTTAAATAAAATTAAATCCAGATGTTATTTTGTGGGTTTTTTAGATTTCGTAAATTAAAATTTCGTATAATACTAATATTTATATATGTAAAGTATTAAATATGATAATAAATAGTATATATATATATATATATATATATATATATATATATATATATATATATATATATATATATATATATATATATATATATATATAAGTGTTGTAAAAATCCCGATTAGGCTCAGATAAATTCCTAGGCACTACCCGACCGATTAGAGGGCGCCCAACGATTAATCCTTACCTACAATGTGACTGAAATAGTAGAAAACGATGAAATTTTGACATTTTGAAGAAATTTTATCTCAATAGAAGCCATTTGAGAAATGATTAATATTGTATTAATCATATTAACCTATTTTATTAAGATAATAGTTCTATTTATGAACTTTGTTATGATATTAGTTATATTTAATTTTTGAAAATTTAACGAGTTAGCAATTAATGTTCCCCAATTAATCTTCACCTAACCGATTAATCGCTTAACCACAATCCACCGACTAACTAACGTCGAACATTTTTTTTACATATATTAAATTTATTCTAATAAATAAATATCATTTGTTGCCATTTGTCAATTTTTCATGAGTTTTACAACATGTAACTTTATGGGTTTTTTTTTATAAAATTAAGTCAACATGTCATCTTTTTTTTTTTAAAAATAAATTTTCATAAATTAAACTGTCATATAATACTAATATTTATATATGTAAAATATTAAATACGAGAATAAATACAAAATATTTACATATGTAAAGTATTAAACTTATCTTAATAGATAATGCTCATTTTGTTGTCACTTGTCAAATTTTTAAGAGTTTACCATACATTTTGAAGAAATTTTTAAGAGTTTTCTACTCTAATAAATAAAAAATAAATTCTGTCACTTGTCACATTCTCATGTATTTTAATACATAATTTTATGGTTAATTCTTAGACATTAATTTTGACTTGTAATTTTGTGGTAATTTTCAATTTTATCAATTAAATATTCTAATTTTAGGTTATAGAAAATAATTAATGTGTCATTAATTTGTTTCCTTAATTTTCATATTTTATTATTTTTCCTTCAATATATATTTTAATATGTCATTAATTTGTTTCCTTAATTTTCAAACTTCATTGTCATTTTAAGCCAAAATGATCTACATAAGAAGAAGAAAAAAAAAAAAAAAAAAAAAACAAATTTTGTTGTTTTTGGTTGATAGAACTAAAAATAAAGTGGTTAAACCACAAATATGACCAAAATATAATTATTTTCTTTGTTGTTGTTATATCAGTATACATTCAAATATTTATTTATTCATCATTTTATTTGTGTTTATTTTAAAAAATAATTAATATTTATATCTTTTATATTTAACATTTTCTTTTAAAAAATACTTAATATTTATATCTTATCTATATAACTTTTTTTAATCTACCCGTCACGTATTTTAAAATATGAAAAATAGTTCTTTTACAATATTCTTATCTTGGTGATTATCCCATTTTTTTCGTGGGCTTCTACTATCGTTGACTATTAAATTATCCCAATTGCTGATTCCTTTGATTTTGCTTTATCTTTTATCCCATCCCGAGATTCGTTCCCTTATATCGGTTAGGTACGTATCTGAGGTATTTGATTTCTATCAAACTCGAAAGATTCTTGGTATGTGAATTCGTTCTGGGTTTTGATAATTTTTCTCTTGTTATCTACCCGGGTCCTATAAAAAATCAATTCTACTTTAATTCTCAGAGAATAGTTCGTTCAACTTGACTCTGGTAAGCTTTCTGATATGTGGATCTTGCTTGTGGTTTGTTTGTTGAGATGAATTTTTGCAGATATAAATAGGGATTTCGTGTTATCAATTTAGATATTACTCTTCAGAATGGGAATGCATCTTTGAGTGTCAATTTTCGAATTTTAATTAGTCAAATTGGTGTGTATTTGTGAACATATTAATGCATCTTTGACTTCTGGATTCTGTATATTTTTATGAGAATTTTTGGTTCTTGCTATATGCATATGTATGTAATAATCTGCGTGGTTTGATCATTAGTTCGTGCTGTGAGCATTTTTCTGAAAAAGAAGTAGGTTTAGATATTCTTTTTAGATGTCAAACGGGCTACTCTTTACTTCTCCCGAATTGTTTTGATCACTCAAAATCTGCTTTAAACCTATGTTTATGTGGTTTTTAGTGCAAATCGTTCGTCAAGTTTTAATTAATTACGATGTTTCTTGGATCATGAAATCAGAATCTTTACTCAATTGTATGCGTTATGTGGTTTGAGGATTATTATTTCTTGTTATCCTTTTGGATCTTCATTCCATTCACAAAAGCAAGCTACCCTTGAACTTCTTGGATTGTTAGTTCTTAAACTTTTAAATCGACGGATGTTGTAACCAAATTTGTGGTTGTGAAAAACCACTCTCTGATTTAATTCGCATTATCAATTTTACTTGAAGTTAAGGTAGGTTCATCCATGTGCTTCGAGGTGTAGGAATTGCAGCACGTTTAGAGACTAAATTTGGGTGGTTTTATAACAAACACGGGTGTCTTTTTTCTGGTTCTTTTTCCAATATAGAGATCTGAAATACAAGTAATTGATCAACAATAACACTATCCTTAAGTTTCAGCCTTTCTTGAAATAAGCTTTTGATTTCTTGAATTTTCCCTTTGTTTAATCTCTTCATTCAATTTTAATTGCAGGGAATCTACGTCTTTAAGGTGCAATGGCAGTTACTACAAAACAAATGTCATTGATTGTGGGAGCCCTTGGCGTTTTGTCCTTCATATTTGGTGTTATTGCTGAAAACAAGAAGGTATTATTCTTTGTTTTAATATGTTTATAAAATCTCAATAGGTCATTAGCATAAAACAAGAAACAACAATGTACTTCCATGAGATTTATGCTGAAAATTTCTTTATGCAGCCTGCATCTGGAACTCCAATAACAGGGAAAGACGTAGTTATCTGCAAGTATCCAGCGGACCCCACAGTTGCCTTGGGGTATTTGTCCTTTGGTTTTCTTGTTGCCTCAACTTTGGCTGGAGGGTTATCTCTATTTTACCCTTACAAAGGGAAGTCAATCCCATGGCCTGCATTGTTCCAAAGCACAAGTTTCTTTGTATTTTTCCTTATAGCTTTGTAAGTACACATCACCCTAATCTTACACCTTACTTTCACATTAAAAATTAAAACCATAAAATCAAATAGCAACATATATAGTTTTTATAAAATTTGTGACATGTGCACAGGGGTTCAACTGGATTGGCAGCTACAATGCTGTTGTGGCCCACGATTACAGAACACAAACACCTTGTGAGTAATGTCCATTATAACCTTGAAACAAGCTGCCCTACAGCCAAAACCGGGTTGCTTGGTGGAGGTGCTTTTTTAGCTCTTGATTCGGCTCTTTTCTGGTTGGTTTCACTTATGTTGGCTGATAATGCAAGAGAAGACTACTTTGATGATGTTAAAGGAGCTGATGGTGTCACCAATGATTATGATGATGCTGATGCAGTCATCAAGGGCAGTGCTTAAAACTTAAAAAAGTAGTTGCTTTATTCTGTTTAAATGTGTTTTCCATTAAGTGGAGTTTATTTTATGATTTAAATGCAAGTAAAAGGTGGTCTAAATTGAACACTGTAAATAGAATCTTTATGATATCTATTGCTGAAAAACATGTCTATGGGTTTTAAAGTATGTTATGTGTACTATATGTTAGTCTGTATGGAGTTTTGAGGCCCATCTTAAACGGACGTAAATCTCTTAATGGGCCATTTTTGTCCATGTAAGGTTGTCTCTAAAAATTTCACTGTTTAGGCCTCCCAATTTCAGCTTCCTCCAAATTTGGTCGATTTCCAAAATAAAAAGATTCGTTTTAAATGAAAATTACATAATTTCCTCAATTTCTGAAATTGGCGTGATTAGAGATAGCTAATTAGTTTTAGTAAAATTGATGTAAGATTTAATTTCCAAAATTTGGTCATAAATTCTAAATTTACCTTCCCCTATATAAAGAGTTTTTTAGAGACACCTTTGAATTGGATAAACATAAAACTCTCCCTTTCGTATGCAAAACTATCGCTAGTGGTATGCAAAACTATCAGGTGCTTAATTTATTTTTTTGTTAGAGAAGTTAGAAAGTTATCCAAGTTAATTATAACGTCATCTTCTTGTTAGCAAGCATGTGTATATATTATGGGAGATGATTTGTACACAACAATTTTTCTCCATACACAACAATTGATGTTTTAAAATGTTGTACTGTACAACTCTATAATGCATAAATTGTTGTGTATGGCAAAAAATTGTTGTGTACGAATCACTTCCCATATATTATTAGCAAGTTTATGAAGAAATGAAATTGCTATTAATCATCACATCTTTCATTCAAGTTTTGAATAACAAACGACCATAATGCTAGCACTGGTTATGCTGCATCCTTAAGAGAAATCGATCATATTCAACAATAAAATACATTAAAAGAAGCTGATTATATTCAAATATAAAATACTTTATAAGACTTGATAGATTCCGCTGGTTGGTTATGTAGATAAAAAGAAAGATCCATGATGACCATAAGGCACGCGTTGAGGGAGGTTTATTATAGCAATAGGCTCATTCCCAAAGTTGTTAGCATCAACAACTAGTACCTGTGACCATAAAGGAAAACACATGTAAAGAGACAACTCGTTACATTTGGGTGTTTATGTAAAGAGGGTGTTTAATGGTACATACATAAGAAGTGTCACTGTCTTCATCATGAGCAAAAGTAACAACCCAACCATCATCTTCCTCTACAGCCTTTGTCTTGGCCACAAATGTAGATCCTGTGCAAAAGTTGTTTTTTGGTAACCAATGATACTCCATCTTTACATTTCCTTCACTATCTGTTTCTTCAAAGTATAATTTTGCTAATCCTCCATATTTAGATTTCCCTAAAACATATTTTGAATACTTTTTTAGGAACCCGAAACATACTTTGAATACTTGTTAATTGCAAGAGAATCGTGAATTAGTCACCTGAGTTTGAGCTTGCAAGGGAGTCGATAACTTGGGTGTATCCGTATTTATGTTCAAGACCTGTAAAATGTTCATTGATTATTGGAAAGTCCATTGAGTATTCAGTTCCAGTTACATCTTTCTCCATAACCTCTAGAGTTTTCAAGTTTAATCTCCATTCCCTAACACTAGTAAACAACATTCCATCTCCAGTCGTTTTATGATCATTGTCGTTATTTGAGGCTGAGGCGACATTTTTAAAATTAAATCCTCTAGAGAACCATTCAAGTTTATCCTCGCCCCAAACAGGTCCTGGAATAATGGTGGTGTTAGCTGTGCATCCTCTCACTACAACCTATTCATGGTACAAGTTAAAAGCCAAAACATATTACACTCCAGAAGTGAAAATTTTTCTACCGAAACAAAAAATTGGCGAGTTAAATCAATAAAGAACACGACATTGATAAACAAGATAATTAAGCACCTCATCTCCATCTTCAAAGCAGTTTATTAGGTGATAAGTAACACAAGGTTGTATATGAAACCACATAATTGAGTCCACTTCACCATAGCGAGGAATCACTGCAATCCTTGCATCTTTCTCCCTCTCGTACTTAAATAACCTAACAACAATTACAACTTTTAGGTTTTTCCTTTTCCCTAACATCAAAGAAATGGATCGATGGGTTGTTGAGAGGGGTACATCTTGTGAATATGGAAAGGTACTTACTGTCCTCCTTTCATTACCCTCTCTGGCCTCATTGTGAGCATAAAATCAATCAGTATAGTGTACCTGAATATCACACATACAACTTATCCGTATGATTATGACTTCTGTAACCAAAATTGCTAATAGAAACTAATTATCTAACTCACTTCTTCGTAACACCAATGTCATGGAAAAGCGAACAATGATCTAGTTGTAGATCCAATTTGTGAACAAGTTCTTTTCCATCGGCTATTGATACGAAGTTGTCAGAAAATATAGATCATACAAACACCATAAATCATTAGCCATGTACTGAAGTACCTGAAATGACACCCACAACACAATGCGGTTCTGTCGTATCAATCCCTACCACAACAAGTTCTCCAGTTTCTGGTGCTTTCTACACAGGAAAGAATTTTGATCTGAGCATATTATTTTTGAAGAGAATATTTCTGAAAGTGTTGGGTCCATTATGTATGGATTATGTGGAATGGTACATTAGTGCATCTGTAGGCTAACCTTTGGGTGTGATGTGAAAGGTCGAGACCAAACTCCACTGGGGTTCCAATTACCATAAGTTTCAAGGCTTATTAGATTTATTTCTTGTGGCATATAATTCTCGGCAATAGAATAGTGCTTTCCACCATGCTCAAAGACATTGGTGTTGCTATAAATTTTGTTTGCTTGGCCGAATCTCATCTGCATAGTTATAAAGCCGACTAAGCTGAAAAATGATACTGTTATGGTTTTTACAAATAATACTTCTCTTATGATACCCTTACAATATGTTTGTCAGTTGCAAAGTGAAGTCTGATCTTATAACCCCAAACTATTAACTGCTAACCTAACTTAGATAATGTTTTTAGATTATTGCAACCATAGATTTGAGTTATTATCATGATACGTTATGTCATATTTTTCAAAGTCCACTACTTCTAATTAACTTATTTTCGGAGGAATGGAAATGCCATGCTAACATAACGTATCTTATCAATTACTAAGTTACATGTCAAGGTAGAACCTCATTCATCATACCAAAGGGTCTTTGGCTTAAGGTGTATGAAAATATGCTCATTCCTTAAGGGTTAAGGGTTCAAGTCTCGTCGTGGACAAATGAGTAGTTAGGAATAGGATTTAGAGGGTGTGCGTTAGCCGTTCAAAAAAAAAAAAAATCTCATTCATCATGGTTTATCACCACTAAACCAAATAATTGCCATTAAATATTTTAGGTGGTATGATATATACAATAATTATGGTTGGTGCATTTTAGGAGATGCATGGTCGAACATTGCACTGACTTGATAAATTTTGGAAATCTTACCGCATTGAAAAATGATCCCGCTAATGTAGCTGGAGCATCTCCTTCTGCTACAGGAATGAAAGCAGGTTTCTTCCTTTTTGATTCCATCTTATACGTGTCAGTTTCCACATATCTATTTTTATAATAAAAGCTCCAAATTCGATCTGTGTCTTTGGTGAAATGTAGAACATGAAGCATCCCTTCACCTTCAACCCATACGTTGTCTGTTTTTCCGAAAACTGATATTGTGGATTTTAAACCACCAAATAAAGGATTTGAACCTGCATACAATTTCATTTTTGGATCAAAGTTGAATGACATGGAATGCCTAGTTAACATTCAATGAATGATACTTAACCATTATTGGATGCCAACTTGGAGTTCATTGAGCATTGCAATCTTTAATAAGAAAATGGAAACATTTTTATTCGTAATTAAGATTGAAATTTTTTTCAAGTTCAAAATACAAAACAATTACGCAATTGGTAATTGATTTGAAAAAAGTTAGGATTGAAAAAGTTTCAAGTTCAAAATACATAACTTAGCATAAGAAAATATTGTTGAAAGTACGTAGCACATAAAGGAAGTTAAGAAGTAAACACCATTTCTAATGTAAACGCCCTCCGGAAAATCTTCTGGAATTTCGCCTTGACAATAATCAATCTTTACAAGTTCCCCAATCTCCTCAACCGGAGCGAAGTTTTTCTGCAAATAAATAATTTTGACAGGTACCATTGTTAAGTATATGTTGAATGATGCTCAAAAACCTTAATTAACTTGTATGTCAAGTTGTTTTCTAGTTTTAGGCAACATTTTCTAAAGTGTTACATTAGTAAGTGTCGCATCCGTTGTCATATTTTCTGTTCAAGAAAAATGTTGGAATCCAAATTTGCATTCATTCTCTCATTTTTTTCTTTCTCTTACGTTAGAGATCAGTTATTCACAACATACAAAAAAATGGTATCACAATCTAAACTCCAAAAAACCCACAATCACATAGTCGACTTTAGTTCATAAACCCTAACATGGTTCTTTCTTGGTCGTCTTTCTTCCCAACCATAATCGGTTTTTGTAAACCTTACAAAGAGTCTTCCGTAATCGATTTTACTCTCTCTCTCTCTCTCTCTCTATATATATATATATATATATATATATATATATATATATACACATACATACACACACACACACTATACTTCCTTACCCTAATCGATTTTCGCACTTTGAATTTCTTAAGTGCTAAATAATTTTTATCCTATAAAGTTGCACCCTACTTTCGATTTTCTTTTTAACCTTTTACAAGTTATAAATCGACTTATTTCATGAATTCCATGAAGTACGATCTTCCATCTTTGGATTGTGACATCGAGTTTTCTCTAGGGAAATGTTATGAGAGCTCTTTTGGATCAAGTTAACTATGGTGATACATTGGATTTGTTGGGAGCTAAAGCTCAATCTCCTTGGATTGAAGATAAGAAAATGAAGGATCGATTACTACCTAAAACCAATTAGGAATGATTCTTCAAGAAGTACTCATGAATATGTTTTAGGAAGGATCGTTACTTAAAACCGCTTCGCATTGTGAAATGACCACCAAATGATAGGTTTTAGTCAGTCTAATTGATACTTTTCTATTGAATTTGTCAATTAAGGGATCTATGATGATAGTTTGCTCATAAGAGCTGTAACACCTGTTTTCCAGAGTGGATCAGCTAAAGACTTACTGGGATCAATGATGGGTTTTTTTGGGAAAAACCTATGTCACGACGTGGGACACGGGTTACCATAACGTGGAAATGGATGTATAAGCACGCATCAATGCGCCACGACATGACAAACTTATGGTCAAGACGTGGTGGCCGCTTGGAGGCTTAACCCTAATTTCGGGGTTTGTAACCCTATTTAAGAGAAGTGAGGGCTAGGGTTTGCACACCTTCAACCTCCATCACTTCCCTTTACCCTCCTATTTAAGAGAAATGATGGCTAGGGTTTACTAGTTGAAAGAGTGTATCACTCCAGATCTTGCATCTCCTGCATCTAGTGGAGCTTAGGAAGGTATAAAGCTTCCACCTTTTTGGTTCTCTCTTCACAGATCTAGGATTTATTACATTTATTGGCTCATCTTCGAAATTGAGTTGGTTTGATGAGATAAAGTTTGCAACTTTATAGCTCATCTTGGTCCCTTGGTCTTTCTTTCTCTCTCTCTCTCTCTCTCTATATATATATATATATATATATATATATATATATATATATATATTGGATCTGAAGTTTGATTGTGTATTGAGTTCCATGAATGAGATTTTGGTATTATTTCATCATTTTGACCTAGTTTGAGTTCTAGACTTGCATTGGACATACATGTCTGCAAAGCTTCGATTTTTATATTGGAATAGAAGTAAGAAAGCCTTCTGGAAAGTATGAATGAGTGACTTGAATGATTAAAAGCTTAACCTATTAAGCTGTGAGAGCTCAGTTTTCATGACGTGTCAGTCTGCTTGCCATGACGTGACAACTGGTTTCATAGTGACTGTTTTGTCATGAAGCTGCCATGACGTGACCAATAGGTGGCCACGACGTTGGTATCATCTGGGGGTTAACTTTGACCGTTGACTTTTGGCCACTTTGACTTTTGGTCAAACTTTATGGGATGTTAAGCTATAGTATGAGGTTTTGCTTGTGTTTGGTTTAGGATGTTTGTGTAGTTGTTTCTGTGGGATTTTGAGTAACGGATTTCAGATCTTCGTTCGAGTGAGTCTTCTCACTATATTACTTATAGCATAGTATGTGCATGTTGACCATTTGAGTCTTATTTGCTGATTGATGTTATGTGTTACTGAGTTGCTCATAGCTCCAGGGGGTGCTATTAGCCCATTGGGACTGCTGATAGTCCCCAGGGTTGCTGATAACCCACAGGGCGTGCTGTTAGCCTATAGAGCATGTTGTTAGCCCATTGAGACTGCTGATAGTCGTCATAGTTGTTGATAACCCATAATTGTTTATTTATGTTGTGTTGTAAGTGATATTTTGGGGAACTCATTAAGCTTTGTGCTTATAGTTGTGGATTAAATGTTTTTCACGTACTTATCGGATTATGAAGGCGAGAATGTATATACACATCAACAATTTTATGATTCGAGATTCCGCATTGTCTTCCTTATAACTCTTATTTTTGAATAATGGTTTATGAACAAGTGATTTGACTTCAATGTAACTTTATTAAAAATAGACGTTTATTCTATTTTAAAAATAAAAAATTTATTCTGGAATTTGGTACGTTACAAGAGCATCCGTAATTTAATTGTAGAGTTGAATGGGGGTGACAAGTTTAGTTTTCAAGCAATGAATGAAATTATACCCTTGTGAGATGCTACCATGGTGTTTAATGGATTTGGAGTTCAATGACCATTGAACTCTTCAATGGAAAAAAAATGAATTTTTCTAATTCCTAAATTAATACTATAGATTAGTTTTTTAATGTTTTATTGAACTTTGTAGAGTTCAATACATTGTGGAAAAAATGATAAGGTTGTATGGAATGTAAAAATATGCTGTGACAATCTATTGAACTCTATAAAGTTTAATATATTGTAGATGCCCTAAACGTATATGCTATAAGACCTAATTAGTTAAAAAGGAAGGATTGTACTTGTATATTTTTATTGGGCAACAACATAGTGGAACCTTAAACATGTTACCCCCACCTAAAAGTTTTACTCTTATTTAAGTTAAATTTAAGGCCAAAGGCCATGTAGAAGCACAAACTGATTCTAATCAAATTGGCATCATTATGTAGAGAATTCGCCTATAAATTTGTTCATGAACTATAAATGATGAATATTTCCATTTATGAGGAAGCTTGAGTCGTTTGAAGGCGTTTTTTACAACTTTCTCTATATCTAAACTAAAACCCTTATCCATTATAATGAATAGACATAGTGAAAATGGGTCATCTTGTTGTTCCCATCTTACGACGCAACAATTCAGTAAGACCAAGATTTATGCTATATCTTGGGCCATAATCAAATTGATAACATTATATTGCAATTTATTTTGTTTTCCAAGAAATGGCCTGTTTAATAATTAGTGGGTCATCCATGATGTTCTTGTCTTGAATATACATTGATTGAAATGAAATCACCATTGATTTAGTTATACATTTGAGTATATTATATTAGAGCACTAACATAATTAAATTCGAACAATCTATTGTTAATAATTCCAGTCAATTCAAAATATTTACCGGCTCTAAGAAAGTCGTCCTCAAGGAGCTCCCGAAATCGTTTAATGAATCGAAAAGAGTATCCATCTCACAAACTACCATTTTGATTTATTCAATAGAAAGAAAGATTTTAGAGAAAAATTTTGGGTATTCCAAGATCCCTTTTCAACTTACTACTTGAGTCAAGAAAGAAGGCGTTTCTGCACAAATCCTTCAAACTTTGTTATCAGACGTGGTTTTTGTTTATTTTTTACTAATCCATGAAAGCACCTGGAAACATATTTCCTAACTGTCTAAAGCCCATTTGATCCTTGATTTTTTTTTTCCAATAATGGAGGGAGTGGTAGCAGCTTTAGCGCCACATAAGCATTTTTAGAATGTTTGATGCTACATAAGCTTAGCGTGTTACCTTGTAAAAGTTGGAAAGTGATGGTGTTTTAGTTTATCAGGTTTGATTTTGGAGGAAAAAAAAAGAAAAAAAACGAAAACATATGCCAAGCACCAATCAGAACCCACCTTTCTTGTAACACCTCATTTCCAAATCGGATCGAATTTAAGCTTTAAGGAGTCAAAGGCCTGGTTTTTGGGAAAAATCAGGGCTCACGACATGAACATTGAAGGGTCACGGCGTGAGGAATGATCAATAAAGACTTTGATTTAAACTGAGCTCACGACGTGGGCATTAAGGGCTCACGACGTGAGGTCGCTGCGGCCCAAGCCCACGAGCTTTTAGGGTTTCCATGATATTTAAACCCCATAAACTTCATTTTAGGGTTCCAAGGAAGCCTCCTTCGTCCCTAAACTCAGTAAAACCCTAAACTTAGTCTCTCCTTGTGTTTTTTGAGCTTTTGCTGAAAATTTGGAGGCTTGGGGAAGAAGAGATCACCATGGAAGCATAGTTAGCTTGGAAGCTTCATTTGCAACCTTTAGCTACACTTCTGGACCAATGTGAGTAATCAAGATCCAATCTTTATGCTTCCTTGTTGCCAGATCTAAGGTTTTATGCATATTTATCAAAGATCTAAAGAGTTGGAGTGTTGGGACTCCATAAAGTTGGCAACTTTACGGGTCCTTAGGGTCCCTAGATGCTTATATGTCATGGATCTGAAGTTTAGATGATGTTGGAGTTCATGCATGAGAATTGATCCTCTTTTTCTCTATGAATGTCCCATTTTGAGCTTATGTATTGTATTGGAAATATAGGACCTTAAAGCATCGATTTTTATAACCCTAGGAGTGTTAGGAAGCCTCATGGAAAAGATGGATTAGTAGCTTATCAGATTAAGAAGTTTTTGGATCAAATGGCCTACAAACGGATCTCACGACATGAGGGAGATGCATGTCACATCTTGAGGGTTGTAAGTCTTGATTATCTTGTCCTGTAGTGGCTCACGACATGGGCCATAAATGGTCACGTCGTGAGGTCCTGCTGACCGTTGACTTTCATTGACTGTTGACCGTTGACTTTTGACCAAGTTTAACTTTGGGTGAAACTTGAAGATTTTGGGTTATTGATTGAGATTCTATCTGGTTCTGATGTTAGTGGATCCGTGGGAGCAAGCAGTACAGCAGGGAGCGGATCACAGTATTCTCGTGTTTCTTTATTTCAGGTGAGTTTCGCCTTATTGTACCGTGGGTCGCAGGCACCAATGCCAGCCCACTAGTTTTCGGTTACCTGTTAATATAGGGATGTCTTAGGGACTGTATATAGTTATGTATGATAGTCTGAGAACTATTGGTCTAGGCTCACTTGCCTATTCCTCGTTTGGTTGTGGCTCCAGAGTAGGATCATCTGTTCGGGTGGCTATCTCACCTCTGATTATATGCGGTCAGACATTTCTTAGATTGTTGCCACTTAGTATGTTGCTATGCTGTAGTGATCGATCAGATATGTATTCTAGTATTGAGTATGTTGCTATGCTGTAGCGATCTGTTAGACCGGTATCCTCGTATCGAGTATGTTGCTATGTTGTAGTGATCTGTTAGATCGATATCCTGGTGTGTAGGATGTTGCTATGATGTAGTGCATTATTGGATCGGTATGTTGCCCTAGCGACCGTCTATGGTTATGTAGGTTAACTTGAGAACTCTTGGTTTAGGCTCTCTTGCCTGTTCCTCATTTAGTTGTGGCTCTAGAGTATGATCATTTGTTCGGGTGGCTATCTCACCTCTGGCTACTTATGGTTACGCATTTCATGGAGGTTAACTGGTAGCGGGACTGTGTGCTATGAGAGGACTAGTAGGCAGGAGTGAGCTGTGTGATTGTTCTTTGCCTGTTTATATGCCTACTTGATCCTTGTTTGTTTACATGTCGACATATGGTAGTGGTGGGTTGAAGCGGTCTTGTTTTGTGCTGTAGGCCAAGATACCTTGTGCGGGCTGGATGTAAGCCGAAGGCATAGAGACTCGAGAGGAGCTGTTGGGTTGAGGTGGTGGGCCAAGAAACCCTGGTATTATGGCCTGGGTACACTGAATGCCTGCGAGGTGTCCCAGTCAGGCCGACGCCCGAGGAGCGAAAGTTATGCATCCTAGTATGTTTATCGTATGGGGTAAACTCATTAAGATTTATATTTATCCAGTTGTTTATGTTTTTATGTATCATCGGTGATCGCGGGAAGGCGAACGCGGGACTATACACACTCATCAACAACTTTGGAGATTCTGTGTTTTCTATGATACTCTGATTTTTAATAAATGTAATTTGGAATAAATGGTTTTTCTTAAAT
This sequence comes from Lactuca sativa, assembly GCF_002870075.4. Lineage (NCBI taxonomy): Eukaryota > Viridiplantae > Streptophyta > Magnoliopsida > Asterales > Asteraceae > Lactuca > Lactuca sativa. Next base: position 35,583,960 of record NC_056625.2, on the reverse strand, counting down.
AAGGGATTAATAAATTGGAAAGTTTTATCTTAATAAAAATGAAAATTTTTGGTTGTGAAAATGGGACGTTACAAGTTGGTATCAGAGCCCTGGTTTGAGTGAATTTGAGGAACACTCGTGTGAATCCAGTCTCAAACTAGGATCCAAGAATTTAAAACAAAGTTTTTGAAAGAAATAACTTGTAATAAAAAGTCTTGGGCTAAGGACATGGGCTCGGTCTCTTTTCATGTTCTTGTTTGATTGTTGGCTTGGGATCGAGAATGTGGGTCTTTGCTTAACCTTGACTTTTCAGGAGGATGCGGTGTGTACAATCAGTCAGAGCCCGAATAGGAGAGTGGCTCCCAAAATACCCATATTGGTTATGTTTTCTAAGTTTGACATGTGAATTTTTAGAAAAGCATGCTAGTAGATAAGGTTACTTTAGAAACTGTTAGAAATTCTTGATTTTTGTGATGCCTTATGAGATATGTAGTTACTTGTTTGATGTATATTAGTTGATTGTGATTGTCGCGTGTATGTTGATTAGTTGTATATGGCCGAATTGGATAGCCCTAGAATGATCGACTTGGCCTTTCTTCCTGTTCCTTGTTTGGTTGTGGACTTAAGGCAGAGTCGATTATTCGACAGTCTATCCGATCTCGTGTTGTGTACACCAAGCATGCACAAAAGCAACTGATGGTGCGAGAGCGTGGGTGATCCTAGGAAGAGTACCTAGGAAGTTAGTTGTAGCTCATAGTGGGGGTGGCATTAGCATATCTAGGAATGGTCTAGTGTAGTGACTTAGGACCTTGGGAGGTATTCTGGATCGACTACGGATAGGTGTGGAAGGTAGTATGAGCCCGTACTACTGAAAGCACAAGATCCATATGAAATTCAGGAGGAATTTCAAGGTTGATAAGTGACTAATAGGATTAGGGCCTGGTGTGTTGAACATTGTGTTTTGATGTATGATCTTTCCTTGATATATTTTCAGTATAACGACTATTGGAGTTTCAGGATCAGGAGTCGGAGCTGGTGGCCAGGATGGGCCATGATTGACTAAGGACCGGGTTAGGGAGATCATTCGTGAGAAGGTTGTTTCTTTTGTACGGGAGCAGATACCAGAGTTGTTCGGGATGGTCAAGGTCGCTATGATGGAGTACTTCGATGACCGATATGCCACCCTTTCTGATCAGGTTGCTGTTGCTGCAATCACCGCAGCTATTGCTGCCTTTACGATTCGAGGAGAGAGAGATTTCCAGTATCGGGACTTGGATCGTACGATGCCCCCGGAGTTTGATGGGGTCTCGGACCCGATTATGGATATGAGATGGCTGTCTAATGTGGAGGGTTGTTTCTTCACATGTTCTTGTCCAGATGACCAGAAGGTCAAGTGCGCCCTGAACCTTCTTAGGTTGGGGAAAATAGATTGGTGGAGACTGGTGGCTAGTTCTTATACTCCTGCACAGAGGGCCGTAATAACTTGGGAGCAGTTCTCGGAGATGTTTTGGGCAAGGTATGTACCCCTGGTAGAGATGGAGAGACTGGCCCAAGAGTACATGGATTTGAGACAGACGACTGAGTTGGTGACAGAGATCACCAATATGTTTACTGAGAGGGATTTGTTCAGTCTTGAGTTTACTGCTTCATAGCAGACTCAGATGACTCGGTATTTGAGCATGCTCAAGTCGGATATTCGATAGTTTGTGTCCACCCAGATTTATGGTTCTCTCGCTGGGCTGCAGGATGCCACAAGGAGACGAGAGATTGAGATTGAGACCTAGACGACGGAGCAATGTTAAACTCCAGACCAGTCATATCCGACATCGAAGTGGTTTAGGCTCGCCGGCTAGAGTTCAAAATCGTTTGAAAGGAGGCGTATATCTCTTGTGTGTCGCAGGTGTGGCAGGGAGGGCCATTTGGGCAGAGATTGCAGGCAGGGTGCATGAGTTTGTTTCCATTGTAGCCAGGAGGGCCACTTCAGAGTAAGTTGTCCTATTCTTACGTTCGTTAAGGTGCTAAATCCTACAACCTTAGCTTGGCAGCTTCCCGACGGTCTTCATGGGGCTGACGAAGTACTAGAGACCGAGAGCTGAGATTGCTAGTTTTTCTTCTTAGCATTCGGGGTAGTATTGGTATTCATCTGTAATTTCCATTTATGTTTCAATTTCAGTTGTAATCTCGGATGCTCAGTTGTAAGGAATTATTTTATTTAGCCTTGTTTAAATTGATTTCTTGTTATGAATGGATTCATCATTTCTGCCCTTGAGTGTATGCGGATTAAAATTTATGAATGTAGTGAGGATTTAGATCTTCTTGTGTACCAGGACATCAGTGGTTGGGATCAAGTGGTGGAGTTCAAGTTACTATGTATATCGAAGGATTGTGAAGTTGTCAGACTCTAGCGTATCTCAAGTGGGGGAGAGCGGTACCTCATATTAGGAAAGCCCTGTGCAAAGGTTCGGTTCTAAGTTGAATTTCTCCAGGTTCAAGATTTTCATGCAGCTGCTGAATCTTTAGGTTTCGCATTAAGATCCTTGTCGGCTATTGGATTCCCTTCAAGTCGTATTAGCTTTAGTTTTGGCGTCGTACGTAGGTCGTGTTGGGCTTTAGGCTATAGGATATTAGAAGCCCAAGTTGAGGGTGGGGATGAGGGCTTCCTTGCCTGTTCTTATTTGATTAGGGCTTGTAAGTCCGAGTCACGGCCTGAAGACCTGGTAGGACCTGCTAAGTCTTATTGGATCTATTTGATCATCTGTATGTGCCGAAGGCCATGATACCCATGGCTATCCAGATAGATTGAAGGCCTGCTAGGCGGACCAGTCAAGCTGAAGGCCCAAAGAGTGGTCCAGATAGGCTGTAGGCCCGGTGAGGTGGTCTAGTCATGCTGAAGGCTTTGTATGCGTGTTAATGTTGGTTAGGGGATCGGGGGTAAGCCCGAGTGTTGTCTTTGACTAGTGGATCAGTGGTGAACCTGAGTATGGTCAGTAGATAGATGGGTAGGGCTGTTAGAGCCAAGTGGGAGCCCGATCTAGTTTTGTATGGGATTGTTTGGTTCCCTTATGTTGGTGCATTTCATGCGGGATTAGTAGGGCGGCAGTTGGCCGAGTAGAATTAGGACCGATCAATCTGTGGATTTCGGACAACATAATTAATAGGATCATGGGTTACCCTTGTCTGTTGGGTTTGTGTTAGGATTTCTCTCTGATGCGTCAGTATGTATGGGTGGCAACCACGATGTGGGATGAAGTTCTTATTTAAGATATTGTCGACCGATGCAAGGTCGGGAGACCTTTGTCGGGTTAGGATGGAAGTCTTGTGTAGCATGAGTATCAGCGAGGAGGATCAGTTGTATGAAGGTTCTGGTCGGAAGAGTGAATTTTTCTCTTGTGGATTAACGATGTGGTGGGGAATTGTCATCGTAAGGTGTGACAACTAGCTATTTCGGGTCAACAAAAGTCAACCAAGTCAATAAAAGTCAAGCAATCAAATGAAAGTCAAATAATTAAGACATAAATCAATAAATTATACATTGATTTTTTAGGTTCTCGGCTAAGTAGCTAGGACTGAAAACCTTGAGTCTTAAATCATGTCAAGAACCGAAATCACCCTTTAGTAGGTGGAAGAAAACCGAAATCATGATAGAACTGAAATCATTTAGGACCGAGATCACACCTAGACCGAAATCTCTTTGAACCGAAAACACACTAGACCGAAGACTTGGAGTTCTCGGTTTCACTTGGACCAAAATTAAAGTGATTTCGGAGAAGATAGGCCGAAATCACTAGTTTTAAATGGTGATGCTTTTCCCAATGTGATATAATCCACATACCAATGCAAACATCACATCAGTCTTACACCTTCTCTATTTATACGGCCGAAAACACTATCACATTTCTCATTTACACTTCAAAATTTCCTTCAATTTTCTTTCAAGAAACGAACTCAACTTCATACGTTTATCCCCAAGAACATCTTCAAATCTTCATATATTTGCCTAGAAACACTTTCAAATATCCCCAGAAAACAAATTCTTCAATTGATTATGAGGAATCTTTGTAAGTATTCCTTACATAATCTATTGTTATACAACGCTTTCATTGTTAGTTCATCTAATTTACACAGTTTATTATGTGTTTAAGACTATTAGGATACAACTATCTTCACGTGTTCTAACATGAAGATCATCGCTATCACTTCGTTACCCAGCCAAGAACACACTCGAGGTGAGTTCATACCCCTACAGTTTTCAAGATTTTTCTATGTTTTAAGGGGAGGAATACAAGTAAAAGACAAGAAAACTTGTGTTAATATACAAACCATTACATATATTGTTCTTACAAAATATATATGGGTACAAATTAGATTACAATAGTAAATTTTATAAATATAGTTTGTAAGACTTTAACCATTTTATAATATGGTGAGCAAAAGGGTATAATTATATAAAAATACATATATAATTATTTAATTCCATTTTATTATCATAGTAAAAATGATAACGTACATACAAAGGATTCTTCAATACAACGAAACATTTTTATAAACTATAATAGGTATATAAAAATACCATTTCGGGATACAATACAAAAATAACTATTTAAAGGCATAATTATTTTACACCACGTAATTACTATGGAAGGATAATACTTCCACATCACAAAATGGGTTTTCATTATACGACATGTAAACCGTCAATATGGCTTTGTGAGACATACCTTCACCGTACTTATCAAAGTACATACTAAAGTTCCTGTATTATAACCAGAATCTCCCGTAAGAGAGTGTGACACTTGTGTATAGATCTATACATGACTGAAAATCCCGCACCTAAACTGTTAGCTGCAGTTGGACCGGCAGGTCTGGGGTGACAAATGTCGTACTATTCCGACGTCTGAAGAACGCCGTACAAGCCACCTAGGTCATTAGCATGGTTATAATAACTCACAAGGGGTATTAACAATACATTTGGTTTACGAATACGTACATACCTTCAAATGGTTTTACTTAGATAAAACTACATTACACTATTTTCCAGTACAATACAGTTTACATTTCTGGAGACATGCATTCAAATGGTTTTATAAAGATATAAAACTACATTATATTACTTTAGAGTACAACAATACTTATACATTTTCAGTCTTAGGGTTCCTAAAACTACAATTCACTTTAAAAGAAAATATTGGATTTTCTGGAAGAACACACCATCATTTTCAAGGAACAATGACATATCTTTCTCATACAAAATGATTATAAACTCACCAACTTAAATGTTGACACCTTTTCAAAACCACTTGTATTCTTAGGGAATCAGTAGATAGGTACTCACACATGTTTTGTGAAGATGGAGCGTAGTAGTGTCATGTATTTTATTTTTGTCGTATGTTTTTGGAGTCAAACAACGAATTGAACTCAATGTACATGACGTCATCCGCTCCTGGATATCTCCACCGTTCCGGTTCGGGGGTGTGACATCAGGTTGCTTCTTCCTTGTAAGATCTGCATGGATATTGGGAGGTGAACAATTGTGTTGAGGTGTTACATTAATTGTGTCTCTGGCCAATGAATCTCTGCTAATTTGACTTATGATCCTAGCTTTGAATTTTGATTTTTTTAAAGGTGCAAGTCCTGGCTTCTGGCAATTCCAGACTATATCTACGAAATCGGGCGGGAAGAACCCTCGCAGGGTAATATCTAGAATAGGAACAAGCGAAGAGATTTCAAGGACGGAATTAAATTTAAGTGGGGGAGAACTATAACACACCGTTTCCAGATCATACCGACTTTAGGATTCAAGGAGTCACAAGCCTTGTTTTTGTGAAAAATCAGGGCTCACGACGTGACCATTGAAGGGTCACGACATGAAGGGTGATCAATAAAGACTTTGATTTAAACTGAGCTCATGACGTGAGATACGCTGCAACCCAAGCCCACGATCTTTTAGGGTTTCCATGGTATTTAAAATCCATAACCTTTATTTTAGGGTTCCAAACCAACCTCCTCCGTCCTTAAACTTAGTAAAACCCTAACATTAGTCTCTCCTTGTGGTTCTTGAGCTTTTGGTGGAATTTTGGAGGTTTGAAGAAGAAGAGATCACCATGGAAGCATAGTTACAGTTTGGAAGCTTCATTTGCAACCTTTAGCTACACTTATAGACCAATATGAGTAATCATGATCTAAGCTTTATGTTTCCTTATTGCTAGATCTAAGGTTTTATGCATATTTATCCAAGATTTAAAGAGTTGGAGGGTTGGGTGTAACACTCAGTTTTAGATTTGCTTCGTTGATCGGTGTTGCGGCCCAATCATCAGTTTTCATGAGGCTTAGGGCCTTGGGCAAGGAAGGATTTGGCCCAATTCGGATGTGGGTGTCATAGTATAAGTGATCCAAGTGTTTGATTGTGTCTTAAAAGGCCAATGATATAATCGTAATTGGATATCTCGATCTTTTATGTTTTTTGGGTTTTGTTCGGGAGGTTTTAAGGCGTGGGTGTGTTCTTCGGAGCGTAGGGCTTCTTGCTACCTTTTTGTAGATATAAGTTTCGTTAGAAACGGACCTAGGATGAGGGAGTTATGGCATTTTGAAGTTATTGACAATTTTGGACCTTAATGGAAACATTTGGCAAATTAGTCCCATGCATGTAAAGTGGCATGCGCGTGAGCATGCCTAGCGTAAGCTGGGGTACGCCTTCCGTAGCTATGGAAAATGGACGTGGGTGGTCTTTGAGTACGCTCAGTGTACCAAGGGGTACGTGGGGTGTACTCCCTTCAGCCATGAAACCTTAAATTAAGACCCTTGACCCTATTTAAAACTCATTTCTTTCATGAGCCTCATCTTGTATCCATCCCTCATCCTCCTAAACCCTAGAAGACGACCTTTAGCCATATCTTGGATCATTTAAGTCATTGTAAAGGATTTTTGAGAATTTCTGTATACTTTGAAGAGCTTGGAGCTTGTTGAAGAATCACCACCTTGAAAGGAGCTTGTAGATCTTGAGGTTTTCCATTTTTTGCAGTCCATTGGAGGTAAGGTTGTTTTAGGAGCTCAATCTAGTAGATCTGGACATTGTAAGGGCCCCTCATTCATAAAGATGCAAGCTTTGTAGAATTTTTGAGTTCATGCATGAGTTAAGACCATTCATTAAGCTCTTTTGAGATCTAGAGTCCCATTAAGACATGCAACCTAGTAAAGTTGCCAACTTTATGTGAAAAGTCATCCATAGGAATCTGACTGGAGAGTTGGAGCAAGGGATGAAGTGATTAAGTGCTTATCGAAGAAGTTTGGAGCAAGGGCTGAAGTGCTTATGTGTTTGGTTTAGAAAAAGTAAGTGGGCTTTAGTGAATGCCCATGTAAGGGTTTGGGCCCAATTTGGAAAATTGGGCTATTAGTGGGCTTTTATGGATCTTATGGTTTTGGGCTTGTTTGGTTTCGAGCTTGGGTCTTAGTTGATAGTCTTGTTGGGCCAGGGGAAAAATGGTCATTTTTCCCCAAGATTCGATTATGGATCATGGTTTAGAACTCAATTGCTAATTGGGTGATATTTTGGTATTGATAGCTTGGGAATTCGTCAAGGCAATAGCTAAGGATTTCTTTCAGTGAGCTTTTGCATTCGAGGTGAGTCTCCCTTCGTAGAATCTGCGGGTCGAAGGCACCAAGGCCGACCCACTAGTATTGATATAGATTAATGATTTTCTTTATGATAATTATTAAGGTGGTATGTATTGTTTGATGTTTATGTGAGATATGCATGATTTTATATGGTAGTGGTAGGGGTGGGATAGACCCTGTAATTGGTTGAAATAAGACTGAAGGGTAGGCCAGGCACCCATATATGCCTGACAAGGGTGGGTTGGGCACCCTGATATGCCTGATAAGGGTAGGTCGGGCACCCAGATATGCTTGACAAGGGTTGGTCGAGCACCCAGATATGCCCGACCTAGATATCCCTGACAGTATGTTTGCATTATATGTGGTATTTGGGGAACTCACTAAGCTTCGTGCTTACAGTTTGTGGTTTTGGTTTCAGGTACTTCCAGTTCGAAAGTGAAGGGCCCGACTCGATCGCAGCGCATACACCGGTGTTTTCCGCAATATGTGATTTTGGGATTCAACTCTGATAATTGTGTTAATTAGAAATGTTTTTTAAATGTTTGGATCAAGTTACATCTATGCTTTGATTATAATAAAAATTAATTTTTTATCCTTGATTTTTGGGATGTTACATTAGGACTCCATAAAGTTGGCTTATGTCTTGTATTGGACATACAAGACCTTAAAGCATCGGTTTTTATGACCCTTGGAGTGCTAGGAAGCCTTGTGGAATAGATGAATTGGTAGCTTATCGGGTTAAGAGGTTTTTGGATCAAAATGGCATACAGTAGGATCTCATGACGTGAGGGAGATGCATGTCATGTTGTGAGGGTTGCAAGCTTCAATTATCTTGTCCTGTAGTGGCTCACGACATAGGCCATAAATGGTGACGGCATGAGGGCTTGCTGGCCGTTGAATTTTGTTGACCGTTGGTCGTTGACTTTTGGCCAAGTTTGACTTTGGGTCAAACTTGAAGATTTTGGGTTATTGATTGAGATTCTATCTTGTTCTGATGTTAGTGGATCCGTGGGAGCAAGCAGTACAGCAGGGAGCGGATCATGGTATTCTCGGGTTTCTTTATTTCAGGTGAGTTTTGCCTCATTGTACTGTGGGTCGAAGGAACCAATGTCGACCCACTAATTTTCAGTTATATGTTAGTAGAGGGATGTCTTAGGGACTATATATAGTTATGTATGATAGCCTGAGAACTCTTGGTCTAGGCTCTCTTGCCTGTTCCTCGTTTGGTTGTGGCTCTAGAGTAGGATCATCTGTTCGGGTGGCTATCTCACCTCTGATTATATGCGGTCATGCATTTCTTAGATTGTTGCCACTTAGTATGTTGCTATGCTGTAGTGATCGGTTAGATCTGTATTATGGTATTGAGTATGTTGCTATGCTGTAGCGATCTATTAGATCGGTATCCTCGTATCGAGTATATTGCTATGTTGTAGTGATCTGTTAGATTAGTATCCTCGTATCGAGTATGTTGCTATGTTGTAGCGATATGTTAGATCGGTATCCTGGTATGTAAGATGTTGCTATGCTATAGTACACTATTGGATCGGTATGTTATCTGTACTTACTGGTTATCATCTGGTGGAGTGACCTAGGGACTGTCTGTGGTTATGTAGGATAGCATGAGAACTCTTGGTCTAGGCTCTCTTGCCTTTTCCTCGTTTGATTGTGTCTATAGAGTAGGATCATCTGTTCGGGTGGCTATCTCACCCCATTCTACTTATGGTTACACATTTCATGGAGGTTAGCTGGTAGCTGGACTGCGTGTTGTGAGAGGACTAGTAGGTAGGAGTGGGTTATGTGATTGTTGTTCGCCTGTTTATGTGCCTGCTTGATCCTTGTTTGTTTACATGTCGACATATGGTAGTGGTGGGTTAAGGCGGTCCAGTTTTGTGATGTAGGACAAGATACCCTATGTAGTTCGACTATAAGCCGAAGGCACGAAGGCTCGGGAGGAGCAGTTGGGTTGAGGGGGTGGGCCAACAAACCCTGGTATTCTAGCCTGGGTAGACTAAAGGTCTGCGAGGCGTCCCAGACAGGCCGAAGGCGAAGGAGCGGCAATTATGCATGCTAGTATGTTTATCGTATGGGGCATTTTAGGGGAAACTCATTAAGCTTTATGTTTACCCAGTTGTTTATGGTTTCAGGTATCATTGGTGATTGCGGGAAGGCGAAGGCGGGACTGTACACACTCATCAACAACTTTGGAGATTCCGTGTTTTCTATGATATTATGATTTTTAATAAATGTAATTTCGAATAAATGGTTTTTCTTAAATAAGGGATTAATATATTGGAAAGTTTTATCTTAATAAAAATGAAAAATTTTGGTTGTGAAAATGGGACGTTACATTTTTGCTTTCTCTCTCTGCTCTCCTGTCGCTACCTGCATGACAACCTCTTCTTGGCGAGATTCTTAGCACAAGGTAGGGGTGTTGTGACGCATGCTTAGAACTATGTTGTGGTGACATCCCCTAATTTCATGCTTGAAAAAAAAAATTCTTTTATGCTTTGAAAATGGTAGTCTTTTATAGAACTCTGTTGCGGAAAGTTTCAGATAAACTTAAACATTTTTGATATCAAATCATCTAAGGATGTCATAATCATTATCACAAACATATGTTTCAAGAATAATATTATACAAGTCATAATACATAACAAATCTCTTATTCATTCAACACATTCTTATAATTTTCCACTAATCCTAATACTACTACTTGTGATACGTAAAGTTCGAGTGGATCATGTTTGAGAACCTGGTGATACACATAGGGTTTTCAATCCATAATTATTATTATACTTATCCTGCAAATACAAACATTATCAAACAATAAATATATGATATATCTCTATGATAATACGCCACTAGTTACCAAACCCGTTGATTCTCACACCGATCCTATAACAATGATCCTATGGGATCTATCCTAATGGATTACTGTAAGCAATGAGTAGACTATACTACTTCGGGGAATCCTTGGAAAGTATAAGTCAATAAAGACAACCATGGGGGGATAGAGTACAAAACATATACAAGAATGAACACTGGATAATATTCCACAAGATTGTCTAAAATAGTCAGTGGTTGTCATCTTACTCCGTTAAATGACTTAGTGTGTACCACACTTTGGTACGTAATAGTGCCATGTCACGTAATAATCCCATAGAACAGAGCTCTCCTATATGTTCAAATCTCTCACACACCCCTAATATGAGATTACTCAGTATCCAACGTAAATGTAATCTAAGCATGATAACCAAAATAATAAATGTAGCATGTTAACTACACAATATATAACCATATATGGCACACATAGTACATGTCATGTAGTATTATCAAACATACACTTAACACATATTCCAGATAATGAACATTCAATACATATATAAGCATTCAGCTAACATTTAATACCTTAATATAAATATGTGCCATGAAAGTAACTACATACTCACCTTGTTAAAGATGGAAGATTTGCGGGTAAGTTAGCTTTTTGTCTAAAACCTTTGCTTTCTCTTTTAAATGACCTAAATATAAATATTACTATGTTTTAGTTTTCATTTACATTTATATTATTTAGGATAATATTAACTACTTTCTAGACTCTTCATTAATCCCAGAAGATACCAAGTTTTATCTAATAAGGAATGACCAAGTAAGATGATATTTGAGGTAGGATCCGTTTGATATATAAATATACTGTTTGGAAAATCCACTTTAAACACCTCACTAAGATCTTTCCTAGACACCACGCTCGTATGTAGATTGATCAGTCTTATAACTGATATTACTGATAAATCTTATTTATAGGTTCATAACAACGACAATGAACATAATACAAATCACACTTAACATGCATAGTAAGTGCAACTCACCATACATGATCGTCTACGAAAAATTGAAATTCCGTGAGCGTGACTTTGACGCTGAATCCTTTTTCTTAAAAAGATTCTACAACACTTCGCTAAGTGATTTTAAAGAACGAATAAATCAAATCACGAGGGTAGAGAGAGAATTCGATCGAAATTAGCAAGGCATGAATGAGGATTCGATTTGCTATTTATAGGATTTTTTTCGACAAGCACACTGTGCCCTACATGGCATTGTCTGGTGATGCCATACCATCATGGTTTGTTGGATCTAAAGGCTTCGGTTTTGCTACGTGTCCTTGAGGTTGGTGCAATGATTGGCTCCGGTGTTGCCACGTGTCAGCTGCTAGCTATTTTTTTCTTCGGGTACTCGTACCTTTTTCATACGAGCTCCATTTTCGACATTCTTTATATCCATAGTTTTGTAATTTCGTGCACTAGAACTTTTATCAAGACTACTTTGGCTGAAAAGTAATATATTTTCGTTTTATATTTTATAACTAATACTAATGCAATGTGTTGTAACGCGTAACTTCGAAAAATCATAACTTTTTTATACAAACAATGTTTTCAACGTTCTTTATATCCACATGTTCGTATTCATGTCTACTACAACTTTTTATATAGATTATTTCATTCTTTTATAAAAGTAACTCAAATATTATTTATATACAAATAGCAATTTATAAACACATATCCTATATAAAGAATTCTTATTTATTTATTTGTAATAATCTTATTTGAGAATTTTAATAAGAAACTAATCTTGACAGTTAGAAAGATAATGATTAAGGGTCAAATAGAAGATCATATTAAGAGGTTGGACACAAATAGATCATAACAACAAACTCACATTTTTTTCTTTATTTTTGTGACTATTCTTTTATCGAAAAAATCCGAATATTAAAAAATTCATAGTTTTTTATCCTCTATCCATAGACATCCATACTGATATTAAAAAAATGATTTTTTTTTAATAAAATCCCACATCGTTTTGTTAGTTCTTTTTTTTATTAATATAAATATTTAGGCTTATTCTTTTATAAAAAAAAAAAAAAAAAATATATCAAAACTCATAATTTTTAGTACTCTTTAGATAGACATTCATATTAATATAAGTATTTTTATTTTGTTGGTCAAATTCACACTGTGAATCTGAACTACATATAATTTTGTTATTAGCATTCACAATGTAAATGTGACTTATTATTTTAACACTTTGACCATTCACAAATTAATTTAATAAAATTTACATGTGAATCGAAGTATTTTTTGTAGTTTTATAATATTTTAACGTTTTAAGTACTCATAAATTGTTTTTGTAAAATTCACAAGTAAATTTATTCATATTGTGAATATGAAATGTATATATAATTCAATTTTTAAGATTCACAACGTGAATTTGTCTTAATATTATCCATACTATGAATCTAAATTGAGTATAATTTATTTTTCAACATTTACAACGTGAATCTGAGTTAGATATTTCTCAAAAAAAAAAACTTTTTTAAGTATCAATATAAATATTTATTTAAAAAGCACACAAAACTATGATTTTTGATGTATGTATTTTGTTACCAGATAAAAAATAAACCTAAATATTATAAAAAACAACAAAATGAAGTGTTTAAAGTAGTTTTGTAAAGTTCACAAATGGATTTATTCATATAGTGAATTTGAGTTATATATAATTCAGTTTTCAACATTTACAATATGAATCTCACTTACTATTATTCACACTGTGAATTTAAACTATATATATATATATATATATATATATATATATATATATATATATATATATATATATTAGTTTATAACTCGTGGGCACCACAGATTAGAAAGGTAAAAATAATTTTAATTAAATTATAAGGTAATTATTGAGCAATGATAAAAAAATTAATAATTTAATAAATTAGGCAATAGATATTACAAATAAATTTTTTGTTGACGTGTTTGATATGTGTAAAATGGAGGAGTGAATTAGTGGAAATTTAATTAATGAGAAAAAACCTTAGAATGACAAGTGACAAATAATTAATGTGAAACTCTAATTGATTGACACGTGACAAATGTGCTACTTTTTTTATTAGGTAGGGAGATATATATAAACTTTAGTTTTCAGTATTCACAACTTGAATTTGAGCTAAATTTTCAATTTTTTTATGATTGACTATTTAAAAAGTACCAAAAATTATGAATTTTGATATATTTTATTTTTTTTTTAAATAAAAATAGGCCTAAATATTAAAAAAACTAACAAAATGATGTGAGCTTTTTTTTTTTGAAAAAAAAGTTTGTTTTTTGTATATCAATATAGATGTCTGTGGAAAAAAGATAAAAATTATAAATTTATGTGTGTGTGTGTGTGTATATATATATATATATATATATATATATATATATATAGAAGAATAGTAAAAAAAAATAAAATATAAAAACAAAAAAAGAAGTGAATTTTTTTTGTTATGATCTGATGCATTCACGTCCGCTTAAGTGATAAAAATCTTTGGATGAAAATGGTTCCTTAGTTCCATGTTTTAAAATGGTTCATTGTTGAATTTTTGCCGATATATATATATATATATATATATATATATATATATATATATATATATATATATATATATATATATATATATATATATATATGTATGCGTGAAGTTCAATAGAAAACCATTATTAACAAGAAACCAATGAACCGAGCTTCAGAAAATATAATGATCAACGACCAATGAAAGAGTTGTAGACTTTACATTAGACGGATATGTACCGAATTATGTCAAAAAACTCATTTCTTTTTTTCGTTTAATTTTTTTAGACAATATATTTTATCGAAAAAATCGAATACACCAAAATTCATAAATTTTTATCCTCTTTCCATAGAGATCCATATTTATATATGAAAATACTTTTTTTTTCTAAAAAAGTCACTTTGTTTTATTGTTTTTTTTTTCAATATTTAAGTTTATTTTTTATCATAAAAAAAACTAAATATAATAGAATTCTCGAACTTTAGCCATCTATAAATATACATTAACATCGATAAAAAATACTCTTGATCTATTCAGATTCACAGTATGACTCTGAACTCCAATATTTCAGTTTTAACATTCATAATGTGAATATGACCTACTATTTCAATTTTTTGATCATTCACAAATTAATTTAGTGAAATTTACATATGAATCAAAATATATTTCCTTGTAATTTTATACTCCCTCCGTCCCAAACATATTTTCCAGTTTTGACTTTAGTCTTTTATTCTTCAACTTTGACCTTAAATATTTGAGAAAACTACAATAAAGTCCCTACATATTGCCTCATAATCGATTTAGTCCCTATATATTTTTTTTATTCAATTAAGTCCCAAATACCGGTAATCGTATTCAATTTAACCCTTTGACCCGATCAACAGGTCATCCAACTTTCAAAAATTACATTTTTGGCCCAGATTCAAAATTTATTACAAGTTTGGTCCAAAATTTACACTTTTGGCCCATATTTTAAATTTTTTTTTACAAATTTGGTCCAAACTTTACATTTTTTGCCCAAATTTTAGAATTTTATTACGAATTTATCCTAATTTTATTTTTCTTTACAACTTTTTTTTCTCAAAGATTTATTTCTAACATCTTTTTTCTTTATAAAATCATATTTATACAAAAATACGTATTTTCACTTAAAAATCTTATATTTTCTATATAAAAACTTTTTTTTAAAAGTTTTTTGTATATGAAATATCTAATTATAAAAATAAATATTTATCAAGTATATAAATATATACAAATCGGTTTTTATAAAAAATGTATACAAACACGTTTTTATACAAATAAATATAAACAAACACGATTTTATAGAAAAATATAGATACACACCTATTTGTGTGCATATATATATATATATATATATATATATATATATATATATATATATATATATATAGGTGATAGGCATTTATATACATTTTTTTTTATAAAAATGGTTTTGTATATATTTATATACTTAATAAATATATATTTTTATAACTAGGTATTTCATATACAAAAACTTTTTAAAAAAAGTTTATATATAGAAATTATAAAAATTTTATGTGAAAATACGTTTTAATTTTTTGTATAAATATGATTTTATAAAGAAAAAACATATTAGATACAATTCTTTGAGAAGAAAAGTTGTAAAGAAAACTAAAGTTAGGATGAATTCATAATAAAATTATAAAATTTGGGCAAAAAGGATAAAGTTTTGACCAAATTTGTATAAAAATTTAAAATCTGGGCCGAAAGTATATATTTTGGACCAAGTTTGTAATAAATTTTGAAATCTGGGCCAAAAATGTAATTTTTGAAAGTTGGATGACCTGTTGACCGGGTCAAAGGGTTAAATTAAATACGATTACCGGTATTTGAGACTTAATTGAATAAAAAAATATATAGGGACTAAATCGATTATGAGGCCAATATGTAGGAGCTTTATTGCAGTTTTCCATAAATATTTTTGTATTTGATATATAATAGTTGATGCAAATTACTTGAATGGATTGTGTTTTGAATGTCTTTTCAATTTTATAAGTTTTATCAAGTAATATATAACAAAAATAAAAATATTTAAAGTCAAATTTGAAGAATAAAAACTTCAAAAGTCAAAAGTAAACAATAAATATGGGACAGAGAGGGTAATATTTTAATGTTTTGATTACTCATACATTAGTTTTGTAAAATCAATAATTTAATTTATTCACATTGTGAATTTGAACTATATATAATTCGGTTTTTAAAATTCATAATGTGAATATGACTTACAATTATTTATACTGTGAATCTTAATTGAAAATAATTCAGTTTTCAATAGATTTCACAATGTGAATTTGAGCTAATTTCGAAAAGAGTATATATTTTTTATACTTCAGTATGAATGTTTATTTTATGAGTACAAAAAATTATGAATATATATATATATATATATATATATAATTTTTATAAAAAATAAACCTAAATATTAAAAAACAACAACAAAACAAAGTAAGTTTTTTTTTGTAAATTAATTTAGTAAAATTCACAAGTGAATTTATTCACACTATGAATCGGAGATGTATATATTCAGTTTTGAGGATTTACAATGTGAAATTGATTTACAATTATTCAGATTGTGAATTTTAAAATATTTCAATTTTCATTAGATTCACAATATGAATCTGAGCTAAAATTTCAAAAAGAAAAATGTTTTATTTCAAGAATATGAATCTATATTTAAAGAATTAAAAAAAATGAATTTCGATAAATATATATATATATATATATATATATATATATATATATATATATATATATATATATATATATATATATATATATATATGTATATTCGATAAAAGATATATCTTAACTTTTAAAAAATTCAAAAAACGAATGAGTTTTTCTGAAAAAAAAAAAAAGAAATTCATTTTTTATACAACAATATGTATTTTTATTTAAAGAAGACGAAAAATAATGAACAATAGTATATCCATTTTTCTTTAGACAAAAAACTTGACCCAATGTTTTGAATTGATTCTTACCTACAATTATTGTGTCATTATGTTATTATTGCAATTCTTACTAGAATGTTATATTTTGCACTTTTATTCCTCCGTATTAGTTTAAAAATGTTTGTATAATAATTATACAAATGTGTATATTCTATAAAAAAGTGAATGATGAGTTGTGAGTACATCCTTTCTGGTCTAAGAAGACGAAGCATTCAATCTCTTAAATCTCGTGAGAAATTAAGTGACACATGTTATATCATTTAATAAAGATGAGAAAGTGACAAAAGAGACGCAACAAGTTTTTGTGGTTGCAAAAATACCTATTATTTTGAAAATATAAATAGCAAATGAAAAGTGTTCATGGGAAATTAATATCCAAAATGTAATTTGGCAAAGCTAATTGCAAATATCGATTTACCATATGAAAAGTTAGTTTGTGATATTCTCTTTCTAAATTGGTCATGCATGACACCTCCCGTTTTAATATTTATTTTTTGTGGTTATTCCTACAAGTTAATTTCATATATAAATAATCATAAACCACATACGAATAACTTCAAATGGTCTTAACTATATATTTTCTTAAATCACAATGTTATGTTTAATAAACAATAAGTTTTTTAAATATATAGATTAAAAATCGATAAATGTGTGCAATAAAAATGAGAATGACAAGAAGAAATAAGGAATCATGGGTTGGTCCACAAACTTCAAATAACAAATTTCTGGTGGGAAGAGAGGAGTGAATATATAATACGTACCTGAGATGAAAGCATGGGTTGGTCCACAAACTGAAAGATTGAATCTACGAGGGTGTTTAACATTGCCAATGAACCATTCTTGATAGCTTCACCAACTTCAGTTTTGAGGGTTGACTTCTCTAGCCTTTGTAATGATGGCTAATCAGTATACAAGCAAACATATAAACGCATAATTGTGCTCAAATTAATACTCAATATTTGAATCATATAATATGTTTGATTGGAAGATTTTGATGAGTTGATGCGTATCCTTGTTACAACACATTCGAAGATGAAGATGAAGTTGAGTTTGAGTTTTTGTATATAGATACCATAACAATACTTGAGAGTGCAGTCTTAAGATCTCCTACTTTAACACTTCTGGGATGATTATTAGTCGAACACTTTATGCTGGAAAGTACACATGTTGCTGTTGCCATCTCTCTTTTTCTGTCTCTGTTTGTATGTGTTTTGTGACAAAGTTCATCGCTTTGTTACACCTTTTATAACCAAATAAAATAACCAAATTTGACCGTCAAACGCCAGGAGGTGGCGTCAATGAAAGGTGGCGAGAAACAAGCTTATTTTTAAGAAATTTTAGATCTGAACTCCTAAGCTAATGGACAACGCCAGTTACATGCATTCATATGTCACCAAAAAGATATATTAAGAAAATAATAAAATACATTAAACTGTTTTGTCTTTTAACACTTCCGTCGAGTGTGAACAAAATCTTCAATATTATAATTACTAATAGTTATCCTTGTTGATCACCCATCCATGTTCTTGTCGAGATATAGCACCTTTGAAGATTCCCCTGTAACAATAACATCCAAGCTTATATATTATCATATCGGATCATGACCACTTTTGCTTGGTTTTCCCAAATTAACTTTGTCAATTAAATAGTTTGCTGGATGGATGAGATTAATTGTCTCAAGTAAGTAGCAAATAAACAATTGTCATATGTTATGAATGTTAAATAAACAATTTGAATGAGAAAAAATTTCGAAATGTTAATAAATAATTTGAATGACAAATAAATTTCGATGATATTATGCTCAATGAAAATTTTAAATGATAAAAAGTTATCAGTTTGTAAATTTGTATATAATGTAATAATATAAATTTAATAATATAACTATAACCCAGTGGTGGTTTTAGACAATGTGTATGAGTGTCCCATACTATTTGTCTTTTAATTTTTAACTAGAGAATGTTCCCCGCGTTGCGGGGGTTAGAAGCCTTTCGGTATTTATGGTATGTATAACCGAAATGTATTTTTGGGGTACCATGGAGGCGAGTGAGGTACCTGGAACAAACGACATCATCTCATCTGAATTAACCAAACATAAAATGGGTATTGAATTGATTTTAAGGAAGGAGAAGAGAGAAGCACTTGGTAACGTAAGCATGACTAAATTCAAATATCATTTGAACCAATCAAATTATAATTCAATTTGTCTAATGTCATAATTAAATTCAAATAATTAAATCCACTAAAATAGTCGTCGGTGTGGTCGGCTGCGATATGGCCGGAATCGAAGAAGGCTATTGTCGATCGATCTCAGAAGTCGTTGAGGGTGTCATGAGCAAGAAATGATGAAAACTGAAAAAGTCAGTGTAAGGGATAGGAAAAAGGAATGAGAAATGCATCTGATTGGGAGCAGGGGAGGTGGAGGAGGGGACATAACACATGTGCAGGACGCTAATCCAAGCATTGAACCATATATTAACCGCGATGTAAAAATAATTTGACTAAGGGTTAAAGTTAACAAAACTCACAAACATAAAAGTCCAGGGGCTAAAGTGAAAAATTGGCTACTTTTACTGTTCATAAAGGGGGTTTAAAATTTATATGTATATATAATTGTAGTATGTCATTTTTTGCAATTATTATTATATATATCTTTTTTTTTTTTGAAACGACAAATTATCTATTATCTAAACTTACTCCGAAATATCACATATGTCTTCTAAGGTTATCTATTATCTAAACTTACTCCTAAATATCACATAAGTCTTCTATGAGACTTGAACCCATAACTTTTAATTTAAGAGGATAACTCCTTACCGCTAGACCAAAAGTCTTTTGGTTATTTTATATATATATATATATATATATAAATATATACACACACACTATAATATATTTTTTTTTCGGTTTAAGAGTTTGGTCACGATATTTTTGTATATTGGTAGCTTTGGTTTTTGTATAAAAAATAAATTACAAAATATAATTTTATGTACAAAATTTTTATACATAATAATCCATGTGTTTTATGTTGACAAGTTGGGTCTATGTATATAAAAAAATTATAGAAATTGTTCCTGTAATTTATAAAAAAAAATCCATGTGCATATTTTTTTATAGAAACAATTCATGTGTTTAAAAAATTACAAAAATGTTCCAAATTACACTTACAGAAAGCGGGGATAACATCACCCTAGTTATTATATATATATATATATATATATATATATATATATATATATATATATATATATATATATATATATATATATATATATATATATATAATACTCTAAAAAAATATGGTTTTTAGATTTATTCCCTTTGATTCTTGATTACTTTTGTTTACTACTTTTGGTATCATGATTATGATATATTTTTTAATGATTGAATTCAAGTACAAAATCTCACAGAACAGTCTCTATCACATCACATAAACAAGAAACATGTGATAGATATTCTCTATGGGGAACAAAACATTGAGCCTGTCTTTACAAAAATAAATATATAGCGAAATTTGAATTGATATGTTAACTTTTCAGTTTGGGAGATTCTTGAAGAAGAAAATCAAGAATTCTTCAAGATATATTATCTTAAGTTAGTACTGAAAGATCAAATAACGCAATTTAACAATCTTCTTCATCAACAACCTGTAGCTAATTTAAATCAAGAAAAGCACCATCATGGAGTTGTGTTTAGGGATCTCATATGTCTGGAAAACATTTCCATGAAGGCGGAGAACATGTAGCAGTACCGTATTCCGGTGGTGGTGCAGGGCGGATTTAGTGGTGGTGGACTGCTTATATAGTCGGAGATACATTTTTCGCATAAACTATAGCTTAAAATAGCATTGTACTTTTGTTTCTTTACAAATTTTTTTCATGCTACTTTCCTTTATTTTAAAAGGAAAAAAAATATGATTGCTCATTGGAATTTCAAAAAATGAAATAGCATTGTACATTTGTACCCTTCAGGTAATCGTGATTAAGTTTGTAGGATACTAGGATTACATTTATTGATTTTATTTTTTTTAGGCTATTACTATTGGTTGACAAGTGGAACATGAAGCAAGGCTTTCACAGCTGAGTAAAGGGGAGTTGGAGAACAATACCAAAAAAAATCAGTTGAGGCAACTAATCAGGTCCGTATTCTTCTAAATTCTTATATATGTTTTTGCTTTTATAGTAAATTACAAAAAATGATCCTTGAATATTGTTCTTCTTTGCAAATTGGCGGCTTATTTTGATATAGCTTGGATGGAGTTGGTAAGTGCACAATTCACTTTATAATATATCAATATTTTGTAATTTATGCCGTTTTTCTTATATAAATATGGTTTTAATAGTTTTTTCAACTTCTTAAGGATTCTAAACTGGATTTTTCTTTTGTGCATTGTTCACTATAACTTTATGGTAAAACTTAAAAAAAAAATCATGACCAAGATTTCTTTGATTTTTATTAGCAGATATTTGAGACAGTTATTAGAATTCGAGATGATAAAGCAACTGCAACTGCTCGACTTAAAATCTTTGGGGGATCATTTGCATGTGTGATGTTGGATTTACTGATATTAAATTTTTTATTTTTTTATTATGATTCTTACCACTATTAATGCTTCAACAGGGTGAAATAGTGAACTATTATTGATGTTTCAATCAACAACAAAGTTTTCATAACTCCTCGTAACAAAGAAATCACTTCTCCTTTGACGTGGGATATGTCCATGTCAAAAATGGGACCATATTTATTTACTTTTTAAACTAGGTATAATGTTTGTTGACGTATTGTTCTTTTTATGTTTTTTATCATGTGTATGGTTTACAAAGAAATATCGTCCAACTCCCACAACGTGGGGATACATTCCTAGTTGTTATTATACAAATGTATTTAAATTATTCAATTTTTTTCAATATAGAAAATAAAAATTGAAAATGAAATACAACTACAAATGTATTTAGAGTATTATATATATATATATATATATATATATATATATATATATATATATATATATATATATATATATATATATATATATATATCAAAACAAAGACTGTAACCTATTAGTGTTTTATAATAAATTTATTTTTTTTTAAATATTTTAATTATATAACTGTTATGTATAAAGTAAGTAATGCAAAAATGATCAAAATATAAATAATAATTTAAAAAATCTCAAGAATATTTTTTTAGGCATATATATAAATATAAATATTATGTAACCTTAATCAAAGAAAATAAGACAACAGAAATTTTTTTTTACACACCATCCTATTTCATCCCTACTACACACCACCACCACTCTAGCTTGACCTATGATTTTTGTTTGCCAATCTAATATTACACAATTTAATAGAAGTTTATATAATCTAATATCGATATACACGTCACCCATCTACAAAAAACTAATGCATTACTTTTTCAAGGAAAAGGCCACGCGTCTCTTTTGGCTGTTAAGAAGCCACGCAGCATATAAACCTTCTTTTTTTTTTTTTTTCTTTTTTTAACTAACCCTCGCGTTTATCAAACTTTTAATTTAAAGCTTTTAGTTTTATGATATCTTTAAATATTATTAAAAGAGAACTTTTAATTCACTAATAAAACAATTAAGAACTTTTAATTCACTAATAAAACAATTAGAACCCTTGATTGTGTTTTAATCCTATATTTTCCATCATTAGATCAAACTGCTGACATCATCTTCCCCAAATAAAATTCAAACAAAATTACATTTAATTATAGAATCTATAATAACTAGAAAGGTTTCCCCGCGTTGCGGGGATCGGAAGGTGCAATTTTTTCGTGAAAATGTAGTACATTCGCCCATTTACAAATGCATAATAATCAAATATGTTCTATTGCAAGATAAACAGGCAGCAACCATCATTTATTAAACAAATTAATAAAGTAATAAAGAGAGTATGAATAATGAATGCAACTGTTCTCGCATTGTAATAACCAACTACCTTCTTAAGCAGATACCTCCATACCACTAAATTAATAAAACTATCTTATTATTATTTTTTTTTTTTGGAAAAGGGAAGATTCACTCTGCCACTTGTGGAGAGAGAGAGAGAGAGAGAGTAAGGTAAACGCAAATATAACAATCCGTTTCAACTTATTTTTGTATTACTTCCATTCAATTATATTACAAAATTGTACTTTCAAATTCAGAATATCTACCAAAGTATAGCATTGTACTATGAAAAAATTGATTTGGGAATAAAAAAAAACGTAAATGTCTTCCACTAACTTGTTGAACCTCTTCAGCCACAACTTTTGTTGGAAATAATATATCAGGAAAATTGTGAATGGGAAAAGGGATATGAGTACCGTCACGTCGTTCATCCACAATTGCTTTAGATCTGGATCCCAATAAGTGCATCATGATATGTTATGTATTTACTGTGTAGAGCAAGCCTGTCATTTTAACCCATTTGGCCTCCTTTTTAATCTATGAACTCCTTAAAAAGCTTTCCAAATGTAAACAATGTGTTTATTGTTGATATAATTCAGAGTTAGGAGTTAGTTTGTTTTTCCTTAAACTGCACGTGTTTTTTCTTCTTATTTTGAATAAGTAAAAGGCTAAGTATGATAGAGTACCGAGTCACAAGGTTAGTGGAGTCAGTTGCATTTTATTCGCAGCTTTCAGTCTTTAAATTAGATGCATTGTATTTCGTTGAGGTCACCACCTCCCTTCCCAATTCAGAAAATAATAAAGCTACAAAGCTTTAAGTAACTTGTTCTCTGTTTTCATTTGTTTTCCCGTTTTACCCCTGTCCCTGTTTCACTGTCACAAACTAGATACAGGCCTTTTAAGAAACTAACATTTGGTATCAAAGCAAACCTGGTACATGCCCAAATATCAACCTAGAAAAGAAGAAATGACAGGCAGTGGCAGCAATGGGAATGGTGACAAAAATGGGCAAATCACTCTACACTATCCGATGCTGACTAGAAGCAATTACAGTGCATGGGCAATTAAGATGAGGGTCTTCATGTTGGCTCAAGGTGTTTGGGATGCTGTAGAACCCAGAACAGCCAACACTCTCGTTGAAACAAAGAAGGATAACATGGCATTGGCTGCCATTTATCAGGGAATACCGGAGGACCTGCTCATGACATTGGCAGAGAAGAAGACTGCCAAGGAAGCTTGGGATGCTCTCAAAGTTATGTTTGTAGGAGCCGATAGAGTGAAGGTGGCCAGAATTCAGACGTTGAAGGCCGAATTTGAAGCATTAAGCATGAAAGAGACGGAATGTGTTGATGATTTCACTAGGAAAGTGATCAACACTGTAAGTACTTTACGCACCCTGGGAGATAAGATTGAAGAAGCCCAGGTAGTGAAGAAAGTGCTTAGAGCTGTATCATCCAAATTCATCGATGTTGCCTCAACACTTGAGCATTTTGGAGATTTGGAATCTATGTCCGTCGAGGAAGTAATCGGTAGGCTTAAGGCATATGAAGAACGTATGAAAAGTAGCAGCGAGAGTGACGATCGGAAACTCTTGTTGACCCACAAAGAATGGACGGAGAAATACAAGAAAAGGGCAAACGGAGACTTGAAACAAAGATCAAATTGTGGTGGTTCTAGTAATTCTCGTGGTGGCAGAGGCAGAGGCAGAGGCAGAGGCAGAGGAAGGAATGCAAGTGGTCGTGGTGGTCGTGGAAGGGGAAGTTCACACCATCAGAAAGAAGGAGGTCAGGGTTCATCAAATAATCGAGACAAAAGCGAGGTTCAGTGTTATAATTGCCAAGAATTTGGCCATTACGCCGCTGAATGTAAAAATCCAAGAAAGGAGCGAAGTCACGAAAGCAATTTAATTCGGGAGCATGAAGATAATGAACTTGCACTCTTATTCGCAGCGTATGAAGACGGAGGCAAGGTGTTCCTGAACAAAGAAACTGTCAGCCCTAAACTGCGAACCCATGGTAATTCACAAAATTTCTCCCGCATTTGGTACCTTGATACAGGGGCCAGCAATCATATGACAGGGGATGAATCCAAATTTACAGACTTGAACAAGTCAATTCAAGGTTTTGTAAAATTTGGTAATGAATCTAGAGTACATATCGAAGGGAAAGGTTCAATCGTCTTTAGATGTAAAGATGGGGGAAAACGAAAACTTAATGAAGTATACTACATCCTAGACCTGTGTAGTAACATCATTAGTTTGGGACAATTGGCTGAAGGAGGAGATGAAATAAAAATCAAAGATCCATTCTTATGGGTCAATGATTCATTTGGAAAATTACTAATGAAAGTTCGTAGGTCAAACAATAGACTCTACAAGATAGAGTTGGAAGAAATTGGCGCAGTGTGTCTGAAAGTTGAAATTGAAGAAACAGTATGGCTGTGGCATAAACGTATGGGACACATCAACTTTAACTCAATGAAGCTAATGGTTGACACAGGTTTGATTAATGGGGTACCAAAGATTACAGTTCCTTCTTCACCATGTGAAGGCTGTTTATTGGGGAAACAAACACGGAACCCATTCCCAACATGTACAAACTTCAGAGCAAAGAAAAGACTTGAACTCATCCATTGTGACTTGTGTGGACCAGTCTCACCACCTACACCAGCAGGGAATCGATACTTCATGTTGATTGTCGATGACTTTAGCAGAGTCATGTGGGTATTTTTGATGAAAACAAAGGACGAAACATTTCAAACCTTCAAGAATTTCAGGGTCAAGGTTGAGACCGAGACAGGAGAAAAATTAAAGGTGTTGCGAACTGACAGAGGAGGAGAATTCCTGTCAAATGATTTCACCAGGTACTGTAATGAAACAGGGTTGCAGAGACACTATACGTCTCCCTACTCTCCACAACAAAATGGAGTAGTAGAGAGACGCAATAGAACAGTACTTGAAATGGTGAGGTGTAATCTCAAGACTATGGAGGTGCCAGATGCACTGTGGAGAGAGGCTGTGACTCACTCTGTTTATATTCTAAACAGAGTACACACGAAAGCTCTGAAGAACGCTACGCCATATGAAAAGTGGACCGAAAGAAAACCACATGTTGATCATTTGCGCATATTTGGGTGTGTAGCTCACATGAAGGTTGCTAAAGGTCAATTGAAGAAACTGGAAGACAGAAGTATAAAACCGGTTCATCTTGGAGTAGAGAAAGGAACAAAAGCCTATAGGTTATTGGATCCAAATACGGGAAAGATGTATGTAAGTCGTGATGTAGTATTTGAAGAGAAACGCGGGTGGGATTGGGAAACGAGTACACAGATCAAAGCTACGACGAGGATGAGCTTCACTGTTGAAGGTTTTGATTTTAATGGAGATGGCTATGACGAAGAAGAGGAATGGGTGCCAGACACATCAGATCAAGAAAACGGGTCACCACAGTCAAATGAAAATTGGGACATATTTGACCAGTCAACCAATTCAGGTTACCCGAATATAACCCCTTCAAATACCCCGATAAATTCCCCAATATCACCCATTACACCCAATTCTCCAAATTCCCAATCTCCCCAAAATTCCCCGAACACTCCAAGCACAGGATCGAGCTCCACCGGCGGAGGAGCACCAAAACGATATCGTTTACTCACTGACCTCTATGAAGCCACCGATGAAATCCATGTACCACTGGAAGAACTGCTATTGACCAGAATTGATGAGGAGCCAACTTCTTATGAAGAAGCTAGTCGGAAACAAGAACGACGAGAAGCTATGGAGGCGGAATTAAGTGCAATAGAGAAGAACAACACATGGAGTTTGGTCGATTTACCAAGAAATCGAAAAGCGATCGGCCTAAAGTGGGTTTACAAGGTAAAACGAGATCCAAGTGGCAAGATAGTGAAGCATAAAGCCCGACTCGTGGCAAAGGGATATGTGCAGAAGGAAGGACTCGATTATGGAGAAGTGTTCGCACCAGTAGCCAAAATTGAAACAATCCGGCTCATTCTAGCTCTCGCAAGCTCAAATGGGTGGAAAGTTCATCACCTGGATGTGAAGTCGGCGTTTCTAAACGACGATCTCGAAGAAGAAGTATACGTCTCCCAACCAACTGGCTACCAAAAGAAAGGCGAAATTCACAAGGTATAGAAACTCTCCAAAGCCCTGTACGACCTAAAACAAGCTCCCAGAGCTTGGAACTCCTGTCTGGACAAGTACCTGAAAGAACTAGGGTTCAAAAGATGTCCCCAAGAATACTCGGTCTATACAAGGAAGAAAGGAGGAAACACACTAATTGTAGGTGTGTATGTGGATGACTTGATAGTGACAGGGAGCTCATCTGAAGAAGTAAAGAAATTTAAGGATGAAATGAACGAGAAGTTCGAGATGAGCGATCTGGGATTACTGACTTACTACCTGGGAATTGAGGTATGCCAATACAATCACTGCATTACTCTTAAACAAGAAGCATATGCAAAGAAGCTTTTAGAAAGGACTCGAATGCTTGATTGCAATCCCACAAAATGTCCCACGGAGCACAAATTGTCATTGACCAAAGAGGGAGATGGGAACTTGGTAAATCCCACTGAATATAGGAGTATTGTGGGTGCTCTTAGATATTTGACACACACAAGACCAGACTTGTCCTTTGCTGTTGGAGTTGTCAGTCGTCACATGGAAAAACCCACCATGGCACATCTCCAAGCAGTAAAGGGCATATTAAGATACATAAAAGGGACACTGGACCATGGTTTAATCTATACACAGGGGGAGACCAACATCACTATCACTAGCTATTCTGATAGTGACCATGCCAAAGATAAGGATGATCGAAGAAGTACAGGAGGCATGATTTTCTATGTGAATGGGAACATGGTCTCTTGGTCATCACAGAAGCAGAAGTGTGTAGCTCTGTCCTCCTGTGAGGCAGAGTTTATGGCAGCTACCATGACAGCATGTCAAGGTATATGGTTGAGAAGATTGTTAGCTGAAATAACTGGTCAAAACACTCCACCAGTTAGAATGTTCGTTGATAACAAGGCAGCATTAGAGCTCATGAAAAACCCAGTATTTCATGGCAGGAGTAAGCACATAGATGTGAGGTTCCA
The DNA here is from genome assembly GCF_002870075.4 of Lactuca sativa. Classification (NCBI taxonomy): domain Eukaryota; kingdom Viridiplantae; phylum Streptophyta; class Magnoliopsida; order Asterales; family Asteraceae; genus Lactuca; species Lactuca sativa. Next base: position 35,555,960 of record NC_056625.2, on the reverse strand, counting down.
TTTTATCAGAGAGTGTATCGAAAATGGTGAAATAGTGGTTGCTCATGTAGATGGGAAGATGCAAAAAGCTGATGTTCTCACAAAGGCGTTGGCAAGAATGAAGCATGATGAGATGTGCAAAATGATAGGTATCAAGAAGATTGGAACTCTGAATTAAGGGGGAAAATGTTGATATAATTCAGAGTTAGGAGTTAGTTTGTTTTTCCTTCTTATTTTGAATAAGTAAAAGGCTAAGTATGATAGAGTACCGAGTCACAAGGTTAGTGGAGTCAGTTGCATTTTATTCGCAGCTTTCAGTCTTTAAATTAGATGCATTGTATTTCGTTGAGGTCACCACCTCCCTTCCCAATTCAGAAAATAATAAAGCTACAAAGCTTTATGTAACTTGTTCTCTGCTTTCATTTGTTTTCCCGTTTTACCCCTGTCCCTGTTTCACTGTCACAAACTAGATACAGGCCTTTTAAGAAACTAACATTTATATGCTCCAAAAACAAAATTTTTAGTCATTTAACCCTTCTGGTCAATTTTGAGAGTTTTGGTATTTTAGACCAAATCTGCCATTTTGACCATTTTGGCCTCTTCTTAAATTATGAACTTCCCAACAAACTTCCCAAATATAAATAAATATAGTAGTGTTGTCGGTGGTTCATGTAAACGACTGTAGACCCTCATTTCGTTCCGCTTCACAGTTTCATAAGAAAACAGAACAAAAAACATAACACAAAAAAAAAAAAAAAAAATCATTACAACAACATACATCTAACAAACTCATATCCATACATACCTTTCTTGATTTTCTCTTTAAACGATTGCTTTGTTGTTGTTGCTTTTGCTTCAGGCTCAGTAGTTTCTTTTACAATCACTTGCTTAATTTTCCTGCTTCGAGTGTTATTTATTTTAAATTAACATAATTCTTGAATATATATGGATAGAATTTGTAGTTTTGAAGTGTTTGTTATCTATATAACCTTTTTGGCATTCGTTTGAATCTCTGGGGAAATAGTCATGTATAATTATGATCATTCTTATCGTTTTTCATCAAGAAAGACAGTAGTATAATCTGATAGAAATATAATGTATATAACATAAGTTTTTAGATTAGTCCACAGTTAAATGTCATAATACTTAAAATCTAGTCTATTTGTCTAATTTCATATATGAACTTTTGTATTAATGAGTTTATATTGCTTATAGAGTGACCCTTAAAAACTTTGATTAAATTTTACTGACATGGACAAATAAACAAAGGACTAATTTTGCCGACCCTTCGCCACTTTTTTTCACTTAAGATCTTAGACTATAATTGCATACATCAATTTACCCATATGAAATTTAACAGATTTGGATTAACTTCTAATTACATCATATTAAGAGACAGGTAAAAGTACATTTTTAACCCTGTGTACTTGGTAAAACAATGTTGATCAATTTACAATGATAATTTTGTAATTTATTAACTATGTTGTTAGCTTATGTCATTCAGATCATGACAGGAACACAAGAAAACTTTGGTTTCGAAACCTATACAAACTTTTACTTCAAAGTTCATACATAAAACTAAAAAAGTTAATTTAAGTACTTCTACTTATAAAATATGGAATATGAAGTATAAACATGGATATAATAACTTACATATCTGCTTTCATCTTTTTCTACCATGCCCACTGGTGTATGTTTAACATCTGCATCAAGATCAAACTTTAGTAGCACGGGTAAGAATATGCAGAAAACAGATAAAACCCCATCCCAAGAAACTAAATCCAGTCAATGTACAACATAACCAACATAAATACACAAAGACTATGTTATGTAATGTAGTAAAAATGACAAACCAAGGAAAACATTAACCTTAATGGCGCCATCTGGAGCAATCAGCAAGTTGTCTTAACATAACATCTGTAACAAACAAAAAACAAATACCAGAAGTTCAATATGAAAAACTGTAAGGATTGAAAACTGGTGAGGCAACACTAAACATGCGAATTTGAGTACATATCGACTGATTTTAAGCCATATTAGTAATAACTTTTTGAAAAAAAAAATATCAATAGTATTACCTTATCAATTCGGTTCATAAGTCGTTTGCACTGGTTCTTAATACCTCTCAGGCATTTCATCAAACATGTGGTGGGCAATAACTCTGATTCAAAAGAAGTTAATAAATGTGATTTGGAAGGAAAAGTTCTGAGCGCGAGAAATAAATGAGTTCCAGAAGAAATATCGGGAGAAGCTGAAGCCAATTTTCGATGCTAAATAATCAATCCTAGTATCTTCTTTGTCTGCAATAAATGGAAAAAAGAGTCAATAATCAACCGATACAGATGCAGAGGAAAAATATGTAGAAAAGAACTGAAATTTTCAAAACATTCTCTTTCTCAGTTCCTTCTCCTTTCCTATCGACCTCAACCCACCGCTGAATCTGATCTTACTTTTGATCAGGTTAGAAGTTGTTAAACGACCGAAGAAGTCGACAATGGGGCTCTTCATGAAATTCACGGTTTAATTTTTTCAATAGTGCACCCATGGCGGACAATCTGAAATTGAATTGAAATTTGAGGGCATGTTATGGGGCCTGTAAATTTTTAACTAAAAGATTAAATTTTAGCATTCAATCGTTTAAAATATAGGAACACTCACCTTGAAATTGTTCAGCCTAGTCTAATGAAACCGACTTGGAGAGAAATTAGGATTAACATAATCGCCACCGCCCTTATCTGAAGCCGTTAATGTGAAATTTCATAAATGGGGTTTATCTCCACCGCCCTTATCTGAAGTGGTTACTGTGACAGAGAGAGAAAGAGATAGGAGAAGAGAGCGGGAGCATAATCAGTGAGAGGCGATGGAGGGGCCAAATAAGTAGCGGCACCGGTAATGGTTGGAGTAGAAGGGGACCCAACCATCGGTTGACCTGAAGTTCCACCAATGAACGGCGAAAACGGTAGGTAAAGCTAGGGTTGACTTCTTTTCTAAAACCCAAGGCAGCTTGATGGCATGTAGGAATTGTTCGATCTTGTAAATTATTGAATGGTGAAATAGATGGTGACTGAAAGAAATTAGGGATTGTGACAGTTTGTTGCAATCAGAAACAACAGCGGTATGGGGAACGCCTCTTGAACGGACACAAAATAGATACGTGACCGGAAAGAACAGTGGGATGGAGAAAAAGAATACAAAGGGATTTTATCGGAGAGGCGGTAGAAAATTCCAGAAACAGAACACGTGTCCAATACCTATCCACCACACCGACCCAGACGGCCAGACATAAGATTTCTACAAAAAGTTAGAGGGAACAAATTGTAATTTCAAAAAAGAATTGGGGCAATTTTGACAGACATGTAAGGCCAGCCACAAGTGACAATAGGGAAATAAACAAAGGACCAAAACTGCTAATACTTTTGCAACTTTACTTTAGCTAAGAACACACAATTTTAACATATAGTATAATTATAGCATCTAATTATTTTATCAATTGAAACATATCATTCTATTTATATATATGATATCAGTTTTTCTAATTAATATTGTTCCTAATTTAACTCCCTTATTTATAGCTTTTGATTTCCAAATTCAAACGCGTTTATATTTTATTTTTTATTTATTTTTTTAAAAGCTCATTAAACAAAAATATCAATAATTAAGTTATTAACCAATTAAATCTAATATAATCCCATTAAATCAGCAAAATATTTAAGAGTCAAAATTAAAATCAATATTATTCATAATTTATTTTCCAGTATATCCCATATAAAATGAACAAAGCTAGTGGAACGGATCAAAAGCGGGATAAAGAAGTTTTTTTTATTGTTACACTTAAACTTGCATGAACAAAGACATATATGTTGTTCCAAGGTTTTCAATAACTCTTTTATACATATTATTATAATCTTCGATTAAAATTTTAAATTTTATATTAGTGAATTTGTTTCTATCAATGGTTTTAGTTTCAAAATCACCATTATAGTACACAACTTTACCGGCATGGTGTCAATTACGTTATTTGATTGTGACGCAAAGAAACTTCTGAAAAAAAAAACACACTAGAGTTGCTTCAAAAGTTTAATAAGGTTATCGGTAATAACTTCATTTACATAAAACTAATTTTTACTTTTTGTCTGTCTATTTTTATAACCGTTAGTTTTTCCATTTTTAGGAGGGTAATATGAAAATTTATCCGTCTGATTTGAAATTACTTTTGGATAAAAAGTTGTCGTTCAAAATTCAAAATTCTCATTATAATTTGAAGAACAATGTTGATGGTTATGCAATCTCAAACTTCAATGTTGATAATAAAATCACTTTTGAATTGGAAAAAAAAATTAACATCGAACATGTAACATTCTTTTACGAAACATACTACAAATATTACACTTATTATATTCGTTTTTTTATATTTTAGTTGATCAACTAACATATGTCTATATACTACAATTATAGGCATCGTAATCTGATTCGTTTAACGTTTTATCGGCGAAATTCGGATGTCAAGACACATTAAATTTAAAGGTTTTAAATATAATATAACTAAATCTAATATTTTAAATACTTTAAAATATTATTAACTTTTAGATTGACATATGAATTTATTTTCTATATTTAGGATGCAGTTTCGTTTACTGGTGATAACGTCACACCGGCTTCGAATCTTGATAAAAGTATTATAACAAGTCCACTAACTAAGTGGTCATCCTTTAAAAAAATGTCTAGACATGAAGAATTAAAACACAACTTGGAATGTGTTTACGATGTTGATAATATGGAGACAATGTCCTCAACCAAACGATCATTAACATAAATCGCAGATCATACTTATGGAGAATGCAAACCAAAACTGTTAATTCCAAATAAAGAAAAATAATATATGATTTTCGTGATTTTATATGAGTACTTAAGTGATTTGAGTACAATTGATTTCATATTATGTTTACATACCATTTGGTTTTTGGGTTTGTTTTTTGATTACTTTGTTTACTACTATTCTTTTTTGGGTTAGAATTTTGATCATTTAAATACCTTTTGGGTTTTATGAAATGTTGAATTATTCATCTATTTGCCTTTTGAATTTAAACTCATATGAATTTAAAATTTTAATCATTTTTTACTCTATTATTCCGTTTGAATGTGGATTTGTCAACATTGTTACAATGTTATTCATTACAACTTCAAGATAAATATTAGCAAACTATAACTTTTTATGAAATTATAAACTTTTATAAATCTTTTAACCGTTCTAAAACAATAATTTACAATTTCTTGTGAATTTATTGAAAAATTTATTAGTAAACATTTACCATTGAAATATTATTATTTTTTAGATATTAATGATATCCACAATTTTACAGATTTAAATAATAAAACCTATTACAATGACGCTAGAGAGAGGCAAAGACTAAGAATTTTACATTTTTTTGGAAAGGGAACTTCCCTAACGAGGGTTTCCATGCCAACTTTCACGCACCGACTAATCCCCCGCTGCGAACATGAGGTTATGCCTCATGACACGGAGTCACTGCACGCGAAACTCTATGGCCACAGAGGCTGAGTAGTGTGATGATTTGAACATGAGGCAATAGGTTATCCACCATATCTTCCACATGTCTTACGAAGTCAACGCAACCCAAGTGTATGACATTTACATATACAAAATAGAAGATTGAATTATATGTCTAAAAGAGAAACTTTATTTCATCATCTAAAGCAATAAATATTTTTGATTGTATTTCACTTATACCTTTTCCACCCTTAGATCAGATTGTTTACGTCATCTTGACCAATGTTTGGTCAAACACGTTGTCCATCAATGTTTCTTCAAGAAACTTAGTTTTCTATTATTTTTAATAACAAATTTGTTGAATTAAGCATACTTTCTTGATTATAAATCTGTCTATTTTCTATTGTTAAATCAAGTGTAAATGAATTTGAACAATCGTTAAATTTCATATTCTATGATGTAATTTATGCACTAATTAATCAAATAATAATACATATCCAAGTGGTCGGGTACCTCCAAGACAATAAGCAAATATGTAAATTATATGCAATTTCACAATATTGTAATTTTTTTACTGGATTTAAATGAATAATTACTTCTTATACTTGATTTAAATTCTTGATTACTCATATAAGGTTGTAAGAAAATAAAATTATGATAAATTGAAAAAATTGTTCAACAAAACCTTAAAATTTTGAAATTTGCTGGAAATTTGGTTATATGCCAAGTTAGACTTCTTTTTGTGTTGTCATGTTTGCTGATTTGGCTATGTAGAGTTCATTTGAAGTTCCATTTCTCTACAAGAATATTAATGTTCATATCCAAGTGGAAACAATCAAAACTGGTAAACATTCTAAATGGATGCACTTCTTGAATCAAACATCTAAACCGAATTTCATTTGTTAGTTGGATGTACCGACCAAAATGTAAGATTTGTGAAAGTTTATTATTATTTATTAGTGTTAACCTTTAGCAAATTATGAAACTAATATTATATTTTTGTTAATAACATTTTTTTGTAATAATTTGTATGATCGGAAGATATGTATATGTGATTGGGTGTAGCCTAAAAAACCATATTTTAATTTTTATAAGGAAAAATACTTTGAAATCGACCAAGTTACAATGTCTGAATTTGATGTTTATGGTTATGACAATTCACTTTATTTGTAATGTTTATCGAATTTCTTTGAAAAATTTAATGTTGCCGGTACATATAACAACTTATTGTTGTTTTTGGTTTTACATGACCGATATGAGAAGAGCCATATCAGCCTCCATGAGGGTTGGTACGCCGAACACACTTAATTCATAAAGCAACTACACAACATGTTTTAATTAAGAAGTCACATTATGTTGTGATAAAACAAAGATTACATAGGTTATTTATGTCAAACATTACTGTATTAAAAAACCAAATTGTTCTAATATAAATATTAAATATTTTTATCTACTAAGTTTGGTTCAAAAACTCTAACAATGAATCTAACTAACATTTTTTTTTATTAAAATTCAACCTAAGACAAAACCACCTATTAATATAATATGTATTTAATCATTGTCCACGTTTAACGCGGATCATAATCTAGTATATTATTAAACCTTGACGTAAATTACTTTTATTTACTATAATATTTTCCAATGACTTCTATTTAATTTATATTATACCGAAACAAAATAGAAATAAAATATTTTGTGATATCAACTAAGTTTTAATTGATATTTTGTGATATCACCGTTCATTGATTCTTTTTTCCTTTTCATTTTTCTTAATATATGTCTTATTTTTATTTGTTACATATCCTTTCAATCAGCAAAATACAAAAAATCAACTTATTTAATAATATTAAATTTTAATTTGCAAAAAATAAAGGATTAACTTATTTAATAATATTAAATTAATTATCTAAATTATTTAAATTCATTATTTATTAATATTATGATTTATTATATATATATATATATATATATATATATATATATATATATATATATATATATATATATATATATATATATTAAAATTCTTTTGCCTTAGCTAGAGTAACTTTGCTAAAGATTTGGCAAAATTGGTCCTTCTTTTATATATACATGTTCAATTGTGTCTCATTTACCTTGGCAAAAATGGTCATTCCTTTATATATACATGTTTTTTTTCAATTTTGCCTCTTATTTTTTACTTATTTTGACATCTTTTGTCCTTGCAATCAAAAATTTTACATTTTTTAGAAACTTTTAACATTCAAAGTTTGGCCACAAAACTTTAAGGAATTGACAACTTTGGCCACTTTTCTAAAAACTTTCTAATTTCAACCCTTTAATTCTTTAGTCATTTTGACGTTTTTTGTTCTTACAGTCTAAACTTTTATATTTTTTCATAAAAAACACAAAAAACGGCCCGAGGCAAAGTCCGGGTTTGTCCTCATATTTAACTTTTTTTGTTTTTTCCTGTCCGTTGCACTTTCTGCCGGCTCTCATTTTCTTCTTTTGGTATATTTTTTATATATTGGTTCGCATATTTATTTTTTTGTTTTTTTTTCTTGCCTCTATCTATCCATCTCCGTCTGTGAAAATTAGGGGTCGAATTATCCCACCTGCATCTTTTAACAAAAACAACATTCAAATCAAACGCACACGACCCATGCGGAGCATGGGCAACATATCTAGTTATATTTATATTTATTTTTTTTTTAAATTTTCTTGCCGTTTTATTCGAATATGTAGATATATATATGTATAATTATTTGATGTACCGTTTTTGTGAATACTAATTTCTTGAAAATAAATACTATTCTTTGCTCTAAAAAAAATTTGATAACTTTGCAGGGAAGTTGATAAGGTTGATAGGATGGTTAACCACTATTTATTATTTAATATATTCAACTTTTGTTAAGATTTTAAATATGTTCAAAATGATAATTATACAACTTATGGTTTTTTAGAGTAAATTGCACGAATAGTCCCTATGGTTTAGGGTAATTTGCGCGTTTAGTCCCAACTTATTTTTTTAACTTGGAAGGTCCCTACTGTTTGTTTTTGTTATGCGTTTACTCCCTGACTTACCTAAACAAACTATTTTTCCCTTAATTTTTTCATTTATTTAAATAAACGCACCCCCAATCCCACCCTCATCACCTTACCTTACCTACTCCACAATTTTTCACTATTTAAATAATAGTCTTTTTAGGTAAGATAGGGACCAAACGTGTAACAAAAACAAACAGTAGGGACCAAACACGTAGTAAAAGCAAACACTAGGGACCTTCCGAGTTAAAAAAATAAGTAAGGGACCAAGTGCGCAAATTACCCCAAACCATAGGGACCATTTATGTAATTTACTCTTTTTTATTATTATTATATTCGAAATTTGCTATAAATACTATTATTAACTGAATTTAAAACTATTTTCAAATATGAAAACGTAATAACTAATATTATTGAAAATTAAAATAATAACTAATTTATAAAACTTACAGTTAACTTTGTGTTTTCAAATATATTTCAATAAAAAAAATGTAATAATTCATCTACAAGATAATATACATGGGTTAAACCTTATATTCCTATCATTACTGTCAAAAGCATCCTTTGTAACTGTCGTATGCTTTTCTCTCAAACTTTGAAAGCAGCCCTTTCCAAGGTTGCTGCTCATCCGGGGTCCATTGAAGCGTGAGTTATATTGTTAATTCTTTATAGGTGTACTCTTTAGGTGTTCAGGCCCAAGAATATACAAGAAAGTAGGTCTAGGAACGGGAAGTCCTTGCAACATCGTAACATCTTAAGCGCATTAGCTAATTAGGGTACAGAAGATGGTATAGCCAAGCTTGTTAAAAACTTGGTTGACAATGCAAGGATGGAGCAACAAGGCAAAAAAGAAGAGTACATTCAGGAGGATAGAACACGGGGTCACGCCAACGTCAGACAATGTCTCCGTAAGGTTGCTGATGGGCATTTCATAGCAACAGCTGTAACAACCCGTTATTTCCGGGCATTATAAATCGAGTCTTGTAACCTCTTTGGAATGTAATAGGAATATCATCGATAAATGAATTATTCAAAAGCTCTGATTGGAGTACACTATGTAGTAGATATCGTCTTAAGGTTTCCAAATATATAAAGAACACTAAAATCCGAGTTATGACGAAGTAGTTATGACCATTCTAAGATTTCCGACAAAACCGACAACACCGATTAAACGGAAAACGCAAAGTTTCAATATGATAGCATTTAGCCTTAGGTATCTAAATGAAAGTTATGGATAACATTAAACCGTGAGCGTACACAAAAAGAACGTCCAAATCTGACTTCGTATGAGGAAGTTATGATTTTTCCAAGATCCGAATATAGCAGTAGACAGCTAAAAACTCGAATCGGAGATCGAGCGACTTTTGGCCGGAATGACCTAAACGAGAATCGAAGGTCTCGACAATGGTATTTCAGCGGTAAAAAGTCTGGCAAAAACCGATATCAGATAAAGAAGTTATGAATTTTCAAAGAAATTCCTTAAACACGTTGAGTTATAAAATAAATAATAAAAATAATTTCAGAATTTGCCAACGGAGTCTAAACGAAAGTTGTAGAGCGTAGTCTCACCTACGCGTGGATATAAAGACCATCGAAAACGGAGTTTGTATGAAGAAGATATGAATTTTTGAAGTTTATTAAATAAATTATATATTTATTTAAATCAAAATTTCGGACCTTATCCGAAGAGGAGTCAGCGTCCTCATCCGGGTACGCGCTGCGTACCCCTGTACGCCCCGCGTACCCGAGAGACTTGGCCTCTGATCGTCCACGTCGCCCTATCCGAGCCATCCGACCCGTCCGACCCGTCCGAAGTACCCGACCCGTCCTACCCGTTGTCCCGTCCGACCCGCCGTCCCATCCGAAGCCGAGGCAGTCGAGGCTTCGGTCATGCATGACGTACGCGTACGCGCTGCGTACGGGCGTACGCCCCGCGTTCGGAGGCGGTTCAGCCTTCCTATAAATAAGATGCGAGGGCTTCCGAGAAAAATGCTCATTTCTCTCCTCTCTCTCACAATCTTGCCTCGTTTTCCGTGCCCATTCAAACCCGAAGCTCTGGTCTTTTTGCTCTAGTCCCGAGGGTCGATTTTACTCCCGAGATTCCCGAGAATCCCGAGGAAAATCCGTTTCCCGAGACGAAACTCTGTCCGGTTTTCCATCTCGCTATCTTCAAACTATCAGGTGAGTTCATACCCCTGCAAGCACACTTTAAATGCGTTTTTAAATGCTTTTTATACTCTTTTATGTAACATCCCCCTCTGGCACGTATCACAATATTGTCCGTTTTGGGCCACTCGGCACGAGGACTTCCCAGGGGGTCACCCATCCTGGTACTACTCCCGCCCGAGCACGCTTAACTGCAGAGTTCTTATGGGATCTGCTGCCCTCACGGCTTTAAAACGCGTTGTGATAGGGAAGGTATCCACACCCCTTATAAGGAGTATGCTTAGTTCTCCTTCCCAGTCGATGTGGGATCAGATCTAACCCACTTTAATTGTAACGCCCGTAGATCAGAGCTAGTCAATTTAGAGACAATAAGCGTCAAAAATGACTTTTTGATGAAAGATCATCTAGAAGGATTAATCTTAACCAAGTTGTAGTATATGTCACGAGGTTTCCGTGCATATAAAGAATGGCAAAATCCGAGTTATAACGAAGAAGTTATGACCTGTCGAAGTTTCGCGACAGAACCGGCACGACACAGCGCGACGTAAAAAGTGAATTTTCGTTGGAGCAATATTTAGCCTTAGCGATCTAAACGAGAATCGAAGATCTTGTTGTTAGTAGCGAAACGACGAAAAGTTAGGCAAGAACGGACGTCAAACGAAGAAGTTATGAATTTATAACGAAGTTTTCTGTCGCGGCCTATTAAAAATAAATAATAAAAATAAAAGTCAAAATTAGCCGACGGAGTCTAAACGAAAGTTGTAGAGCGTAGTCTCACCTTCGCGTGGATATAAAGAACGTCGAAAACGGAGTTCGTATGAAGAAGATATGAATTTCCGAAGTTTATTAAATAAATTTTATTTATTTTTAATCTTTAATTCGGAAGCATTATCCGAAGGAGTCACCGGTCTGATCCGAGGTACGCGCCGCGTACTCGTGTACGCCCCGCGTACTCCGAAAGTGTCGACATCGCAGCAAGTGGCTTCGGATGACGAACGCAGTGACGTTTTTCGGACCAGTACGCCCCGCGTACTGGCGTACGCCCCGCGTACGTGCGAGGCTCAGCCTCTATAAAAGGAATCCGAAGGCAGCCGATAGTTTTGCCAATTTCTTCTCTTCTTTCTCCCGTTTTGCATCGGTTTGCATGCCAGAAATACCCCGAAGCCCCGGTATTGTTCTTGAGCCCCGAAGCAAGTCCCGAGATCCCGAAGATCCCGAGAAGTGCGGTTCCCGAGCCAAAGCTCTGTCCGCGAGAAGTTCGATTTTTGAAGAGATCTTCCAGATCTGCTGAGGATTACTACTTCTGCAAGTCGTAGTGCTGTCCGATCATCTTCTGATCAGGTGAGTGTATACTACCTTTCACAAACACGATAATAATACAAGTAGGGTTCGAGTGTATTAAGTATATTGTTGTTTATACGTGTGAGTGTGTAGTTACTTCCTTCCAACACATAAATATGAAGTATTTGTTATAAAATACGTGCTATGTGTTTATATATTGTTATTTATTTGAGATGAGTATGGAATGAATGTCTTATATAGTTTTTAAATGAGTTAAACTGTATATGTATTCCATATCTACAAATATGTTGGGTAGAACATGGGTAGATGAGATAGTTGGTATGTGATAGATTGATGATGTATGTAAGATGATCAAGAATGATATTGGCAGATGCACCAATTAGAGAATGTCATAATACTAGCAGATGCGCTCAAGCATAGTATTGGTAGATGCACCAAAGAGAAAGTGTCATAATACTAGTAGATGTACTTAATGTATAGTATTGGTAGATGCACCAAGTAGTGAATGTCGTGATCTTGGCAGATGCGCCAAATAGAGATTGTCATAACAATAGCAGATGCGCTTATAGGATAATCTTGGCAGATGCGCTTATAAGATAATGTCGGCAGATGTGCCTAAAAGAGAATGTCATAAACCTGGCAGTCGCGCCTCATAGTGTATGACGTAATCCTGGCAGAGGCGCTTAAAGGATAATGTTGGCAGATGCGCCTTATGTAGCAATGGAAGTTTGTGTAAATCCCTTAGGTCAATCCTTAGGAATGAAGGAATGACGAGTAGTTGAATTCCTAGGGTAAAATCCTAAGAAACATAATAGGGATGAGTAATTGAGTTGATTGATTGATGGTTGAATATAATAATTGTATTATTGTGGGTTGAAAACCCTATATGCTCACCAGGCTCCCAAGCCTGACCCACTCAGTTTTCTTTGCATTACAGGTAATGACACAAGAGTATAAGTTGGTGGACTTGACGAGAGATTTTGGATTATAGGCCAGTAGTTATGAATAACTGTTGTAAGGTCTATTTATTATTGTTTATGCTTTTGGTCTGTATCGGAACATGACATCCCGAGGTTTTATTATTTAATGAAAATACATTCTCTTTGAGAAACGTTTTGATGAATGGTTATCATATTTTATTTTGGGAACAAATTCCGCAACCGTTTTCTTTAAACGATCACTCTGATTTATAAAACAAAGCATAAACAAATCGGTCTTTTCTGGCCGTGAAAATGGGGATGTCACAGTTGGTATCAGAGCACTAGTTTAAGCGAACTAGGAATTTGTAGGATTTCTAGACTTAAACTTAGAATGCTAAGTAATGGTTGTGAGGAGTGTGTCTAAAATATGTTAGGTAGTACACCTTAAATTGACACAAGCACTAGTTTATTTTAGGAATGATGCCTAAAATGCTCTTATGTGCAAAATGTTTTGTGTGATAGCTATATTGATGCTATTATTTGTTTGGATCCATGGTCTGTTGCCGACCGGATCTGGAAACCTTATGTGTGTAGGATTCTAAGCGTACGTCTACGATATTAGAACTAGCATGTAAACGTTTCGGCGTGATAAGGATGATTTGAATATCTATCGTGAATGAGGATCTAATTTCACCTTATTCGGTGTATAGATCAAAAATGGTGAGGACAAGAAGTGGAGTTGGAAATGCTGATGAAAACAGGAATCAACCACCAGTGATTGAACAAGTACCTGTCGTAGCAGCAGCACCTGAGCCAATAACCATGGCTGGTGTGCAAATGATGATTCAGACGATGTTGGATCGTCAGATGGATGAAACTAGACGGTTGCTTCAACAGAATCGTGAAGAACTGTCAATTCGTGTGGAGGAGCCTGAATTAAATGAAGGGCACTCGGAAGGTGGAAACTTCAGTGGGTTTGTTGGTCAAGCCAACCCACCGATAGTTAGGCAAGACAACCATGGTGGAAGGAATGATGGAATGGGATGCAAGTACAAGGACTTTCTAACTTGCAAACCATCGACCTTCAATGGAAAGGAGGATCCGATTGGAGTTATGGATTGGATTTCCGAAATGGAGTTAGCCTTCATGACTTGTGACTGCAGAGGCAAGTTGCAAACTATCTATGCAGTACGTCAGTTCAGGGGTGGGGCTGTTCGTTGGTGGAACACTTTGGGGAAGATCCTAAGTCCTAATGAGCCACTGCAACTGACCTGGGCAGAGTTCTTGGTACAATTCAAGCGCAAGTTCTGCTCTGCTCAAAATCTATTGGAGTTGGAGAATAAGTTTCTGATATTGAAGAAAGGCAGCATGTCAGTGGATGAATACACTAATGCCTTCACAGACAAGATGGAGTTTGCTTTACGCATCGTCCCAGACGAACAGACAAAAGTCGACCGGTACGCAAAGGGACTCCCTTGGGAGTATGCGGTGCCAGTGTGTCAGGCACCTACCTTAGAGGCAGCTATTTGGGCTGCCAAGTCTGTTGAGAATATGATCAAGGGGAGGGCTGACAGTAAGGTTGAAGTTGGCGAGAAGAGAAAGTTGGAAGGAACTTCAGGTTCTAATGAGAAAAGAAAATCCTCGAAGTCTGGAGGAGGAGGGAGAGATGAGGCACGGTGGTGCGATAAGTGCAAGAAGAAGCACTCAGGAAAATGTGGCGTGGAAGTGACATGTTTCAAGTGTGGAAATCATGGGCATTACGCCGATGAATGTATTTTCAACAAAAAGGTGTGTTACGAATGTAACGAAGAGGGGCACTTCAAGCAAGACTGCTCGAGGAAAAATCAAGCAGCAAGGCTAGAGGCGCCGCCAAAGCTAAAGGCAAGAGCATTTCAAATGATCCTTGATGAAGCAGATGGCAATGCAAGGAATCAGGAATAAGGATCTTATATCTAAAGATCAAGTTATAAAGTAGCGATATGAAAAGTAACATGTGGTGTAGCCTATTAGAGGCATAGTATAGGGTGAACTTGAACTTTTGTGTAACCGTTTCAAGGAATTAATATAAACCCTAGTTTTGTTAACTGATGTGTTGAATGATTGTCTGATTTTCTTGTATGGTGACTTGGTCGACTACGAGACAATACTTGGGACGAGTATGAGTAGGTGTGAAAGGTAGTAGATGCATATACTACCGGAAGCACAGGACTCGCACTTGGATCAGGGAAAGTCACAAGGTTACCAAGAAGCTAGTGATCGATTCCATTTTATTCTGGTATGTCATTACCATTGTTTCGGTAATGACTAGTAAGATGGTTCTTGTTCCGACCCTAGTGGTCATGTTTAAATTGAGTCCGACTACGAGGAGTTGTTACGTGGTTCATGGAACCAAGTTTGATGTAACATCTGAATTAAGTCAGAAGGTTGAAGTTAATGGGATTGATAGTGTCGCGCTCGTTGTTAAAAGGAGTTTGTAGGTAGAAATGCTACATGATGAAATGTGATTAAATCACATTAGAATATGAAGGAAGGTATATTCCATTCTGGAATTTAACTTTATTAAAAACCGAGTCTAAGCGTCGCATCGTGCGATGGGAGCTCAATAGAGCACGACCCATCGGTTTGTTACAATAGATAAAGGAAAGTATTTATCCTGAGAAGAAGAATAAGTCCACAATGAGGACTTATTTGGTAACTTGAAGGTTACGATTGAAAGTACAACATAGTACGATAAGCAGATGCAAGATTGGGCATCGTCTGCGGTCAAGAAAGCCATAGAGTTAAATACTCTTTCAAGGAAACATAGAATTTACGGTTATTACCTAGGATGAAGAGATAACGTGTGGAATCATTTTGCAAGTCCTATTTTGTTGATGATTCCGGGACGTAATCATCCTAAGGGGGAGATAATTGTAACGCCCGTAGATCAGGGCTAGTCAATTTAGAGACAATAAGCGTCAAAAATGACTTTTTGATGGAAGATCATCTAGAAGGATTAATCTTAACCAAGTTGTAGTATATGTCACGAGGTTTCCGTGCATATAAAGAATGGCAAAATCCGAGTTATAACGAAGAAGTTATGACCTGTCGAAGTTTCGCGACAGAACCGGCACGACACAGCGCGACGTAAAAAGTGAATTTTCGTTGGAGCAATATTTAGCCTTAGCGATCTAAACGAGAATCGAAGATCTTGTTGTTAGTAGCGAAACGACGAAAAGTTAGGCAAGAACGGACGTCAAACGAAGAAGTTATGAATTTATAACGAAGTTTTCTGTCGCGGCCTATTAAAAATAAATAATAAAAATAAAAGTCAAAATTAGCCGATGGAGTCTAAACGAAAGTTGTAGAGCGTAGTCTCACCTTCGCGTGGATATAAAGAACGTCGAAAACGGAGTTCGTATGAAGAAGATATGAATTTCCGAAGTTTATTAAATAAATTTTATTTATTTTTAATCTTTAATTCGGAAGCATTATCCGAAGGAGTCACCGGTCTGATCCGAGGTACGCGCCGCGTACTCGTGTACGCCCCGCGTACTCCGAAAGTGTCGACATCGCAGCAAGTGGCTTCGGATGACGAACGCAGTGACGTTTTTCGGACCAGTACGCCCCGCGTACTGGCGTACGCCCCGCGTACGTGCGAGGCTCAGCCTCTATAAAAGGAATCCGAAGGCAGCCGATAGTTTTGCCAATTTCTTCTCTTCTTTCTCCCGTTTTGCATCGGTTTGCATGCCAGAAATACCCCGAAGCCCCGGTATTGTTCTTGAGCCCCGAAGCAAGTCCCGAGATCCCGAAGATCCCGAGAAGTGCGGTTCCCGAGCCAAAGCTCTGTCCGCGAGAAGTTCGATTTTTGAAGAGATCTTCCAGATCTGCTGAGGATTACTACTTCTGCAAGTCGTAGTGCTGTCCGATCATCTTCTGATCAGGTGAGTGTATACTACCTTTCACAAACACGATAATAATACAAGTAGGGTTCGAGTGTATTAAGTATATTGTTGTTTATACGTGTGAGTGTGTAGTTACTTCCTTCCAACACATAAATATGAAGTATTTGTTATAAAATACGTGCTATGTGTTTATATATTGTTATTTATTTGAGATGAGTATGGAATGAATGTCTTATATAGTTTTTAAATGAGTTAAACTGTATATGTATTCCATATCTACAAATATGTTGGGTAGAACATGGGTAGATGAGATAGTTGGTATGTGATAGATTGATGATGTATGTAAGATGATCAAGAATGATATTGGCAGATGCACCAATTAGAGAATGTCATAATACTAGCAGATGCGCTCAAGCATAGTATTGGTAGATGCACCAAAGAGAAAGTGTCATAATACTAGTAGATGTACTTAATGTATAGTATTGGTAGATGCACCAAGTAGTGAATGTCGTGATCTTGGCAGATGCGCCAAATAGAGATTGTCATAACAATAGCAGATGCGCTTATAGGATAATCTTGGCAGATGCGCTTATAAGATAATGTCGGCAGATGTGCCTAAAAGAGAATGTCATAAACCTGGCAGTCGCGCCTCATAGTGTATGACGTAATCCTGGCAGAGGCGCTTAAAGGATAATGTTGGCAGATGCGCCTTATGTAGCAATGGAAGTTTGTGTAAATCCCTTAGGTCAATCCTTAGGAATGAAGGAATGACGAGTAGTTGAATTCCTAGGGTAAAATCCTAAGAAACATAATAGGGATGAGTAATTGAGTTGATTGATTGATGGTTGAATATAATAATTGTATTATTGTGGGTTGAAAACCCTATATGCTCACCAGGCTCCCAAGCCTGACCCACTCAGTTTTCTTTGCATTACAGGTAATGACACAAGAGTATAAGTTGGTGGACTTGACGAGAGATTTTGGATTATAGGCCAGTAGTTATGAATAACTGTTGTAAGGTCTATTTATTATTGTTTATGCTTTTGGTCTGTATCGGAACATGACATCCCGAGGTTTTATTATTTAATGAAAATACATTCTCTTTGAGAAACGTTTTGATGAATGGTTATCATATTTTATTTTGGGAACAAATTCCGCAACCGTTTTCTTTAAACGATCACTCTGATTTATAAAACAAAGCATAAACAAATCGGTCTTTTCTGGCTGTGAAAATGGGGATGTCACAGTTGGTATCAGAGCACTAGTTTAAGCGAACTAGGAATTTGTAGGATTTCTAGACTGAAACTTAGAATGCTAAGTAATGGTTGTGAGGAGTGTGTCTAAAATATGTTAGGTAGTACACCTTAAATTGACACAAGCACTAGTTTATTTTAGGAATGATGCCTAAAATGCTCTTATGTGCAAAATGTTTTGTGTGATAGCTATATTGATGCTATTATTTGTTTGGATCCATGGTCTGTTGCCGACCGGATCTGGAAACCTTATGTGTGTAGGATTCTAAGCGTACGTCTACGATATTAGAACTAGCATGTAAACGTTTCGGCGTGATAAGGATGATTTGAATATCTATCGTGAATGAGGATCTAATTTCACCTTATTCGGTGTATAGATCAAAAATGGTGAGGACAAGAAGTGGAGTTGGAAATGCTGATGAAAACAGGAATCAACCACCAGTGATTGAACAAGTACCTGTCGTAGCAGCAGCACCTGAGCCAATAACCATGGCTGGTGTGCAAATGATGATTCAGACGATGTTGGATCGTCAGATGGATGAAACTAGACGGTTGCTTCAACAGAATCGTGAAGAACTGTCAATTCGTGTGGAGGAGCCTGAATTAAATGAAGGGCACTCGGAAGGTGGAAACTTCAGTGGGTTTGTTGGTCAAGCCAACCCACCGATAGTTAGGCAAGACAACCATGGTGGAAGGAATGATGGAATGGGATGCAAGTACAAGGACTTTCTAACTTGCAAACCATCGACCTTCAATGGAAAGGAGGATCCGATTGGAGTTATGGATTGGATTTCCGAAATGGAGTTAGCCTTCATGACTTGTGACTGCAGAGGCAAGTTGCAAACTATCTATGCAGTACGTCAGTTCAGGGGTGGGGCTGTTCGTTGGTGGAACACTTTGGGGAAGATCCTAAGTCCTAATGAGCCACTGCAACTGACCTGGGCAGAGTTCTTGGTACAATTCAAGCGCAAGTTCTGCTCTGCTCAAAATCTATTGGAGTTGGAGAATAAGTTTCTGATATTGAAGAAAGGCAGCATGTCAGTGGATGAATACACTAATGCCTTCACAGACAAGATGGAGTTTGCTTTACGCATCGTCCCAGACGAACAGACAAAAGTCGACCGGTACGCAAAGGGACTCCCTTGGGAGTATGCGGTGCCAGTGTGTCAGGCACCTACCTTAGAGGCAGCTATTTGGGCTGCCAAGTCTGTTGAGAATATGATCAAGGGG
The DNA here is from genome assembly GCF_002870075.4 of Lactuca sativa. NCBI lineage: Eukaryota > Viridiplantae > Streptophyta > Magnoliopsida > Asterales > Asteraceae > Lactuca > Lactuca sativa. The sequence goes on along the minus strand of NC_056625.2, from coordinate 35,536,693 downwards.
AGGGCTGACAGTAAGGTTGAAGTTGGCGAGAAGAGAAAGTTGGAAGGAACTTCAGGTTCTAATGAGAAAAGAAAATCCTCGAAGTCTGGAGGAGGAGGGAGAGATGAGGCACGGTGGTGCGATAAGTGCAAGAAGAAGCACTCAGGAAAATGTGGCGTGGAAGTGACATGTTTCAAGTGTGGAAAGCATGGGCATTACGCCGATGATGGCACACACGGTGGTGCGATAAGTGCAAGAAGAAGCCCTTGTGTTGCACCCGCTCTTGCATAATATTAGAGACAATTGCAAGATTCTTCTCCATGCATGGTACCTGGATGATGGCACACTTATTGGAGATTCTGAGGAGGTAGCCAAAGCCTTAGACATCATTAAGGCTATTGGCCCAAAATTGGGCCTTCAGTTGAATATCAAGAAAACCGAGCTTTTTTGGCCCTCGTGTGATGGAAGGAAGCTGCATGAGGGGCTATTCCCCGTTGGCATCAGGAGGCCGCCATTGGGGGTGAAACTTCTCGGGGGAGCTGTTAGCAGAGATGCTAGTTTCATTAGTAACTTCGCCATAAAGAGAGCTGAAGGCGCTGTGAATTTGATGCGCCTTCTTCCACAATTGTCTGACCCGCAGAGTGAGCTCCTCCTACTTCGGTCTTGTATGGGTATTGCTAAACTTTTATTTGGGCTTAGGACATGCCAACCCGTTCACATGGAGGAGGCGACGTTGTTCTTCAATAATGGATTACGCGGGGCGACTGAGGACATTGTGGTTTGTGGTGGCCCCTTCTTTGGCGACTTACAGTGGCAACTTGCTTCCCTACCCATTCGGTTTGGTGGTTTGGGTTTATACTCGGCAGTAGAGGCTACCTCATATGCTTTTGTTGCCTCAAGGGCCCAATCTTGGGTATTGCAAGACCACATCTTACGGGATAGTGGCATTTATGGTATGGATTCTGATTATGTTTGTGCCTTAGATTCTCTTCGTAAAAAGCTTCCAGACATTGACCTTAGCAGTTTTACTACTAAGGACACCCCCCTTAAATCGCATAATACACTAGCGAGTGCCCTTTTTAGTAAAATTATTCAAGATATGGAAGTGAATTTCAGTATGACGGCTCGACAGAAAGCATTTTTCCAGTGTTTACGTGCACCACATGTTCAAAATTTTCTTCTAGCTATAGATGGGCTTAGCCAACATATGTCTCCGGTGGAGTATCGTACTATCCTCAGATATCGACTCATGATTCTAATATTCCCAATGATGGGATATGTCCGGTGTGCCGCAAGGCATGTTTGGACTCTTTCGGCGAGCATGCAGTTCATTGCAAAGAACTCACGGGGTTCAAATCCAGGCACGATATGGTTAGGGATGTTTTGGTCGACATATGTAAGCGTGTCGGGGTTTCCGTCAAGAAAGAGGCTTCTGTGAATTTCTTAACTGACCCAACAGAAGGAAGGTCAACCCTTAGACCGACTGACGTTTTGATTTTTGGATGAGTTGGAGGGAAACACGCATGTGTGGACCTTACTAGGGTATCCCTTCTCGTAAGTTCGAGGGCCAGGGGTTTCACGGCGGGACAAGCTGCATTAAAAGCTGCTACATGCAAGGTCACCAAACATGAGAAACCGTGTATGGAAAATCAACACGCGTTCATACCATTTGCATTTGATACGTTTGGCTTCCTTGCGCCGAATGCGGTGGAGCTTTTTAGTAGACTACAACGGATCATGCATAACAATGTTATATCCCCAAGATCTATGTATGTAGTTTTCAAAAGAATTTGTTTTACCATACAAAAGGGCTTAGTGGCGCAACTTGTTGCTCGTTTGCCTTCTCATTCGTTGTATGATGATAACTAAAATGTCTATTTTTGATATTATTGTTGGTAATCTAACAAAAATAAAATTTCAAGATAAAAAAATCACATTAAAATAAACAAAAAGTTATAAATGTCATAAAATTGTATCCAACATTATAAAATAGGCGAAAAGAACTCCATGTATGATTTACTTTTAGTAACTGTAAAATATTATTTTAATTTAAATAAAATAATATACCTTAAATTCAAAATAAAGATTTTAGATTTAATAGTATTTAAAAATAACAAATCATATAGGTAAACAACAAATAATAACATAGTTAACTCAATATAAATTATATGTTGACAAAGAAAGGATATATAATTTTTCATTTTTTATAAGTATAATAATATTTGTGTATTTATCAAATTATATATTTGTATAATAATGACAACGATAAATTTAGAGTTATAAAACCGACAAGTAGTTTTTTAAGTCGTCATAATCTAGCTCATATGGGGGAGATACCAAAAAGCATAAATTTTTAAAAGTAATTGATTGGAATGTAAGGGAGTGTTTGGCTTAGCTTTTAAAACCTCAAAAGAACTTTTTCAAAAATGTTACAAAAAGTCAGGATTTCCTGACTTTTTCAAAAAGTTAATTTTTCTTGTATTAAAACTCTAAAAGTTATTAGTTTGCCAAACATCTTTTTGTTTTTTTTCTTTTACAAAAAGGACTTTTGGCTATGAAAAGCTAAGCCAAACATCCCTTAAATAGACTTTCAAATAGATATTTTAAACGGTTTTTGCTTTTAATCTATAATGTTATGTAAGTATTAAGTTCGAACGCAAATAAATTGTGAAATTATGCATCAAAGTACGATATTTGTGTTTAAAAGTGTTTTTCAAAAATTGTATATAAGTATTTAAATATACATAGAATTATATAAATGTATTGTATAATTAAAGAAACATAAATGAAATACTAATGTTGTTGATTCAAACAAGAAAAAAACTAAAAATATAAATTACAATCATAATATAAATAAGTATTAACTTTTTTTTTTCTGTGTGTTTCTGTCATTTTCTTTATTTTTCTATTTATTATTTCAATTGTTTGTTTTCAAAAAAATTATTTGTTTGATATTTTATTTTAAATGATTTCCTTAGAAAAAAGAAGATTTAATAGTATGACAATTGGAAAAGAAACAAAAGTATCCAAATATTAAATTTAATAAAGTTAACGACTACATCCACGATATGTCTTTAAGATGTCTAGATATAATGTTTATATGTTTAAGGTTATTAATCTCAAAGAAATTAAAATCTCAATATGATGCCAAATAAATTTTACAAATAAATATTTAGAGATTGTTGTTTTTTTTTTCTTTTCTTTTTATTAGACTGGAGGTAGTGGTGTCACAAAAGTTACACTTATTTTACTCACTTCTTGCCACAAAAGTGTGGTTTCATACCACACACAAGGAATGGTGACACACCCTTTTAATTATTTTTATTTTTAAATAAATAAAATTTTTAGTTTAATTAAAATAAAAGATTTCATTAATTAAAAATAAAAACCAATATATTACTTAAAAAAAATAACATTACATTAAAAAAAATCCTAGAAAATTAGAAACTTAAAAACTAGAAAGCTTAAACGTACAACTTCTAAAAAAACAACAACAAAAAAACATCAAATGATTAAGAATTTGGGAAAAAAACTAGAAATTAACTACGATTACTGTTAGTTTAGAAAAAAAAATGTATTTTTGAAGAATTGACCGCTTGCAAATGGTCCAATGGTTTCAGTCAATCAAATTTCTTCATGGACCACTCCCTTGTTGAACCGTTGTGCGGCCTCAGCCGCACCCATACCACACCTAGGGATGGTGTTTGTGCTTATGTGTCACAAGGAGTACGGTCTCAGTCGCACCCACTCCGCCTGGTCTTAATACTCCGGTCACAAATAATAGAATATAACTTACTCTGATACCTCGAAAATGTATTATGTAAATCTTTTTAAAATAACATTTTTTTCAGAATAAAACTAATCGATGCAACGAGACTATTCACCGAAAAAACTATTCTATGCTCTGAATGGACATTAATTCACAAAACGAACCTATTAACCACCATCGCATTCGCATGCCGTTGCATCGCGCGGGTGCCCCTACGCAAGGATGACACGCATAAATCGAGAAATGGTCCAAATTTTTTTTAAACCCTTCGTCGTCTTCTCTGAAACCCTAATTCCCTTTTCAAATGCTAATAGAGTTCAATTGCAATTCTTACGTTTCAGTAGATGAACTATTAAAGTCATGATCAACATGTGGATTCCATGGTCAGATTGATCTTCTTGTTGATATCTTCAACCATTTGTGGCAAGTAAGGATGATCTTTCTTTCTATAAAGTTTCCTTTAAGTTTTTTACTTTTCATGTCATTAAGTTTCATGCTTTATAAATTTCCGTTTATGTGTTGTATATAGTCTGTATGTGTTTGTTTATGTGCTGATTTTTTATTCATTTTGCAACTTTAGTTTCTTAGTTCATGTTGTGGTTTTGTTGTTTATAAAATAATTGATAATAGGCATCCTTTGCAAGTCCTTGTTGGTTTTACATTTCCATTCGTTATCAACTGTAGATATTGATGGGAGGTATCAAAGTGATATTGTTTTTGTCAATGTTTTAAAAACCGTTTTTTTAGTTGAACCGGTATGGTGACCGGTTCCCAGTTCAACCGCCAAGTGAACCGGTTTCTATATTTTTCATGTTTTTTTTTCTATTTTTCTACACATACAAACATATATAAATCATGAATTTGATGTTTACAAGTTCAAACATTAAAAATACATATAAAAATAAGTTGTAGATAAATCCAAATACATTAAAATAACACATAATCATAAGTTTTAGTGTTTTACATCAATCCATATACGTCAAAAAGAAAATAAAATATAATACCGAAACTAAAGATGGTTTTGGATGAATAAAAACACATCAAAATTTTTTATAACATTTACCATATGTTTTTATTTTGAGAAAACTAAATAGATATGAAAAAAAATCACCAATGTTTATTATGTAAATGGTTTTTTTCATGTTTTTTTATTCGGTTTAACCGGGTTTTTCTAAAAACCGGCCGGTTCAATCCGATTTAGAAATCAATGTAAAACCGGTGATAGTTGAACCGCTCCCTATCCCGGTTCCCGGTCCAACCGGTTCGACCGGCCGGTTCAAACCGGTTTTTAAAACATTGGTTTTTGTACATATGGATGTGTTCATGTAAACATTTAAATGATAAAAAAAAAGTTATTGATAAAATGTTGCATATTTATGTAATGAAGATCATCAATGATATAAGTTTTTGGACTTGGAAATTCTAGAAGGGTTGTGTGATAAGTTTAAATGGAAGCAACTATTTTCATTCAAACAAGTCAGTCACATTGATTAGTAAGCATGTTTTCTAATAATTAGGTTTCATGACTTAAGAGGGTAATTAGGTTTCCAGTTTGTCTGTATTAGGTCACTAAAGTTTTTTTTTGTGCATATTAGACCAATATGGTTGTTATTACCGTTTAGAAATAGTCCTTTTTACCGGTTAAACAGGAAGAAACCGGTAAAAATGACTATTTCTAAAAGGTAATAACAACCATATTGGTCTAATACACACAAAAAAATCTTAGTGACCTAATACAGACAAACTGAAAATCTAATTATCCTCCTAAGTCATTATCCCTAAAATATAATCCAATACCAACACCAACACATTCATTCGGTGCTAGACATGAAATATTGGATGGATTCGTTTCTCTTGATAGCTTTTGGAAATGTATGGAAGCTATAATGTTTACCACTTGGTGTATTGATGTTTTCAAAATGATGTCGTGTTTGATGCTGAACAATAATAAAATATTGAAAAAAAACGATCTTATGAATGTCTTGTTTAATTGGTTAATTATAGATAGAAATCGTAAGGTTTAGGATAATTGGGCCAATTGGTTTAAAAATCCAGTTAATATCATCTCTATGTAATCGTGTTGACATGCTAGGTTATTTTTATTTATTTATTTTTTTTGTTATAAATAAAATTTAATTGTTTAGAAGAAAATCCACGGTTACAAAATTAATTAAATATTCATAGTAAAAAATTTAAAATTATTAATCAATTATTTTATATAAAATTTTAAATACATTATTAATTAAGATATTTTTTTATTAGTTATGTAAAATTATAATTATTGATTCAAATAAATATGTGGAATTAATTTATCATATATATTAGACTCTTTTTATTTGTGAACTAATGAAAACAATAATATAAAATTTAAAATTTAAAATAAAGAATAAATAGATTGACAAATAATATCACATTAATTAGGAGGTTTAATGAATTTAAAATGGAGAATTAATAGAATGACAAGTGGTATCATATTAATTAGGAGTTCTAATATTATGACACTTGGCAAAAGGACTACTCTTTTATTAGTGTATATATATATATATATATATATATATATATATATATATATATATATATATATATATATATATATATATACTAGTTTATAACCCGTGGGAACCACGGTTATAAAATTAATTAAACTTTTTTTAGTAAAAACTCAAAATTATTAGTTATTTTAATAAATTATTAATTTAAAGGATATTTTTATTAGTTATGTGAAATTATAATCGTTGATTCAATTAAATATGTAAAATTAATTTTTAATATGTATTAGTCATTCTTTATTTGTGAATTAATGAAAATAGTAATATAAAATTCAAATTTAAAATTTAAAATAGAGAATAAATACATTGACAAATAGCATCACATTAATGAGGGAGTCTAATAAATTTAAAATGGAGAACTAATAAATTGACAAGTGGCAAAACATTAATTAATAGGTCTAATATGGTGACACATGGCAAAAGGCTACTCTTTTATTAGTATAGGGATATATATATATATATATATATATATATATATATATATATATATATATATATATATATATATATATACTTGGTTATAACCCGTCTGATACACGGTTGACAATATGAAATAACATAAAGATTATAAATAACATAATCTTAAATTTAAAATCAGTAAAAAAATTATTTTATACAACATTGGATGTTTTTTTTGTAAGTCTATTATCATTATTTTTAATTTATATTTTATATGAGTATTTAAAACATCATGTTCTTTAATCAAAGATTAATGATAAAATCATGATGTTGTAAATAAAATATAAAATCTAATAGACCAAAATAAAACCAACAATTGTACATGATAATACTATTTTTTTGGAATGGCGGAACTATATAAACAAAAGCTCTACGAAAGAGCAAAAAGAAAATCAAGAGAGATACATGACAATGATTATCTAATTAACGATCCCAAAACAAAGTTATAGACTTACTTCTTTACAATGTGCAAAAGTAAGAGTACCAAACAATATCATAAAAGATTACATCTCGTTTATGCTTCACTGTTCCAAAAATAAACTTGTTATGATACTTCTAAAGGATCCAAAAGATAATGCAAACCACCACATCAAAATGCTTTCTCGAAGCAGCAGGAACTTGAGCAAGACCAGACGACTAAGTGACGTCTAGAGAGGTAACAAACCTTATTTGAAAAGTTGTCAATATCCCGAAATTAACACAATAATACATAATCACATACGTAGATTGCCATTTCATGAAAGTAGAATTCCATATTGCCATTTTATAAATATTTTGAAAAAAAAAACATATTATTAAAAAAATCGCATTAGACCTGATACTAATGGACGTCAAAAATAAAAAGTAAAACAATTTTTTTAAAGTAGGGTTGCTATTAAAACTAACATTTCAGAAAGTGTGTTGCTATAAATAAACATCAAGAATAAAAACACATTTTTTTGAAAGTATGTTGTTATAAAAACTGCCATTTTTAGAAAGTATGTTGCTATTAATAGACATCAAAAAAATTTAAAAATTGAAAGTATGTTGCTATTAAAACTGTTATGTCAAAAAGTACGTTGCTATTTTTGAAACATTTTTTTGACGTTGCATCATACTTGAACTCACGTCATTGATCAAACCTGGTATTTTTTTTTTACCTTTGAACCGGATCAAAAATTCTTTTTTTTTTTACCTCACATCAGACATTTAGACTGATTACTCTTTTTTTTTTCCCCCATTGAAACCTCTAGTCGTACAAAAACAATGGCATTAGTGATCAGACTCATACCAGATTACATCATTTCAAAGTAAAATTGTAGATTGCAGGCAATAGACATCAAAATTAAAAACAAAACATTTTTTCTATAATATATTTCTATAAAAGATGTCATTTCAGAAAGTATGTTACTATTAATAAAGAATAGCAAAAGAACTCCCCATTTTTCTCATGTCCTCTATTGTCAAGTGCTAATGAGTCGAAACAGCAAAAATATCCAACCAGATATAGTAATGTTCATTTTACTCAAATCACTAAAAAGCTAAAAATAAAAGAGGCATGTTTAGTACAATGGTGTAATGGAAATGATGAAAGTATGATGCTTCACCTTGTTTGCTGCCATGTCACTGATTCAATCTTGCATTTTGTGATTTAGTCTTGCATATTGTTGTCCTCTTTCTTACATTTAGTTTTGCTTTTCAAAATCATTAAAAAAGAATCCATAATTCATCAATAGTAAGGACAAAGGACACATGTTTAGCTCCATAAAAAAATCACAATAACCAAAAGTTTCTTAAATTTGAAACAAAAAAGAACTTATTGATGTGAGGAGAACTTCTATGAAAAGAGATTGATCCACCTTTCATCCTCCTAGGCAAAAATACATAATTATTTCAAAAACAACTACATATATCCAACACAAATTAATTCAAAAAAGAATCTAATTATAAATTTCAAGCATGTAAATCCCAGAAAAAAATATGATATCTCTAGGAAACTTGCATAATCAATATAGAGCAACCCCAAAGTAAAATTACACTCTAAATTCATGTAGGCATTTTATCAAACGGTTATCGTGCACATTCAAATCTCTTAAACCAACTTATTTGATTTCATGAACACATATTTTCAAAATCATTAAAAAAATCATTAAAAAAGAATCCATAATTCATCAATAGTAAGGACAAAGGACACATGTTTAGCTCCATAAAAAAATCACAATAACCAAAAGTTTCTTAAATTTGAAACAAAAAAGAACTTATTGATGTGAGGAGAACTTCTATGAGAAGAGATTGATCCACCTTTCATCCTCCTAGGCAAAAATACATAATTATTTCAAAAACAACTACATATATCCAACACAAATTAATTCAAAAAAGAATCTAATTATAAATTTCAAGCATGTAAATCCCAGAAAAAAATATGATATCTCTAGGAAACTTGCATAATCAATATAGAGCAACCCCAAAGTAAAATTACACTCTAAATTCATGTAGGCATTTTATCAAACGGTTATCGTGCACATTCAAATCTCTTAAACCAACTTATTTGATTTCATGAACACATATTTTTTGGTTAAGGTTGAAGCTTTAAAAAAGATAAGTACAAACTGAAAACAATCTTACCAATTTGAAAGAGGATGAAGAACAGGGTGAGTGGTGGTGGCTGTAGATAGTGCGTTGAAGCCATAGGTGAACACAAAATCAAACCCACAGGTTTCAGCACCGTTAATGTCCAATGGAGTGAAAGAGACATGGGATAATTAGGATTGAATTCAATACGTCAAACAAAGTGTATATATTCCCATGGTAGTTATCAAATTACAAAAAAAAATGTTGAATTGATTCTTGATTTGTAGGTATTCAAATAAGAAGGTAGAATTCAAAATTGAAATTTAGTTAATATTACTGATTAAAGGGCTGATATCTAGGATTGAACATGGAAGTAATAAAGACGGGATCGAAAAAGTTTGGGGTGAGCGGGAATTGAAAAATGACATATAAAAATGCCATGTGGCATAAACATGATGTAGAAAGATGCCATGTGGCTTAAAAAGGATTCTTTTATTAGAAGAGGTATATATATATATATATATATATATATATATATATATATATATATATATATATATATATATATATGTTTGTATCCACTATAGCCTCTACTTTAAATCAGAGAAATCATATTCTATAAGGAGTTAGAAAAAGACATAACATTCCCTATATATGATTTATACTATCTAGTAAAAATATAATAAAGAAGGATAAATTGGATACATATCGCCTTGTGGTTAATCGTGAGATGAGTTTTCCCGCCTAAACTCTACTCCTTGACATATGTTTACCCTCGTTCATTTGTATACTCTTCAATTGATTTTCCATATATAATCCCGTTAATCAGAGACTAATTGATTTTAAATCCACGTCCATTTGTATACTCTCCAATCGATTTCCAACCACTGCAATAAAGATATATATTGTATCGACTTAAACATCTTATAATGGAATATCACAATAACATTTGTTTGACTTATCTGTTAAACAATAATATTTGTTTTACTATCTGCAAAAGAAGACGACAGTCCATTTAATAATATCCACAAATTAGATGGAAATCAAGTTATTAACGTCTTTCCTAGGCAGTCTACCTAATGATTCGGTGATAAGGATTCAAGGTTAACACCTCTAAAAGCATAAGAATACATATTTCACCAAAAAGACTTCATCAATGTATATAAATAACGAAAGACCTAGCAAAAACCATTCAATCATGGAAAATAATAGAAAACATCATTATAAACATAAAGAAAAGATTTGGGCATCCACACATCTATGAGATGATCAAACAACTTAATAACTAGAGGATGTGACAGTCCTTAAGAAGACCATTTTCCTCTGTTAAATATTCAAACAAAAAGAATCACAACCCAAATAAATAACTTCCGGCATTTCACTATGGTTTCAGAAACCATCCTTCATGTCTTCATAACTCAAATCATGTAAAGTGAACTCAATAACTCTCAAAGAAACAACTTAATGTTACTATTTTGTGAACAAAACATGAACCATGCCTAAATAATGCAAGACTTGATTAATAAAAACAAAGTAAAGTAAAAAATAAATTTAATTTTCGTTTATTTTTCATATGAAGGTTTATTAAACATTAAAAAGATTAAACTTACCTTTCACAAAGATGGGGCTCCATGTTTGATTAATCTCATCCAAGCAAACTAAACCAAGCATGAGATATCAAATTATGTATCCAAAACACAATAATCTTGATAGCAAAACATATAAATGGCTCAATCAGATTAAAAAAAAACGTGTATAAGTAACTAATGTTTCATATAGGTATTTAATCGAACAATTATTGTGCAACAAAAATAAACAAATACACCAAGTAAAAAAATAAATCCAATGATTTTGTTATCACTAACAAACACAAACACATAAACATGTTACATACTATATACTACATATTACCTTTAGAGCACAAATTAAGTTACACTAGAAATGAAGGATACTAACGAACCAATCTTAAAGCCTTATTAGAACTGCTAGAGAAAGATGAGACCATAAATCATAGAAAATGAAATATGTAGGCTTCCTCTTTAAAGCAGAAAGACCAATAGGGCATACTACATAAATTCCACCAAATAAAAATTGGTATCACACAAGATCAAAAGTAAATAGTTCAATATGTTATAAGAATATACAAAATGAATGTTTTATTGCTAGTACGTACTAATCATGATCATCCGCTACCTTCAGAGAAGTTCATAGAATAACTTCCAATGCCTTTGATACATTCCAGTCCTAGTTTATGTTGATGAAAAGAAAAATCCATGATGACCATATGGTACCCGTTGAGGAAGGTTTATTTTTGCTATAGGTTCATGCCCAAGGTTTTTAGCATCAACCACTATTACCTGTGACCTCAAAGGAAAAACACATATCAACAGATAACATCATCAATTCATATGTTTATTTATACTGAGATATCTAGTAACATAAGGGTAGTGGATGATATTTGATGGTACGTACATAAGAAATGTCATTTTCTTCATCATGAGCAAATGTAACAATCCAACCATCATCTTCCTCTATAGCCTTTGGCTTAGCCACGAAAGTAGATCCTGTGCAAAAGTTGTTTTTTGGTAACCAATGATACTCCATCTTTACATTTCCTTCACCATCCATTTCTCCAAAGCATAATTTTGCTAGTCCTCCATATTTGGTTCTCCCTGAAACATATTTTTATTCCTTGTTTACAAACCTATAGCAGGTTTCAAGCTTAAATATTGCATTTGTGGGTGGTTCTATGGATTATCAGTATTGCGTTAATGGAGGGGAAATTGAACGTTTTCAGGATCCCAGTCTACTCATTTTAGATCAGAGTTTTTCAGAGAGATATTTTTTTAACTAATAATATGATTATGATCCATGCTAATTGTAAGAGAACTGTAAATTAGTTACCTGAGTTAGAGCTTGCAACAGAATCAATAACCTGGGTGTATCCATATTTATGGTTAAGACCTGTAAAATCTGCATTGATCATTGGGAAGTCCATTGAGTATTTTGTTCCAGTTACATTTCTCTCCTTTACCTCCATGGTCTTCATGTTCAATCTCCATTCCCTAACATTAGTAAACAACATTCCATGTTCTGTTTCTGTATTATGATCATGCCCATCATTTTTGTCAACATATTTAAAATTAAATCCTCTAGAGAACCACTCAAATTTATCCTCTCCCCAATCAGGTCCTGGAAGAATGGATGCGTTAGCTTTACATCCTCTTACAACAACCTATTTTGTGGTACAAATCAATTTGTATATCATGTTAGTGTCAAGAAGAATTTGAATATTTTCTATTGAAACTAATAATTGGCGAATTTAATGGCACCATAACATGAATATAAAATAAGCACCTCATCCCCATCTTCAAAACAATTCATTAGGTGATAAGTAACACAAGGTTCTATATGAAACCACTTAATTGAGTCTACATCACCATACCGAGGAATCACTGCAATCCTTGCATCTCTCCCCCTTTCGTACTTAAATAACCTAACACCAATAACCAAGTTTTATGTTTCCTTTTTCTCATAACATTTTTTTAATATTTCTTCATAAAAAAGTGGATGTGTGGTTGAGAGTGCCAAATTCTTGTGCATATAAGTGGAAATGTTGTTGGAGCTAATCCCAAATGAAAATAGAAAGAAGCAAGCCAAAGTTGACGAGTTGAGCCCAACAGATAGTGGTTTAGGTCTGAAAAAGTATATTAATCATTATCTTTTTAGTTTCCTCATGTAGTTTTCATTTCCTTTGATGTAGGACATGTATATTGTATTTATTAGTTAAAAGAGTCTGTATTTTGTTTTTTTAGACCAAAATATAACCCAATAAGAGTAAGTGTGTTCTCTGATTTTCTTTTTCTTTCATTGATTTTGCTCTGATTTAAATTTAGCGTAGTCAATCCAAGTATTCCTTCAAGACTTTTCATCACAAAATATATTCACAATGGTACTTACTGGCCTCCTTTCATTACCCTCTTTGGGCTTAATGTAAACATAGAATCAACCAGTATGTTGTACCTGACCATCACACGGAACAAATGCATTTAATTATGTCATATTTATGCAACCAAAATTACAAATAAGAACTGAGGAAACTCACCTCTTTGTGACACCTACTTCATGAAAAAGCGAGCAATGGTCTAGTTGTAGATTCAATATGTGAACAAGTTCTTTTCCATCGACTATTAATATGAAGTTATTAGAAAAAGAATAAATAATCCAAGCGCTATACATCATTAGTTATTTGCTAAAGTACCTGAAATGACACCCACAAAACAATATGGTTTTGATGGCTTAAACCCTACTATAACCAGTTCCCCGGTTCCTGGTGCTTTCTACATAAAAAAATCAATTTTATGTGATCATGTCTTTTAAAGAGTGTAATGTTGAAATCATTAGACCCATTATGTGTTGATTATGTCGAAAGCTAAAATAGAGCATCATGCACCAATATACTAACCTTTGGGTGTGATGTGAAAGGTCGAGACCAACTTCCACCGGGGTTCCAACTATTATAAGTTTCAAGGCTAATAAGATCAATCTCTTGTGGCAAATAGTCCTCGGAGATAGAATAGTGTTTTCCACCATGCTCAAAAACATTGGTGTTGCTCATAATTTTGTTGACATGACCAAATCTTAACTGTCAAAGTCAGACAATAAAGTAAGTAGATAAACAATGGTGTGATGATTGTAGTTTAACGTTTTACTTGTAATATACTTATGTAATGTTTGTCAACTGCAACGCCAAGTCAAATATTACATCCGTAATCTTATAGGCTTAAGGAATACATTTACATTTAAGTTCTTATCATGATTTTTTTTGTCATATTTTTCAAAATCTTCTTGTAATTATGTTTTTGCTGGAAAAATCTTGTGCTAAGTATCTTATTACTAATTGTTTTTTGTCATATTTTTCAAAATCTTCTTGTAATTATGTTTTTGCTGGAAAAATGTTGTGCTAAGTATCTTACTACTAAGATACATGTCATGGTAGAACCCTCATTCATTATGGTTTAGGTCATTGGGTGTATAGTCACTAAACAAAAAATTCCCATTAAACTTGGTTAAATGGTACGTAATTGCATTGGTTATGGTTAGCTATTAGTTTTTTTTGGAGATGATGGAGATTCCATTTAATAAAAATTGGAAATCTTACCACATTGAAAAGTGATCCAGCTAATGCAGCTGGAGCATCTCCTTCTGTTACAGGAAGAAAAGCGGGTTTCTTTCTTTGCGATTCCATCTTATATGTTTCTGTTTCCACATATTTATTTTTGTAGTAAAAGATCCAATTTCCTTCCGCATCTTTAGTGAAATGTAGAGCATGAAGCATCCCTTCGCCTTCAACCCATATGCTGTCTGTTTTGCCGAACACCGATAATGCAAATTTTAAACCTCCAAATAGGGGATTTGAACCTGAATCCAGTTTCAATATCATATGATTATGTGTTAAAGGTGTAGACTCAAAAATATAGGGATTAGAGAATAAAAATTCATAAACAATAAACATATAAGGTAAATAGGAAAAGTTCGTCTTTATTTAGTTTAAGAAACATGTAATTGGATAGTTTTGGGTAATGTTGTTGACTTGTTGTGTGACCTGAATTTTGTCTTGAAAAAGATACCACGATATAAAAGATAGGATTAAAATGCATTCTTACAAGTTTTCGTTGATGCATGTCTAGGAGCTTGTGCAGATTCGAGGAAAGGCACAACATGTTATGTATTTACCATTATGGTTAAAGTCGTTAGTTTGAAGTCCAAAGTTTAGAAGAGTGTTGGTTTATCAACTATAATGAGTATATGGGAATTTTAGAATATTCTAAAGAGATTATATAGTTGAAAAAGTTTATAATTGGACATGAAACAAGAAGACTATGTCATGCATTATGATAACTAAAGTGTAGTTTACTTTGGAGAAATAGGTGTTTCATAACAAAATTAAACACATTGATATGAGGTATCACTTTATCATGGAATTGATAACCAATGGTACTCTCAATTTGAAGTAGATCCTTGATACAAAGAATCTAGCAAACATGTTTACCAAGGTAGTGTCGACAATTATGTATGGATTCAACCGATCTTCCCAATCCTCGTAAAGAATGAACAAACTAGAGATGGATAGGGGATGCATAGTGAGCTTGGATGGAAACACATTGGTTTATCAGCCTCCAAGAATGATATTATTAATTTATGGAGTTTGATCTTCCCTTTGAAGTCATTGGCACTATAGAGACTTAGAACGGGCTCCCGTTTAAATTCCACGGATGTAGAGTAACATTGTAGGGGAAACTATAGAGTATGTATGTAAGGAATCACTATAGTATATGGTTGTAGTATGGTTGTAGTCTAAACATTATGATGCATAGTTTTAATGCAAGTACTTTAGTGTTGGTGACTCAAACTGTAGTATAAGTGACTACAATGTATTGTTGCAGTGCCCATGCAATAGGCCACATGTGTAGGCGAACTTTATTAGGCGTATTCCCCAACAAAATTTAGGTCAAGTTACTTATGTAAAAATAGTCACTTGTATAAATTTAACCCTTATGTCGTAAGCATGTGTGATGGGTATTATTAATAAAACCTCTCTAGTTCATCCAAAACACATAACTCGATTTCTATGATGGAGTGAACTACATTACATTCTTCTGTTTTTTATTTTTATTTTTCTGTGCATCTTTAATTTTCGTGTGATTATGTTTCGTGAGCTTATCGTAGTCCTTAATCATAATATATGGCAAAAGTATAATTGATTAATTTCGTGGCATGCATCTAGTGATCTTATGTAAGATAATATGGTTAAATGTTCTCTCATAAGTAATAGAGTTATAAGATGATGAAAAAACTATTTTCCATCACTCAAAACAATTTTAATGGTATAATAATCATAAGTCCCCATAAATATCCCCACATCCCACCTGCATACCCCTTTACATGGCATTACTTTGCCAATTACCCCCACTCGTTATGACCTCCTAACCAACTACATGTTTCACCAGTCACGCTTTGATTGTGTTGGTCTGCCCCTTGCTTCATCTTCTTTCCAATGACTACCAACCTACCTCACACATCCATTGTCTAACTTGTGGCATAAAAATAATCCTTTCCCTACTCCACCAGCCTACCTCTAGTCAAATTTATTTGTGTAGCCGGGAAACTTTTTCTGGTCAACGTAAACAACATAACGCCAAATAACATTTTTGAACGCATGATGTTTTCTACGATGATGTTATTGTTAGCCTAATAAGTTTACGGGGCCATTTCTTAGTTTGGGCCAATGTTAGCCCATTAGTTAGGTTTAGCTGAATTAGTGTGTGTGTGTGTGTGTGTATATATATATATATATATATATATATATATGTGTGTGTGTGTGTGTACATAATACCATTAGGGTTTCATTATTAAATCATAAAAGAGTATAACTACAATCAAAAGAAAAGACACACACACACACACATATATATATATATATATATATATATGTGTGTGTGTGTGTGTCTTTCCCTTTCTTTGTAATTATACTATTTTACTATTCAATAATGAAACTCTAGCAGTATGTTGTTTATTAGTTCACATGGTATCAGAGCTATATTCGATTCGTCATTTATGATTGTTAGGGGCAAAATGTACATGAAGTTGTGCCATTCCACAAAATTTTTGGCGATCTTAGGTATGATTTTCTAATATGTTTATGTATTTTTCTTAGATTGTTTTGTTCGATTTTATCATTTAAGGGTTTTGATTGTCGTTGTTTCGTTGTTTTTCGTGCCAATTTTTGTATTATGCGCCATGAAATACCCTTTTTCGTCGATTTCTTGCCGTGATTATTATGTTTACGCCATGATTTTTTGTTCAATTTTTTTGTCATTGGTTACTATTTAAAGTTTAGTTTGTTAATTATTGTCGGTATTTGTCAATTACGAGGTTTCGTTGTTCTCTTGAATGTTGATGTTCATTATTGGTTTCGGGAGTTTGATTTGTTTGTCTATTATTGGTTTCTGATTATTGTTTGATTGTTTACTGCCAATATAGCTCTAAAGAATAGACCAATTTGGAAAATTGCTTTTGATGAATGTGCTTAGTGCACATTAAAGAACCATTAGAAGTCTTAATTCCCATTGTTACTGAAAAGGGACAAGCAACAATAAGATCGATCATCTAGATCATTTCAGTATATAGTAGAAACTAATGTCCATACTACCACCACGTCATCTTCTACGTTAGTTCCTCAAGTTCTTAAGCGGTTTAAACAGTTCCTTGCTTTCAAATTGTGCAACCATGTTTGCATTCATATCTTATTTAGGTGTTTCCTCATCCAGTACTTAATGTTTTCATTCATCTCTATGGATCTTGGATTCTGGTGCATCTCATTATATGTCACTTTTGTATTCATCCTTTGTTTCTTTGTCCTATGGATCATCACTTTCAACTATGTCTATTAGTGCTACACCTATACCAATAGTAGGTGTTGGTTTTATAGTCACTCATCATATATCTCTTAATGATGTGTATTATATTCCTACACTTGATTTAAATCTTGCTTCAGATAACCAATTGTTTAAATCCGGTTATTGAGTTTTCTTTTTCTAGATTCTCTTTCTTGTGTTCTTGATTCTCACTCAGAGGTTGATTGGGACTGACCGTATATTAGGAGAAGTATATGTCTTGGATCAACTCAAAGTATCTTATGTCACTAGCAGTAGTATTTATTTATCTTCTTTTCATTTGAGTAATCTGTCTTCTGACTTATATCTTTGACATTCACGTTTAGAATATTTGCCAGCTTCACATTTACAAATTTTTTTTGTCTCTATTGGTGCTTTTGGTCATGATATTTTTGACTTTTGTGGATGCAAATTGGCAAAATTATCTGCTCTAATGTTTAACATAAGTGCCACTCGCTCTGTTGCTCCATTTGATCTTGTGCATTCTAATGTGTGGGGTCCCTCTCCAGTTTCCTCTAAAGGAGGATCCACTTACTATGTTTCCTTAGTAGACAATTACACTCATTATACATGGGTTTATTTTATGAAGGGAATGTCTAACTTTTTCTCCATATATAGTGAATTTAGATCCCTAGTCAATACTTAACACTCCGTTGTTATAAAATGCTTCCGTTGTGATTTGGGAGGGGAATATACTTCAAAGGAATTTACTTGATTGCTTGCATATGATGGAACTACGCACCAATTATCATGTATTGATACTCCTCGAAAAAATGGTAATGGAGGAAGAAAACACTGCCACCTTGTTCAAACTGCACGATCGTTTCTTTTTTCCTCTCAGGTCCTTAGTACTTTTTGGGGAGAAGTTGTCCTTACTGCTACATATGTTATTAATCGTATTCCCACTGCACACAATTCTAGAATGTCTCCTTATGAAAAACTGTATGGAAAACTTCTTGATTATTCTTCATTGTGGGTATTTGGGTGTACATGCTTTGTTTTATGACCTCATGGAGAATGAAACAAGTTTTCTCTAAAATCTATTCTATGTGTATTCTTAGGGTACGATATTAGTAAAAATAGATATCAGTGTTACGACCCGACAAGTCAAAAATTGTACATTTTATCAATATGACACTTTTTTAGAGCACATCCCTTTCTATAACATTCATGTTCTGTCACATAATGTGACTCAGTCATAACATTGGATTAATGATCCATTTAGCAATAACATTGATGATGTTTCTCCTACTTTAGATAGCCCTTCAACTTCTAATCCCACACCCACTACTGCTTATAATCCATCACTATCTACGTCTCAAGATATCCCTCTAATTTTTGATCCTACACCTACGATTACTTAGGATCCCCCACCATCAAGATCCACTCGTAGTTAAAAGTCTACCAAGCTTCTAGAATTTCTATATTCCTCTTACTCGCCAGAATTTGCCTCCCTTATTGGGAATATACGCCAACTCTCTAAACTAATGTCCTACAAAGAGGTTGTCTCTGATCCTCTTTGTCAGAACGCTATGGTTGAGGAACTTGAAGCTCTTAATCAGACTCATACATGAGATTTGGTTCCTCTCCCTCCTGGAACGATTGGTTGTCATTGGGTATACAAAATCAAAACCAAGTCTAATGGGTTTACTGAACATTACAAAGCTAGACTTATTGCTAAAGGATATTCACAAGAGTATGGTATGGATTATGAAGAGACTTTGTTCTAGTTGCAAAATAATAACTACCGTTTTGCACTCTGCTAGTTGTTTCTTCTATTCGAAAATGGAATATTTATCATATGGATGTCACGAATGCATTCTTGAATGTAGATCTTCATAAGGAGGTATACATGTCTTCTCCACCAGGTATTGCTCACCGTCCTGGTGAATTTTTTCGGCTTCAAAAAGCATTATATGGTCTCAAACAAGTCCCTCGTGCATAACTTGAAAAAAAAATTATATGGTAATTATTTCCCTTGGTTTCAACCTAGCTATCATGATTCTGCTTTGTTTGTTAGATGCACAAGTGCATGTTGGATCCTTCTCTCCTTATATGTTGATGACATGGATATTAATGGTGATGATTATTATGGTATAGAGTCCATGAATCGC
Source organism: Lactuca sativa (assembly GCF_002870075.4). Taxonomy (NCBI): domain Eukaryota; kingdom Viridiplantae; phylum Streptophyta; class Magnoliopsida; order Asterales; family Asteraceae; genus Lactuca; species Lactuca sativa. The sequence continues at coordinate 35,516,817 of NC_056625.2, read as the reverse complement.
GATTTGGCTTACCAATTTGCTATGCAAGTCTTGGGCTTACTGCATTATTTCTTCAGGATTGAAGATGCACAATCTCCAAAAGGTCATCTTTTATCTCAGACGAAGTATATCTCAGAATTGTTTGAACGCGCACAACTTTTAGATAACAGAACAATTGACACACCTCTAAAGAGTAATGCCAAATATTCACCAACCGATGGTGTTCCCTTGTCTTATCCAAGTCTTTATCGTATAATTATTGGGATTTTGGTTAATCTGACCATCATTAGGCTTGATATTGCTCCTGCAATTAATGTGGTTAGCTGATTTTTCATTCCTCCTTCTATGGTTCATTAAGGAGTTCTACGTATTTTAAGATATCTTTTTGGTACTCAATTTCGCATTCTTGTAATTCCTTCCACTTCCTCTTTTGAGACGTGTGCCTATAGTGATGCTGATTGGGATATCAATGTTTATGATTGCAAGTCTATGATTGTGTATTGTATTTTTCTTGGAGATTCATTGATTACATCCAAGAGTAAGAAACAAGATGTTGTCTCTCGATCATCTACAAAATTTGAGTATCGAGCTAAGGTTGTCGCTACTTGTGAGATTTTATGGCTATGATGTCTACTTGCATATATGGGTGTTCATATTTCACAACTTACCCCTTTGCAATGAGACAATGAGAGTGTGATAATGACTACAAAGAATTCGATGTTTCATGTACGGACAATTTTATGAAGGCCTTGATTACTCTTTCTTGGTTTGGGCCAATGTTCGCCATGCTTCTTAATTGTACTATTTTAATATTCAATAATAAAACCCTAGTAGTATTTTCTTCATTTGTTCACAGTTATATATAATAATAATAATTAAGAATAATGTGCGTACACGTGTGTGTGTGTATATATATATATATATATATATATATATATATATATATATATAAGGTTAACTAGTAACACCATTTCTAATGTAAATGCCCTCTGGAAAATCTTCCGGGAGTTTTCCTGCTTGATAATCAACTTTTACAAGTTCCCCAATCTCCCCAATAGGTGCGAAGTTTTTCTGCAAATGAATAATTTTCACAAAGAACCTTGTTAATTAAATATATAACTTCCTTAAAATAAATTGAAGTTATGACACCTAGATAGAAGAGCATAGGCAGTTTAACAAAATATTTATCTTTACACTAATCAAAAGCTTAGATCAGCTCCATTGTTGGACCTCTACACTAATCAAAAGCTTAGATTAGCTCCATTGTTACGACCTACAACATCATGCCACCTCAATAACCCATAAACATTTGTATTTTTTTAGTATAAAACCTATTCCCACTATGCAATATGCTACGGTTTATAAAAGCTAATTCTATATTTATTTATGACAAAACTGTAAGATTGGTCCCTGTGGTATTCAAAAAACTTTGGATAGGGTCCAAAAAGTTTTCAACTTGCACCGAAGGTCCAAAATCAAGGTTTTTTCTGGGTTTTTGGTCCTGATACACTTGAAAAGTCGATTTTACCCTTTTCATTTCTTTTTTCTATTTTCTTTATTTATTTTGGTATTTAAATAATTAAAAATAAAAAATAAAATCTCACCTACCCCCTCTCTCTCTCTCTAAACAATTTTATGTGTGTTCTTCACCTATGATGGTGCCAGCATCCAGGAATTGCTCGATTCCAGCCATAATACATGTCCCGCCACCATGCAAGTCCTTCGATCCACCGATATCGTCCCAAACCTCACACTTCACCGTCTCATTTGTGTATGGTCTGATTCTTATCTCCTCAGTGTTGCATCACACGCCTCATTCAACAACCATCTCGTCTTCGATTCCTTAAAGAAATTGAGAAGTAAGGAACATACACAACCACAACTCTTGTCGTTAGGTACGCTATCAAGTATTGTTAGTTTTGCGAATTGTCGATTGAAAATAGAGAATCATTGGTGAAATTGGTCCCTCATTCTCTCTCTCTCTCTCCACATATTTCTAGTCAAACTCTCACCCCTTTCTTCTTAAGAACCCTAAAAAGCAATCTCATGTTTTCTCACAATTAGAGGTTCTAAAATCTGATTCACCCCAAAATCAGTTATGGGGACATGGCTGTGGAAAGAGATTGACGGAGGGGTATACATTCACTACCAACAGAGGCAGAAATGGGTGATTCAGGGCGTTGGTTTTGCTCTCGAATCCTTATCTGTCGCCACCTCTATTTCTCCTTTCCCATACCCCCTCTGATCATCTCGATGGTTGTCTAATCATCTAGGGAATAATTTAAAAACCCACACGTACACACAAATCAGTACCTGATATCTTCATCTGGTGTTTAAGATCAAGTTTGCGCAGCAGTTTCAGATAAGAAATTGCTTCAGATCAAGTTTAGGTTTGGATTTCATAGCAGAAATTGATTCAAGTGGTGGTGAAGGGCATTCATCAGATCTGAAAGAAATGATTTCTGGGTTCGTGAATGTGAAGCTCTTGTTCTTGAACTCAGGAAAAAACGAGTGTTCTTGAGATTCATATTCATATTTGTGTGTGTGAGAGAGAGATAAAGAGATTTTATTTTTGATTTTTAATTATTTAAATACCAAAATAAATAAATAAAATAGAAAAAAGAAATGAAAAGGGTAAAATTGACTTTTCAAGTGTATCAAGGACCAAAAACCCAGAAAAACCTTGATTTTAGACGTTCGGTGCAAGTTGGAAACTTTTTGGACCCTATCCAAAGTTTTTTGAATACCACAGGGACCAATCTTACAGTTTTGTCTTTATTTATTCAATTGTTTGTTGTACCCTGTGTGGGTGAGTGTACCTCCTATGCATGTTGATGATTTTAGTGTCCCCATGTCACTTTATGTAGTTGGAACTAACATATGAGCTAAGGGGCTTCGTAATTTGTACTCTAATATATGTATGGGGTTGTGCGGAGTGCATGCATGTGCAAGATCAAATTAGAAGCCGGTTCGCAGCGCCCCTGGGCCCAGGGTTTCCAAAGGAGCAGCGTCCCTTGGGCGGGGTCTAGGGGCAGCGCCCCTAGCGGGGTCCAAGGGGCAGAGCCCCTGGCTAAGGTCCCGTTCAAATTCTTGAGGGTGATTATGGTAAAACTGATGAAATTCATTAGTTTTGGAAACCCTAAATCCTTATTAAAATTCAGATTTCCCTGTCTTGCTTCCAAAGGAACCCATGATGACCAACCCTAAGAGGCAAACCCTAATCTCGTTTATTATAAATAAATGAGTATTCTCTTTGAGAAGATACACACGAAAATTATTAGCTCTCTTTTTCTTCAGACAAACATAGAATCCTTTTAATAATTTGGCTTACGAATTCTATGCCTAGAATCGTAGGTGTCCTCTTGGATTATCGTAGGCTGAATTTCTTACAACCTAGGCATAAGGTAGAAATATCAGTTCGTAAAGTGTTCACATGATCCAATGGGTATCTAGATCTCCAACATAAACCCTATTTCATCCAACACCCAATGTTTAATTTTTTAATCTGATTGAGAAATACATATATTAGTACATTTATAAATAAGTCTCACATATTAATTTAGTAATAGTGTGGGACTAGCCTAGCGCCTAGGGGTGCACATTTGGATCGAACCGGACCAGTTTGAGAGAAATTGGTGGACCTTGGACTGGACCTGTTGAGTCTCGTCCAGGTTCGGGTCTAGGTCTGAGTTTTCCGGTTCTTGTACACATTGGACCCGTATAACTTTAGGTGCATACGGTACAACTCATTAAAGCCCTACCAAAAGTTAGTTTATATATTATGAATTAAGGATGTGTATTTGGACCGAACCAGACCAGACTGATTTTGTAGAAATTGGGGGGAGTTGAGCGACGACCCCTGGCCTCGTCACGTTTGAGGCCTTAAAATTATTTATGTTCGGTATTGTATATATAGTTTAAATGTGTTACGAAATTAGTCAAGGCATATATAGTTGAATTCTTTGAATGGTTAGGAGGTGTTTGTGATTTACCAATAAACGGAATCCGTCGAGATTCAAAATAAAATAGAGATCTTGAGGTTCAACCTCAACCACATATGCTGCTCTAAGCCTCCGCTGTACTAGCACGACGAGTTAGGTATAATCATAAATAATTATTTAGCGCCGCCCGTTCCTTTCACCTCTGTTACCTTCCCTACCACCACCTCTGCCACCAACAGACCCCACCACTACCACCTCCGTCATTTATACAACCACCACCTCTTCTGCCACTAACCGTAATAATCATATATGATAATTCAATTTGTGAACACACATATATGTATAATCATTTATGATTAAGCATATACGTATAAACATGTATAATCATATATGATTATACATATTTCGTTACTGTCGGTACGCTGGAGCGTTAGAGTGACAAATGAGAAATATGTGGCTGATGTTGAATTTTAAGATCTCTATTTTTTTAAATATATATATATATATATATATATATATATATATATATATATATATATATATATATGTGTGTGTGTGTGTGTGTATGTGTGCATGTGTGTGTGTGTGTGGTGAAGGACCTTATTTTTCTAAGTTTGTCCCGAGCCTCAAATCAGTTTGCACCGACCTTGGATCGATACTCTTACACCTTGGGATTTTGTGAGTATATGTTTAATATATTTTATATTAAAATATAAAATATAGCTAGTATATTATTTTATTAAATAATATATTAAAAGGTATATGCTTAATAAATTCTTTTTGTCAAAACTCTTTTTATTAGTTAGATTTTAACAAACATGTATTATTTTATTTTTATTACAATAATTTTATAGAATCCATCCAAATCAAATAAGAATGCATAATTTTTCTAAGAAGTTTAAAAAAAAAGATCTTTCTATTTGATGAAAAAAAAATCAAGGTTCAGGATTTAACAAACGGTGGACAATTATGATCAATAAGTATAAAACTAGGGTTTGACCGTCCGTGCGATGCTGCGGAAGTCTCAGTATGTTAAAAATGCAGATCGACACTATACATACCACAGAGACGATTAAACCATATAAAGTGTAGCACAAAAATTATAAAAATAAAACTTGAAAACAAATAATTATGTAAGGAGGAAGCCGACGAAAACAAGACTTGAAATTGTATCATAAAGAAATTGATAAAAAAAGATTATTAAAAAAATATGTAAGGGGTCAAAGTATAACTTTAAAATATAATAAGGGATCAAATCGTAATGTATAAAATACCAATAATTTAACTTTAAAATTATGAGGGGTGAAAACTGTTAAATAAAAATTAATTGAGGGGAAAAGATTATAAATATGAAAATTTTCTATGACCAGAACCTAAATGGTTATTTCCAAAAACTATTGTTTTACATTTAATAATGAATGCTTGACAATATATAACATGATTTGGTTTTAGTAAACTTGGATTTGGAAATAGAAAAAATAAATATAAATCGTGGTAAAATCATAGACAAAGAAAATGACACCACAGCACAATCCACAGATAAAAATAAAAGTTGAAATGAATAGTGATACTCCTCACAAACCCGATTTTGGTAATATATATATATATATATATATATATATATATATATATATATATATATATATATATATATATATATATATATAGGGAAAAGTGAATATACCCTTAAGGGTATATAAGCTTAGGTACCCGAACACACCATAATAAGTCGTTTTGTTTGATATATTCATTATAATGTTCTTAAACTTCAACCCTAAGTTGATTATTTTCAAGATATTTGAAATTTCCGTATTATTTTTCTCTTAAATCACATCTTTTTGCTGAACACCTATTAGGCTATATATATTGTAGATGAAAATGAAAATTATGTAAGAGAAAGATAAATGTTTAATTTACAAAAATCTTGGAAGTAAATCAAGTTAGAAGTTAAACTATAAGAATATTGGATAATTAGAATGTATTATATGATACAAAACAACGTATTATGGTGAGTTTGGGTACCTAAGCTTATATACCTTTAAGGGTATATTCACTTTTCCCATATATATATATATATATATATATATATATATATATATATATATATATATATATATATATATATATATATATATATATATATATATATATATATATATATATATATAATGGTTTAGCCCTATAATTATAATTATAGACCCCAGATATAACATACTTTTAAATAAACATTACATAATTTCTTACATTTCTTTTTATTTTTGTGAAAGCGTCGTCTATTGAATAAAAGAATATTATATTTATAAAACACTTTTAAATAAACATTATATTATGATTATTTATTATGAATTAATGTATAACAATGTATTATAAATATAAATTATTAGATTAAGTTGTAACTAGGCAACTAAAATAAACAAAAAATAATTAAACCCAAAACACGAGGGTCCAAAATCTACAACTCAAAATTTAAGTCCATCTTGGCGTTTGATGTTATAATATTCATTTACATCAAAATTGTACATTAAATGGATGTGGATTGTAAATGAATTTGTTGAAAATGAGAAGGGAGATAAGGACATCTCAATCCCGTTTTCATTCTATTTATCTTCAATTAGGTGTAAGACTCGTATACTACACAAGTTGATTAAAATAAAAGTTAAATATCAAAGTGTAAATATTAAAACATCAACAATGTGTTTTAACTTAAGATTAATGATACAATCATCATTTCGTACTATAAAAATATAAATTTTAATATAAAAAAACTATACTCATACATAGTAATACCAATGTTTTATTTAAAATATTTATAATGAAATAATTTAGTTTGCTAATAACTTCTATTATTTTATTATTCTCAAAAAGATGTTTAAACAAATTTTATTTGGAAAATAAGAAAACAAAGAACAAAAAAATCTAAGACAAATAAAAAAAAGTATTTTAGTAGCATAATTTTAAATCTATATAACATATATAGATATACTGGAAAGTTTTTTTTTTAAACAATGGAATGTATGTGAATTTGAATGCCAATTAATAGCATAATTTTAGGTTAATAATATCGAATAAGAAAAATAAACGAAAAATTGATTTCAATGGCCTTAAATGTAGGAATTGATATTTGGAAGGAACGTGTATTCTTAAATCCTCATAAATACATAATTAGGTGACATTTTTAAATAAAATTGATAATTACAAGAAAATGAAATGTGAATTTTATTAAATTAAAAAACACCATAAAATGCCATAATTCATGGCAAAATAACATGTGACAAAAAAAGCTTTCATTTATTAGAAAAGATATTATTCTATTTGTTATATCATTTTGATGTAAATCTACTCTAATAAATAAAAGTTCTTTTTTTTGTCACTTGTCACACTCTCTTCAATTTGCCACATGTAATTTTATGGTAATTTAAATTAATTTTTATTCAACTTGTCATTTTATGGTTTTTATATTTTATTAAATGTTAAATATTATTTAAATCTAATAATAAATGCATATCAATTTCATTAATAGACTTTCCTTTTAATTTTAAAATTAATAAACTAAAGTTTCATTAATTTTCTTTATTTATTTATTTTTAACTTTAAAAGAAAAAAAAACACTTTAATTTTTATAATTCAATATTTTTCTCACTTTTTTTTATAAATTCAAACTTCTCAAATATTTTGAATTTTATATTAATTTTTTTTTAAATAAACTCATGTGATACATGGGTCTCACACCTAGTGAGTTATAATAATAAATATGAAACGACACAATTCATTTATATCAAAATTGAATGAAATGTTCGATTATCAATTTTATTCTCTCCCATATTAGATTTATACATACTAAGTTTATTTTAATTTATTACTTATAATTTAAATATAATAAACAATATATGTAATATGATGTTATATATTAAATGAGATTAATTAATCATAAATAAAATAATATTTATGTATCAAATTCTTATAAAAATTTAAATACATTTTTGAAATATATACGACATTTTATAAAGTTAAAACACGATATTATATAATAAAATATTGTAATAAAAATTGTAATACAAATTTGTTAAAAGCTAAGTAGTATACAAGAGTTTTGGACAATCTTTATAAGTTAAAAAAGATATAATTGAAATTATTTTTGGTTTAAAAATAAAGAATTATTGGAAATGAAATGCTAGTTACATCATTTTTTTTTTTCATTTTGATATACAAAATGAAGTGTGAGTTGCAGATAGTCTTAAGTTATAAACCATAAATGTTACTTTCATGATCTTACGACATATGGGCCTTAAGATTATCGTGAAACACGAAAGATAAATGAATCATATAAAAATCAACAATTTTTTTGGACTTGTTTAATAAATGAACACAAAAGAGAATTCTTTCACCCTTTTATTTTGAAAAAGTATTGCAAACATACTTATTAGTATATAACAAAGAAAATCTAGTGTTTTTATGTTTTTGTACTTTTGTTCAAATTAGAAAAGGATGTCAAATGCGGTATTTTGTTGGATTTTTATTATATATATATATATATATATATATATATATATATATATATATATATATATATATATATATATATATATATATATAATGTAACTGCTTTGACTAGGATAAATTTTTGCTAAATATTCATGGTTATTTAAAGTGTGATTTTTTGCAGGTGGGATTGTTTTTAACCCAAAAAAATGAAATTAAATTTTACACTAAAAAAACTGAAACGGAATTGGATGGGTTTTCATTCGAAAAAAAAAGAAAGCCGAAATCTAATTATTTTTATTACAATAGTTTGTGATGGAATTTTTTGAAGATTTGAATAGTTTTTTTAAAAAACAAAAAATGCGTTAAAATCAGTCTTTACCGATCATAATTTTCACTACTAAACTTCTATCCAAAAATTATTAACTTTTTAACACAAGTTAAAATTCGGTGGTTACAACGGAGAAAATAACAAAATATAATACTTTTTATGTTATTAGTTTTTTTTTTTTTTTAATTTCATTTTACAAAATTAAGTTAATGTAATTAAAAAAAAACAAAATATAATACTTTTTATGTTATTAGGTTTTTTCTTTCATTTTACAAAATTAAGTTAATGTAATTAAAAAAATAAGAGAAATCTAATTTATTTATTTATATATAAGAATAGCCGCGCCACATCTGATGAATAATAAATTCCACTAGTAGCACTATTTTAGTAAAAAGACTGAACTTAGACAAAAAGGAATTTGGTATATACCTTTGCTAAATAGCTAAAAAACGCCGGGCGCAGATTAAGCTAATGGTAATCAAATAATTAAATGTGGTGATACTAAATCCATTTTGGAACCGGTTAAATTTAGCAGTTTCAATAGCTGTCTTGTCTATAACCAAACTGCTGGGAATATTAGGGTTTGAGGTGGATATCTGGATACCAACTTGGATCGTAATATCACTTTCCGAACTGATATTTCTACCTTATGCCTGGGTTACAAGAAATTCAGCTTAGGATAATCCAAGCGGACACCTACGTTTCTAGGCATAAAAAACGTAAGCTATTATGCTAAAGGGTTCTGTGAATTGTGATGAAAAACGAGAGCTAAAAACGTACGTCTTGTGGAAAGGAAGAGTTGTTTATATACTAAATACGATTAGGGTTTCATTAGGGTTGGGCCGTCATTACTTGCTTTGGAAGCAAGTAATATTAATCCGGATTAGGGTTACCAAAAACTAACGAGTTTCGTTAGTTTTACCATAATCACCCTCAAGAAAATGAATTTTCCATTATGTTCCCACATGCAAAATTAGTTTTACTGTCATTACAGCGGGACCCCAGTCAGGGGCTCTGCCCCTTGGACCCCGCTAGGGGCGCTGCCCCTAGACCCCGCCAAAGGGGCGCTGTCCCTTTGGAAACCCCGGATCCGGAGGCGCTGCCCCCGGACCCCCGACTATTCGTCGAACTGGCTTCTGACTCGATCTTATACATGCATGCACTCCGTACAACCCCGTACATGTATTAGAGTACAAATCATGAAACCCTTAGTTCACATGTTAGTTCCAGTTACTTAAAATCACATGGTGACACTAACATCACCAACACAAACTGCAATTCACAATATTATATTGGGGGGATTACTGTTGGAGAGCGCTACCAGTTCGTGTTGAATTATGACCGGATATGCATTTGTGTTCGGTATGTTTTCGATCATGGGTACTTTTTGCAGCAATTTGTGTAGGCATTTTCAGTTAAGTGACATAAGTCTATAATCAACACTCATGTATTGTCCACAATAAAAAAAAAATTAGTTAAAATTAATAAAATTTCTTATTTTGCATGCGAAGAGTGGATATATATACCTCATATGGAAGCATGGGTTGATCCACAAACTCAAAGATGGAATCTACAAGGGTGTTTAACATTGCGGTTGAAGCAGCCTTGATAGCTTTACCAGCTTCAATTTTGAGTGTTGAGTTCTCCAGCTTTTGTACTGATAGCTGCTCATCATACAACAAAACATATCAAACTATAAACACATTAAGAAATTCGTTTATTAGTTATTACAAGTTTACAAAGGTTAATCCATATCATTCATTTAACAAATTAAAACCCATAGGTACTTCAACTTCTGTCAGGGTATTTTTTGGGAAGGAGAACTTTATTGATGAAAGAAAATATATGGAAGTGTACAAATCCATAATAAGCCACCGACCATGCTGCCATGCATACTCAAATGCTCAACAAGCATGGACTGTCATCATCTAAAATTATGACTATATATCTACCATTCTACTTATATATTGTTCGTGATGCGCATGATTATTATAACATAGAAGGATGAATTTCAGTAATTTTGAGTTTATATATATAGAATACCTTAACTATACTTGAGAGCGCAGTCTTCAGGTTTCCTACATTAAAACTGATGGGATGATTATTAGTCGAACACTTTATGCTGGAAAGTACACATGTTGACGTTGCCATCTCTGTTCCTCTCTGTGCTTGTATCTGTTCTGTGACTAAGCTGATCATCAGTTCATCACTTTGTCACACCTTTTATAATCAATTAAAGCATATAACCAAGTTGGGTATTAGTTTAACCCAACATGTTACCAAGATGAAATAAAAACAACATAATATAAGACATTTTGTCGTATCTTTAAACACTTCCCAATATTATAAATACTATTAGTTGTCCTTGTCGATATGACCCGTTCATGTTCTGGCCATGGCACCTTTGAAGATTCCCCCTCCAACAATAACATCCTAGCTTGTATATTTGAACCCATCTGATCACTCCTGCTTGTTCTGCTCCAATTGAGTATTATCAATTAAATAGTATGCATGTTGGATAATGTCTTGAGTAAGATGGACTTAAACTATGGGAATGAGTGCGCCGACGAAAATGAGTATGTCACGAATCTATGGGAATGGGATGGGAGGGATATTGTTAGTGATATTATAGAGTAATGGGATTTACATATTACTAATATAGTTTAAATCTTGATTTTACATGTACTGCCTAAATCACATGGGTCTAAAAAAATATTTTGTTATGACGTAATATAACTAAAATATCACTAATATCCAACAATATAGAACTATTAAACATTGTATATTAATGGTTCGCAATCATACTTTGAATATAATTTTAAATTGAAACATATTATTACTAGTCGATTAGCAATTAATGTGATCATACATATTACTTATCAGCAAAGAAATTAATCAATCATATAACGGCTATTGTCGTAGAAACTAGTAGATTTCATAAACTTTTGACATTGTAAAAGTCATTTGGTAACTTTACTTTAAAGGTTGTATTCATTAAAAACATTTAGTATTAATTTGGACAGCCTTCTAATTATCAGATAGATTTTTTAATGGGAAACTGAGTAAACTAAGCATTTTGTAATTCTTTTTTTTATTATTATTTTAAAAATAACTGCAATAAAAGTAATTTTGAAAAATGACCATTCGGTCCGGAACCACCCGTATTTCGTAATGGTTGAATGGGTATAGTGGTGAAGAGATTTCCCTTATTAATAACATTTCGGTTGGTAACATGGTCCCTTATAAATAACATTTTGAATCCATTTTAGACTTCATTTTGAACTCACCTTCAATCCAAATAACATTTCGGACACCAAACCAACTCAAACAATGTCTTCTTCTAGCAATGAAGATATTCATTTTTTGTGGGTATGTTTCCATTATTTTTATATTATACGTCTTCATTTAAGATTATATGTTAAAAAGCATATAGTTTCATTTATTTTGTGTGAATTGACACGATTACATATGTATTATTTGTTTTCCTTCGACTTTTAGTAGTTTTTAGGCTATTGTAGGATTATATGTGGGTATATGTGTGCACTAAAACAATAATTTTTTGAAAAATTATAATTTGGAAATATCTGGAACGACTTCAGAATACGAAGATCATGTCTGGAATATGTAGAACACGTTCGAAATGTGTAGAATTGTCCACGAATGGTATTTCGGAATGTTGATCCGAAATGGCGTTCTGGAATGTCCTTCGGAACATGCAACAATTGTATAATTATAATTTTTGTGACATCCCCTATTTTCCAGAACTGTTAAAAAAATCCTTATTCATAATATCTTTATTAATATCCTAGTACATTTAAACATTCGAGTACAAATTTGATGTCTCAAAATAATAAAAACTCTAAGGATGTCATAGTCAATACACAACATATGTTACAACGTGAAGACCTAACGATCCTGAACACTATGGCAAGTCATCTCTTCAATCACTCAACATCCTATTCAAATCTTCAATAGTTTTAACATTGCTACCTGTGATGCATATAAAATGAATGGGTCAAGTTGGGAAACCTGGTGAGATACATAGGGTCTTCAATCTCATAATATTTTAATGACAATTAATCATATATCTTAAACCATCGATCCTTACATTCCGATCCTATACAACAACCTTAGGATATCTATCCAGATGGATCTCTATGAACAACGTGTTGATTATGCTGCTTCAAGGATTCCTTGGCAGCCAATGAGGATCAAGAAAGACAACGATTGAAAGGAATGGAGTACCCAAATGAACATATGATCCAGTCTCCTCATATTAGTATAATTCATTAACACTACAAGATGCTGACCACCCTTGGTGCCTAAAGGCTGCCTGTCACCGACATACCATTTTTGGTTGTTAAAAAAAGGGGGAATACTAATATAGTACTCCGGTACGCTCCCGTACTCTGACACATAACAGTTTCGAAAAGAACTTTATACATTATAGTACGTCTGGTACATAATAATACCACGAGAAAACTAGCACCTGAGAAACCGAGTTCTGAAAAAGACTTTGTACCTATAAAGTACTTCTGGCACATAATAGTACCCTGCACAAGTAGCACATGAGAAACAAAATTCTACCCTATGTTTCAAGCTCACGAACACCCCCAACGTAAAACTACCCAATATCTTAATTTTAATTGAACTAATCATATCCTTCACGTCTTAGAGTATCACAAAATAAGGTGGTAATACCCTAAATCATCCTAAAGTTCATGCCTATGTAATACCTTTATAATATAGGGTAAGTCTACATCTCTTCAACTTAACTCAAACTAAGCATCATTTATGAGTCTTATCTCATCACTAGGCAAGACTGCAATTCTTAATATCAATTTCCCAATACCAACTATGTAACATCCAAATTTACAAACCAAAATTTTCATCTTTAAATTCATATAAAAACATTGTTCATAAAAACCATCTTTAGAAAATCACAAATGTCAAATACAGATCATCATCAAAATATCAGAGTGTCCTAAAATATCTGGAATCAGAAATTGCAAGCGAATGTGTACAATCAAGCATTCACCTTCGTGCGATCCTCAAAAGTACCTAAAACACATTTAATCAACAACTATGGAGCATCCCAAATTTTACGCAAAATTTTAACTTTTATACTTATAAATACCAACCACAATTGTTTCCAAAATAATCCCATTACATAACCACAATGTTTCAAAAGATCAGAGTATTAAAAACTAGATGCGGAAATATTGGAGAATGCATGTCGTGCCATCAAGACGGGCCCTTTCCCTTAGAACCAGAAGTACCTGAAACAACCAAGAAAACTATAAGCACACGCTTAGTGAGTTTCCCAAAACACGCAAAACATGAAATCACATATACCAGACACACATACATATAAGTTTGCCATGGACTCCCTCCATGGTCTTCATTGGAATGCCATAGGCTACCCCCATGGTCTTATATCCCCAAGCCATGAGCTCCTCACATGGTCTTGCCAAGTGCCATGGGCTCCTCCCATGTTCTTCACATAAGTTCTCACATATATCAAATAGCAAACCATTACATACTCCATTACAAATCATGTCATATCAATTAATGGGCCGGCCTTGGTGCCTTCGACCCATGAGTGTAGTGAGAAGACTCACATTGAATATTGAATGATAGTTGACTAGGTCCTAGCTCCGAATATCAGCTCTACTCAACTGCTAAATAGAAACAGTTCCTTAAATACAACTCAAAATGCCCCAAAACCCCTTATAAGTCAAACTTGGTCAAAGACTAAAGTCAAAGGTCAAATTCAACGGCCCGAGTTGACCGAACACGCCGAGTTGTCCTTCAACTCGTCGTGTTTCTCCATTAACTGCAAAGATCGTGAAAATCTTATCAACTCACCGAGTTCACTAATGAACTCACCGAGTTAGCCTGAAATCCACCAGCTTAATGCATTAAGCTGTTTCCATCGAATCTAGGAACTCCAAATCTCAAATCTCCTCCAAAATGATGTCTAGAAGGGTAAAGTTTACAACTTTACCCTTAGGAACCATCAAAATGAGTCAAACCCGAACCCTAGACTCATTAGAGTTAGGCTTGACCCATTAAGCCCTTAAACTCCCAAGACATAGTCCCAAAATACAGATCTGGCATCCATAGGTTGGAAAATCACGTAAAGTTTCCAACTTTACGTCCATGCATGCTAAAAAGAAACCCTAAGGCTCAAGATGGGCTTAATAAAGGACTTATTGCATGAATGGGACCTAGAACTTAGTAAATCTTGCAACTTTAAGCCAAAAGAGGCCATAAAATCAGATCTAACATAATAACCCCTGGAACACTCAACTTCTTGGACAACCCACCTATGAGCCCAAAATCGAGATAAAACCCCAAAACAAAGAGATCTAAACGATAACAAAGCAAGGTATAAACTTGATACCTCAAAGAGACTGCAACAAGTGAGGAGATTCTGGATCTAAGTCTTCCCTCCTAGCTATACGCCTTCAACATCAAAGCTTCTTCAAATGAGTACAAAAAGATCAACAGTCAAGGCCCTCCATAAGCTCACACACTCACAAAGGAAGATGATACACACTATTAGGGTTTCTGGGCAGATGAGGCTGGTAAGGATGCTAGCCAAGGGACTTAAGGTCTTTAAATAGGGTACAACACCCTAAAATTAGAGTTTCCTTCTCAGCCACTAACTTGCCGAGTTGAGACACCTTGACTCGCCGAGTTGGTTCATTAATTTTCGCGGCCAAAGCCCTCTCCAAACGCCAAGTTGAAGCTTCCAACTCGCTGAGTCCCAAAGGAAATATCAAAAATTGGAGAAATAAACTTATATTGGAACCAAGCGTTACAACTCTCCCAAAATTGAATCAGACTTCGTCCTTGAAGTCTGTTGCCTCGAACAATCCTGGGTAATGCTCCCTCATCTCCTACTCGGGATCCCAAGTCCACTCCGACCCCTTACGGTGCTGCAACTGCACCTTCACTGGTTCCACAAGCTTGTTCCTCAAGATTTTCGTCTTCCAATCTAATATTGCCATGAGTCTCTCAACATAATTCAGGCGGTCATCCACCTGAATATGCTCCAAAGGAATAATTGCAATCTCATCTGATACACACTTCCGGATCTGGGACACATGGAAGGTGTTATGGATTTGATTGAGCTCAACTGAAAGATCCAACTGATAAGCAACTCTACCAACTCGGGCGGAAATCCTGAATGATCTAATGTATCGGGGCCCCAGCTTGCCCCTCTTCCGAAATCGAATGAAACCCTTCCAAGGTGACACTTTAAGAGACACTAAATCACCCACTTGGAACTCAAATTCTGGTCTACGTTGGTCAACATAGTTCTCTTGATGGCTCTGTGCAACCCTCAGTCTATCACGTACCTGCTGAATCAACTCATTGGTCTTAAGCACTACTTCGGTGCTTCCCATAACTCGATGTCCAACCTCACCCCAACAAACTAGAGTCCTACACCTCCGACCATACACCATCTCAAACGGGGGTCGGTCAATACTAGCATGATAACTATTGTTGTATGAGAACTTTGCTAGTGGAAGGTGCGTATCCCAACTCCCTTCAAAGTCTAATACACATGCCTGAAGCATATCCTCGATCATCTAAATCATCCGCTCACTCTGGCCATCGGTCTGGGGTGGAAAGTAATGCTGAAATGCAATTGAGTACCCAAATCCTCAAAGAACTTCCTCCAGAACCTAGAGGTGAAACGAAAATCACGGTTCAAGACCACCGTTACCGGCACCCTGCGCAGGACCACCACCTCCCGCACATAAATATCTGCTAATTTATCAGCGGAGATTATCTTGGGAATCAGAATAAAATGGGCACTTTTAGTCAACGTGTCTACTATAACCCAAATGGAATCCACACCTCACGTCGTCCTAGGTAACTTCATGATAAAATCCATAGTGATCTCTTCCCATTTCCACATGGGAATAGGTAGCACCTGGACTTTTCCGTGAGGCCTCTGATGTTCGGGTTTGAACTTCCTGCAGGTCAAACACCGCTCAACAAACCACGCAACCTCTCACTTCATGCATGACCACCAATAGCTCAACCTCAGGTCTCGGTACATCTTTGTGACCCCCGGATGAATAGAAAACTTGGACTTGTGTGCCTCCTCTAAGATCCCTTGCCTCACACCCCCGAATGTCGGAACCCAAAATCTACCACACCGAGTTAATAACCCCCAACTATCTCGAATAAACAAAGGAATTTGCCCCCGAATCCGCTCAATTTTCCAATTTTCCTGTGACAACCCGAAATTTCTATCTTGTAAAGCCATTCAATACAATCAAAAGTCAGACTAGTTTCTGCTATCTTTTAGCATTATTAAGGGTCTGTTTGGGTGTTCTAAGCCTAGTACATTCAAGGATTGGGTGTTAGGAAGTATCTACTAGAGTGCATTGTGCAGTATTCACGCCGGAAAACTCCATCATATGGAGTTTACGGCCGTAAACAAGAGCTTACGACTGTAAGCTCTTGTTTAGCCGTGAACTAGTCCTATAAGAAGGATATTCCTTCATTATTCTTCACTTCTCACACTTCCAAGTCAAGAACACTCAATTCTCTCTCAAGTGTCATCACGAACACCAAGAACACACACTATTCTTTGGGCCGCAAACACCCTTTCTAGCTTCCAAATCATAAGTATCCTTTCCATATACTTGTTATTCATTAGAAGCACACTGTAACATCCCGAGTTTAGGAGTGAAAGTTCAGGGTTCAAAGTGTAAATGTGAAAGAGCAACTAGGCGAGTCCATGGGTGGACTCGGCGAGTAGGGTCGCGATTCTGGTCGCGTGTTAAGTGGCCAACTCGGCGAGTCGGCGGCTGGACTTGACGAGTTGGTGCTGTGTGGAGAAAACCCTAATTTCGGGGGATGAGCCCTATATAAAGGACATTATATGTAACATCCAGATATACAGGTATGGGAATTTGAATATTTTTATATTGGGGAAATGAGGAGACTCGGCGAGTTGACGCCTCAACTCGTCGAGTAGGATCGCGTTTTGGGGACCAGTTTAATGAAGGGACTCGACGAGTTGGGTATTTGGACTCGCTGAGTCGGCGCTGTCAAGGAAAACCCTAATTGTCCGGATTTGGGACCTATTTAATGGCCCTTATGGCCTTCAGTGGCGGCCACCTACACCCTTGAGAGACTCCAATCGAACCAGAGAGCTAAGAGAGTAAAGATGAGCCATTTTGGAGCATTCGTGAGGTGGTTGTGCAATGGAGTAGTCATTTCTAGCAAATGGAGGTCAAGGGGGTGTCGATTCAGAGCTTCTGAGCTTGCATCTTCACCATAGAGGTATCAACTCGTTCTCCCTTTTCTGTTTTGGGTAAGATTGGTGATTTTAGGGTTTTCTAGCTTCTTTTATGGCTTGATTTGTGGAGTATAGTGTCCCATTGAGTGTGAAGCCATAGATCTGGACCCAAAGAGGTCCAGAGAGTCCCTTCCATCCTGCTTTATGCATTATATTTGGAGTTTTGAGCTAGGGTTGTTATGTAATGAAGGGTTTCACCCAAATGAGCTTGTAGAACCTTGCATGAGTGCCCAAGGTTCGACCTTTTCGTGGTTATAGGATTTGAGGGAGTTAGATCTATGGTTTGGTGAAGCAGATCTGACCTCAGAAGGTCAGATGAGGGTTGTCATGGGAGCAACTCGTCGAGTCCATAGGCAGACTCGACGAGTCGAGTCGCGGTTGCCCTGCGTTTCGTTGCCGAGTAACTCGACGAGTAGAGAGGGAACTCGTCGTGTCTAAGAGGCTAAAAAGAATTTCGAGAACCCTCATTGACTCGCCGAGTCACTCTTGTGTACTCGCCGAGTCTGGTCAGTGTTGACCGTTGACTTGAGTTGTCTTATGCTGACTTTGGGAGTTTTGGTCAACAGAGGTAATAGAGGTCAGGGAGGGGTAAAATGGACTTTTACCCATTACCTGACTAGAGAGGGAAAGAGTAATCGCCGGTTAATTAGAGTTGGGACTTCGAGTATTAATTAGAGATATTTGCCTTATGTGTTAGGCGGTGGCGAGCCCAAGGTTCGCATGTGCAGATAATTCCTTTCTGATTTCCAGGTGAGTCTTCTCACTATACTTTACCTTGAGTAGGTAACCATAGTTATGTGACAAAGTATTTCTATGCTATGTGTTGTACTGCATTATTTCTATGTGATTTATGTTGTGCATGTTTACAGAGTTAGAACCGTAAGGTTCCCAGAGTTAGAACCGGAAGGTTCACAGAGTTAGAACCAGAGGGTTCATAGATTAGGGTCCACAGACCCACAGAGTTATAGCCTCGAGTGGCTAATATGTGTTATGTGTGGTATTTTGGGGAACTCACTAAGCTTCGTGCTTACAGTGTTTTGTGTTATGTGTTTCAGGTTTCTCTCAGGATCACAGGACGACACCGGCTCGATTGTACACACCAGAGAAAGAGTCATGTTTTGAGGATCCTGGTTTATTATGCAAGTGAAAATGGAGTTATGTTTTGTAATTCGATTATGAATGAGATTTTAAGCAAAGTGTTTTTAAGAATTAAACGATTATTTTTAAATGAAAAATTGTTTTGAAATTTTCGGTGTTACAAGTTGGTATCTGTAACGCCTGTGTTTCGGGCTTGCCATTTGTAGCAATGTAATAGTCTAGGTTGACCTTTGTAACCCGTTTTGAAATAATAAGATTGTATTATTTGAGTATTGTGTGTTTTGTGCTTAATTGCTTAATTATGTGGTTTGATTAATTAAGAATAAAAATAAGCGTCAAAATTTAAGTGTAAAAATAAACTTAATATATTTGGTTAATGTTGTAGTAGTTGAAACGAGGTTTCCGAATATATATAGAACGCCCAAATCTGACTTCGTATGAGGAAGTTATGATTTATCGAAGTTCCGGCTTAGCGATATACAGCCTGTTTTACTCGATTTGAGATCGAGCGGTTGTTAGCCGAAGCAATCTAAATGAGAATCGAAGATCTCATTGTTGGTATTGAAACGATAAAAAGTTAGGCGAGAACGGACGTCAAACGAAGAAGTTATGAATTTATAACGAAAGTTTCTGTCCCGGCCTATTAAAAATAATTAATAAAAATAAAGTCAAAATTAGCCGACGGAGTCTAAACGAAAGTCGTAGAGCGTGGTCTCACCTTCGCGTGGATATAAAGAACGTCGAAAACGGAGTTCGTATGAAGAAGTTATGAATTTCCGAAGTTTATTAATCATTTTGTATTTATTTTTAATTCAAAATTCGGAAGCATTATCCGAAGGAGTCACCGATCTGATCCGAGGTACGCCCCGCGTACTCCGAGGGATGTCGACACTCGCACTCGAGCACTTCGGATACGTAAGCAATGACGTTTTGGGCAGTACGCCCCGCGTAACGCAGTACGCCCCGCGTACTCCGAGGCTCCAGCCTCCTATAAATAGGATGCGAGGGTTCCGGGTATTTTTGCCAATTCCCTCTCGTTTTCGTGTCGAAGCTCTGCGCAAAAACCCCCGAAGCTACCCCGAAGCCCCGGTATCATACTTTATCCCCGAGGCAAGTCCCGAGATCCCGAAGATCCCGAAAAGTGCGGTTCCCGAGTTGAAGCTCTGCCCGCGAGAAGTTCGATTTTCGAAGAGATCTTCCAGATCTGCTGTGGATTACTACTTCTATAAGCCGTAGTGCTGTCCGATCATCTTCTGATCAAGTGAGTGTGTAGTTATTTTCTTCTAATACAATAATACGAAGTATTTTATATAAAAATACGTGCTATGTGTATATATTTGGTTGTGTTATGTGTGAATGAGTATTCACTCTCTTCTATCTTATAGATCTGCTTATTTCTTTATGAGATACGTGTTATGTGTGTGTGCCTCATCTGTTATGTGATATATGTGTTGATTAAAGCATGCTATACAAGTTTTCTTTAAACTATGTATACAAATGTATATTTTTATCTACTAATATGTTGGGTAGAACATGGGTAGACCGTTGGTGTGTAATAAACAGATGAGAGGCCTCGTTGTTGTTTGATTGAGTCATCTAGCGGAGTTTAGATGACGACCACTGGCTATTCTAGACAGTCTTGTGGAAACATTAGCAGGTTCGCCACCTGTAGGTGTTAATGAACTTGGGTGTTCATTCGCTGTACTCCATCCCCCTCATGGTTGCCTTATTTGACTTATATTGCTGAGGTACCCCCGAAGCATGTGTTGTCGCCCCGATGAAATATTCTTAGACTAGGTCCCTTATGTTAGTTGTTTTAGGGACATTAAAGTGAGAATAACGGGAATGGGTAATTGGGTTATTGTTGGTTGGTGAAAATTAAATATGATATTTATTGTGGGTTGAAAACCCTATATGCTCACCAGGCTCCCAAGCCTGACCCACTCAGTTTTAAATTGTATTACAGGTAGTGGCGGAAGGGCATGAGATGGATGAACCATCAAGTTGTTTTGTTTACAAGTCTGCATATGTTTATATTTGTTATATGACTTGTAATGTATTCGTTTATGCTTATTGGTCTGTATCGGAACATGACACCCCGAGTTTTGATTATAATGAAAATACATTTCTTTTATGAAATGCTTCGGTAAACAATGTTTTATCATGTTTTGTTTTTGGGAACAAATTCCGCAACTCTTTCAAATCAAAAGGATTTACTCTGAAAATATTTAAAAGCATAAATGAAAATCGGTCTTTTCTAGCCGAGATTTTGGGGATGTCACAGTTGGTATCAGAGCATTAGTTTAAGCGAACTAGGAATTTGTTGGATTTCTAGACTTAAACTTAGAATGCTAAGTGAAGTTTTGAGATGCGTGTCTGTTACGTTTTAGACACGAGCACTAGTTTATTTTAGAAAAGTTGCCTAAAATGCTTTATGTGCTAAATGTTATATGTTGCCATATATGATATTATTTGTTCGGATCTATGGTCTGTTGCCGACCGGATCTAGAAACCTTATGTGTGTAGGATTCTAAGCGTACGTCTACGATATTAGAACTAGCATGTAAACGTTTCGGAGTGATAAGGATGATTTGAATATCTATCATGATTGAGGATCTAATTTCACCTTATTCGGTGTAGATCAAAATGGTGAGAACAAGAAGTGGAGTTGGAAATGCTGACGAAAACAGGAATCAACCACCAGTGATTGAGCCAATACCTGTCGTAGCAGCAGCACCTGAGCCAATAACCATGGCTGGTGTGCAATTGATGATTCAGACGATGTTGGATCGTCAGATGGATGAAACTAGACGGTTGCTTCAACAAAATCGTGAAGAACTGTCGATTCGTGTGGAAGAGCCTGAACTGAATGAAGGGCACTCAGAAGGAGGAAACTTCAGTGGGTCTATTGGTCAAGCCAACCCACCGATAGTTAGGCAAGATAACCATGAAGGAAGGAATGATGGAATGGGATGCAAGTACAAGGACTTTTTGACTTGTAAACCATCGACCTTCAATGGAAAGGAGGATCCGATTGGGGTTATGGATTGGATCTCCGAAATGGAGCTAGCCTTCATGACGTGTGGCTGCAGAGGTAAGTTGCAAACTATCTATGCCGTGCGTCAATTCCGAGGTGGAGCTGTTCGTTGGTGGAACACTCTAGGGAAGACTTTGAGCCCTAATGAGCCACTGCAATTGTCATGGGCAGAGTTCTTGGTGCAGTTCAAGCGCAAGTTCTGCTCGGCTCAAAATCTGTTGGAGTTGGAGAACAAGTTTTTGACATTGACGAAGGGTAGCATGTCAGTGGATGAGTACACCAATAACTTCACCGATAAGATGGAGTTTGCCTTGCGTATCGTTCCAGACGAGCTGACAAAGGTGGATCGGTATGCGAAGGGACTTCCATGGGAGTACGAGGTGCCGGTACGTCAGGCCCTTACTCTAGAGGCAGCTATCTGGGCTGCCAAGTCTGTGGAGAACATGATCAAGGGGAGAACCACCGTCAAAGTTGAGGTTGGTGAGAAAAGGAAGTTTGAGGGAACATCTGGTTCCGGTAAGAAAGGAAAATTTTCGAAATCTGATTCGAAAAAGTTTGGGGGAAAAGGAGGCGAAGCGAAGTGGTGTGATAAGTGTAAGAAAAAGCACTTTGGGAAATGTAGCGAGGATGTGACCTGCTACAAGTGTGGAAAGGTTGGACATTTTGCCAATGAATGTCCGAACAACAAAAGGATGTGTTTTGGGTGTAATGAAGAGGGGCATATTTTGAAAGACTGTCCGAAGAAGAGGGAGGCAGCAAAGCCCAACATTCCACCAAAGCCGAAGGCGAGGGCCTTCCAGATGACACTTGAGGCTGCGAAAGATGAAGCTGATGTCGCTTCAGGTACCTTTCTCGTAAACGAATTACCTGCTCATATATTGTTTGATTCTGGAGCCAACTACTCCTTTATTTCGCTTGAGTTTGGTAGAAAGCTAGCTTTGCCTATTGATAGACTAGATGATGCTTTATTAGTCGAAGTAGCTAGTGGCAAGTTTGTACCTGTTAGTCATCGTATGAAAAGCATCTTAATTGATCTAAATGGGAATAAGTTTCACGAGGCGTTATTGCCTATCGAACTTAATGGTTTCGACATCGTCTTGGGAATGGATTGGCTTAGCGCCAATGATGCCGAAATTTTATGCAAGAAAAAGATAGTTAAAGTAAACCCGCCTGGAAAAGATTCGTTTATGGTGTATGGGGACAAACGCAGAGTGAATTCTGGAATCATTTCTCTAATGAAAGCCAGAAAGTGTTTGACCAAGGGATGTACATCATATTTAGCATTTGTGATTGATGCTAAGAAGGAAAAGAAGGTGATGCAGAGCATTTCAGTGGTGTGTGATTTTCCGGAAGTGTTCCCCGAGGATCTTCCTGGATTACCACCTGATAGACAAGTGGAGTTCAGAATAGACTTGTTACCAGGAACCACGCCAATAGCAAAAGCACCTTATCGATTAGCACCGACGGAGATGAAGGAGCTGATGATGCAACTTCAGGAGTTGTTGGACAAAGGTTTCATTAGACCTAGTTCATCGCCCTGGGGAGCTCCGGTGTTATTTGTAAAGAAGAAAGATGGAAGTATGAGAATGTGCATCGATTACAGAGAGCTGAACAAGGCAACAATAAAGAATAGATATCCGTTGCCAAGGATTGATGACCTGTTTGACCAATTGCAAGGTTCGAGCTATTTCTCGAAGATCGATCTTAGGTCAGGATATCATCAGCTGAAAGTAAGAGAGCAAGATATCGAGAAGACTGCATTCAGAACTAGATATGGACACTACGAGTTCTTGGTTATGTCGTTTGGACTAACCAATGCTCCAGAAGCGTTCATGGATTTGATGAATAGGGTTTGTAATCCTTTCCTTGATAAATCCGTGATAGTGTTCATAGACGACATTCTGATTTACTCGAAAAGCCAGGAGGAGCATGGCAGGCACTTGCGAGAAGTGTTAGAAGATTTGAAGCAGGAGAAGCTGTATGCGAAGTTCTCCAAATGTGATTTTTGGATTCGTGAAGTCCAATTCTTGGGTCACGTGGTCAACCAAGAAGGGATAATGGTTGATCCAGCGAAGATCGAAGCTGTGACGAAGTGGGAACAACCGAAAAGTCCCACAGAGATTCGAAGCTTTTTAGGATTAGCCGGATACTACCGAAGGTTTATCCAAGGTTTTTCTTCGATTGCTACTCCATTAACAGCTTTGACCCACAAAGGAGCAACTTATGCTTGGAGTGAGAAGCATAAAGAAGCATTCGAGAAGTTAAAGAAGAAGCTATGCGAGGCACCGATACTTTCTCTACCCGATGGAGTTGAAGACTTCGCTGTTTATAGCGATGCGTCTGGTGTTGGATTGGGTTGTGTTTTGACCCAAAGAGAAAAGGTGATAGCATATGCGTCTCGACAGTTGAAAGAGCATGAAAAGAATTACCCGACTCATGATTTGGAGTTGGCAGCGGTAGTTTTCGCTCTGAAAATATGGAGGCATTACCTCTATGGCACGAAGTGCAAACTTTTCACTGATCATAAGAGTCTCCAATACCTCTTTAATCAGAAAGAATTGAATATGAGGCAACGACGCTGGCTAGAATTACATAAAGACTATGACTGCGAGATACTTTACCACCCTGGTAAAGCTAATGTTGTTGCTGATGCTCTCAGTCGGAAGGTCAATCTTGAAAGGAAGAGGCCAAGAGCGTTGAGAATTGAAGTTGTCTCGACTATTGTGGAAAGTATAAAGAAAGCTCAAGAGGAAGCTTCTGAGAAAAATGACCGAAAGGAGGAACGTTTGGGTAAAACGTTGGTGTTTGGTACTAATGGTCATGGACTGAAGGTATTCCAAGATCGTATTTGGGTACCTAAGTCAGGAGGAATTAGGGATCTTCTGATGGAAGAAGCTCACAAGACCATGTACTCGATTCATCCGGGTAGCACTAAAATGTATAGGGACCTGAAACCCTACTACTGGTGGCCGACGATGAAGCTTGATGTTGCAAAGTATGTGGCCGAGTGTGTGACTTGTGCGAGAGTCAAGACACAACATCAGAAACTGTACGGGAGTTTAGAACCTTTGCCTGTGCCTATGGGTAAGTGGGAAGACATTGCTATGGATTTTGTCACTAAACTGCCCAGAACAAGGAATGGTCACGACATGATTTGGGTGGTCGTTGATCGATTCACTAAGAGTGCACATTTCATAGCGGCCAGGGAGAAATGGTCTATGGAAAAGCTTGCGAATTCTTACGTGAAGGAAATTGTGAGGCTTCACGGTGTTCCGTTAACGATTGTATCGGATCGTGATAGCCGTTTCACCTCAAGGTTTTGGAAAAGTCTACAAGAGGAAATGGGTACCAAGTTATGTTTAAGCACAGCTTACCATCCGCAGACTGATGGTCAGAGTGAAAGAACAATACAAACACTTGAAGATATGCTGAGAGCATGTACCTTGGAATTCCTAGGTAATTGGGATGAACATTTACCGTTGGTAGAATTTTCCTATAATAATAGTTTTCACTCGAGCATTAAGATGGCACCTTATCAAGCTTTGTATGGACAGAAGTGTCGTACGCCGTCTTGTTGGCTTGAGGCTGGGGAAAAGCAGTTTATGGGACCGAAGTTGGTTCATCAAACTGCTAAAAAGTTGAAAATAATTAGGGAAAGAATGTTAGCAGCTCAAGATCGTCAAAAGAGCTATGCTGACAAGAAGCGAAGACCGATGACTTTTGAGGTTGGAGATTCGGTTTTGCTTAAAGTCTCGCCGTGGAAGGGACTTATAAGATTTGGTAAAAGGGGAAAGTTGAGTCCAAGGTTTATTGGACCGTTTAGAGTCCTTCAGAGGATTGGGAACCAAGCTTACAAGCTCGAATTACCCGAAGAACTGAATGGAATTCACAACACCTTTCATGTGTGTTATTTGAGGAAGTTCACGGGAGAAGTTCCCGATATAATTCCAATTTCGGAATTGAGAATTGATGAGAACAAAAGGTTGATTGAAGAACCAGAGGCAATTGTTGACCGAAAGACTAAGAAGTTGCGACGCAAAATGGTTGGGTTAGTGCTTGTCCGATGGAAACACACGAATGGGCCGAATCTCACCTGGGAGACGGAGAGTGACATGTTGAGTCGCTATCCGCATTTGTTTGTTGATGTGTGATTCCGGGGACGGAATCATTCTAAGGTGGAGAGAATTGTAACGCCTGTGTTTCGGGCTTGCCATTTGTAGCAATGTAATAGTCTAGGTTGACCTTTGTAACCCGTTTTGAAATAATAAGATTGTATTATTTGAGTATTGTGTGTTTTGTGCTTAATTGCTTAATTATGTGGTTTGATTAATTAAGAATAAAAATAAGCGTCAAAATTTAAGTGTAAAAATAAACTTAATATATTTGGTTAATGTTGTAGTAGTTGAAACGAGGTTTCCGAATATATATAGAACGCCCAAATCTGACTTCGTATGAGGAAGTTATGATTTATCGAAGTTCCGGCTTAGCGATATACAGCCTGTTTTACTCGATTTGAGATCGAGCGGTTGTTAGCCGAAGCAATCTAAATGAGAATCGAAGATCTCATTGTTGGTATTGAAACGATAAAAAGTTAGGCGAGAACGGACGTCAAACGAAGAAGTTATGAATTTATAACGAAAGTTTCTGTCCCGGCCTATTAAAAATAATTAATAAAAATAAAGTCAAAATTAGCCGACGGAGTCTAAACGAAAGTCGTAGAGCGTGGTCTCACCTTCGCGTGGATATAAAGAACGTCGAAAACGGAGTTCGTATGAAGAAGTTATGAATTTCCGAAGTTTATTAATCATTTTGTATTTATTTTTAATTCAAAATTCGGAAGCATTATCCGAAGGAGTCACCGATCTGATCCGAGGTACGCCCCGCGTACTCCGAGGGATGTCGACACTCGCACTTCGGATACGTAAGCAATGACGTTTTGGGCAGTACGCCCCGCGTAACACAGTACGCCCCGCGTACTCCGAGGCTCCAGCCTCCTATAAATAGGATGCGAGGGTTCCGGGTATTTTTGCCAATTCCCTCTCGTTTTCATGTCGAAGCTCTGCGCAAAAACCCCCGAAGCTACCCCGAAGCCCCGGTATCATACTTTATCCCCGAGGCAAGTCCCGAGATCCCGAAGATCCCGAAAAGTACGGTTCCCGAGTCAAAGCTCTGCCCGCGAGAAGTTCGATTTTCGAAGAGATCTTCCAGATCTGCTGTGGATTACTACTTCTATAAGCCGTAGTGCTGTCCGATCATCTTCTGATCAAGTGAGTGTGTAGTTATTTTCTTCTAATACAATAATACGAAGTATTTTATATAAAAATACGTGCTATGTGTATATATTTGGTTGTGTTATGTGTGAATGAGTATTCACTCTCTTCTATCTTATAGATCTGCTTATTTCTTTATGAGATACGTGTTATGTGTGTGTGCCTCATCTGTTATGTGATATATGTGTTGATTAAAGCATGCTATACAAGTTTTCTTTAAACTATGTATACAAATGTATATTTTTATCTACTAATATGTTGGGTAGAACATGGGTAGACCGTTGGTGTGTAATAAACAGATGAGAGGCCTCGTTGTTGTTTGATTGAGTCATCTAGCGGAGTTTAGATGACGACCACTGGCTATTCTAGACAGTCTTGTGGAAACATTAGCAGGTTCGCCACCTGTAGGTGTTAATGAACTTGGGTGTTCATTCGCTGTACTCCATCCCCCTCATGGTTGCCTTATTTGACTTATATTGCTGAGGTACCCCCGAAGCATGTGTTGTCGCCCCGATGAAATATTCTTAGACTAGGTCCCTTATGTTAGTTGTTTTAGGGACATTAAAGTGAGAATAACGGGAATGGATAATTGGGTTATTGTTGGTTGGTGAAAATTAAATATGATATTTATTGTGGGTTGAAAACCCTATATGCTCACCAGGCTCCCAAGCCTGACCCACTCAGTTTTAAATTGTATTACAGGTAGTGGCGGAAGGGCATGAGATGGATGAACCATCAAGTTGTTTTGTTTACAAGTCTGCATATGTTTATATTTGTTATATGACTTGTAATGTATTCGTTTATGCTTATTGGTCTGTATCGGAACATGACACCCCGAGTTTTGATTATAATGAAAATACATTTATTTTATGAAATGCTTCGGTAAACAATGTTTTATCATGTTTTGTTTTTGGGAACAAATTTCGCAACTCTTTCAAATCAAAAGGATTTACTCTGAAAATATTTAAAAGCATAAATGAAAATCGGTCTTTTCTAGCCGAGATTTTGGGGATGTCACAGTATCAGAGCCTTGGTTTGAGGGATTCGGATGCGCCTTCGGGTAAATCTGGTCTCAAACTGAGGAAGTAAGAAAAGTTTTCAAAGAAATAATTTTCTAAAGAGAATAAGAGTTCAAAGAGAAAGCGAGAAAGAGCAGTGTGTACAATCAGCCAGAGCCCGAACGGTGATTTCCCAAAATACCCTTACTTTTGTGTCATGAGATATTTATGATGCACTTTATGAGATATTATTGCATGCTAGAGACAGGCTAGGTATTTCATATCTTAGGACTAGAGTGGCCTGATTTGTGATGCCTTAGCCTAGGGATTGTTGTTATATGCGATGTTCTTTTGAGTATGTGATGAGTGAGAATATTTAGTTGGAATCCTTTAGGGGATTTGAGTAGAGGAGTAATCTAGGGGAGATACCTAGATAAGTACCGTGGTACTTAGAGAAAGAATAGTTAGAACCCGTGAGGGGAAGAGTTGCAGAGTTCGGTGGTACTTTCGAGGATGAGCAGAGCAAGCGGAGTTATCACCCAGAGTGAGTCATATATATTCTTCGATGCTCGAATGATGCTTGCTTCGTGCTTTGTGGAACTCTCGATGATGGGAGTCAGCTACCAAGCGAATATGACGATATTCAGGAGGTAGATGGTTGGCATCATTAGGAGCTCTTCAGCAGCTGATGGCAGAGAAGTGTGGGAATCTAGGAAGAGCCTAGGGAGTAACCTTAGCCAGATGAGTGCGCTGGCAGAGTAGAGAATTTCGCTAGGGAGCGAGCGCGCAACGGAATTGGTGAATGAGAAGGTCGAGCAGCTACTTAGGAGCTCCGGGATAGTCTGTGTGGAAAGTATGGGTAGATGTGGCAGGTAGTATGGGCCCGTACTACTGAAAGCAGAGGACCCATACTTGATACAGGGAGTATTCTGAAGGTTCTAATGAGCGGATGGAGGAGTGATGTTATGGTTCGAGTACCATACATCGAAGCATATTGAGGAGTGATGTTATGGTTCGAGTACCATACATTGGAGCAGATTGAGGAGTGATGTTATGGTTCGAGTACCATACATTGGAGCGGATTGAGGAGTGATGTTATGGTTCGAGTACCATACGTCGGAGCGGATTGAGGAGTGATGTTATGGTTCGAGTACCATACATCGGAGCGGATTGAGGAGTGATGTTATGGTTCGGGTACCATACATCGGAGCAGATTGAGGAGTGATGTTATGGTTCGAGTACCATACATCGGAGCAGATTGAGGAGTGATGTTATGGTTCGAGTACCATACATCAGAGCAGATCGAGGAGTGAAGTTATGGTTCGGATACTATAAATCGGAGCGGATGAAGGAATGATGTTATGGTTCGAGTACCATACATCGGAGCAGATGGAGGAGTGATGCTATGGTTCGGGTACCATACACCGGAGCATATTGAGAAGAGATGTAATGGGATGAGTACCATGGTTCGTAGTGAATGATGCTTGTGGTTCTCCGGTTATCCGGTCACGATTGATGAGGTAGAGATTGGACGCTATGGGTTTTAGGCTTGTGGGCCATGATTGAGTTCGAAGAGGCGTCCCTTGAGAGGGAGGTCGAGAGCCTATCAGAGTATTTTGGTAAGGAGTTAGAGGGAGGGGAGAATTTCGGTCTGAGTTAAGAAATCAGTCGATAGAGCAGATGTCACCTTCTATGACTTGGGTGGTGTTATTTATGTTCGTGTGCGGAACATGAGAGGCCTGATGTTTAAGTTTCGGGTTTGGGGGTAAAACCTTGCAGGTTGTCATTGATGATGATTTTCCATCAGAGTATCAGGTAGCATGTGTGCTGCGAGACAGTGATTTACCATGAGTAGATAGTCAGTTGGGACTGAGATAGTCGAGGACCACGTTACACCTATTTGAGTATAGTAGGGCGTATTGTAGAGGTATCAGTGGGGAGTCCAGTCGAGTTAATCAGTGCATTGGTTTTTCTATCTATGTTGGGTATTGAATATGGGAGTGGGTCCCTGTTCTTGGGATGATCCATGTGTTGGAACGTCGGTTGATGAGTCGAGGTGGGGGAGTATGATGATTTCGTGGTCCAGTCTATGAGTCAGTGATGTTATTGGACAGTTGAGTTGTTTGGTATTGGATTGGTACGAGACTTGGAACGACTAGAGGCAGTCGTAACGAGAAGTTCTTGAGGATTTCATCTGAGGTTCAGAGTTATGAGATCGATTGATTTCCTTAAAGGGGATTATCGGGCGTTGCATAGCACTTTCCAGGGGCAGGTGAGTTATTGCTGGTGAAAATAGTTCGTGAGGTTGTTGATGTGTCAGATAGTGATGGTTCGAACCGTAAGTGGGGGAGAACCAGGTGGTTTATTGAGAGAACCATAGATTTGTGCAAGAGCGGTTAGGGGTTGGATGCAGAAACCTGCGACTTGAATTCATGAGATCAAGGTCATTGGTGATCAAGGAAAGGTGCAGGGTGAGATAATGCATGTGGTATATGTCTGAGAGAAGGATGGGTGTCTCCACGGCGGGTGGTCAATGGTCAGGAATCTGGTAGTGGTCAGAGTCGTTTCAAGTGGAAGACTCGTAATGATGGTATGGGCAGTTGAGAACTTCTAGGTTGAAATATGGGTAGAAGATTGTCGAGTAGCCAACTCCCGGGCTGGGATGTGTACTCTTGCTTGGATTTTGAACAGTAGTGGAAATGGTTTCGGAGGATTATCAGTGTGTTCTGAAGGGTTAGCGCCTTCCTTGTATTCCAATTGAGTGTTTGGATGCACTGAAGTTGCGCATTGAGTGAAATAGGAAATTATTATGGGATTCAGAGGAAATGTATTGTTGTATGTGTATGGTGCTGGGAGTAAGGGAATCAGTGGTAGAGGCAGGACATTGTGATGCTCTGTTAGGGTGTTCCGTGGTTTCCGCGTATAGCGTCTCGATTTTAGAGTTATTTAGAGTCTTGGGTTCAGGATGACTAGTGATGTATCATGTATCCATGGTTCCAGTGGGAGCCCTTCGTGTATTGTCATCAAGAGGGATTATTTAAGGAAGTGGATCTCCGCAGAGGTAGGTTCTGTGTTATGACGGTTGCCGCCAGAGTCTGTAATGCATATCGGGGCAAGTTTGTGTGTAACTATCTATGATAGTCTTCGGTGCATGAGTTAGTGAACATAGTGTGGCGTTGTAATGAGAATGAGAGTATAGGGTGAAGCTACGGGGAGCCATAGTATTCGCCAGTCAGAGGGTGTTGTGATGCTACGAGGAGCCGTAGTACTCACAAGTCAGAGAGAGAGAGGGTCGTGATGCTACGGGGAGCCGTAGTATTCGCCAGTCAGAGGGTGTTGTGATGCTACGGGGAGCCGTAGTACCCACAAGTCAGAGAGAGAGAGTCGTGATGCTACAGTGAGCCGTAGTATTTGCCAGTCAGAGGGTGTTGTGATGCTACGGGGAGCCGTAGTACTCACAAGTCAGAGGGAGGGAGTCGTGGTACTACGGGGAGCCGTAGTACTCACTAGTTAGTTGGCGTTGTGATACTACGGGGAGCCGTAGTACTCACTAATCAGAGACTGTCATAATGTTGTGGGAAGCCATAGTACCCACTAGATGGCAAGAGAGTGTGATGTTGGAGTGTTCTCCGATAAGTGCATGATGTAGAAGAGTTTTAGGCTTGAGTAGCCCTAGTGTTGAGTTTTTGGAGCCTAGTGGTTAAACCGGGGCGAGACTGGGGTCTCCGTCTCTGTCGGGAGGGTCAGCGAGGTGCACGGGAGAATATGCGCAGCAGACGCCAGAGGTTAGAGCTGAGTCGATCTTCGATTGGATTGTATTTTTTATGAGGAAAAGGGAATTCCGTGACTTGCGTGTCACTGGGCTGTGATAGTGGTCACGGGGAGGAAGTTAGTGAGATGTTTTGGATCATGTTATGTGTGACCTTTGGGGGTTCAGCTGTGGGGCCAAAAGCTGACCTGGTGCTCGGTATCGAAGATGAATATGAGAAATGAGCTAGAGTTTACCATGGTGATGTCTGTGGACACTTCAGAGAGAGCGAGCGACTCAGACGCTCGAGAATATGTTTCGGGCATGTGTACTAGATTTCGGGGGGAAATTGTGGTCCGTATTTGCCCTTGGCAGAGTTTTCCTACAACAACAACCATCATTAGTGCATCAATATGCCGCCCTTTGAGCTGTTGTAGGGAATGGGGTATTGGACCCCATTTGTTGGGGAGGGGTAGAGCAACGTGTGATGGGAAATACAGAGATTGTGCTTCAGACGTCAGAGCAGATACAGCAGGTCAGGCAGAGGTTGTTGACCGCTCAGAGTCGCCAGAAGAGTTATGCAGACAGGCGTCGGTCCGAGCTCGAATTTTTGATCGGTGACTTTGTACTCCTGAAGGTCTCTCCTTGGAAAGGAGTGATCTGATTCAGGAAGAGGGGCAAGTTGGGGCCCCGATATATCGGTCCTTTTCGGGTGATCGCAAGGGTAGGTAGGTTAGCCTACCGGTTGGAGCTACCTGCAGAGCTAGGTCAGATCCATGACACTTTCCATATGTCGCAGCTGCGAAAGTGTATAGCCGAGGAGTCGGCAGTAGTGCCATTAGAGGATATTCAGGTGGATGTGGGCCTGAACTACGTTGAGAGACCGGTGGCTATTCGGGATCGAAAGATCAAGGTTCTGAGGAACAAAGAGGTGCCTCTGGTGCAGGTCCAGTGGCAGCACCGGTAGGGGTCAAAGCGTACTTGGGAGCTGGAGTGCGAGATGCGTGAGCAGCATCCGGAATTGTTTCCAGAGTGAGACTTCGAGGGTGAAGTCTGATTCTAGTGGGGGAGAATTGTAACATCCAAATATCCAAGTATAGGAATTTGAGTATTTTTATATTGGGGAAATGAGGAGACTCGGCGAGTTGACGCCTCAACTCGTCGAGTAGGATCGCGTTTTGGGGACCAGTTTAATGAAGGGACTCGACGAGTCGGGTATTTGGACTCGCCGAGTCGGCGCTGTCAAGGAAAACCCTAATTGTCCGGGTTTGGGACCTATTTAATGGCCCTTATGGCCTTCAGTGGCGGCCACCTACACCCTTGAGAGACTCCAATCGAACCAGAGAGCTGAGAGAGTAAAGATGAGCCATTTTGGAGCATTCGTGAGGTGGTTGTGCAATGGAGTAGTCATTTCTAGCAAAGGGAGGTCAAGGGGGTGTCGATTCAGAGCTTCTGAGCTTGCATCTTCACCATAGAGGTA
Source organism: Lactuca sativa (assembly GCF_002870075.4). NCBI lineage: Eukaryota > Viridiplantae > Streptophyta > Magnoliopsida > Asterales > Asteraceae > Lactuca > Lactuca sativa. The sequence goes on along the minus strand of NC_056625.2, from coordinate 35,483,128 downwards.
TCAAATCGTTCTCCCTTTTCTGTTTTGGGTAAGATTGGTGATTTTAGGGTTTTCTAGCTTCTTTTATGGCTTGATTTGTGGAGTATAGTGTCCCATTGAGTGTGAAGCCATAAATCTGGACCCAAAGAGGTCCAGAGAGTCCCTTCCATCCTGCTTTATGCATTCTATTTGGAGTTTTGAGCTAGGGTTGTTATGTAATGAAGGGTTTCACCCAAATGAGCTTGTAGAACCTTGCATGAGTGCCCAAGGTTCGACCTTTTCGTGGTTATTGGCTTTGAGGGAGTTAGATCTATGGTTTGGTGAAGCAGATCTGACCTCAGAAGGTCAGATGAGGGTTGTCATGGGAGCAACTCGTCGAGTCCATAGGCAGACTCGACGAGTTGAGTCGCGGTTGCCCCGCGTTTCGTTGCCGAGTAACTCGACGAGTAGAGAGGGAACTCGTCATGTCTAAGAGGCTAAAAAGAATTTCGAGAACCCTCATGGACTCGCCGAGTCACTCTTGTGTACTCGCCGAGTCTGGTCAGTGTTGACCGTTGACTTGAGTTGTCTTATGCTGACTTTGGGAGTTTTGGTCAACAGAGGTAATAGAGGTCAGGGAGGGGTAAAATGGACTTTTACCCATTACCTGACTAGAGAGGGAAAGAGTAATCGCCGGTTAATTAGAGTTGGGACTTCGAGTATTAATTAGAGATATTTGCCTTATGTGTTAGGCGGTGGCGAGCCCAAGGTTCGCATGTGCAGATAATTCCTTTCTGATTTCCAGGTGAGTCTTCTCACTATACTTTACCTTGAGTAGGTAACCAGAGTTATGTGACAAAGTATTTCTATGCTATGTGTTGTACTGCATTATTTCTATGTGATTTATGCTGTGCATGTTTACAGAGTTAGAACCGTAAGGTTCCCAAAGTTAGAACCGGAAGGTTCACAGAGTTAGAACCAGAGGGTTCATAGAGTAGGGTCCACAGACCCACAGAGTTATAGCCTCGAGTGGCTAATATGTGTTATGTGTGGTATTTTGGGGAACTCACTAAGCTTCGTGCTTACAGTGTTTTGTGTTATGTGTTTCAGGTTTCTCTCAGGATCACAGGACGACACCGGCTCGATTGTACACACCAGAGAAAGAGTCATGTTTTGAGGATCCTGGTTTATTATGCAAGTGAAAATGGAGTTATGTTTTGTAATTCGATTATGAATGAGATTTTAAGCAAAGTGTTTTTAAGAATTAGACGATTATTTTAAAATGAAAAATTGTTTTGAAATTTTTGGTGTTACATTATACTCTTTCCCCAGCCTCTTTACCCTCTCTTGAAGTCCAGAAAACCCTAATGCGCGTTTGTGAGTGATTTGAGAGCAATTGAACCTTTGAGAAGAGATTTTGGAAGAGATATTGGAGAGTTAAGAGGCTTGGAGCAAGGGGCTTTGCAAGGATTTGGATTTCTCTTCTATTGGAGCTTTCTTTTGAGGTATTATTTCGTTTCTTGGGCTATTATTCTTCTAGATTCATCATTTTGGAGTTTTTGGAGAGCATAGCTTGTGATATTTTGAGTTTGGAGGTTAGATCTGAGGTTGCTACCTCAGATCTGGAATGGAGAAGGTCTAGAGTGCATTAAAGTCCCTGCTCTTGAGTGATTAGTGAAGCCATCTTGTCCCAAACCCAAACCCTAGAGTGTTATATGCTTAGATCTCTTTGGATTCACGTAAAGTTTGCCACTTTACATGATGGATGGGTTGTAGAAGGGTAGATCTATGGTTTGGATCATCTGCATGGCCTGGAAAGCTTATGTATGGATTAAGATCTAGGGGTACTCGGCGAGTCACAAAGGTGTACTTGGCGAGTTGCTTGAAGATAGGCATGAACTCGACGAGTTGGAAGAACAACTCGACGAGTTGGTTAAAGATAGCCTTGGACTCGGCGAGTCTGGTTGTGAGGTCCTAACCTTCTTCTGGTTGAGCCGTGAATCGGTGAGTCAAGGGAGGACTCGGTGAGTTGAGGGCGAGGGGACTCAGAGTTGTGGGACTCGGCGAGTCTCGGGTTGACTCGGCGAGTTGAGTCGTGGATTGGGGAAGTTTTGAGCATGGGGACTCGAAGAGTCATCGGGTTGAATCGGCGAGGAGAGTCGGTTAGGAGGTTGACTTTGACTTTGACTTTGACTAAGGGTTGACCAGTTGACTTCCAGGGGCATTTTGGTAATTATTGGCATTTGTTTTGAGTTCGGTGTTGGTGTTGGCTAGTGGTGGAGATCGTGTCAGTGGTCGGAGCAGCTCGGTCTTATCTTTTCAGTCGGCAGTTGCGAGGTGAGTTATCCTCACTATATCCACAGGGTCTACGGCACCAAGGCCGGCCCTTTATCGGATTGTGATCCGGGTATCGTTGTTATGTTATTGCTTTGCTATGTTGCATCCTGGTAGTTAGGATGGTATATGTTAGAGACCTGGTTAAGGTCGGTATCCTGGTATATAGGATGATGCTATGCTAGTGACCGGTTAAGTCGGTATCTTGGTTAGGATGATAATATGCTATGTGATTTGCTAGATCGGTTGATTGGATGTTAATTGTTATATGATTGAATGTTTATGTGCACATGGTTGTTGGACTGGGGTTGGGTTGAGGTGGGTCCTGCTTTGTGCTATAGGCCAACATACCTAGGGCGGACCGGTTATCCCGAAGGCCCAGCGAGCAGTCCGGATAGGCTGTAGGCCCCAAGAGGGCGGACCAGACGTGCCGAGGTTCGGAGAGTGGACCAGGCCGACTGAAGGCCCAGTGTAGGCAGACCAGTCATACTGTAGACTCGGAGAGTGGACCAGGTGGATTGAAGGCCCGGTGCGGGCGGACCAATCACACTGTAGACTCGATGTATATGGCTAGACTCGGAGGGTGGACCAGGTGGACTGAAGGCCCGGTACGGCGGACCAGTCACACAATAGACCCGAAGTGCATGGTTGTTCTGTGTTCTGTTATGATATGGCATGTTGTGCATGTATGGTATATGTGGTTGGTATTTTGGGGGTATCTCACTAAGCTTTCGGGCTTACAGTTGTGGTTTAATGTTTTTCAGGTTCTTGAGGAGACCGTGGCAAGGCAAAGGCGTGATCGTACCGCTCCTCATGATTATGTTTTATGTTGTGGTTCTGGGAAGACTCTGATAATAATTGTATTGAAAACCTTTTTGTAATAACTTTATGAAACCGGGTTCTTTTTGAAAAGTTTAAAATGGTTGAAATTTTTAGAGCGTTACAAGTTGGTATCAGAGCCTTGGTTTAAGTGAATTGGAGGAACATTCGTGTGAATCCAGTCTCAAATCAAGGAGAGTTTCAAAAGAGAATTTAAAATGGTTTTCAAAATGAGTAAATGAGGACGCGGAGGTACGATCAGCCGGAGCCAGTAAGTAACCCCAAAATACCATACATGATATTTGTTTTTGAGCTATGATAGAACAGCATGCTAGTACTAGGCTAGGGATCTTCAGGATTTCATGATAATGTTGCCTGATTTATGATGCCTACTAGCCTAGGGTTTCTTCGGTGGGAGATTTCCAGTGTTCCTCTAGGAGTGAGGGTTGAGTGCTTGTTATGTATGTTCTTCACTAGGGTGTTGTGGTGATAATTGATATAAATATAGGTAGGTGTGGAAGGTAGTATGGGCCCGTACTACTGAAATCACAGGACCCATACGCGTATCAAAGAAGCCACAACCTCTAGGTTTGGGTTGGGGGGTTGGTTCCCCGGTGAGTGGGAAGTATCTGAGATCTTGCGGTGTTTTTTAGTATGGTGGTTACGAGGCATGCTGGGAGCGGATTCGGGTCAGGATCGGGAGCAGGAGAGGGCGGTCAGGAAGGGTCAATACCGCCCGAGGTTATTGGTCAGATGAGCACAGGCGAGTTCGATGCTAGGATTCGTGAGATCCTACATGATGAGGTTGCTGCGTTGTTCCAGGCCGAGTTGTCGGAACTGTTTGGGTCGATCAAGGCTGCCATAGTTGGGTATTTTTGATGAGCGCTATGCAGCTCTCACAGAGACGGCTGCCGTCGTGGCTACTACGGCTGTAGCAGCGGCAGGGGGAGGAGCCGGTAGAGGTTTTCAGTATCAGGACTTTGATAATACGAAGCCCCTACCTTCGATGGGGTTCAGGACCTGATTGTTGCTATAAGATGGTTTTCGGACGTTGAGGAGTGTTTCTTCACGTGTTCATGCCCTGCTGATCAGAGAGTGAGGTATGCTTTGAACCTGTTGAGGCTCTGGGCGAAGGATTGGTGGAGATTGACCACGAGGTCGTATTCGGATGCGCAGAGGGCTGCGGTTTCATGGGATCAGTTCCGGGAGATGTTTAGCACTCGTTATGTTCCGTAGGTGGAGAGAGAGGTTTTGGCTCAGGAGTTCCTGGAGCTGAAGCAGGATTCGGAGTCGGTGACGGAGATCACCAGGATGTTCACTGAGAGGGCGATGTTTTGCCCTGAGTTTGCTTCGGAGCAGGCTCAGATGTCTCGATATCTGAGTATGCTCAAGAGGGATATCAGGCAGTTTGTGTCTACGTAGAGGTGCGAGACCTTGTTAGAGTTGCAGGAGGTCGCCAGGCGGCGTGAGTTGGAGATTGAGTTGCAGTTGAGGGAGCAGAGGCAGGCCCCGACACAGTCGCAGCCGGCGCCGAAACGGTCCAAGACCGTTGATTCTAGATTGGGAGATCAGAGCAGCCGCACTTATGGGAAGTGTGGGAGGGGTCACACCGGAGTTTGTAGGTCCGGTGGTGGATGCCGCAAGTGCGGAAAGGAGGGGCATTATGTGAGGGATTGTCGGCTGACAGCCCCAATTCAGGATTTGAGGATTTGTTATCACTGCCATCAGGTTGGACACTTGAGGGTCAACTGTCCACAGCTTGCTGCAGGAACGGTGTAGGCTCCAGCACCGGCCACTTTGAGGATTACGGGTGGAGGTCAGGGTGGAGCGGAGCCCCCAAGGGCTCAGGGTCGTGCTTTTCAGCTTACAACAGAGGAGGTCATGGCAGTGTCGGATGCAGCTGCGGGTATGTTTCTTTCTTGATGTCTTGTTATCTTGAGATTATTATGGAGTATTGTATTTATTCTAGTCTCGTTGTGTGATTACTGGTATTGTTTTCGTTGTTCCTTGAGGGTTTTGGTATGGTTGAAGGGTTTGGTGTTGAGAATTTCGTTGGTTATCATTCATGAGGATGTTAGTGGGAAATCCGTCTTTTGGTCTGAATGACGGGGAGCATCTGCAGTCTGAGGAGTGGTTAGGTGAAGGTCGGGTTCTTTCGAGCCGAGATGATCAGTGTTGATATGTAATTTTGTGAAGGTTGCTCGTTCTAGTGGGAATCAGTTTGCGTGTAAGGGATTGTGTTGTGTAGGGTTAATAAGGGAGGTCGGTAATGGCGACCGGTGGTTGATAGTCAGTGCTCTAAGTGGGGGAGAATTGGAAAATTCTCTGGAAGATCGATAAGCATGAGAGGTTGATTAGCTGTTTGGGATTCAGCAGTGATTCTGTCAGCCAAGAGCATAGGCTGGTATGAGTAAGTGGCAGGCATGCGGGGTGGGATACAAACCAAGGGTGATTGATTGTGGAAGGCCTGGGATCGGGCCGGGATTGAGTATGTAGGATGGAGATAGAGTTTGGAGCCCCTAGAGGGCTAGAACAGTATGCATGGGAGAGTTTTCCTGGAAGGATAATACGGGATGATGAATGTTAGTTGAGCGGTCCGGATAGACTGAAGGCCAGTGGGCGTACCAGTCAGGCCGAAGGCTCAGAGGACAGTCCAGGTAGGCTGAAGGCCTTGGAGGGCGGTCCAGACCTGCTGAAGGTTCTGAGAGTGGTCAAGAATGGCTGAAGGCCTGGTAAGGCAGTCCAGTCATGCTGAAGACTCTGCATGTGTTGATAGGTCCGTAGGAGGATTTGGAATGAGTATGTCGCGATGTGATAGCATCAGAAGGTCTGGCCCCGGGTATTGATCGTGATTAGTGGAAGGTAGTGCATGGACTCGAGAGTCCTTACGAGCGGATTCAGAACATGTGTGGTGCATGGGATAGCGGTTATGCTATAAGGAAATGGTGTAGTATTGGGTGAGCACCGTGGCACTTGTTGTAGTGACAAGGCGGCCAAGTAAATTTCCTTAGAGAAGGAAAGAGAAAGGAACGTAGATCCGAGAGGGAGTGTAAGTTCACGGAAGTGAAATCAGTAGTGCGGAGTTATGATTGGGGTGTTCCAAATATGGTTATTGAGCAGTGTGTTGCGGCGGCGGTATGGAATCACATCCGGGTTGGATGTCTGCTGAGATCACGGAAGGGATTTCGAGGGTGTAGAGCCAAGAGGCTCGGAAGGGATGCAAGGATGGAGTCTTGGATTCCCAGTTTGATTTGGCCCGGGAATTATGTATGTAGTGGTAATTCATCCTAGGGGATGTTTGGAGACATCGTCAGTGTATCGGGTTTTCCCAACCCGAGGATGCTAGAGCCAGTTCAGCATGGGTATGAGATTGCGGTGGAGAACTCATGGGAGTTGCTCTAAGGCTGAAGGATGTGTCATCCTGTCAGCATGGAGTGGATAAAGTTGGACCCAGATCGGGATTCCGGTGGTTCAGGGTTATTTCTAGCTCGTATAAGTCAAATGATTGTTGTGATTTGGAGCGAGTGAAGCATCATGGAGTGGTACTCGGTTGATAAGTGTGGTTATCAGAGGATGAGGCCGGTGGCTGGCTTGAAGCGGTGGTTAGGATACCGCAAAAAGGGAAAGTTGGGTTTTGGGTTTCGGTGGTTGTGTTTTGAGGGACCTGGTTTGGTTAATGTCAGGTGATGCATTGCAAGAGTAGTTCTGGAGTTGTGTTGCCGCAGGCTTCGAGGACGAAGCGTAATTTAAGTGGGGGAGAATTGTAACACCCCGAGTTTAGGAGTGCAAGTTCAGGGTCCAAAGTGTAAATGTGAAAGGGCAACTCGGTGAGTCCATGGGTGGACTTGGAGAGTAGGGTCGCGATTCTGGACGCGTGTTAAGTGGCCAACTCGGCGAGTCGGCGACTAGACTCGACGAGTTGGTGCTGTGTGGAGAAAACCCTAATTTCGGGGGATGAGCCCTATATAAAGGACATTATACTCTCTCCCCAGCCTCTTTACCCTCTCTTGAAGTCCAGAAAACCCTAATGCGCGTTTGTGAGTGATTTGAGAGCAATTGAACCTTGGAGAAGAGATTTTGGAAGAGATCTTGGAGAGTTAAGAGGCTTGGAGCAAGGGACTTTGCAAGGATTTGGATTTCTCTTTTGTTGGAGCTTTCTTTTGAGGTATTATTTCGTTGCTAGGGCTATTATTCTTCTAGATTCATCATTTTGGAGTTTTTGGAGAGCATAGCTTGTGATATTTTGAGTTTGGAGGTTAGATTTGAGGTTGCTACCTCAGATCTGGAATGGAGAAGGTCTAGAGTGCATTAAAGTCCCTGTTCTTGAGTGATTGGTGAAGCCATCTTGTTCCAAACCCTAACCCTAGAGTGTTATATGCTTAGATCTCTTTGGATTCACGTAAAGTTTGCCACTTTACATGATGGATGGGTTGTAGAAGGGTAGATCTATGGTTTGGATCATCTGCATGGCCTGGAAAGCTTCTGTATGGATTAAGATCTAGGGGTACTCGGCGAGTCACAAAGGTGTACTCGGCGAGTTGCTTGAAGATAGGTAGGAACTCGACGAGTTGGAAGAATAACTCGGCGAGTTGGTTAAAGATAGCCTTGGACTCGGCGAGTCTGTTCTTGGACTCGGAGAGTCTGGTCGTGAGGTCCTAACCTTCTTCTGGTTGAGCCGTGAATCGGTGAGTCAAGGGAGGACTCGGTGAGTTGAGGGCGAGGGGACTCAGAGTTGTGGGACTCGGCGAGTCTCGGGGTGACTCGGCGAGTTGAGTCGCGGATTGGGGAAGTTCTGAGCATGGGGACTCGAAGAGTCATCGGGTTGACTCGGCGAGTAGAGTCGGTCAGGAGGTTGACTTTGACTAAGGGTTGACCAGTTGACTTCCAGGGGAATTTTGGTAATTATTGGCATTTGTTTTGAGTTCGGTGTTGGTGTTGGCTAGTGGTGGAGATCGTGTCAGTGGTCGGAGCAGCTCGGTCTTATCTTTTCAGTCGGCAGTTGCAAGGTGAGTTATCCTCACTATATCCACAGGGTCTATGGCACCAAGGTCGGCCCTTTATCGGATTGTGATCCGGGTATCGTTGTTATGTTATTGCTTTGCTATGTTGCATCATGGTAGTTAGGATGGTATATGGTAGAGACCTGGTTAAGGTCGGTATCCTGGTATATAGGATGATGCTATGCTAGTGACCGGTTAGGTCGGTATCCTGGTTAGGATGATAATATGTTATGTGATCTGCTAGATCGGTTGATTGGATGTGAATTGTTATATGATTGAATGTTTATGTGCACATGGTTGTTGGATTGGGGTTGGGTTGAGGCGGGTCCTGCTTTGTGTTGTAGGCCAACATACCCAGGGCGTACCGGTTATCCCAAAGGCCCAGCGAGCGGTCCGGATAGGTTGTAGGCCCCAAGAGGGCGGACCAGACGTGCCGAGGCTCAGAGAGTGGACCAGGCCGACTGAAGGCCCAGTGCGGGCGGACCAGTCATACTGTAGACTCAGAGAGTGGACCAGGTGGATTGAAGGCCCAGTGCGGGCGGACCAATCACACTGTAGACTCGATGTATATGGCTAGACTCGGAGGGTGGACCAGGTGGACTGAAGGCCCAGTACGACGGACCAGTCACACAGTAGACCCGAAGTGCATGGTTGTTCTGTGTTCTATTATGATATGACATGTTGTGCGTGTATGGTATATGTGGTTGGTATTTTGGGGGTATCTCACTAAGCTTTCGGGCTTACAATTGTGTTTTAATGTTTTTCAGGTTCTTCAGGAGACCGTGGCAAGGCAAAGGCGTGATCGTACCGCTCCTCATGATTATGTTTCATGATGTGGTTCTGGGAAGACTCTGATAATAGTTGTATTAAAAACCTTTTTGTAATAACTTTATGAAACCGGGTTGTTTTTGAAAAGTTCAAAATGGTTGAAATTTTTAGAGCGTTACACACACGTTTAGCATCCAAGAAACAACCATTTAAGCATGATCATCAAGAGTTTACAGCCGTAAACTCTTCATATGACCGTAAACCCTTCATGTCATGGCCGTGAACATCCCTTGGCCGTAAACACATCCCTTGGTCCGATGATCAAATTTTTGAGCTGCTGCTTAGGAGTTCTGATAGATTGCTTAGGAATGTTTAATGACATAGTTTTCATTTGTACTTGCGTTGTAAGGACAAGTTTTCCACATTTTTATAAATAAAGAAAAAATTTGATTTTGTTTTATTTATATTTCCTTGCAATGTCATTTGTAAAAATTGGTGTTTATATATTTTTAGCAATATTGAAAATGGATTTGATTCTTATTAATATCGGTTGTGGTAGTGTTAGAAGTTTTCCAAATAAGGAAAGATTCTCATCACCTAAGTTTCAATTGAACGGAAACTTGGAATCATACGACTTGTATTGTGTGATGAATGAAAATTTTCATCTTTGGGAAATTAAGACTAATTCATTGTTCACATGTAGATGTGAGTCAAGTGAAGGACTGAAGGATCTGGTACACATTGATGTGCACTGGTCAAGTCCGCCCCAAAGAACGATAAAACTATTCGTCATAATTTACTAAAAGTTTAGTAAATATGGTTATTCTTACAAGATTAAGTGTGATTATGAATCATTGAAAAAGTTTCAATGTATAGCAGAACAAATAAGAAGAATCAATTAGGCAGAAAGATAAAAGTGTCTCCTATCTGAAAGGAAAGGAAAGTACTTGAGTATCGTGTTTTATGATCATCTTAGTGATTATGAAACCATGTCACAATTGATCCTCTAAGGATACCTTAGTACATTTGTATGGCTAAGAAGAGGAATCGGGAACTGTTGAAATGGTTGAAACAAAAAGGGTGAGTCATACTTCGTTTCAAAATCGAGTCTTAGAGTCATACTCCGAGATTATGCCTTGAGTGACATATCTAAAGTAGGTTTATAACACCTCATGAAATGTGGAGTAAAAATGTTTCTTACTTTTGCACATTTGAAATTGGTAGTTGTGATGTCTTGGATAAGACAAAGACCAACTAAGACCAATTATATGAATTGTTTTTCTTGATAAGAATTTGTACTAACACTTGAATATTTGTTTGTCGAGGAACGTTTCTTGACAGAGAATCTTATATGTCAAGAGGTCAGTGGGAGTCTTAAAGGTCTTGGAAAGTTTCAAGAACTAATTAATAATAAACCTATTGTTCAGTACTATCACACGAATTAAGGTTTGTAACCTATCGTGTTGACACATTCTTGTTTCTGTGCCCATTCTTGTTGACTATGCATGTGAGTTCTATGAGTTCTAATTTGATTGCACAAGGCAAAACACCTTAATCAATGAAAGTTCATTGACCAGTATAAGTGAGATGCTTAACAACCTGGAAGCAATGGTAGGCCCTGTACTACTAAGTGGCAAGAAATTAAGATTGAACAAGTTCAGTCCATATGAGTTTGGATTTGTCACAAACCATGTCTTGTGATTATGGTTATGATAAATTCACATGGATAGGAACACATACATCATAAAATCTAAGTGGCAAAGGCTTGTATCCGCTTCATAAAAGGATTGTGGCGAAACGCTTTCACTAAGTAGATTTAAAGAGATAGCAGTTGTGTTAATTGCATTCTCAAATTCGACTATGATTACGGCATCCCTCTTCATAGTTTGAATTGTGAGAAATGGCAAATAGTCTAAACATTCGGGACTTACTACTGTAAGTTTTGAAATAGTTTAGACATAGATATGAGCTATCTAAGGAAAGGTGTATGAGTTTGAGAAGCCTGGATAAAGTCTTATCGAAGCATCTTGTATTAGAAATCTGAACTTTGGTAAGAAAGTCAATAAGTATTGATTTCTAGAAGTCCAACTGATTTTTGGGTACATGTCAAAGCTAGTGGGAGCATAAGTTTTATGCTAGTAAGAATGTAATTATTATGCTAGTGGGAGCATAATCATTATGATAAGTATTGAGACTTAGCAATGCTATTTATAGGAAACAAAGTTTCGATTTGCAAAGTTGTAAGGGTTGAAAGGTTGTTTCAATATAGTAAGGGAGAGGATACTCATACCTTATTTCGAATGTAAAGGTTTAGATTGAAGTATTAATCTGATTTAGTCATAAGCATATATGAATAACAAGTTGAAATGTTTCAACATTTGAAATTCTATATATCGAAATATTATAGCAAGATACTGGTAAAGTATCACGTCTCTATGTAACACATTATGAATCGTATCCCATACACTTCGGGTATAGGATCGATTGCATATGTTGTAATATTTGACCGTTCTATCTTTCTAAATGCCTAGGGCATTAAGAGGGAAAAAGGGACTAGAAACAAATATGACTAAAGTGATTAAACAACTGTCAAGGACGATTTAAGGTTCGCTAAGGATTGGTCTCTTGTGGATAGTTGGAAGTATAGTAATGGATGGATCATTTTGACATAATCATGAATAGATGGGATTCTACTAAGAACGAATTTTCATATGGCAAATATGGAAATGTTTCCATAATGGGAGTTGGATATTAATAATCTATGTGTAGAAACTTTTATGCAAGAAGGATGTTCACAGGAATGTACTTTGAATATGAGACTTCGTATCCATGGAATTGTCTTGTAGCAATCTCCAATGGAATGTTTTGTAATTGGCAAAGTATCTGTGACTTTGGTGCCTAGACATTACAAAATGATCATTGCATGACAGCTTAGAATCTAACACCTTCTAATAGTGGAAGAATTTGGTATTCTTACACTTATGATAAGGATTTGGAATGGTCAAATAAGCATCATTGGAAATGTGTTCAGTTGATCTTTTTCACAAAGTAACGATCATAGGTAAACATAGTGTGCATGCTTGGAGCATGAGATATCTATTGTTTTAATTTAAGTATTATGTTGATTAGTCGAAACATTATACAATGAATAACATGTAATCAATATGGTGATTAAATAATAAGTGTTTTATTTATATTCAAAAGTGTTGAGACCATATTGGATTGGATTATTCTTGTGTTTCACTTTGCATGTTTTGACTTCCCGAATAATAAGATTATTCAAACATCCACGGTCAATCATACTTTGAAAGTTATTAATGAGGTAAGACTGTCATGAATCCGACTGTAGATTGTCTAAGTGTTTAGACATAACACAAGTTTGCTGCAGTATTCATGAGTACTCTTGAAATAAGATTTGAGTATTGGATTAAACCCACGCTCACATGAATCACTTCATGGATTTTGATCATGAGTGATTGTAAGACAATAATATCTTATATTCTTGAAATGGAGACATATGATTTATTTTTTACGAGTCGGTTGCGCATTAATAATACGTAAACGCATCAGTAACTTGATGTTATAAAACGTATTGTTGTGTGTGATTTGATGAGTAAATAGTACAAGAATATGAGTCGAAGTTTATCCGTTCCTTTTACCCTAAGAGGAATAAAAGTGATATTTGTGGGCCCCTCAATGATTTAGTGATGACACCCTAAGCGTTTGGCCAAGCCTGGACTGATTTGATTTGTTCAATTAGTCAGTCGTCATAAATTAGAAATCAGGAAACAAACCTTGGACAGAGAGTATGATTATAATCCATGTCTTGTGTCCATACGATATCTTGTAGAATGGATGAATATTTGATCCCTTATCTAAGGACGTGTCACCGACTATATCAGAGTTCGACAGCGACTTTTGAGAGTTACGATTGTTAATCAGATTCTGAAGTCATACTTGCAATTATAGTTATTAGACTTATCCAAGTGGGAGACTGTTGGATTAGGTTTCTAAGCCCATAACTATAATTGGTATGTACTTGATTTGATAATAGCATGATCCTTTTGGGTTGCCTTCACACTAGCAACTAGACAGGATGACTATTGGAGAGAGGGGTTGATTTTATTATTAAGAATAAAAAAATTGGTGCATAAATATGAATTATTAATATATTATAAGAATAATATATTAATTAGAAATCATATTATTAGATAATTTTTAAACAAAAATTAATTTGGAATTAATTTTAGGATTAAAGGAACGGACTGAAAGTGCAGGTGCTGTTTTGTAAATATTTGATAGTTGAGGTTTTAGGTCATTGGATCATCCTTGTTAGGGAGGGCCGAAAATCTCTAGAAGGATCTAGAGATTTTCGTCCAAGCCCTAAGGGGTCCATGGACTTGCTTAGGCCCTAAGCTAAGGAATTAGGGTTTCCACCTTAAAACCCTAGCTAGCCTCAAGTATAAATAGAGCCCTTGGCTCTTGAATTCGGCCAACCCCTTGAGAAAACCCTAGAAGAGCCGATTTTGGAGCTAGTCACTCTCTCTCCTCTCTCTCATAATCATCCTCTTGCCCTAGTCTGTTTGTGAGCCATTATAGGTACTACACTTGTGGTACTTATTCTCAAGAGCAAAGGATCTTCAAGAATTGGTTGTTATTACTATATAGCAACAAAGGTATGTGATCTAATATTTGTTGATTTCGATCATTAGATGCATATTAGGGTTTTCTATTTGTGTTCAACAGTTGTATGTCTATTAGAGAAAACATAGATCCAAACTAGGGTTGCATGCACACATAGGATTGTTTGTATAAAATCCATCAGAAGGCCCACCGGAGATTGTTGCCCTCGTGTTTCCTTCCCTGCCTTGATTTTCTTCCTCCTTGCTCGATCAAAGTCCTCAGAACCACCCTCATTTTCAATTGTTTGATTTCCGATCGACCTTCCTTCCCTTTGACGTTTTGCTGCCGAATCGGAATTGACAATCAGGAGGCCATTGGAGCAACTCTTACTGTGGTGGTGGTGGTCGACGGCAATCGAAATTGCCCTTCTTTCCCTTCTCCACATTCACACCCTTTTGACTAGGCATGTGTTGTTTGTGTTTGTATAAAGCTAGGGCAACACAACCCTGGTTCTTTCTTTCTTTCTTTCTTGATTATCTCAATTTTTTTCAATATCGGTTTGTAGAGATTAAAAAAACGATTAAACAAGAAGCAAACGTTAAGGATTCTAATAGGATCTAGCAGATTAGAGAATGTTTCAATAACTCTTATGCTTAAAGAGTATCATACCATTAAATTTCTAACCAAAAAAATTATATATACACTAAAGTTATAATATTTTCAACGATTTGACAAAAAAGTCATAAACTTTATTTTTTTTACAGTAAAGTCCTAATTGACGATTTGACAAGAAAGTCATAAACTTTATTTTTTTGACAAAAAAAATCCTAATTACCGTCTAACCGGGAAAAAAGGTAAAAGTGTCAAAAACTACCGGTAATTTGGACTTTAATGTCAAAAAAATAAAGTTTATGACTTTCTTGTCAAATCGATGAAAATATTGGGACTTTACTGTATATATCCCTAAATGAATTGTTACGACTAGAAATATGAATAAACTTATAAGTAAGCAAGTACTTTCATAAATCTCAGGCTATAAATTTGTGTTCCTTTTTTAATTTATTTAATCCCAAGGGTTCAGGAGTAAAATTTGACATTTTATGATTTCATAAACTGTGATATGACTTTACTTTATAAAAATTTGTATTCAAAATCCTTATATAAAATGCATTTTGTCATGGAAACCATAAAGTTTGATATAAGTTTGTTTTACTTATGTATATTTCACAAACTTTGTACTTTTAGATTTGAACAAATGGTAACTATAAATGAGTCCAAATACAATTTTATAACTCAATTATTTTATACTTTTAATAGAAAAGTACGTATTTATAAATGTTGGGTCACAAGATAAATTTTATAAAACACTTTTGGTTATAAAAATACTTTGTGTCAAAACCTGTATAAGTCATCAACAATTTTGTTGACGTATCTTAATACATGTATTCTCAAGTTTATTAATAAGTTGAAAGGATTTGCATTGAAGACTTTCCATTATTTTATTATACCATTGTAAACGCCGATCTTATAGGTGTGTGTAGTGATTTAGCAATAGTCATTGTTGATGTAATTTCTATTTCGTTAATAATAGAAGATTTTATTTTGTACTGTTCAATGTATATTCAATAACTATGATCAGTGCTTTACGTCACGCACCTCGGCGTTTCCGTCGGCGGCCGGGTGTGTGACAGACGGCACGAGGGGTTGATTCTATTTGGGTGGTCGTTGATAGATTGACCAAGAGTGCACATCTCATACCCATTGTTGAGAGCATCTCTGCTGAGAAGTTGGTTGACATCTACATCAAATAGGTGGTGGTTCGGCACGGGGTGCCAATTTCGGTGGTTTTTGATCAATATGTTCGCTTCACTTCTAGATTTTGGTGGAAATTTCATGAGCAGTTGGGTACTCAATTGCATTTTATCACAACATACCACCCCCAGATCGATGGACAAAGCGATCGGATTATTCAGACGCTCGAGATTATGCTCAGGGCGTGTGTACTGGATTTCGGTGGAAGTTGGGATACTTATTTACCTTTGCATGAGTTCTCATATAACAACGTCTATCATGTTAGTATTAACCGACCACCTTTCGATATATTGTATGGGAGGAAGTGTCAGACCCCATTTTGTTAAAGGGAGGTTGCACATCGGGTTATGGGGAGTACTGAGGTAGTACTCAAGACTACCAAATTGATACAGCAGGTGCGTGATAGGTTTCAGACCGCGCAGAGTCGCCAAAAGAGTTATGCTGACCGACATCATTCATACCTTGAGTTTCAAGTTGGAGATCTTGTGATACTGAAGGTGTCACCTTGGAAAGGTGTTATCCAGTTCAGGAAGTGGGGCAAGTTAGGGCTTAAGTTTATAGGTCCCTTCAGGATTATTGCTCGGGTGGGTAAGGTGGCATATCGGTTGGATCTTCCTGACGAGCTTAGTCATATTCATAACACCTTTCATGTCTCCTAACTGCAAAAATGTTTGGCGGATGATTCCACGGTGGTCCCTTTAGATGACATTCAGGTTTATGAACGCCTTAATTATATAGAGAGACCCATCGCAAATCTCGAAAGGAGGACGTAGACATTGCGCAACAGGGTAGTGGATCTAGTGAAGGTGCAATGGGATCACCGGAAGGGTTTCGGGTAGACTTGGGAGTCTGAGGTCGAAATGAGGGAGCACTACCCCAAGTTGTTTGTAGTGGAGGACTTCGAGTACATAGTCTGATTCAAGTGGGGGAGAGTTGTAACATCCAAATCCCAATATATGAATTTTATTTATATATGAAAATCTGGGTGGTCACGACGTGGTGATGGCATCACCACGACGTGGCAATTTGATTTGTGACAGCATGTTTTAAATGAGTGCCACGATGTGTCACTAAGTGGCCACGTCGTGGAAAACATTTAGGTCCAAACCCTAATTTCCAGACTTTAAGCCCTATTTAAAGGAATTTAAGGCTAGGGTTTCCTCCACCCTCAGCCTCCATCACTTTCAAACGATTCCTTGTCCAAACCCTAACCTTTTTTGAAGCTTTGGTGATCATTTTGCAATTTCATGGTAGTTTTGAAGGAAGAAAAAGAAGAGTTAGTGCCTTGATTTAGCAAGCAAACCTACCTTTCAGTTGTGTACATCTTCTAAACCCTTTGTATGTCCTCAAGTTTCCATCTTTTCATGTCTTTATTCTTAGATCTAGGTTTTATAGCATACTATGTTCCCTTGAGGTGGTTTGTGTGGGTTGAAGAGATAAAGTTTGCAACTTTATGGTTTCTCTATGTCCCAAGAGCATTGTATCTCATAGATCTAGGAAGTGGTGGTGATTTGGAAGCTTTGCTTAAACTCTAGGTTTTATTGCATCATTTGAACAAAATTTAGGAAAGGACATGCATGGGGTATGCATATATGTCCATAAACTTTGCATTTTTAGAGACCATTAGGGTCCCTAAAGTGCTTCTAGAAGTTTTGGATTGAACTCTTCAGAGATTAAGCACTTAGTGGTCTAATCCCATGAATTAAATTGCCTTTTTGGACTTTGGAATATAGATCTAGGCTTAAAGGGATGTCTCAAGGGATAAAGTTGGAAAATTTATCCATTAAGACCTTGGAAAGGACAAAATCTGAGCTTTGGAGCTCTTGAAATCGAAAGAAAATAGATTAAGTTCGATTGATTTGTTCAGACCAGTCCTTACAACGTGGCCTTAGCCTGCCACAACGTGGCGATGGGGGAATCATCGACTATTTTGGCATTTTGTGGCCACAACGTGGCCAAGGCAGGCCACAACATGGAGGGTCGTCGTTGGCAAATTTCATCTTAGTTTTGACTGTTGACTTTAGGGGTTGGCTTTTGACTTATTGACTTTTAGTCAAATTTCTAGTTTTAGAAAGATAGCATAAGAGTTTATCTTGTGTAGTGATCTAGGTGGCATTTAGCACCTATTTCTTGATTGGGCGAGCCATTGACGTTTGACTTCATTAATGAGGTGAGTCTTCTCACTATACTCGTGTAACGTCTGTAGATTTGGGCTAGCCAATTTAGAGACAATGAGCGTTAAAAATAACATTTTTATAAAAGGTTATTTAGAATAAATAATCTAAACTAAGTTATAGTATATGTCACAAGGGTTATGTACATATAAAGAACGTTGAAATCCGAGTTATAACGAAGAAGTTATGACATGTCGAAGTTTTATAGCAAAACCGGCACGACATCGGGAATCGTAGTATACATTAAACTGAGAGTGTGCATAAAAAGAACGCCTAAATCTGACTTCGTATGAGGAAATTATGATTTTTCTAAGATTTGGCATAACAGTGCATAACCCGGAATTCGAATATTAGATCGACCGATTTTTCGCTGACACAACCTAAATGAGAATCGAAGATCTCATTAATATGAGCACAAGAATAAAAAGATAGACAAGAACGAACGTTAGATGACCAAGTTATGAATTTTTAACGGACTTTACCTGTCCAAGCCTGTTAAAATATAACTTTAAAAATAAATTCAAAATTATCCGACGGAGTCTAAACGAAAGTTGTAGAGTACGTACGCGTGGATATAAAGAACGTCGAAAACGAATCTCGTATGCGAAAGTTACGAAATTTAGACGTTGGGATGGGCTGTTGCGAGGATAGGTGACGTGGCCAAATCTTGGCCTTTGCTTGCTCCCCATGGCCTCGTTTCGGATCAGTGATACCTGCCCCCCTCGTATGCGTAACATACCTTCGAGGTACGCCCAGCATAACCAAGGACCAGACCCCTATATAAAGGGTGAAAGGGTTGCCACTTTTTCTCACTCCTTCGCCCTTCTATCTCTCTAACCTCTCTCTAAACCTCCTCCAAATCCCTAGTAACTTCTAAGTGCTAGAAGAAATCCCCGGAGCACCAGAATGCTCCGAGAAAAAGAGCTTTTCGGCTCGGAAGTTCTGCCCCCACAGAGCCTGGTTCCTAACCAAACCCCCCGGTAAGTGAGTTATGCTTACCCTACTTTAAGTATAGCTTATATTTAAGTTCAATATCGTTATTATGAACTTATAAACAATAAATATATTATAAAATATAATATACAAAGTGTTATTATAATATCTTTTAACTAACTCGTGGTACGGGGAATCTGGTTTGAAGGGTCGTATAGGGTTGTTGGATTTCAGAAGTGCTATAATGCCAAAATGGTCCTGCCCTCCAGTGTTTCATGTCTGGCCCCAGTCTGTACATAGTGGTTGACAAGTATTGTTTAACACTTATAAAACAATATCGATCGTAAATAGTCGCAATAAATATTAGAATAAAATCTAACGGTAATGATACTAGGTTTCGTCGAAGGAAAATAGAATTGTTAGAAGTGAAGCGCTGCCCGAGTTTGGATCATCACTTTAACAAGTGAGTGCATAGTTACTTTCATCTTATACATAGATATGAAGTATTTAATATAACTTATGTGTTCTGTGTGCATATTATCTATGTTCTTGATATCTATGATGGATGATCAAAATATACATGTTTTATCTGATTTAAACTGTATACGTATTTTATACCTATAATTATGATGGGTAAAGATTGGTAGATTAAAGATGAGATGAGATGAGAAATGAAAGATGGGAGATGAAAGATGATATAGATGATGATTGGTGAAAGATGATGAGAAGCAATGACCCAAGCAATGGCCCAGTCATCTAGCAGAGTATAGATGACAACCACGGACTATTCTAGACAGTCCAGTGGAACACTAGCAGGCTCGCAACATGTAGGTATTATGAAGGATATGTTCATCAGATGTACTCTAAAAACCCATTGACATTTATTGTGGGTGGGCTCCCTAAAATAATATTGTCAATAAAAGAGATAAACTATGACAGCTATGGACTTGGTGCCTAACAAATAACTTCGGTAGCTATGGACTTAGTGAATGTTATATAAACCCTGGCAGCGATGGACTTCGTGCCTATTCCTTAGGACAATCCTTAGGAATGAATTAGTTAATGATAGATGATTCTTACGGTAGATCCTTAAGAAATAAAGAAGATATTGGGGATGAGTAATTGGGTTAATTGGATTAATTGTTTGATGATGAATCGTAATAACATTATTATTGTGGGGTGAAAACCCTATGTACTCACCATGTTTCCCAACCTGACATACTCAGTTTTTTTGTATCACATGTATCGATACGAAGCTACATTATACTGAGAGATTAAAGGAGATGTAAATCACTAGTGTAAATGAATGTAAGGTTTGTTTATGCTTATGTTTATGTGTTGACGATGACATCCCAAAGTTTTTATATAAACAAAATACATTTATTTAGAAATGCTTTGATAATATATTTATCATGTTTTTCTGAGAGCAAATTCCGTAATATTATTCTTAAAAATGAATACTCTGATTTTCAAATAAGCATAAATAAATTTTTAAAATGACCGCGAATTTGGGGATGTCACAACTCGTGGGTCAAAGGCACCAATGTTGGTCCGTTGGATTGTGTTAGTTGTCTTTGTGACTCTTGCATGTTTATGTTTGGTTGGGCCCATTTATTTATATATTGGTTGGGCCCTTTTGTATATTGGTTGAGCCTATTTATGTATGTTGGGTTAGGCCCATTTAAATGTAGGGTTCGGCCCAATATTATGTATGTTAGGTTGGGTCCATTATTATGTATGTTGGGTTGGGCTCATTTGTATGTTGGGTTCGGCCCATTATTATGTATGTTAGGTTGGGCTCATTTATTTATTTGTTGGGTTAGGCCATTATTTTGAGACACTTGATGTATGGTTTTGATGATTTTGAAAATGAAAATTTTTATCACTATTTTGGGATGTCACGAATATATATTTTTTGAAACATTTAAAATTATGACATGCAAAAATGAGTGTCGTCTTCTGTTATAACAGGGGCTTTAATGGTACACAATGTGATTCGTAAATTCGCATCATAAGGTTACGACACGCAAATGTGTGGCGTCTCCTTTATGACAGTGCATTCATTGATACGCAATGTGTGTCGTAAATGTGTTTCATCTTCCTTTATCACATGGCCTTCCTTGACATGCATTTGTGTGTCATTTGTGGGTTTTATGACACGCAATGCATGTCATTAAAGTGTATTTTGTAATACTGATCATACTTATTGTATAAAAAATATTGTTTTCCATTTTGAAACTGTGGGAACACAATCGTTCTTTCTTTTATAAACTAATGTTTTTCAAATGCAAATTTTGGGCATATAAGACCCCTTTGTTTGTTTAGGGATATAAAACCCTAATTTTTTTATATGTTTTTGGTTGTTTTGAAAATTTGAATTTTTAAACTGGATTTCCATTTCGTTATAGTTCTCATGAGTATGTATATATGATCTCCTTTAGATTTTAATAGTCAAAAGATCATAATAAAGGTACAACCACTTGGTATTGTTTATATATATTTGAAGTTTATATGAGATTAATTATCATATATGGCAATGTACTTTGATTATTGTAATAATTTACCCCAAGTTAACTATTGATGATTTTGTCCTTTTAAGAAGGTACAAGTTTGTAAATTTATGTATGAGCTAAGTGTTCATTCATATACTATCTTTAAAATGTCTAACATTGATATTATATGCATCATCGCTCCAAGGTTTGTATTTGCCACCAAACTTTAACAAAATGTCACGTTAAATCATATATGTATATAAAAATGAATAATAGTAGAAAATACATATAGAATTATTAATTATATACAAAATTGTCACCTTAAGGAACGCTTTACAAACGACGTGGTTCGCCACGGCTCGAGAGAGCTTGAGTCTTAACATTGTCGTCAAATCATATCTAATGTTATTTAGAACTTTTTATTTAACTTACATTAAACATTATTTCAAAATAAGTTCAATAATAAAATTAAATCATTATATATATATATATATATATATATATATATATATATATATATATATTATCTTTTATTTCAAATTTTTAATTAATGTTAATTTTAACTGTAGTTTTTAATTTTTAATTTCATGCTAATTAATTATTTAAAAAATAACAATAAGTAATAAGATAATGATAAAAGATGTGGCAATCCATTAAATTGTATAGAGTTTAATGGAATGTATAATTTAATAGATAAAGTTGTATAATGAGTAGAATGTACATGTATCAATCCATTAAACTCATACACTCATATGAATTCAATGCATTGACCTCTTAACATGTAATTATAAACCTATTTACATTCATTCAATAAAAATCAATCTTAAAATTAACTAAAAGGTAAGGCATGTATGGTTGACGAGATGGAGAAGGTAAGATTTATTTTTTAAGGGGCGATACAATAAAAGAATGAAGAAGACGAATTTGATTGTTTTGGCACAATGCAACAGAAGACCAGCTTGAAAATATTCTGAGAAGGTCATATATGATTATTGGTTTTAGGAGGGAAATGAAAGTTGGAGTGATATTAGGGATATCGTTAGGTTTATGATAAATAAAAACGAGAGAAAAATAATCAAATTATCTAGAAAACATGATTATATAAGGGCAATTAGGGAAAAAGACAAATCTAAATTCATAAACCCCTCCTCTCCACTTTTACAGTTTGCATCTAGCAGTTAAGTGAAAAAACATTAAAATATATTTGAATATGTTAAGTGTTCTTAATATTAAGTTCATTAAAAAAAATTAAGTTAAAAAGAAACACACTTTAAGCTTAGCTCAAATTTGGAATTGAATGCTTTTTTTAATGTTTGACTTATCAAAGGTCAAACCGTTTTTGTTGATTGCACTACAAGAAACCGGAGTATTAGCGGCGACATGGGTCAATAGCGGTGACATGTCGCCGCTATTGACTCATGCCGCCGCTAAAGGCGTCGCCGGTAATACTCGCAAACGGCGATCCGCGTCAACTTACCCTCGTCCGTCCGATTTGTTTTCAATCCAACGACTGTATAGGAAAGCGGAAACGCGCTGACTTTTCCCTCCAAGGTGTCGCCGCTATTGCCTGTCGCCGCTAATACCAAGCGCAGATTACCCCCCTTCCAGTTCCCTTTTCTGCGACATTTCTCTTGTTTCTTTCTTCTCTCGCTCTCGTTTCTTGTTCTGCTTCTCAAAAAATAGTGGACCAGTTAATTAAGTGGAGGAAGAACATTAAGGCAGTGCTAGCCCTCCTGCCACCACAAGACCGCCACTCCTTCCCCCATTACCGGCTACCATTGAGCTCATTTCCAAAATTGCCCTCATTCAAGGTGTAATTCCTCTTATTTGCTATCATTTTTCTGTTTTGGATGATCAATTGGTTTGATTATGTTGGAAATTGCCTCTTCAATTGTTGTTACCCATTTGTATTTTTATCTTGCTTATTATTGTTCATGAATGTATAAATTGATGGTATATATGGGTAATTGCCTCTTGAATTGTTATAGATCACCTATAAACACAAGACCATTAGTATTTTTTTTTATGTTTTTGTGCTTGATTCTTGCTGAACGATGAGGAAGAAGCAGGAGGTATCAAACCTCCTGATTTAACCAAGCTCTATTACAAAGAATATATGATCAGCCCCTCAACTTTTGATTTGTACAGTTTTAGTCCCTTGCCCTAAAAAATAATTAAAAGTTTAGTCTTAAACAAAGAAACTTCAATTAAAATCTTCAAAGTTAATTACCCTATTGAAATTTGGCATGTTTTTGTAATTTTTGTTTATACCACATTGGCTAAAAAATGAAATTTGACATGTTTTTGTAATTTTTGTTTATACCACATTGGCTTAAAAATGAAATTTGTGTATGTTTTTGTAATTTTTGTTTATACCACATTGGCATGAAATTGAAATTTGATATTGAAATTGGATGTATATATATATATATATATATATATATTTGTTTGATTTATTTTAATTAGAAAATCAAATTAACTTATCTTTAGAATCAAATTAAGTTACCTTTATAAAATCAAATTAAATCAATAATAAAACCAACTTAATAGTAACATACTTTTAGTGATTTAATGTTGGTCATTATAACTTTAGCTTAATTAGGTTATTAATAACAATGTACTTCTAGTAATTTTAATTTAATTATAAAATTAAATTAAATTAATGTTAAAAAAATCAATAAAAAATAATAAATTAATTATAAAATCAAATTAAAGTAGTTTTAAAATCAAGTTAATGTTAATATTAAAATAAAATAAAATTAGTTAAAAAAAATTAAACTAAATTAATATATATATATATATATATATATATATATATATATATATATATATATATATATATATATATATATATATATATACTTTTTTAATATTTTATCCATATCTAATTAGGTTATTAATAGTAACATATTTTTAGTGACTTAATGTTGGTTATTACAACTTTAGCTTAATTAGGTTATTAATAGCAACGTACTTCTAGTAATTTTAATTTAATTATAAAATAAAATAAAATAAATTTTAAAAAAATCAATAAAAAATAAAAAATTAATTGTAAAATCAAATTAAAGTAGTTTTAAAATCAAGTTAATAATAATATTAAAATAAAATAAAATTAGTTTAAAAAATTAAACTAAATTAATATATATATATATATATATATATATATATATATATATATATATATATATATATACTCTTTTAATATTTTATCCATTTCTGATTATTTGTTCATGTGTTCCCATGTTGGGATACTTTTTGAATCATCAACTTTATGAATACTCTACTTGATTTTCGTTTCCCGTAGAGTAAACCTTAAACACTAAATTATTTTTCAGTTGCATCATGTCTATTGATAAAAGTTGGACTACTAATCCACATCGTCAATCTCCCAATTTCCAGCTAGGACTCGACTCTTTTGTCGAGAGATCCATGTTACACCTAGATTGTAAAGGTGAAACCAGATGTCCGTGTGAGAAATGTGATAATCGTTACTTCATGGATCCGAAAGCAATGAGACGGCATGTTCGTATATATGGTTTCAGTCAATCATACAACACATGGATATATCACGGTGAACCTTTAATCCCTCCAGTTGTAGATGTCGTATCACCAAGCAACGAGATAGCTGATGTTATTGACGATGTTATGTGGGATTCGAGAGAAAATGATACAAACCTCGATGAAGGAACCTCGAATACAGGGGGTAGTGGTGTCGATGATGATTTTGAAGAGTTGTTACAGGCAGTCGAAACCAAGTTATATCCTGGTTGTACGTTTTTATTTCTTGATTTTTTAGAAAAGCTGATGCATATGAAGGTCAATAACAAATGTACTGATAGTTCATTTGATCAACTCCTTGAGTTGTTGCATTCGATATTTCTACCAGACAACAAGGTTCCCCGTTCATATTATTTAGCAAAAAAGAAACTGAAGAAGTTAGGTTTGGGGTACGAGTCAATTTATGTGTGCAAAAACGATTGTTTTCTCTTCTGGAAGGAACACAAGTCATTACAAGTTTTTCCCGTTTGTAAAGAGAGTCAGTGGATTGATAAAAACACCAAGGGTAAGAAAGTGGCTCATAAGGTGTTACGGTACTTTCCAGTGACCCCTAGACTACGTCGTATGTATTGTTCACGGTACACTTCTAAAAATATGATATGGCATAGTACTGGGAGATCAGAAAATGGTGTGATGCGTCATCCCGTTGATGGAGAGTGTTGGCAAAAATTTGATGTAGATTACCCTAACTTCTCGAGCGAACCTCGCAACGTACGTCTAGGGCTGGCAGTTGACGACTTTAATCCATTTGGTAACATGTGTAATCCACATAGTACGTGGCCGGTTGTACTCACCACATACAATTTGCCACAATGGATTTGTATGAAAGAGTCATCATTCATGTTGGCCTTGTTGATTCCCGGCCCTAAAGCGCCTGGAAAGGACATAGATGTTTTCCTTAGGACGTTAGTGGAAGAGCTTAAGTTTTTATGGCAATCAAGCGTACGTATTAAAGACACGGAAACAAACACATTCTTCACGATGAAAGCTATGTTGTTATGGACAATAAACGACTTTCCAGCTCGTATTAGTTTATCGGGCTGGAGCGGACAAGAGTATAGAGCATGCCCGACTTGCAATGAAGACACTCCTTCGTACCGTGCAGTAAATAAAGTCGTTTATATCGGTCATCGTCGGTTCTTAGATGATGATGATCCATTAAGGATGAGTTTGAAATTTAACAGGCAACCCGAGACAAGACCCTCTCCAAGACACTTTACTAATGAAGACATACAAGAGCAACTAGGTCATCTAATACTTCGTAAACCGGGTAAACATCCTAACACTCTCAAAGAAAACATGGATCGGCAAGGATTCGAGTTGAACTGGTCAAAACATAGCATATTTTTCGAGCTCGAGTATTTGTCTTCTCTGCAGCTGAAGCACAACATAGATTTGATGCATGTGGAGAAAAATGTAGGTGAGAGTCTTTTGGGTACTTCTATGATGAATGATAAGAGTAAAGACACATCAAATGCACGTGAGGACTTGAAAAATCTGAATATCTGGCGTAATCAATGGTTGCAAAAAAAGGGTAACATGTTCACTAGATCACATGCAAGCTACTCATTCAAGAAACCTGACCGCAAATCTTTTGTCAATTTATAAGAGATGTTAAATTTCCTGATGGGTTTGGATCTAACATCAATAAGAAAGTGGTAGATAATGATACTAACATTATTGGGTTGAAATCTCATGACTATCACATTCTTATGCAACTTTTGATACCGATTGGAGTTAGAGCGTTATTGGACAAAGAAACTTCTACACCAATTGTAGATCTTTGTATGTTTTTCAAGCAAATTTGCTCCAGAACACTGAAGGTGGAAGATATGAGGAAAACAAAAGAAGACATTATTAGAATCTTGTGCAAGTTAGAGTTGATTTATCCTCCAACGTTTTTCGACATTATGATTCATTTAGTTTTGCATTTACCTGATGAAGCGATTGCCAGACGCCCGGTATGTATGAGATGGATGTATCCGTTTGAAAGGTATATGAAAAAACTAAAAAATTATGTCAGAAATAAGGCGAGGCCGGAAGGTTGTCTAGCTGAAGGTTATATTGCTGAAGAAGCTTTGACAGGGAGATCACATATTCCCCTGTCGGGAAGCGTGGTAATTGGTTCACACATGAAATTGGGAGGTATTTGTGGAACAATGTCCCTTTCAACTTATCTGGTTGGGAAAATGTTTCCCCCGCCTTAAGGAACGCGGCAGTTGTACATCTAAAGATAACTTGGATACAATTTTAAGTTTAGTTGTGATTGTTATTTAATTAACTAAATTTTTTGTGTTTTGCAGAATAAATTTGATTTGGATAAGGTTAACATGGATCCGGAGCGTGCTCAATTTTTGCAGAGCATTGATTCGAGTCTTGCAAAAGAGGCCGAAAAAGAAAAGCTCATTCTTATTTTAAGGAAATCGAGGGGCCTGCAGATATCCCAACCGCATTAAACAACCCCCCCTAACGGTATGTCACATGAAAATTGGGCGAAGGCAGTCGAACATTTTCAAACGCCAGAATTTTAAGGCGTTCGGCGTCAAACAAAGAATGTCATGCAAAACAAGTAGTTGTAAATAGAGGAGGGTCGAGCTCATACAGCAATGCATGTTTCAAAGAAGTAAGTTATGATATATTTAAATATTTATTTAAAGTATAAGTAATCTAAATTTTAATGTTAAATAGGATATCAGTCGAATCGAAGCTTTTCATAAGGCTAATTCCAATCGCCAAGGGGTATTTTATAGTCCTGCAGTCGAGTAACAATACGTAAGTGGTTAATTTTGTATTTTTCATATAAGTGTTTATATCGTCAAAGGTATTTAGTAATCGAATTTGTATGATTTTTATTATTTTTAAAAAATACAGAATGTTTTACTCGAGGAGATAAACCAACGAACCCAAGCTACTTCTGAGGCAAGTAGACTAGCACCAACTGATATAAAAGATTGTTTTGAAAGAATATTGGGTGTTCGACGCGGACATATCAGAGGCATTGGGCATAAACCCCCTACCGTTGTGTCCATGTACGATCAATAACAACCAATGACACAAGAACAACCACAATCACAGGTAATTGTTAGTAAATGCTATAATGGAAAGTAGATGTATGTTTAAGTGTATTTGATATGTTGATATTTTGATATTTTGTAGAATGGTATAATTAATTATAATGTTATTCTGATATGTTGTTAATATATTTTGTTTTCTTTATAGTTGCAAATGTTGCAAACAATACTACAGGGCCCGACCTGTTCTGCAGCATTGGAAGAGTGGTTTCGCTCATTGCCGCCACCAAATAATGAAGGAAATGATCATTAGGACGAGTAGTTACTTTAGATTTTATGAAACGTTTTGTAATTTTGAAGAATACTTAATGTGGTATGGATTAATATTTTGGATTGATTGCATAGTATGTATTAATATTTCTATAAAAACTTATCAGATTTTTCAAATGCTATATGAATTAATATTTGGATTGATTATAAATTTAATATTAAATAAATAAACTAAAAAAAATAAAAAAAAATTAAAAGAGTATTAGCGGCGAAAGCTTTTGTGGCGACATGTATGTATTAGCGGCGAAATGTATTAGCAGTGACGCGCAGCATTAGCGACGACACGTAGTATTAGCGGCGACAACAAGCGTATTAGCGACGAAGCAATACCGGCGACGCATTTGCAGCGACAGGTCGCCGCTAAAGGTATTAGCGGCGACACGTCTAACCTTTAGCGGCGACATGTGTCGCCGTTGTTGCCCAATCTTCTTATAGTGTTGGAGGTTG
This sequence comes from Lactuca sativa, assembly GCF_002870075.4. NCBI lineage: Eukaryota > Viridiplantae > Streptophyta > Magnoliopsida > Asterales > Asteraceae > Lactuca > Lactuca sativa. The sequence goes on along the minus strand of NC_056625.2, from coordinate 35,454,869 downwards.
TTAATTAAGATAAAACCGTCAGCATAATAGATGAACAAAGATATATAACACAAAATTATATTTCACAATTGCTGTAGATGAACAAGGGTTTGGGAGGTAGTTATCCATGCATATATTTATATGTGGATCTCCCCACAAACGTAATTATGTGATGGTCTATTGATAATATTTTATAGAGCTCTAACAGATTGTATAAGAAACTCAGAAACACCATTAACTAATTAACCGAAACTAACATAAGATAGCTTACCCTATCTCATTGAATAGGGAGGCCAGTAAAAGTTGAGGAATTGAACCCATGTGTTAAACAGGGTCTTCATATCCCCTTTTAACTGGCCTTTGAAGAATGATACTCTCGTCTATAAAAGATCAGAAATTCTGAGAGTAGGATCCTCCGTCTCTAGGCACTAGCAATACTCAAAAGGGAGCCCAATAATTGTCAAGATCAGCACACTGATCCATCGTCATGAACCTATTGTTGCCAAGTCCATTTGAGTTGCTACTCATTTCCCCAACATAACCCATGGCTTGTTCATTGCCAAGTCCACCACTATTTATAAGCATTGAGGAGGTAACATCCTCTTGCAGTTGTGGTGGTAGGGATGATGTTGCTGCAGATGGTTGTTGTTGTGCCATGGCCCTCATCTGTGTTGAAGTTGATCCTCTTAGGTTTAGATTCAGGCCGGAAATAGTAAAGCATTCAGCTCCACCTCCGTCGGGATAGTTCATCTGGGTTTGGTGGAGAGGCATATTGTTGCTACCTCTATAAACCCTAGAAAACTCGGCGAGATCAGCATTGCTCATGTAACTTCTTCCTAATCCAACTGGGAACTGATAGCTTGGATCTGTCGACATGATCTGGGGAGGCAGATGAATCCCTGAAGCTGGGCCAATCTCATGGTTGTATGGATTAATCATGCCTCTTGAATGACTAGACGAGGGATATTTCTTGCCACCAGCAGTCTTTTGGAAAACCCGGCATACAACCCACTCATCCTGCATATGCAATTCAGATACTTGAAAACTTATTTTATGAATAAATAAATATATTCGAGATATACATCATGTATGAACGATTTGTAAAGGAGCTTGATATCGGTCTCATCAAAAATAAATGCAACCCTAGATCATATATACCTTGGAAGTTCGAAACGCAGATTTTGCATGAACACGATATTCATGCATGACCCAATTGGTTTTCTCACCACGAGGTGCTCTCCCTCTATAAAATACCAAAGTCTTCTTCATACCAACAAGATCGGATGTATTGCTATTGAAGATCTCCTTGTCCTTTCCAGTCGTCTTCCAATACCCAGTGTTGGTGGCTCTATTTGTTCTCACTCCTGTTGGGTATTTCCTATCTCGTAGGCTGAAGAAATACCACTCTTTCTCTCCCATTTTCGCCTTCCCTGTTCCAAAATTAATCTCACAATGTTAATTGCTTCTCGCTGTATTTGTGTGTCTGGAAAAACCATCAGTTCTTTAATTTGGAGGGTGCACTAGCAACTTTTGTTAATCTAGAAACACTTGGAAATTGGAATGGTGAGATATTGTAAGATGAAGTTCTTAATTTTCTTTGAATTTTTAACAAAATTAATGTATATGCTGTTTGTGTGTGCCACTAGACTATCATGCATAATTAAGTACACAATTCTTTTAGTTTGTTGAGAAAAATGATGGTGTGATTAACCATGGCTATAAGGAATGACTTTCATACAAAACATTACCTTTTATTGTAATCTTCTATGAGAATCATATTTTTCCTGCCAATTCTTATTAGTTTAATATGCAACTTATGGTCATTTTGCTCTCTTTAAAATATGATTCGAATGATTCTCATCATGGTTATTCGTAATCCCACTGAACGTAACACAATAAAATAAATAATATTATACGATAAATTAATCCCAATAATATTATCGATATGATAATATCAACAATAAACTGTTTGATTATTAATCTTGTACACCATCCGTGTTCCCTTTTTCTATTTCATTTGATTTTCGTTCTAATATGATGATGATTGGCTCACACACTACAAGAAATAAGGTAATTAACAGGTGTTAGACATTTATCATATCCCTAGGTAAAAATAGTTCACTTTTTGCCACTTTTGCTCTACGATGGTACTTGTTGATGCTAACGGTGATAGAAAACAAAAGCAAAATAAGAATAAGAACAAAAACAAAATTAAACGAAAACCAATCTATTGACAAATCAAAGATATATATAAACAATATATCACTTGGATAAATAATAACGCCAGTAACTAATTGCTATTTAATTAGTCATGCAAAAAATGTACACCTAAAGAATATAAAACCCTAAGATTTAGGATTTTTTTTTGACACAAGAAGTATATTAAAACGTAATTATAAGATTTTTTTTGACATTTCGGTACCGGGACAGATACACCAATCATTCCGATTAAGTAAAGCACCTTTTCTAGATCTAATTTTGAGCCATGTACGTAAAAGCCATAATCTTCACTTCACTAGCTAAATCTGCACTATATCCGATTCAAGTTCCAAATTACCTATTTTAGTTATATATTTACATGCATAGACAACATATTATTGAGGCTAGCCCAGTTGGGGAGTTACTAACAAGGAGATTTGGGTTGTCTCCCAAACATATACTTATAACCCGGCCGCTGTTCAAATAAAAAACAAAATAGATCATTGTAGAGAGGGAGAGAGCACATACCTGGAAGATCCCAAGGCTCACATTTATTAAGATCAACATCAGTAATTGCCCTTCCAGTAAAACTTGAATCGGATATCTTGTTTACAAGATAAGAAGTGATGAGTTCTTCATCAGTAGGATGAAACCTAAATCCTGGAGGAAGTTTGTCAGCCTCCTTGTTTACTTCTCCTTCCATATTTACTACCTTTCTTAAAATATTATCTAAAACTAATTATCTACCCTTACTCTCATACAGTGGGTCTAACTATACCATGATTTTGATCAAAAGGGCTAGCTGAAAAGAAAAGGGAGTGTACAGTGTTAATTAACTCATGAGAGATAAGGTTTGGTGTGGAGTTTGGAAGTTTTCTTGCCTACAATTTTAGAATGTAAAACTTGTAACTTACAACTATAAGAAGACAGAAGGTAGAGAAGGAGGGCGGTTCTATGAAGCTCTCACCTACTCTTGTTCTTAAGATATACTCTTCTCCGAAAAGTCGTATAAAACCCTAGTCGTCGACAACCCTAATTTTTAAACAGTTTGAAGTTATTTCAGCGTAAATAAATAAAAATAATTAAGTATATATCTGGTTTCCCTTTTCAATTCATAAATCTGAGTTTTAAATCGCAATAAAATTTTAAGTGGTGGTTGATAACTTGTTGCAGTAAATATATAAAATGATATTTTGCACTCTCCATGCATGTGTAGGAAAACCTGTAAGAAAATAATCATTTATATATAATTCAAAACATTGCATGAATACTAAGGATTATTCCTTTGGGTTAATTTCTTATTTCGTTGCTTTGTAACATAAGATCCCCTCTTAAATAATCAAGAAAAGATTAGTGTAGTGGCCTGATCGCTTGTTTTGATATAATTAATTTCCCTCCTAGAAGGTCAAGAGCTTCTTTACTACGTTTTCTTCTTAATTATGAGATAAAGGGAAAGGTTATTAAAATGCATGACATGCTCAAAACTCTATGTTTAAAATTCCTAGTATATATATGCTATAAATTTAGTATATCCAATGAATTATTATAGATGTGTCAACAGCAAATAACAGAAATTGGTTTCAAGACTTTTGTTGATAATTGCAAAACATTTATAGCTAGTTAGTTATCTCCTCTCTTTTTGTTATAGTATTACAGCTTTGAAGGCACATATAGCTTAGTTACACATATTATTTAGGTAAATAAAATAGGGTCTTAAAAAATGCATTTTGAACAATTTGTTAGTCTATTATATGATTAATTTGCAGGAAATCTTATAGAGTAATTTTCAAATTTTTTATTTTTTTACTTCTGATTGAGGTAATTTACCTTTTTAACAATTTGTCATTAATAAATGTACTAAATTTGAGGCTTCCAGGTACATTATAAATCCCGAGTGATCTTGACTGTCGTGATCTGTTTTTGTAATGGTGAAAATGATCGAATAGCTAGCTAAATAGAAAATTAAGTACAGCAATAATAAAGCTTGTTTAAATCGTGTTACATGATCTCCAGGCATGTATAAATGTATAATTGAATACTGTTCCAAAACATTGGAAGCAGCACAATGAAATTATTTTTGTTGATGATCAAATTATTTGTATACAAGACCAATGTTGTTCACCCTCGATGAAATTATTTGTATAATTCAATGCTGATCAAATTATTTGTATACAAGCACTATGAAATGTTGGTGATTTGATATCATCAATATTATTTAAGTGTAATAAGATTAAATTTGTTGACCAAAAGTGATCTTGATAAATATTAAACAAATTAGGATGGTGCGCAATGCACATTTATTTAAGTTTTCAAGATTCAATGTACACTGTTATATAGAGGCAAAGCCCCTGAACGAACAAAGGTCAACGGGCAGCGCCCCTAAGAGCAGGGTCCAAGGGGCAAAGCCCCTAGCTAGGTGATGGTGATGGTGAAACGTGGGGCGGCTCAAGAAATTTGGGGGCTCTAAGCAAACAAAAAAATTGGGGCCCTTCAAATAAGCAAACAATTTCGAACTTGAGACCCTTAATTTTATAACCCAAGAAATGCGTATATATACATATATAATTAACAAAATAAGCTTTAAAATTGGGGGTCCTTTAGAATTTGATGCCTAAGCCCTTGCTTAGTTTTGCAAAAGGTAGAGCCGACCCTGTGTAGGACCTATTATAGTAATACATCTTTTAATTAATATATATATATATATATATATATATATATATATATATATATATATATATATATATATATATATATATATATATATATAGGTATTATAGTTTTTTTATGTTTATTAGGGACCAACGATGCAATAAAATCAAACAGTAAAGACGGTCCAAGTGCAAAAAATGAAAATAAATAAATAATAGTTAAGGACCCAATACGTAATTTTATCCAAACCATAGGGACGATTTCAGTAATTTATTCTTCTCTTTTAGTGATCGTTGAGGTTTTCTGACAAAAATATTTTTTTAGAAAATAAATCATTTTTTATTAGTATTACTATAAAAAAAATAATTCAATTATTATTATTAGTATTAGTAATTAAATAATTATCTACTTATATAAATAAAATAATATAATTATTCATCAAATAGTTCAATTCTTCTAAATATTATAGTACTAGTATTTTTATTATTAGTTATAATTAATAAGAAATTAATAAATTACCAATGGAAATGTTTTTTAGAAAATAAATCAACTTTTTTCTTAGTATAGTTAGAAAATAATTCTATTATTATTATTATTATTATTATTATTATTATTATTATTAGTATTTAAATAACGATTTACTTCTTTAATTAAAATAATATATTTGTTTACCAAATAATTTAACTCTTCTAATTATTATAGTATTAGTATTTTTATTATAATTATAATTAATAAGAAAATAATAAATTACCAATGCAAAATCTTTATTAAAAAATAAATCAATTATTTGTTAATATTAAACAATATTAAAATAATTCAATTATTATTAGTTAGTGTTATTACATATAATAACTTACAGAATAATCTATGTGCCTAGTTCAAAAAATATATTGTAACCTTAATTATATAGTTATGGAACTTACAATATAAAACATCATATATAGGCTAAAAAAATCGTGTGAACTTGCCAGCTTAATTATATAGTTATGTAACTTACAAAAAAATTGATTTATTTTTTAAAAAAGAATTTCCATTGGTAATTTATTATAGTGTGAGAACTAAAAAAAATTGTATGAACTTGCCAACATATCATTTTCCAAAACCAAAATCATCAATCTTTTTCAAATGATGCGTTTAAGTCATATCTAGGCTAAAAAAAGATTTGACAATTTTTTTTTATTTTTTTTTAAATTTGCATGTATGTATGGACTGCTGATGATCACAATCAGCAGTCATATGGATTGTGGATCTGCACAACCAGAAGTCATATGAACTGTTGATGAGTAATCAGCAGTCCATATAACTGTTGATTGTGCTCATTAGCAGTTTATATTTTATTGATTGTGCTCATCAACAGTCATACAAAAAAAAATCGTTAAATTTTTTTTTTTTTGAGCTTAGATATGGCTTAGATGCATCATTTGGAGAAGATTTGTGTTTTTGGTGTTGAAAAACGATGAATTAATTATGAATTCGTAAGTTCTCACAAATCTTTTGGTTCTCAAAAGACCTGATTATATATATATATATATATATATATATATATATATATATATATATAGAGAGAGAGAGAGAGAGAGAGAGAAAAAGTCAAGATCAAATAAGAAGGAAAATTTTGGTAGGATGGCAAGAAATTTTTTTTATATATATTTTCTTAGCAAAAAATGAAATGAATCATTAGATGATTCAAAAGTAAGATGATTCACAAGAAAAAATTCCAAAAAAAAAAACACTTTTATGATTCATTTTTAGGTAAATCAAGAAAAAAATTTACTTTTATCACAATTTTAGTAAATATCAACAAAATCATCATAAAAATGAATCATCGAAATGTTTTTTCGGGATTTTTTTTTATTTTGTGAATCATGTTATTATTGATTCAGATTCATTTGTTTTGCTCGCCAAAAAAATAAGTCGAAAAAAAATTTCTTACCTTCCTACCAAAAAAATTTTCTTACCGGATCTATATATAGGAAGTGCCCTATTGTCGACTACCTACTGATATACTGATATGCTTATTGCTTTGTCAAAATTTTGCTTTGTAATTTTCAAACTCAAAAAGAGAAAGGAGGTGCTTTATAACATAAGTTTCTATTATATTAGTCTAAACGTTCTACACAAACTGAAGCAGAAATTGTTACACTTATTTCGAGGATTATAAATTATGAAGGAAACTATTTAATTTCTAAAAACACATAAGATGAATTAGCAATTGTATATTAATCAAAAGGATTTTATTATCTAATTATTTACTCACAGAATAGTGATATAAATTAACATCTTATGGACTGTTTCAGTGTTTTGTATGAGTAAAATAACTCCTTCTGGAAGTGGATCGGTTATGATTATGGAAAGATTTATGGGCATAAAAATACTTTGTATTATTGAGTATTAATGGAGACACATACATATCAGCATCAGTGGGTCGCCATCTTTTCTTTACTTGTCCTATACTTCGAAATTTTGTTGATCTTGAAACAAGTCTTCATCACTATTCACTCCTACCTGCCTGATCATAACTTACCTATACTATTTGTATGTATAACATAATAACAGGTACGTGTCATATGCAAATAAATTTCGAAAAACTATTGCAGTATTGACATCTCTTCTTTAAACTCAAGGGTGTCCGGGTTTTGGAATAATGTGATGAGATATATGAATTTCCATTAATTATTTTATTCATTGGAATCTCAAATAAAAATGGTAAACTGCACCATCATACGCATCTTAATTAATTAAGATGCGGTTCGGTATTTAAATAGCTGTAGAAATTGAACGAATTTCAGAACCTTTTTTTAATTGTCTTGAAAGAAAATTCAGAAGAGCAGTCTCATTGTTCACATTAAAAGGGGCAGACTGTTGACAGAAGATCAATGGATATGACAAGGATTTCTACGAGACAATGATCAGTTGAATACCTTTCGTCACGAGTATACAATATTATCTCAAGCAGCACACAGTCTTAATTAAGAGTCATTTGGTCATGTCGTATATGTATGTTTTAGTCATAGAAGAAACCAAGTTGAAAGCAATGTTCAGATCATCATCTAGTTTTCTATAAATATAAATAGGTTTCTTGCTTGTTTGGGCAAAATGTTTACATGCGAACAACGCGCTTTCACTGTTATATCGTTCACCAACGACTTTATCGACATATAACAAGGGTCAATCATGGCACAAGTCATTGAAAGGCACTTCTCACCAAGACCCTCTCTTTCTCTATTAATTATAAGCAACACCCAAGAACCATGGGCTAGTAAAAAGACAAATTCCTCCAAGATAGGCTACTTGTCAAACACTTCACTTATAAAATATACATTACTGTTTATCTAATGCTAGTTGTCTTATCATGGATCAATGATTACGAAAGTGAAACATAATACAAGTAGAATTTTGTATATAGGCTGATGCATGCATATCTACGTACTAAAGTGAGTTTTAAGTAATTGTAAAGGAGAACATGATATTGTTTTGATATTAGGCAGTAAAGGGTTAAGATGGTAGCATTTTATTTCCAGAAAGGAGGCAAATTTTCAAAGAGTAGTTACATGTCAACATAAGAACAAAGTTTGGATTTGAGCTATGTTTCATAAGCTATCAATACTCATAAGCTTTAGCTTTAAGTTGTTTCTTACTTGGATCTTTGTTTCCATGTCATTTCATGTTTCATTTTCTCTGTTGTTTTTTTTTTTTTTTTTTTTGCAAGATAAATCACAACATTCCCATAGGACACTAATTAAAAAGGTAGTCACGAAACATATGAGATTGAAATAAAAGAGTACTTAAACCAAGAACTCGTGTTTTACACCAGGTAAAGACAATCAATGACCTAAACCAGATTCGAAGCAAAATAATGTTACAAAAACACATACACAATGAATATAATAATATTACATACACACAGCTCTAAGATACAAGTCTTCCTCCTTCCTTTTCCTATGAATTACAAACATACAACAAACAACACACAACCGACATGCAGAAAGTATCAGTTCTATCTGCAAAACCACAAACCCAATGATTACTAAACTCGTTAAAAATATCTTAAAAACAAAATATGCAATTTGGAAATGGCATACCTCGTATTCATGTTTAAAGAAAAGCATTTATCTTCAACGTGGTGTGTATTATATTACTACTACTGGTCTGGATGCGCACGTTTAGCCTTGCGACGTGGTTGGTTAGGATGGCGAATTGGTCTTTTTGCCTTTTTACTGTATTTTATTTACATTCTTTAAGTTAATAACATATATTAAGTAGAAAACAACTACAAGAATATCTACTCCATCATCTTTTAGAAGAAAATCAAAAAAACAAAATAAACTTACAAGAAGATTGCTGAGAAAGTTTTGAACAGAATGATTATAGGCAATGCCAAGAACGCGGAAGCCTGAAACAACATAAATAATAATATTTATATACCCCTTCATCTGTTACTTCTTTTTATCTTTACATGTGAAGGAGAACATGTATAATACAAATACACACAGAGTGAGAGAGACAGAAAGACATACAGCAAACCACACTAACTCCTTAGTTGCAAGAGCTCTGCTAATGTCATGTCTTTTCAGTGATTCTTCAACAATGCCTTGAACCTTCGGTGTTTATAAGTAAAAATAAAATATATTATATATATATATATATATATATATATATATATATATATATATATATATATATATATATATATATATATCACTTTAAAGTTTAAATAAAAGAGGTAAAATACCAATCCATAATAAGCAGTATATGTTATACTATACCTGATGATGGTATTTAGAGGCAGATTCAAGAAACCTCCCATAAGCTTGAACTGCCTCATTAGTGTAAGGTGTCATTGTTTCACGTGCTTTATCAAGGTGAGGCCTTGTTGCAGTGGCAATTTGGTCAATGTATGGATTGCAAACCTTCCTGAAACTCTGTCCACAAGTAGTTTTCCTTTTCCATTTAGGACACAAATTTATTTAAAGAAAAAAAGGGAGGAAGGTTGAGTAAAAAGATACCTGAAAGTGAGGGTCTACAGCTTCCTTGATTTTGATCATATGTGGAGTTATGGTTCCCTTGGTTTGAATATAAACCTCTTTGGTCTTTCCTTTCACTGATTGGAGATGCGGTTCTGCATTCGTTATGAACAACACCCATTTTTCCCTTGCAGCTGGGACCCATTTCTGTGTATATTAAGAGATACAACACTTTTGATATAGCTAGAAAAGTTATTAAAAAAAACAAGGAGAAAGAACGTGTATATTTCATGCTATTACAGTTGTGATTGTCTCCACATGAGGTTCAGCCCATTTTTCAGCTTGTGCCTTTTTCTCTAATGCCTGTAACAACAAAATGAAAAGTCTTAAAAAGACAAAAAGTAAACAGGTCTTACCAATGTGTATAATAATAATACCTATTAATGTCTCTACCAGAAATAAGATATACAAAAGATACCTTCTGCAAAAACGAATCAAAAGCAGGTTTTCCATGCTTATTCCAATGGCTCTCTGCATAAGACTGCAAGATAATAACATAGTCAAAGTCAAACCTGGTTCTTTTAGGCATAAATGGCATATACTCTATAAAGAATCACCTGATAACCAACCAAACGAGTTGCAAGCCAAGGTGGTAGCCATGCACCATGAACCTGAATACAGTTTACAAAACACAGAATAAGTTTGTGTATTATGTATACGCAACAGGAGCACCATAGATATGTAAAATAAAACAAGATAAACCATTTATGTGTTTAGAAACATGGAATAAGTTCCAGTTTTTACCTCTGTCAGTTCTTTCACCTTAGCTGTTGCTTCAAATTTTGCCTTCTTAAGTTCCTCCTGCATACGATTATACATGTAATGAGTAATGACATAGAATATTCTTATATTTGAAGCAGTATAACAAACACCATTATTGTGAAAATACCTCAGCAATTTTAAGGGCGCGCTCAGTTTTATGAAGCTTTGTCTTCTGTTCATCAACAACGTGTTGAAGCTGAAATAAAAGATAGAAAAACAAAACAAAAATGTGTGAGGCTCAATCTTTTCAATTTAATGAATGCCCACCGTTATAATTAAGATATAACAAAACAACCTACATTTTGAAGCTTGGGGTTTAGATCAAGCACTTTTTTCTCCAATTCTTTTGTACGGGTTTCCAAGGCCTCCCTCAAGCTGTTCTTATATTCCATCTCCATTTGAAGCTTCTCCACCTGCAAGAATTTTTAATGGTTATGTAACTTCAATGATCTTGATTTGGGAAGAATGTGATATAATTCTAATGCAAACCTGCTTCTCCAATTCATGAGCCTTTGTATGAGCTTTTTTGACCTGTTCATTAGCATCTAAGGACACTTTAACCTGTTAAAAAGAACAATGGGGGCTCAATATAGCAAGAGGGTTCATTTACTTCTGTAGTAAAATCACTGTGTGTGGGCTTCACAAAATCATTTAATAACTTACCTCAAGCTTAGCTACCTCATGTTTCAACGATGTAATGCTATCTGACTTCTCTTTGATGGTTTTTTCAACTTCTGCGATTGCCTTTTCTTTTTTGGCAATGATCTCATCCTTGTTTTTTAGCTCTTGATTATTCTTGTCAATAAATGATTCTGAAAAAACAGCATATTGTTGATGTAAATATGCCTATATTATATGCTTCAAATTAATTAAACCTCTCTCCCAACAATGCTCTGCCTTTTTGTTGTGTTTGCATTGGGGGTTCCACAACTAACTTCTGGATACACGTACTTGAAGTTTAAATAAAATCCATATTTACAGACCAATTTTTGTTCAGGTTAAGGTCATTTAACCACCAATCAGCCTTATTCAAACCAATTACATTATAGAAATTTCATTTTCAACATAGATATGATAAAGTAACCCTCAGGTGTTCAGTTGGTTATTCTGGTTTATAAGTTGGTCTCCTCCAAAATTCACCTGAGGTCGAATAAATCAATCAACTTCCAAACCAAGGGACGCCCTGGAGATGATTTGGGGTTCGCACTATATGTGGTCCCGCTAGGTCAAAATCACCTCCTTCAGGCCAATTAAAACACCAACTTGTTTAAAGAACTTTCAACCAAAAATAAAGCAACAGGTTTCGAAGTTGACAGATTAAATACAGGAAAAAGAAAGAAACAGTGTGCTAACTAGAGAAGATTCAAATCAATATACGATTGGAGGAACACATGCCTCTAATTACTAACTAAACTTTGATAATTTAGAGGGTTAGAGTAAAGAGGGCAGACCAAGTGACTGGATCTTGGAGGTGAGTTTATCGACTTCGATTCGAAACGCCTCGGAATTGTCGGATTCAACTACAACTTCTTCAACGGCACTATCGGCTTCCGTTAGAGTGAAAATTAGGGCAAAAAAGAGCGAAACAAAGAAAAAGATATGGAACTTCGAGGCCGCCATAGATGTAAAGCTAGCCACCGAAACCAAAACCCCTGTGAATTCAGCGGAGTTCCTCTCAGCTGATTTGACTTTTGGGTGAGAATAGTAGGAAATGTTTTGGGGAGCAAAGTGGAAGTAGTTGGGACTCAAAAGATCTTGGTTGAGTGAATCTGATCTGTCTCAATGTTCGAAATCGTGGCCCTCGTCGGCAACATCAAAATCATGCAACACTTGGCGATTATTTGGGACTTTTACCCAATTTACTTTTAAGTTTAATTTTTTTCTTAAATCAAAATAATATTCGAGAATCAATAACAGGTTATTGTAAGAAAATCAGTGTTATTAATTGTTAATATAACCATTTTTTCAGTGTAAAAAATTCTAAAAACATGAATGTTTTTTTTGGTGTAACAAATTGGGAAATGGACTTAATAAGGTAATTAACTTTTCGGTTTGTTCACATCTGGATAACTATCTTTTTTTTTATACACATCTAGGTAACAAACTTTTTGTAAGTGTTCACATATGACCACTATGACCGGCTGTAGCAGGTTATATCCGGTCATAACAAGTCATAATGGTCATATGTGAACACTTCTAAAAAGTTCGTTACCTAGATGTGTACAAAAAAAGATAGTTACACAAATGTGAACAAACCGAAAAGGTAACAGTAAAATACACGAATGGTCCCTATAGTTTGGGTAATTTGTGCGTTTGGTCCATAACTTATTTTTTAACTTAGATGATCATTACTATTTATTTTTGTTGTGCATTTGGTCCCTGTGCTACCTCAAAAGATTATTGTGGGACCCAATTTAAATTTCTCAAATGCGGTTTCAGGTTTAGGGTGAGGAGATGCAGATATATGGGGTCTATTAATTTTTTTTAATATATAAAAAATAAATACATAAATAAGAAAAAAAAATTAAAAATGGCACAATTGTCTTTTTAGGTAGGACAGGGACCAAATGCACAACAAAAATAAATAGTAGGGATCATCTAAGTTAAAAAAAAAATAAGTTATGGACCAAACGCACAAATTACCCAAACTACAGAGATCATTCGTGTATTTTACTGTTAACTTTTCGGTTTGTTCACATCTGGGTAACTATCTTTTTTTGTACACATCTAGGTAACGAACTTTTTGAAAGTGTTCACATATGACCATTATGACTGGTTATGACCGGATATAACCTGCTATAGTCGGTCATAATGGTCATATGTGAACACTTCCAAAAAGTTCGTTACCTAGATGTGTACAAAAAAAAAAGATAGTTACCCAGATGTGAACAAACTGAAAAGTTAATTACCTTGTTAAGCCCATTTCCCTAACAAATTCTAAGGTTATGTGTAGGTATGCTAGTGACTAGTGACTATGATTTGTCATGTATGTGCGGGGCTTATAGTTCTTCTTGTAGTAGTGTCGAGCACAGCTAAGAATTGTTGAGTCTCTCTCGTCTCTTCTCTTTTTCTCAATCTTCTCAAGCCATCTTCCCTATCTTTCTTTTCTTTCTTTTCCACGACCCCTTGCCCATAGTTTCAAAATGGATGTCACGCCACAATTTTATGTGGAGTTGAGGCGGAAAGTTTTACTACAGTAGAACTATGACATGACAAATCCAACCTAAAACATGTATGTTAAAAATTATTTGTTTTTTGTCTCTAGATTTTTTTTGTTTTTTATTTTCTACCTCACACATCACACATACATTAGCTTTTACAACATTAACCTTAAAAGATGATATTCCTGTAACAACAAAGTTTATTTTCCATGTTTCATATAATATAATTACATATAAATTTAACTTATTTGGAATATTTATATTTAAATATTCAACTTAAATGAACATAAAAATGATCAAATTTGTGAATATATTTTATTTCCCAAAGCCAGCCATATTAGCGTTTTACTGTCGGTGTATTTTAAAAACTTGTTCATTTATTTATTTATTTACGATTATTATTGTTAGTATTAAATAACTTTTGCAAAAACTTAAAGAGACTCGGTGTTTTATTCATTTTCTTCGTTGTTGGATGATACAAATATCAACCTCTATTTGATTTTCAGCAACGCGACCCCATTTTTCCAATCGAAATCTTTCTTATCCTTAGTTTATATAATAACTTTGTTATTATGGTCTTTTTTTTAAATAACACATTTTATATAGCTAGTGAATACAATGATAAGGAAACTAATAAACACTCCTAAATAAAAGAGATAAACACAAAAGGAATAGATACGGATATAAACGGAAGCAAATATTATTCTCAATACTCTCCCTCAAGTTGGTGCATGGAGATTCATTGTAACATCTAATTTTAGGACGTTTCTTATTTCAGGATTATGGACCGTAATTCGATCATGTAAAGGTCTTAGACTTCAAGGAAATGAGGTTTAGACCTTATTGGATGTCGATAATATCGGTTATGAGATCCAAGCCCTTGATTTATGTTTTGGAGAAAAAAGGTAAATAGGAAAAGTGATGTTTCAGACCTCTTACATGAAGTAAGGAATTTAGTTTGGTATGATTTAAGTCAAAAGTAATTGGATAGAATTGTGGGGATTGTCAATACCTTCATATGGATATAAAGATCGTCGAAAACATAATTAAAAAGAAGAAGTTATGACTATTTGAAGTTGGAATGAATTTGGGTGAAAACCCACCGCCACGGGGTGGAAAATCAGATTGCCACGAGGTGGCAACTGGGGCAGCCCAAGCCCACGAGTTTTTGGGTTTTCAAGGTATTTAAAGGTAAGGATTCATGTTTTAGGGTATTTTCTTAGCCTCCATCACATCTAGTACTCCTTGGGAGAAACCCTAGCCTCCATCTTCAATATTTGAACTCCTCCTCTATCATCTCTCCTCTTTTGGATGCTTTTGCTTATGTTTTGATGAAACTTGAAGATCAAGAAGTCTTTTGGGTGTAAGGAAGGTTATTACAAGTTTAGTTCCATCAAAGCTACTTCGTTTTTGGACTATCGTGAGTATAAAGTTCATATTTTTCTATTTACTTTTTTAGATCTCTTCATTTATGGTTCTTGGAACTTTTGGTCCATTGTATGGCTGATCTTGGAGTTGCGTGGACTCCAACATCTTTTGATCATTTTGGAATGTTTCTTGGACCTCATGGACTATGAAAGTTATGATTTTTTGCCTCCCCTTTTGGCGATGTAAGTTATCTTGGTCCTTTAGGTCATTTTGGTGAATTAAAGTTTAGATTTTTGAAAGTTTGTGACATTGTTATGGATAAAGTTGGAAACTATATCCATCTAAACCTCATGTTGATTTAGATCTGAAGGTGTGAGACTTGAACTTAATGGATTAAGTTGAGAAAGATGCATTCTTGGTCCCTTTGAGACTTAAAGACTAGACCTTAGTTGTTTGGACCATCCTAATGGATAAAGTTTCACTTATGAAACTATTAGGATCCAGATCTATTGATATGAGTTTTGGTTTTATGGGTTAAGCTCTTATTAAGGGAAAAATATTTATGACCAAAACCACGACGTGGCCAGGGAAAGCCCACGATGTGGTGGTGCACTGCAACGCATCTATTTTGTATGTAAGTGATCACGACTTGACGAAGGAATTGCCACGACCTGGGGGTCATTTAAGTTGACTTTGACCGTTGACTTTTTGACCAGTTTGACTTTTGGTCAAACTCGGGTGGAATTGAGTATCTAGCTAAGAGATAGTCTTGGTTTGGCTTTAAGAAGCTCGGGTTAGCAATTTTGTTGCTGAGGATGCTGTTGAGTTTCTACTATTTAGTTCAAGTGAGTTTTCTCACTATACTATGTATTGTAGTATATGTCTTTGTGTGTAGGATGTTGTTATATTGTAGTGTTATGTTACACTAGTAGATCTGCTATGATTACCTGTGTTTGCTTGTTATTGTTTTGTGCATAGTGTGGTTGGTTTGAGGCCGTACTACTTTGTGGGCCTGGGGGAAATACAGTCTTCGCGTTGTGGGGCCCAGGGTAATCTAGTCTTTATGGTTGTGGGTCCGGTGTGCATGCATTGTATATGTATTGTTGTGTGGGTTATTTTGAAGGAACTCACTAAACTTTGGCTTACAGTTGTGGATTCAAATGTTTTTCAGGTACTTATCGGATTGCGAAGGCAGGACTGTACACACGCACATCAATGGTTTTATGATTCGAGATTCGACATTGTTTTCCTTATAACTCTGATTTTAAATAATGGTGTACGAAAAAATGGTTTCACTTTAATGTAACTTTATAAAAATGGGTGTTTATTCTATTTTAAAAATGAAAAATTTTATTCTGGAATTTGGGACGTTACATTCATAATGCCCAACTTGTCAATAAAATCACGAAA